>NC_071393.1:99767873-100459016 GCF_022682495.2 Desmodus rotundus
GCTTCTGCCTCCACTGGGGATTTCTGGGTTTCTGCCTTTAACCCTTGCCTCCCCTTCATTGCTGCAGCTGGCCCACAGCTGCCCTTTGCAATTAGGGGTTCTCTGTCCTTGGTGTTCTTCTCTTTTCAAAAGACAAACTTAGGTTCTTGAGGAGGAGAAGAATGCAAATTAAAACCAGCGGTACTATGTTTCTGTATCAAATCAGTAATGTCTATCACATTTAATGCGATGAAAGGTGTCAGGAAACATCCTCACGTAATGCGGGTGCATGTGTCAATCAGAACACTGGATAGCCCCATCCGGTTACAATCTGACAACACCTACCAAGAGCCTTAAGGTTGCTTGTTCCTTTATCTGCATAGCCCATTTCTAGGAATATGTCCTAGCAGAAGAATCTTCCATAATAATAGTACAAAAGGTTTCAGCACAAAAATATTCATTATGACAGCAAAAGGAAAACCTAAATATTCAACGCTGGGGGGAAGACTTGGTCAACTAAGCTGCATGTAGCTAATAAGTGGTGAAGGTATTTATAATACAAGGACAAGTAAAAGCTGTATTACAGTATGATTCTCACTATTAAAAAGAATTTTTGCATTAAAGAATTTGGAAGGAAATATTCCAAATAATACTTTCCTCTGTCTATGTGTATGCACTTTATATGCACAATTGTATGTACACTGGAGAAAACATATAGAAAGATTAATGATATACTGCTTAAAGAAAAGGGCTGAGCATAACATCGCATATACAAAATGAGTGCAATTATTTAAAAGCCCTGCCCTGGCTGGTGTGGCTCAGTGGATTGAGCGCAGGCCTGCAAACCAAAGGGTCGCCAGTTGGATTCCCAGTCTAGGGCACATGCCTGGGTTGCGGGCCAGGTCTACAGTGTGGGGAGCGTGAGAGGCAAACACATTGATATATCCCTACCTCTCTTTCTCCCTCCCTTCCACGCTCTCTAAAAATAAATAAAATACTTTAAAAAAAAGCCCCCAAACTCCACATCAAGGGCATCAAAGTTAAAATACCTACTTCAGCCAAATGGACAACATAAACACATTTTTTTAAAAAACTGTGTTGGAACAGCTTTTCCGTTGGCAGGCACCTGCCCCTTCTGAGGGCGACAGCCTCTCTGCAGCTCCCGTCATTTGGGAATGCAGGTTCAATTTTTCCAGAAAACTTTTAAATCTGGATTTTATTTTTACATGCTAAAGTCTAATTTAAATTATAAATATATTGCATGGGCCAAATAAAACATGCCAGACTTTTTTTGGACCAGAGGTTACCCATGCGCATCTTCTGCTGTGTATCTGAATAAGCACACACACACAAATAGATGTTAGACGGAAACGGCCACCGAGGCTGGGTGAGGGGACTCTGGGGGATTCCTATTGTCTTCTACATGTCCATTAAGGTTTCTTTAATATGCACAGATGCTTTTATAATGGAAGTATCGATGCACTATTTTTCACCAAAATACAGAGTTAATCTCCTAAAAAAATGCTCAGGAGCTTTTTTTTTTCCTTTCTACATATTATAGCCATTTAATGAAGCTTTAATTGTTCTTAAAGGGATGTTACAGGCAGCACCAGGAGGTCATTCATAGATAGAAGACTGGAAGACACCAGCATAAAAAATGACAACTGTGTAGACAGTAAAATAGTATGTCATTTCGTTGGAGCTGCTTGTCACTCTCGCTCTTTTTCTCCAACTCCTTGCCTTTTTGACCCATAGAAACCAGTCAGAAGGAATCACATCCCTTGAAGCCACGTTATTGTAAGAGTGCAGCCAAGGAGGGGAGGGAGGGAAATAGCTAAGCTGGAGAATTTATGAAGATGCAGAAAGAATTGATGGCTTGGGAAAAGTGGAAGATTTTACATCTTACCCAGAATTATTTTAATAATTCTACTTTGAAAGCTGAGCTGTTTCTCCAGACCAAAAAAAAAAAAAAGTTACAAAAGACCATCTGCAATTCTACTCAAGACAGAGCTGCAGATGTTACAGAAAAAGTATAAAGGAAGTTAGATTTGCTCTTCTACATGTTCAAGTGCCATTAAAGGCCTTTTTAATTTCCTTTATATTTTCCTTGTAAGTTCAAAGGGACAGTTCAAGTTTCACTTTGTGCTTAGAGGTAGCATGCCCTGTGCATGGCAGAAGTCAAGTTTTCATTCATTCTTTTGCTCTCCTTGAGAATGTACCCCGTTTTCAGGCCTAATTGACCCTGGGGGACTTCCTGCTTGGGCATAACAAGCCAGTGTTTGGGAGGTGGGTTTTCTGAGAGTCCTGGGGCACTGTGGTGGGCAGGGCAGGGGGAGTGAGGTGAAGTGATTTGGGAAGGATTTGTATGCTTTTGAACTTCTGCCAGGACTTCTTGACAGTCCCTAGATCTTTCCCTCAAAGAGTATATGGTTTGTCTCAGCGATGTACTGATAAACATTCAACAACCAGTTCTCTGAGGATAAGAGCCCTGATTTATAGCATTTGCTGATTTTTACGGTGTAAATACTCACACCATAACTGATTTCAGTGAATTCAGTCAAGAAGAGATGCATGCAATCAGCTCCTCCAGCACACCACCAGTTTACCTCCTCTGCTCCAGGATGGTGAGGCCCAAGGGTTGCTCAGTAGGGTTGCTCAGCCCCATAGGCAGTTCTTGCTACGCTCTCTTCTCCACTGCCATTCTAACCTCCTTTTTTTGGACAGGCTTACTGTGTGATCTCTTGTAGCTTACCTGATTGTTTAACAATTTTATCTTAAAATATTTTACTGATATATCTCCTTCATGTATTTTATCATTTTAATGTTATTGATTTTATTTCTTTACATTGCTTACTTCAGATGGGAACATTATTAATTATAAAATCATGGCTGAAGGGAGGAGGGGAAAAGGAGATGTGACCTTAACCCACAAATGGATTTCCTTGAAAGGTGGAAGCATGCTCAAGTGGGAACCTGGAAAGGTGATATGTTGGACTGCTGTCAGAGATCTTGAAAGTTTGCGTTTTGAGACTAAGCTCAGCTGTCTCCTGCAAGATAGATGATGTTAGCTCTTCTGTTCAGACTGGGAATATGCAACTGTATGAGCTCCTGTTGCAACTGTTATGTTTCAGAGCACCCCCCCTTCTCAGTGGCTCACAATAACAAATGTTGGTTGCTCACTCTTGGTCTGCAGATCAGCAGCAGTGACTCCTCTTCAAGCTGAATACGGGCTTTCAGGAGGCAGGTGTCTCCTGCATGTCTTCTTCCGGGATGCACGCTAATGGACCACAGGCTTCTGGAGCGTGATCTAATGAGATAACCTGCAAAGCTCCTGAAGCTCGTGCTGGAACTGTCAACTGGGTGTCTTTGTCCACATCTCATTGGCCAGAATGAGTCACATGGTGAAGCCTACTGCCTGAAAAAGAGGGACATAGACTCCGCCTCCAAGGAGAGGAGAGGAGAATATTTGCTGAACAATATTAAAACACAGTGACTCTTCAAGATACTGCACATTTAATGAAGGTGTTTCATGAGCTAGTTTCTCCTGAAAGTGCTCCAGAGCTGAGAAAGAAAAGGGTGGAAAACAATGAAATCAGCAGCTGACTGTATAATTCCCTGGAGAAAATCCTTCACACAAGCTCTAAGTATATGGCAGAGAAAGTGGGTTGAAAGTGTTGCCCTAGGGCAGAGTGGATCCTGGTTTTCAGGGGCTTGTAGCACATACATATATATATATGAATGAATGATTTGGGAGGCCTCCTTTAAGGAAAAAAGGCAAAATTATAAATATAAAATTAGATCAAAAAGTATTTATTTAAAATGAGAAAATAAACCACAAATCACAAATTTTAAAAAAATTGATAATTACCAAACATATGCCAAATCCAGAAAAGTAAGGTATGCTAATTAACTGACTACCTGACACACCTCTCTAATATGTTTTTTATATTTTTTGGCCCCAATAGTTTAGGTGGTCTCTCTATTTGACACTTTTGTAATGTCATTCTCTATAGAGAGAATAAATAGGTTTCCTTTAGCGTGGTAACTTCCGACTCCATGTACTTCAAACCTGTTTCTCCCACAACCCTTTCACTTCTGGCACCAGGCACCCTGGGCCATGCCCATAGCACGGTACTCCCACTGGCCTTGTCCCTTCAGGTTGGAAGAGTTAGCACACTGGTTAGGAAGATCATTCCACACACAAACCCAAATGCCCATCTGCTGATGAATGGAGAATAAAAGGGAATATTTCAGCCATAAAAGGGAATCAAGTACCAATTCATGCTACAACATGGATGAACCTTAAAAACATATAAAGTGAAAAAAGCCAACACAGAAGGCACACATATGATTCCATTTATATACAATATCCAGAATAAGAAAATTCATGAAGACAGAAAATAGAGTGGGAGAGGATTATAAGGTTAGAAACTGGCTCGTGTCTGTGGGTGCTCTGGGGGAGGGAATGGGGTTTCTTTTGGGGCGGACAAAAATATTCCAGAATTAGGTAGTTGTGATGGTCAACCTTGTGCATATACTAAAGTCACTGAATTGTTTCCTTAAAAAGGTCAGTTAAATGGTATACGAGTTATATATCAATTTTTTAAAAGAGCATTCTTGAAAGCCATTCCTATATTCAAACAGCGAGAATAACTGTACCAGAAGTGCCTGCAAAGTATATAAATATATTACACTGAACTCAGATTAGATTCACTGTGTCTTTACTTTAGCATCCTGTTAGCCAGATCTCAAAATACACCCCCACCCTTTCTTTTTTTCCAAAATGCCTTTGAATGCCCTGTGATCTGATCAGGAGAATACAGTGAGGGTCCTGGAAGGGGACTCTAACTGAGGGCTCTGACACTTAAGCACCGAGGTTAACCCCTTCTGTCCAGTCACCCACCTCCACCTACTCACCCTCACCCCTGTGCAGGCCACACACATTCACATTTTAGAAAATGTTCAAGTGGTCCTGAATCTTTTTACACAGCTTCTTGGAAATAAAGCAATGATTTCTTAACCAAGTTATTAAATCCCATGTACCTTGTATCTCAATAGACAGATACACTTCCGCTAAAGAGAACTTTAAAAGGTTTCTTTTTTCTTTTTCTGGACTTTGCAATTCTTACCCATGAAACAGAGAGTAGCCTCTGATTGGAATGTCTTTCAACAGGGTCTGCCTCTGCGCAGAGGATCAAAGCCCAATTTCATTTCACCACCAAGACCTAAGGAGAATTCCAGAGCCCTTCAAATACTCTCTGTACAAACGAGTCAGCCCCTCCGGCTGACCCTCCCCTCAGGGAATCCCTCCTTCCCAGCTGTAGCCTGACCAGGTTGTGTACGGGGCTGGCTCCTCTCCTGCTCAGTTGGATTGGACACAGGGGTCCATAAATTCTCCAGCTGCCCAAACTAAAGTGCTTCTCAGCCCAGAGGAGGCAGCTCTGCCAGAACCAGGGGCTTGAAATTCACTCACCTGGGGATTATATAATTCCAAACTCCAAAAAGCAAGCAGAAGTCTTTCTTTCTGACACTGAGTGTGTTTCTGATGTTGACTGACCCATTTCCCAACAACCTAAGGATATTCTTTTGGATTCAAACTTCTAACTTCCCACTCAAGTATTAAGAAGAAGTCAGCATTGAGAAAATAAATTCTCCCTGCTCCCCAAGCAGACTGTCAGTCCTCTTCTTAACAGCAAAGATGAAGGAATAAACACTAATCCCAATGACCATCTCGGGGTTGGCTTCTGAGATACCTGGATGGTTTAGTGAGAACTAAGACTTTCATTTCAAAAAGAAAATCTTAGAAATTGTTGTGCTTAAAAACTAGATTAAGAGTTTGGCCCTGGCTGGTGTGGCTCAATGGATTGAGCGCCCACCTGCGAATCAAAGGGTTGCAGGTTCAATTCCTGGTCAGGGCCATGCCTGGGCTGTGAGCCAGGTCCTTGATTCGGGGCATGTGAGAGGCGATCGGTTGATGTATCTCTCAGACATCCATGTTTATTTCCTTCCCTTCCCATCTCTCTAAAACTAAATAAGTAAAGCCTTTTTTAAAAGAGTTTGGTTATAAATAACTTAAAAAAAATGAAATTTGAGAAGGTTGGATTGAATATCTGTAGTCCAGACCCATCTGAGAGGTGGGAGCGGACTATGGGAATGTACACCTGGAGGCTCTGTAAACCTGCAGCAGAAAGGAGTCCAGGGCAGCAGACAGAGTGTAGATACCATAGCAACAGCAGCCAGGCAGCAATGGTAGGATGTTTGCCTCCAGGCTCCATCAGGTCAGAGACAGGGCAGCAGGTAGCTCATGTGACCTTAGGAGGGAATGGTGAGTACCAACATCTAAGAGACCAACCAGCAAGGTACACTGCCAGATGACAGCCTGTCCTTCCTCTTACTGAAAGCAGGGCAGAAGGCAAGTTACAAGGGCAACTCTTGCTTCTATCCCAAGCCGACCATGTGACAGATGTGGCGGAGAATCCAACAGGGAATCTCTCAACCACAAAAATAAGCCCACGGCCAAGACATATGGAGTATTTAAGAAAATCAACCTCCACAAATGGAGACAATGAAGAAAAGAAGTGGAGGAACTTACGTGATACAACAAAGTTAGTGGAACAATCTAAACAGGCCTTAAAGACCAGAACCCAGTTTCCTTACCCTCAGGCCACCAGTCCCTCCCCTGCTTCTCATTGCAAGCCATTCCTAAACTGGGTGCTTCCTAGATAGTATGAACATTTTAGAGACATTTCTTTACTTTCCCAAATAAAAAATTTGGGAAAAAACTTGCATGGGTGAGGAAGGTCCAAACAAATAGATACCTACTCCATTTCCTCATTTTCTACTTCGAAGGTGGGGTTCACCATGCACCCTAAAATGTCTGCACTCCCACTCTACGCACAGGTGGACACCCTAATCTCCTAAAATGATTGCCGTGTCGAACTCTTGTTCCTTTCTTCGGGGTCTACTCCCCACCCTTGTATCTGTCCACTGCACTTTCAGAGTGACGAAACTATCTGAAATGCAAAATCCAGTGACTCCCTCCGACTGCTCCAAAACTTCGGAATGTCTTTTCTGAGCTCTTTATACAAGGTTCACATTTTCTAAAGTGACCTACAAGGCCCTACAGGACCTGGTCCCTGCATTTTTGTCCAGTTTCTCTTGACACACCACAACCACCCCACCCCATCCTCTTTGTTCTGTGACTCATCCATGGCAAAATTCTTTCATCTCTTCCTCTCTTCTCCAAGCTTTTCTTTTTTTCTGCTAGAAAGAGTTTTTTCTTTTCTTTTCACAAGGCCGACCCCTTCTTATGCCTCAGGTTTCAGCTCTGCAAAGCCCTTCTGGGGCTCCAGGGTCAGCAGTGCCTCTTCTGTGCTCCTGTGGCTCTAAGGGTCTCACTCTGCATTATCTCTCTAGACCATGGGTATTCTTGTCTGTGTCTCCTCTACTACATAAGCCCCAGAGTGCAGAGACTCCTTTGTTCTCTGTTTTATTCACACGTGAAGAAAGAGAACATAATGCCAACCTTCCAAATAGGCGGGCTGCCTGGTGCCTTTACCTGCGGTTTGGTGGCATGCTGCGATACAATTCGGAGCCCGAGGGAAACATGGCCATTTTCTTTTACAGAGTGGATTTGCACATTGTTGGCAGGCCTACCTTGATTTATAGATCGTCTATTCATTCAATAAATTCATCCAACAAATACTCTGGAGGGCTAGGAATATTCCATATGCAATAAAAGAATAGCCACAAATCCTGTAGGATTTAATGTTATAGGAAATTACATGGCCATCAGCCACCTCTTTTCCACCAACCCTCCTCACGACCGACTTGCCATTCTGCTGGAATCTGCCAGTTGCTAAGTCCTGCTGGTATAGAATACCAGGTTCGTATCCATGTTTCATTTTTCATTTAAATTTTTTAATAATGAAGACTTCAAACATATAAAAAAGTAGAGAGAATAGGATAATGAACCCCTGTATACCTAACACATCAACACACGGCCAAGTCATGTTTTGTTTTGTTTTTTTCCACTGCCCATGGGATTATTTTAAAGCAAAACCAAACATCAGTCATTTCCTCCATAAATCCTTTCTGAAGGCAGAGGGTTTTGTGTGGACCGACAGAATAGACAGGTCATAGACATTGGAGAAGAAGCAGTGTGGCATCTTAAATGAGAATAAAAGTACAAGGTGAGATTTGGTCAGGAAATAAGTATTGTATATACAGAATCTGGATGGAAAGAAGGGTGAACAGATCTGGTAGAAATGAGTAGGAAAAGTCAAATGCCAGCCTGACGACTTGGACTGCTGAAGAGAAGGTTTCGTTAGACATTTCCCCAAGGTTTTAGATGTGACATGAGTTAAGCAGTGTTCAAGTGAGAATCATCTGGGGGTAGGGAGCAGTGGGTCTTGGGGACCCAAGGACAAAAATGAGTAGAAGGTGGAAGAGCATAAGGGGTCTATATAATTCAGCATGACAAGGCCCAGACTACCTGGTGATGGTAGAAGTGGAGAGGGGGGGAGGGGGGAGGATGCATTTTAAAGACTGAAAGAACAGAATTCATTGCCTGACTCACAGAGTGAAAGAACAAGAGATAGCTATGAGGCTCCAAGTCTGGGCAGCTTGGAGACCAAACGTTGTTCACAACGTCAAAGAAAACGGGAGGGAGGGTCTTTTGGGGAGACTGTAAATTTTACTTTAGATTTCATAATGGGATATCCAAATACAAGTGTTTAGTAGTCTGGTGGAGAGGCAGGATTGGAACTTGGTGAAAGTGATATACAAAGCTTCCATTTATCCACCTGAAATGAATTGCTGAGGTCAGACATCTTTATTAGTTTTATACAGGCAGACTGGAGAGGGCAAGAGGGAGAAAGGATGGGGAAAGGAGTGGAGGGAAAAGGGAAGGGAGGAGAGAACAGGGCAGACAGGGGGGAAGGAAAGGAGAGAAAAGAAGAAAAAAGAAGAGCAGAGGAAAGGAGGAGAAGAAAGAAGAAGGAGCAAGTCAGGAAGAAGAAGAAGAATCATGGTTAAGACAGAAAAAAAAGGTAAAAGTCCCAGGATAGTAAAATCATCTCAGAAGGCAAAGATGAGTGCTCCTCGAAAAAGAGAGATTTTGGTCATTTGTGAGATGGGCGGTTGGAAAAGCCCACTGAATATGCATGATGTCATGTACTGTACATTCACAACGCACACAAGGCCACATTCAATCTACTGACCTTGAGGGCAGAGCACAAGGCTCATTTGTTTCCTCCCAGCCCTTGCCTCTCAGGAGAAGGAGAAGTCTGTACTGGGAGAGGTTTAATTCTTGAATCAAGCTAGTTGTTAGCTGTGTTGTGAAATAGGCTAGTTTTTAAAAACCAAAAAAAAAAAAAATTTCTGCTTATAGTCACTGTAGTAAGTGGATGGTGGGTAATAGGCTGGGGAGAAAAACGAGTCCCCGATTTGCTGTCAGGAATTCAGTGGCAACGCCAGGACCTGCCAGTGGAGAAGAACCAACCCGGCTTAGGAGGATCGAGCAAAGCCCCACCGGCACTGGGGTTCAGACAGGGCTTCCCTGTGCAATTCCCCCTTTAGTGACGTCCGGAAACATAAATCTGGTGTCAACTACATAAAGCAAACCGGAGTCCTGTACATCGTATTGATCATGAGGTTTTTATCATGGCATGGAGTAGGTGGCATTACAAATTCAAGCAGGAGGAAAATAGCCATAAAAAAAAGAGTCACAAAAATCAAATATTTGTGTGTTACCGGAGTCATGTGGAAGAGGGGTAGTTAGCCCTGCTAGTGACAGTGTAGGGAGAACCGGAGCTCTGTGAAGGAGCTGGGTAGCTCACCAGATTATTGTGTTCGTTTAAATTTTCTTTTGGAAACATCCAGTATCCTTTTTTTCCTTATTTTATGTTTACCAAGATTTTTTTTTTCTGTTGTCTTTAAAACTCTGCTTATTTACACGGTCTGAGAACCGAAGTGTAGCTGGTTCCTTTCGATTCCCAGTCAGGGCACATGCCTGGGTTGTGGGCCAGGTCCCCAGTGGGGGGTGCGTGAGAGGCAACCACACACTGATGTTTCTCTTTCTCTCTTTCTCCCTCCCTTCCCCTCTCTCTAAAAATAAATAAATAAAATCTTTAAAAAAAAACTCTGCCTATTTAGAGATAGCTAAATCTACTGACTTGATAAGATTCAGGTTTAATTTTTTTAGGCAAGAATACTTCCTGTGGTGTGTTGGGCTTTTTCTATTGTAGACATGGTCACCTAGTTCAGTTGTTATAAAGGTAACAAGATTGATCGGTAGGCTCCAGTGACAGCAGTCGAATAGTTCAATTACAAAGTTCTTCATTGGCTTTTAACCTAACAGTTTCATCAAACACTGATTGCTGTTGCCTAGATTCATTATTTCAGTAGGTGCTACAGAATGATTTTTAAAATTCTCTCATTCCTTCTGCGTGTACTGGTTGGAATTCTTCTATAAAGTACTTTTCCTCATCAACAATTTGGTTATCCTGACATACAGTACATACAAAAAGGCAGGACAAATTCTTAATATTTTCCTTTTCAATACATTTTTAAGAAATGAGTTGGTGCCTAGGCAATCTCCAAAGACAACTAATGAAATATTTTTTTAAAAAATGAATAAATTTATGAATCTTTAGGTATCTGACATATTCTAATTCTTTTCATGCTCAACTTTCCTCATCTCTGGTCCATGGGAGCCTCAACGTTGGCTTTTGTGGCTTTTGATGTGACCCCATTTGTTTGGAAAGGATTCCTCGTTTCTTCTTTGACAGAAGACAATGTCCCAGACTTACTCTTTAATTTCTTGCCCTAGACTTGGAATCAGGCATTTTTCCAGAAAGTTCCAGTTTCTCTTAGTGAGGAATGTAAGTAGATACCACAACCTAAATGTTTGCTGTGCTTATTACTACTGGTTTGTCATTATATCTAGGCCTTTTCAAGGGGCAGAGTAATGGAATATGTATTTTTTATTTATTTTAAGAGAAAAAATGAGTTCTGTATAAAAATAATATAAATGAAGCCATCTCAAAATGGAGTTGGAGCTGCCATTCCAAAGGAACTGCCTTGCATGTCTTACTCCTCAAACCTTTGGGATGTTAAAACTGGGCAAAGTAACCTTCGACTGGGCCTAAAGCAGCATTGTACTCAAAACGACTCTTGGCAAAGCTAACAGGAAAGCAGACATTATGACCACAAGCTGAAAATTAAAGGCATTCTTTAGAATTAGCATTACTATGTTAGCTTATCTGTACCTATAGCAATCTTTTCTATTTACATAATTGTTCCCCTTCCCTTTCCCATACCCCTTGCCTTCACCTCCTAATTGGAGCACTATTTGGGTTTCTGCCTGAATCAGTCCTTCCCAAAGAGCTATTCATTTAGATCTCAAATAAATGCTCATGGCCTCTCACTTTGGCCTTTTATCTTTAGGTGAATAGTTCATACTGATACTTACTTTTCATATGGGAGATTATGGGGTTTTCATTTAGCTTCTTTGATTTTATTCCCTTAGTAAACCTTACTAATATCAGTAATACTATGATTTAGTATCTCTTATTTTTGAAGCAACAGCCAAAATTTCACTAGATATTTAAGAAAATCTGAACCATGAAAACAGAAATAATAAAGGGAATAAAAGAAAACATCAGTGTAGAAAGGAACTATATCTTCAGAAGCATAAGAGACATTGCCTCCATATAATTGTTGCAAAGAAATCTCAACCCACATTCTGTAATGTTGCAAACTACAACTAATAAGTAATTGTTATCATCATAGAAGTCAAGTTGGTTAGCACAGGAAAAAACAAGATACAAATATAAAACCAAATAAATGAAGTTAAAATTCTGTAATCATAAATTGGAAATATCAATAGGAACTCAGTCTTTCTCCTTTTCAAAGGTATATTTCTTCACTGTTTACTCTGAGAAATCCAAAAACGAAGACAGTTGGGTAGCAAAGAATGTCACTTCTATCTACAAGGTAATCTCTAAATACCTTTTCCCAATTAAAAGAAACTATTGATTCTTGAAAAAATATCACAAGGATGTGTCGATGTAAGAAAGGTCTAAGCCGGTAGAGGATTTGTATGCATTTATTTGAACCAATAAGACCACGGGTTGAGAAAATGTTCTGGAGAAGAACAGTTTTGTAGCTCATTTTATACATCAGACTGAAAGAAGGAGGTGAAAGGAGGATTACATGAAATCCATTGGTGTAGATTAAGGGGGCGGGAGGGAGCAAAGTGGGGAAATCTCTGGGGTTGGATAAAAGGTAAAACAGAGAGACACATTCTTCTTTTACATTGGTGGGTATAGGATAGTTAATAATTAATACTTATAGCACATGGAGATGGTATGTGGGGAGCAAGAGAACAACGAGGGGCTCTGTGGTCCATGCCCTGGCGGAGTGGGTGTGCCCTGAGGGGTCTGCACAAGACTTACATTCGAAAGGTATGTTATCTTAGCTGCAAAGAGACAATAGACAATCTCACCCACGGTAAAGACTGACCTTTGTCAAGGAAGCTACAGGCTGAGGACGTGACTACCCACTTTGACCTACTTTTACTTCGGAATTTTTAGGTCCAGACCATTCTATGTGGTTACTTTCTGTCTCTGGGTTTGTAAGGCCCACCAAGCAGGCCTCCCCTGAGCTTGTCAGGTTTAGTATGAGGCCTCTTTTTCACCCACAGATGCATTAAAACCAAATCTAGAATGTGGGAAATTCTATGGAAACTTATGACCTAATTTCATCTACAAATAAATGTCATGAAAAAAAAAGAGTGTGTTGAGTGTAGATCCTGTTTATATTCTGCGGCATAGTAAGAAATACACTACTTGGTCTTTGTCCATGGTTACAGACACAGAGCTCCTAAAACTGTTGGAATTTCCTGGATGCTTGTATCTTTTATCATTCTAAGGAAACATTTTAGAGCATAACTGAGTTTATGCTAAATGAGGTGACTTACCGTGGGGGCCTGTAGGTAGCCCTAGGATGGGGATGGTCACCAGGAAGACCTAGTGATTAGGGGGTTGGAACTTTCAGCCACACCCACCCAGCTCTGGGAAAGGGACAGGGGAGGGGAGGTTGGGCTACAAATTAAGTTTTATAAAGACTCTTGAACAACAAAAATTGGTAAGTTTTCAGACCAGTGAAAACATCCCTACGTCAGGAGGGTTGTTACAGAGCCAACGGGGGGTGGGGTCCCAATATACTATTATGGAAAGGATCCCCCCTTTCTCTCTCTGGGGGTTCCCCCCCATACACACACACCTACTAGGTTCTCAATGCCAGCAGCCAGAGGAAAGACGTCTCTCAATGCCAGAGACTGGTGAAAAGGAAAGAAATTATTTAAGTTACACAGATTTAGAGTAATGACTTAATGTCTTCAATAAGATACTAAAGTCCTTTAGAATACCCACAGATGCACAGTCCTTCCCTCTCCCTCTGCCCAGTCGGGGGTACTGTATCTCAGAAAAAGAAATAGAAGTCCGTGATTCAGGCTCCCGGCACCATCAGCTGTGTGGTTGCCAAAATCTCCAGTTAATCCAAAGCCATGTGGCACCTTCTCACGGCCCATCAGCAAGAGTCCTTTCTCCCCTTTTCTTCCCGACAAAGTCTCTCCTGCCTAATCTGCGTGGCAAAAAGGAGCACTCCAAAACCAAGTGGTCCTCTCTCTTCTCCCCACGAATCACATGGTCCTCTCTCTTCTCCCCCCAAACCGCGTGGTCCTCTCCTATTCACTCTGTGAAAGCTGTGTGATCCTCTCCCCCTTCTCTGGAAAAGCCTCATGGTTCTCTCTTCACTCCGCCAAAGCCTCGTGGTCCTCTCCCTTCTCCCCCAAAACCTCGTGGTCCTCTCTCTCTATGACTGCCATGCCTAGGTTTAAATCCCAGCGCCAGTCTTCCTCTGCAGCCCCATTTCTGACTCCTCCTACAATCAGTTACACCTGCCAGCATCCCCGTATTCTTCCAGCTTTACTGCGCTGCCATAGTAAGTCTGGGCAGGTGTGGCCCCATGGTGTAGAGCCAATCATCTCCAAGCTCTCACGCAGGCCCTGTAACCAGGGGGAGTTGCTTCCCAGTTATGTCTTGGGTGCAAGTCACTCCCATCCCCCTGGCTCAAAGCATAGCCACAGGTATTTAACATACCTATGAAACCAGTCAAAGGTCATAGATATGTTAAATGACCATGCCAGGGGTTAGCTGCAAAGCTGTTGCTATACAAAATAGCTCTGAATGGCCCTGCTCCATGTGTCCCTTCCCCCAGCTCAGGCTTGTGGGGGTGAGGACATCCTAGATATATTTTTCTAATATTTCCTGGACACCTTGAGTTCTGGACCCCATTACAAATCCCTATTTGAGGTCCTCCTCTTGGCTGCACCCTGTTGCAGGGTGGTGCACTCCAGTTCCACTGGGACAGAAGCTCCTGCTTTTGGGGCTATCTGGACCCTGCCTTACATATCTCTGCATTGGGCTGTTCATCATCTGTATCCCTCACAATAAACTGGTAAACAAAACGAAACATTTCTCTGAGTTCTATCACCCGCTCTGGCAAATTAATCCAACCTGAAGAGGGAGTGGTAGAAACCTCCAATCTATAGACAGTCCGGAGCGCAGGTAACAACCTGGACTTGCAATTGGCATCTGAATTGGGGCAGTCTTGTGGGACTGAGCCCTTACCCTGTGGGATCTGATGCTGTTTCCAGAAAGATAGTGTCAGGTTGAGTGGAAAGTGTAAGATTCCCATTCAATGTCTGCTGAGAACTGGAGAATTCCTTGGTAATGTTGGAAAAACAAACACATATCTGAGACCGCCACTCAAACCAACTTTATAAAAGACATATTCAGACAACTGGAGAAAGCAGAACACTGGGTATTATGTGACGTTAACAATTGCTGATTTTATTGTATGTGATAGTCCTACAGTTATGCTCTTCAAACTATCATACTATCCTGTCAATTTTCTGTCTGTTTGAAAATGTCCTTACTAAGAAAGTTTTTTTTAAAAAGACTTTCTCTAGAAATACTAAATACCCAAGTAAACGGAGAGATATAGGATGCTAAAAAAAAAAAAAAGCAATTAATTAATGGAGCACAAGAAAGCAAGAAAGAATCCAACTCAAACCCCATGTCCCAGCTCCAGCAAGCAGCAGGATGTGCCTGAAATTCCCCCAAATCCCTGCTTCAAGGCCTGGAAGCGACTCCAGATGTCTCTTGACCTCAGGCCTTTCTTGCCTAGGGCCGTAGGGCTGCAGCTTGCGCCAGGCCCTTTGTGTAGCAGGCTGCACAGGCAGCCTCATAATTCACAGAGCCCTTTGGATCCCCGTGAATAGTTGGTCACATTCTCTACATTTTCATGCAGATGACACTGCATAGGGTGGAGGGTGGAGGCTGGGGCAGTTGATTAGGAAATCACAAGGGCAGCTCAGGAAAAAAAAATCTCCCTAAGGGACCCACAGGAAACCAGGATAAGCTACATCCCTTCGGGTCTGTTCCTGCCCCACAGTCGTGAGCCTGTCCGGCTGCATCGGCCCTTTCTCCAGCTGTGCCTTCCCTGCCAGCTGCTGTTTCCCCTCCGTCCCTCTCCTCCCACCCAAGGTACAGGAGGACTTTATTCCATTTAGAGAACTCCTGGTGTTTCCTGGCGGCCAGTGATGACTCATTTTTATTCCCTTGAATCTTCTCCATGGCCAGAGCATTGTTTTCCATATCCTTCCACCCCCTAGGAAAGAACAAAAGGCAATATTCGGTATTCTGGCTGGAGTCTGTGCTAGACCATCACACCCCGTACATGGGGTGGGCCGAGAGTTCTGCCAGCTCCCCTGGATTTCACACAGCACTTTGAGATGATCTCTAACAGTAGGATACATTCACTTTCCGGTTGAAGTGATGGGTTATATGACTCATCTATTCCCTAAGATTTCCAGTTATAGTCATGAAGTCTGACTGACCTCTACCCCTGATGTAAACCCTTGTGTTTATAAGTAACCTAAGTAATTTACCACATCTTTAAAGCTGAAATCATGCTTCCCATCCCATGAGTTTGTGAACTCAGCAAGATAAAATATTCTCTATTGCAAATCCACCATGCTTGAAAAGTTGGTATAGTTGAAATAAGTCTAATAAGGCAGGTTTGAATACCTTCTAACACAAGAATTTTATCTTTTCTTCTCTACCCCAGAGTATGGCCAGATCTATGGGACCTCCAATTGCATCTTATTTCACCTTGTGATTTTAACTGGAACCACACTTAATTTTAGCAAAGTTAAAGTATGAAAAATTTACCTAAGCCATCCAGAAGTAGATTTCTAGCAGAGGGCAAATAGGGTCTCAGCATCCCAGAATGTTGGGGATTTCTGACATTAGCTGACATCTACCCTCCCTCTTCACAGGTGAGAAAATTAAAGCTCAAAGACAGTTGTATTTTGCTGGAGTCAGAGAGGTAAGTGAAACCACGTTCAAAAACAGATTTTCTGTGAAAGACTCAACACCCATTCTCTCACTCATGTCAACTTCCAAAGTGTCCTCCTCACTAGTCTCTTCCCATCCCTTTCACTTGTCCTTCATACAGCTGCCTGCCACAGCCACCTCCTCGGCAGCACACATCTGAGCTCATCTCTCCTGGCTCAGAACTGTTCAATAGTTCTTGGCTGTTCCCGATGATATTCCCGCTGTACCTCACATTGCACTCATGTGTTCTTCCCAGACCACGTGGAAAAGCAGCTGCTCCCCACGCAAGCCCTGTGTTTACTTGTATCTTTTCCTGGGCAGTTTTTTCTGCCTAGAAGATACTTCCTCTTGGTTTACCAGGCAACATGCTCCTACCTTCTAGAAGCAGTTTAGATGCCACTGCCTCCACAAATCCTTCATTAACTCTCCTAAGTGAAGGCTGTTCCCCACCTCGTCTCCCTGGACTGTGTACTGCGGGCCTCTGCTCTAGTAGACGCTGCTCTCCACCTGCGGTAACACTGCCATTAACTATGAACATTCTGCTTCTTCCCACTAGATGATACATTTCTTTAAGACAATGACCAGTTCTCGTTTACAGCTCAGCAGAGTTATTTGCTCAGAGTAAACATAAAAAAAATTGTATTAAATTGGGTTAAAATAAGTATCTTTGGATATCCAACAGCATTTAGACATGTGATTTTAAAGAGCTGAAATTAAGTATTTTACATGTGTCCAGGCCTGATCTTCCTAATTGTACCAAAGGACATTTTTATCTCTTACAATGTGCCATGAGTAAAAACAGGGAGGATTATTTTTCCTTTGCTATTTTCTTAGATCATGCTTGGCAGAAAGTCCAACTAGACATATATTTATTGATCACTGAGTAATAATTACCAGTCATCTCTGTCTGCTATAAAGTTATACCAGGCCAATGGTTTTAGGAACTACCTTTGATTAGGAATCAGAAGGTCTTGGGTCTACTTCAGAATACCAAATTTTTATCAATGTGACCTTGGACAAATAACAATCCCTATTCATCTTCCTCATCAGTAAAAAGGGCTATTCATAAAAGATGGGTTCTTTCAGTCCTGGCTGGTGTGGTTCAGTGGATTGAGCGCTAGTCTGTGAACCAAAGGGTCACGGGCTCATTTCCCAGACAGGGCACATGCCTGGATTTCAGGCCAGGTTCCCAGTAGGGGGCGTGGGAGAGGCAACCACACATTGATGTTTATCTCCCTCTCTTTCTCCCTCCCTTCCCCTCTCTCTAAAAATAAATAAATAAAATCTTTTAAAAAAAGATGGCTTCTTTCACAAACATGGCTGCCACCCACATAGCAACAAGGGTGTAAACCAACTCCCCAAACCTATGTGGTGTGAGTTCAAGCAGTGGTTGTCCGAGTGTAGTCCCCAGGCCATTGGGAATTTGTTTTCAATAACAGTTCACCTTCAACATTACTTTGTGTTGGTCTCAGGTGTACAGTACGGTGGCAGACAATTATACGCTTCACAGAGTGCTCCCCCAACATCCCCAGCACCGACCTGGCGCTGTACATAGCCACCACAACATCACTGACTACATTCCCTATGCTGTATGCTACATCTCTGTGACTATTTTGTAACTGCCAATTCGTGCATCTGTTGAGAATTTGATAGACATGCTCATTCTCAGGCCCCACCCTGATCTGAGTGAATCGGAAATACTGGGGAATGTTGGGTTCTGGCGCTTTCTCTTCTCTAAGTGGGAGGTGGTGCTGGGCCTGTGGGAAGCTACATTGGGGTAGTTCCTCCTCATCCTACCAGCTTATTGTCCAGGCAAGTCTAGAGTGATCTTGTATATTATTTTAAAACCAAGGCACCACAGGCCAATAACACCTAGCTGACTTTCCTCACAGAGGTAAGGCTCTGTTCTCAAGTTCATGGAACATAATTGTTACTGGACAGGGACCTGGCCCTGAGCAGGTCTGCCTAGGGCCAGCCTGTAGCAAGTGGGTTCTTGACTTCCTGTAGGAAAGATTTCACAACATGAGTCCAGGGAACTATGAGGGTACATTTATTAAAACTGGGGATAGTAAGACAAGGAAGGGCTTAGCATGGAAGAAGCAATGGGACAGCCTGGGCAGGGCTGCCTTAGCTCACTGGGAAGTCAGAGAAAAGGGGGCCTTAGGGACAGGTTCAGGGGATTAGCCTGGGACAAACTGCCAGCTGCCCATTGCCTGAGGATTTAGGAGACACGTGCCTGTGGGGAAAGAAGTGGGGGAAGAAGGAGGGAAAGGAATGGCACGGGCTGCTCCCCTGAGGGAGAGTGCATTCTGGGTCCTTTGTCTTAAGGGTTTTTATCTCTCTCTCGCAGGCCGGAATCTTAAGGGAGACCTCAAAGGAGGCTTTCAGTAGAATATTAATTAGTTCTCCAGGTGTGCTCTTTTAGGATGGTGGTCTCCACTGATTGTTCCATTCCAGGGCAGGTGGGGAGTGGGTCTTTATTCCTTGCAGGGGTCATGGCATCACCTGCCCAGTTTTGCTGCTTTTTTGGGCCTGGAGTGAAATGCCACTGAGGCCTAGATGTTATCTCCAGGGAGGAAAGGCCAGGGGAGGAAAGGTTACCATGGGGTTGAGGTCCTTGTTTCCCCAGTTTTGCCCCCTGCCAGGCACTCAGGGCTCCTCAGCCCTGATGACCATCTGCACCTGGCTATAGTTTGCTCTGCCATTGTTTCAGCTGTCTGTCTCAGTTTCCCTATTCCACTTGCCAAGGAATTTTCCTAGCTTCTCACTGTCCTGTCTCCTAATGATTGTGTAAATACTTTGAAAACTGAGAGGGGCCATACAAATGTAAATATTGCTAAAGTTGCCAAGTGTAGAGAGGAGTTGTCTAAAGGAGGAAAACAGAATAAACGGAAGAGGCGCTGATGACAGATTACATAAACTACTCTTGGTTTCTGAAGAAATCATCCTTTTGACTGTATTCCTAGCTTCCCTCACTTGAGGTTATTCTGCGGCTCTGCTTATACTTGAAGCAAAGATGTAACAATGGATGAAGTGAAGATACTGAAATTTAGAAGAGAGCCGCCTACCCCACGGCCAGTATCAGGCCACTTCACTTGCACAGACAGATTAAACCCTCTAGTGCCCCCTTGAGGGTTCAACTGGCAGGAGCACTGCCTTTCATTCTGAAGCAAATTGGATTTTCTCCCTATTTCCAGGGCTCCCTGCCACTTGAATGAAGAATCTGAATTTGGGTATAGTTGGGACCATTACCACCACAAACAAGAAGCTCACCCTTGTCAGTCCTGCCTAATCGACACAGATTAGGTCTTTACAAAATGCAGAATTGATTGGTCTCCAATTTCTTCCCTCCCTCCTCTAACCGCTCAAGAGGAGAATTTGGGTATAGTTGGGACCATTACCACCACAAACAAGAAGCTCACCCTTGTCAGTCCTGCCTAATCGACACAGATTAGGTCTTTACAAAATGCAGAATTGATTGGTCTCCAATTTCTTCCCTCCCTCCTCTAACCGCTCAAGAGGAGAAATGCTTACCAAAGACAATGGTGTAATGGGGCTGCAAATGACCTTGAATCCAAAAGCCAGAGTTAGTATGGCTGTGGGTAAATACCCTTTCAACCTCATCTTCCTTAGGGTATATGAGTGGGCCATATGGTGTTTGTAAACTGCAAAATATTTATAATACAAGGGGATAGGATCAGATTGCTGTTGGCAAAGCATAAACAGCCAAGTGAGATTATCTTGGTCAAGATCTTATTTTCTAAAGAAGACTTTGTAGACAAAGGAGGAAGGCATGTTTATCTGCGGTAGTTAAAGGACAAGGGGGACAAATCAAGACATTCACTTCCTCCAACATGGTAGAGTTGGTGGTTAGAAGCATGTGAAGAAAATCCAGCCTCACATGGATAAGTAGCTGGAAAAGGGTGAGGTGTTTCAGATAAGCTTGCAACTATTGGTACAATACCAAACTACTAATATTAGTTTCTTAAAGATTAGTAACAACATGGAATCTGAAACCACATTGATGAACTTTTTGTATTCTGTTACATTAAAATATATTGATCTTTCTTGCGCTTTGAATAGATCTTTTACTCAGGATTCAATGGGTTATGCAAATCAGATTTTTGACACATTTCATCATACAATATTCAAATATATCAAATTCATTAATGTTACCACCAAATTTATCAGAAAGTTTCAAGTATAGAAAACTTGTGAAGCTCACTGTGCTAGATCCAAGTTTTCCAAATTTCTCATTTTCACTAGAAAGCTCAAAATTTATTATTGGCAGAAATAGTGTTGTTTTTCTCAAAGGGATTAGCTCACCTTACTTTTGAATAAATATCTGCCAAACACCTGGAGTATGAGAAACTATAATTTGTTTGCCAGACTGTGTTTTTTTCTTTAAGTGTTCATGAAAGGGAATCTTGTTGAAGTTGTACAAATGTTTTTCTCCAAGACAACCATCCTACTTTGATATGCAGAACTGCTTTTCTTGTACTTCGACTTTGTCTCACTAAACATTAAAAGGACATGAATTCAAGGTGAAACCAGGAAAGCCACTTTTCCTGCTGCCTGTCACCTACCGGACCCAATAAGCAGAGACAGGGGTTGAATCTTTATGGGCACTTTATTCAGATGGCCAGCGACCTTAGAAGATGGCAGGTTTGAACCCTAACACACCATCTTAAATTCCATTTCAAACCAACCCTTCTTATGAGGAGAAGGAAAGTATAGGTAAGCAGTTTGGAATTCAGGGAAAAAGTCAATCAGATAAAAGGCTGCAGCATTCTTTCATTCATTCCCTGGGCAATGGTCTCTTTATCTGTGCCCTGGGTGGTGGGTGTCTTATCCTGGAGTACAGTGGCTCAGATACCACCTTGAATTGCTTGCAGCTCTCCTGAGGCACAAAGGTGGAGCTGCTTATGGTCTCCTGGTCAGGGTGGGTCATCCCTTCAGTTCCTGGGACAATAGCTTTTTTTAAAAAATTTTTATTGTTATTCAATTACAGTTGTATGCCTTTTCTCCCCATCCCTCCACCCCACCCCGGGACAATAGCTTTTTACATGCATTGATTGCTAAGCTTATTAACTATTACCTGAATAAAATTTCTCCAACATTTGAGCCCCCCATCAAAGGATTGAGATTTAGTAAAATGAATAATTGTACTGCTTGATCAAAGACATTCTTAGGTGAAACTGGCATTTTATTTTATTTTTATTACAAATGTGCGATGGTGAAGAATACTACCGATAGTTTGGTGCCAGCATCTTGCTTCACGCTAAGATGTCAGCAGTTTAAACCACCATGTTTTTGTACCATTGGTGCAGCTATATTAACCATGGGAAAAGACAAATAATGTCTTTGTATTAGTCCAAAAAGAGTTTGACTTCATGGTCGTCCTGAAAGGGTCTCAGTGACCCCCAGGAATCTGAGAACCACAGTTTGAGAATCATTGACCTAGACGACCGTTCTGTCTCAAAGATTGCACCGTATTTTCCTCCCAAACCTCTCCTGAGAGCCTGAAACTAACCGGGAGAGGCAAAGCTAGAAGAGAACCAGGAAGGTAGGTCTAAAACGCCACCTGACAAGGGTCCTTTTGAGGAAAACTTTTATCCCCTTCTGCCACCTAGTGGTAAATCTCAAACACTACAGCCGACACACAGCAGGCCTTTTCCTACGTGAGACAAAGGAGGAATATGGTTTCCTTCTTGATGTAGCAGTGGCATTAATTTCTTTTAATCCCATTTTAATTTTAATTTGCACAGGAGAATAAACAAATCCTATTTGGTGTAAATAGCTTAACAATTTCTTTTGTAAAGTTTGTTTTTATTTTTCAACTACAGTTGACATTCAATATTTAATATTAGTTTCAGGTATATAAGCTAAAGGTTAGACATTTCTATAACTAGGAGGTGATTCCCCATAAGTCTAGTACTCACCTGGCACCGTACATAGTTATCTCAATATTATTGATTATATTCCCTATGCTGTGCTTGACATTCCCATGACTAGTTTTTGTACTTCTTAATCCCTGTCTTCCACAGGGGGCTCAGAGAAAAGGGAAGAAATGCCATGGGGCTGGGGTAGAGGAAAGATATTTGCTTTGCCATCTCCAGGGGGCCATTCCTGTGATGTTATTCACAGGTAAGGAATGCCGGTTTGGGCCTGTGTGTAACAAATAAGGTAGAAGGAGGCGGAAACTCTTTGTGAGGATGAGCTGAGGAAGGAAGGATTAAATAATGAGAGCTAGAGAAACAACTAGAGTTCTCTGTTACAAGCCCCTAATCCATGCTACTGGAAGGGAGTCCTTCACATTTACCTAACGTCAGTGACAGAGGGTGGGGTTAGGGACAATCCCAGCTCCTCCCTGAGTTCTCCTGTCTCCATCTGGTCCCTACATAGGCTCTCACTTCAACTCCTGCTTCCAGCCCCTGTAGAAACGCTCCAGCAAACCACCTGCTATTCATTCCCTAAACGAGTCATCTTACCACAAGTATCCAGGACTGACCTGGAAGACAGGGCCATTGCTGTGTGCTCCCAGCACCCTGCATTCGCTCAAGTTTTACTCCCACTGCCTTTTACTGTATCCCCTTGCTGGTCCTCTCCACCCAACTATAAGCGCTGTGACGGGGGCGGCGGGGGGCGGGGGGACTTCATCTATATCCCTGTTGCATTCCAGGCTCCCAGCCCAATGCCTGCAGGTAGCTGGCCAACAATGAAACCATAGAGTGTTCTAGGATCCAGCTTTGTAAACCTCTTAGATCACCTGAGTATACATTCTTCTGAGGAATTCTTTCATGCTTCAAGACATTGCTCAATACTTCCCTTCCAGGAAGCCTTTCTTCCCTGATGGACCCATTCCCACCAATACTTGGAACTTCCTCTGTGGCTACAGCCCTTTGTTTGTACTGACTAGCAGCACAAATCTAACTGGCTTGCAAGAGATTCAGTTCACTGCATTTGTATCTTCCCCACTGGAGACCAAGCTACTTGAAGGTAAAGGCCACTCTCAGCCCCATTTCCTCATAGTTTACGTCACACAGAGGTAACTGTAAACTACGTATTAATTTCATGTTTCCCAGAAGAGGAAATCAAGCTCTTCCCTTGGAACCAAGGCTTGTGTGATGCACGGGTAGGCAGGTTGGACTTGAGTAGTACAATAGAAAGCACCACTTCCAATTGTCATTCTCAAAAAGAATAATCCACAAAAGACATTTAAAATGAATTTTGCTAAATTAATCTATTTATTCACTGGCTTTTATATTGTAATAATGTCAAAAATTCATTCAGATGGAAACAATTTTACCACTGGTGAAGTGGAAGCTTGGCATAGTAGAAAAATCATAGCTTTTACAGCCAGAACACTTGAGTTTGAGTCCCACCTCTACTTTTTTATTCCTTGAACAAATTACTTAACCTAATCAACCTTGTGTCCGGCTGGCAGAGAGATCAGGGATAGGTGGAATTATTATTACCTTTTTGTAAGCTGTGTGCATACAAAAATATTCTGTAAGTAATAAAACATAAAATTGCACTCTACCTAGGACTTAGGGATATATTCAAACAGATTTATAACTATATCTGGAGTATCCTTTGAATTACGAAGATGGAAACTGAGTTCAAATAGGTTAAGGGAAAAAGAGGACTATCAAAATCGCAAGTCAGGGGCACCTGGTGTGCATCCAGGTTCGGGCACATCTGGAGGCAGAGGTGCGAATGACCTCCTCAGAGCTCTGACTCGCTTTGCCGCCTCGAGCAGGCTCTCCTCATAGCTCGGGGAAGAGGACTGTCAGCAGCCCAGCTGCCATCCCAGGAGCTCAGAAAATCAGGAGGGAAACGGAAAAGAGCCCATGTAGCCTGATGGGGAGGAACCAGGTCAGAACCCCACAGAACTGGGAAGACCCATTTCCCAAAGTAAAGCTGGGTCGTTTCAGCAGAGGAAGAGAGAGTATGTGCGGTGCAGGCAAAAACAAGAGATGCACACTACAACCACTCTGAATTAATTATGTTTCAGTTCTTGGTTTTCAAGGCATGTCCAGAATGTTCCACCTTCTTATCTCCCAAGGTCCTGGAGACCACTAACTCCGTGGTGTCTTTCTAACAAATGCATAGTTTACTTGAACTGTGGTTATAATGACTGATATCTAGTGAATTTACTGTGTGCTGTGCTAAATGCTATACACTGATTGTTTCCCTTCATCCTCCCAACTCTCCTATGAGGAAAGCACTATTATTTCCTTGATTCAGATGAAGACAGAGACGCACAGAAAAGTTAAGTCAGCTACCCAAGGGGGTGGGGTCAGGAGTCTAACCCAGGGATTCCCATAAGAAAGCTTGCGCTCAACCGCTACAACACCCGCACACGACCCCATGCGCATCATACCACCTATAACACATTGCACACATTCCTCTGGTCTCCAGCATCTGGCAGAGTTACTGAGCAGAGCAGATGCCATGTTAACATAAGCTGACATATAGCTAATGTAAGTGGTGGAGGCCTACTTTTACCACCGCCCCTTTTATGGCCACGGAATGGAAATGACAGTGCTGCTATCCCGTTGGGCTGTGGAAGGGTGCAGTGAGGCAATATTTGCAAAGCTCTCGGGACAGTGCCTGACACACGGTCAAGTTCTCATTATGAGCAGCAGCATCCCCCTCCTGCTCCTCCTCCTCCTCCTCCTCCTCCTCATCATCATCAGGCTAACCAGTGATGCTTGGGCTATGCTTGGGTTGGAAGACCTGAATAAGACAGGGTGCCCTGCCTAAGGAAAAAAAACAGGCCTGAGTCTCTACCCAGAAGGCTTCAGTTCTGCTTGTACTGTTGGTGGCACCTATCAAATTGGACAGCGAAAGACAGCCCATGTCAAACATCTGGAAATTTCCACCGCTGGCAGAGCCGTCTAGTTTCTTCCAGTTTCCGTCTGTGGAAGATCAAATCTCAGCAGAGTGTTTTCACAGGGACATTTCTATGCCTTGCTGGGCCCACCTGAAGACACAAAGCATAGGTTGCTATAGAAACTGAAGCACATTCCCAAGGCAGAGAATTCAGAGGCCTCTGCCAGTGGAGAGTTCAATTCCAGTCTCACTTCAATTCTAAGACCTTACAAGAGCTGAGAAACCAACCCTCAGCTCTCCCTTCACCTCTTCTCCTCCCTACCCTGGCCATTCCATCACAGACCACCCCTTATAGGATTTATATCAGGAGTTGTTAACCTTTCAGAAATGTCATTGCAAGTTTTAATTTATTTATTCCTTTATGGAAATAAAAGAGCAGGTGCCA
The DNA here is from genome assembly GCF_022682495.2 of Desmodus rotundus. Classification (NCBI taxonomy): domain Eukaryota; kingdom Metazoa; phylum Chordata; class Mammalia; order Chiroptera; family Phyllostomidae; genus Desmodus; species Desmodus rotundus. The sequence goes on from NC_071393.1 coordinate 99,793,602, forward strand.
ATCCCCTGCTAAAGGGTAGACAAGCCTAAAATAAGGAGGGTTACCAAAGAGTCCCTGCTCTCTCCCAGACCCTCTGCAGCATGAGCGGAGAGGAGGCGGTCTAGGTAATGTGCCTCTTGCACCCCTGGGCCTTGAAGGTAGAGATGTACTGATGGCCTGAAGGAAGGGAGGGAGAAGGGGGCGGGGGCTGCAGCCCCCGGGGAGAAGAGTGTGGCTGTCCCTCTCAAAGCTCGGTCCTTTGGCCGAGCCTCAGGTGTGGATATTGCAAGAGCAGCTCTACACGAAATAGTGCACTTGGTGTCCCACCTTTTGTAAGTAGACCAGCAGAGACTTCTTCCCCAATCTTGAAGGTTTTTCTCTAAAACCTTTCCTCAAAGGGACAAGCTTTCCCAGGCCATGTGTCATATATATCAAATATCATACACTGAACTGTCATTGGTAAGCACACCAAGGTTATCTGTCAACCCTTCTTAAATGTCTCTCTACTTCCTTTCAACACCAGGCTCTTATAGTAGTAAATTCTTGCTGCCCCTCCAATCCCCACCTCACTTCTTTCTTTGCAATCAGAATATTCTTCCAGCACAACAAACTACTTCTTTGAAAGAACAACCTTTTCTAAGCTTCCACAGTCCTCACCTCTGATTTCTGCAGCATTTGGCATGTTTGACTCTAGTTTTTGAGGTTCTTAGTTTGCCACAGCACAGTGCTTGGTCAAGTCCTGCCTCCCTATGGCTGCACCTTCTCCTTTACAGGCCCCTCCTCCCTCTCCTGCCTGCCTGGGAGGATGGCTCATTGCAGTCCTGGCTTCTTTGCTTCATGGATCTCTGTGTCTCTGAAGCCACAGCTCTGCTTGGGGAAACCTGGCAGCTGATAACAGTGATAAAGAAGAAGTGCCAGCTCTGGCTGGTATAGCTCAGTTGGTTGGTTGGTACATCTTCCACAGACCAAAAAGTCGTGGATTTGATCCTGGGTCAGGACACCTACCTAGGTTGCAGTTCTGTCCCCGGCAGGGGACAATGTTTCTCTCTCACATTAACGTTTCTCTTCCCCCTCTCTATTACCCTTTCCACTTCTTTAAAATCAATAGACATGTCCTCAGGTGAGGATGAAAAAAATATAAGAAGAAGAAGTTGCAAATCCAAGCTCATGGTTCCTAGAGAAGTGAGCTCTCCTTCTGGATCACCCTCCTTGCCCAGAAGTTATGTCTAGCCGTGAGAAATGGGCTGTGGGTCAGAAGAGGCTGTGGCTTGTGAGACAATCTTCAGACAAGTCCTCAGGCTCCTGGTGGCACCTTTCATCCTCACAGCAGGAATCTGCCCACCAATCCTAAAACCAGAAGCCCTTCAGGCTCCCTCTGGATTCACTGCCCTTTTCAGCCAGAACTGTGCTATTCCGCTGCCTTTAGGTACGTCTCCCGCCTCCTTGACTCTCCTTTTGCCCCTTTATTTTATGGAGTAGAGAGAATAATGGCATCAAGGCCAGGAATTCTGGGGTCTAGCTCTGAATCAACCACCAGCGTGCTGCCTCCAGAGACCTGTTCGTGACCGTGATAATGAGAGGTGGCCCTACATCGTCACTCAGACTCTTCGGTTCACCTTTGGAGTGGTGAGCTAGCAGGGCGGACCTCCGGCGGCTCTTGGCCCAAGGATGGTGGAGCTCTGTGGATGTCCTCAAGGGAGGAGGAGATCGTGGAACCGGGGCATCAAAGCTCTCGAAGCACTTAGCAATCAAGAGAGCCGGAGGTTAACCAAAAGAGCTCTGAGGCCCAGAGAAAAGCCTCCCCTCAGCCCAGCGGCCGCAGTGCACGTGTGGCAGCAGTGGGGACAGCTGAGCAAACAAAATCACAATCACTTCAAAGTTTGTAAGATAATCATCTAGGAGACGGAAACAGCCCGCCCCTTGCGGCCTCTGTGGGTAGACTGTGTGCCTAGGAATTTGATCCTGGACTATATTATAAAGAACGACTGCAGTTTCAAAGCTTCTGCCAGTTTTTGTCTTTTCTTCTTCATGATAAAGTCATAAAACAAATAATCCCTAGTTTAGCTGAGCCTAACTTGAATTTTGGTATATGCCGAGGCAGGACGGAATCTCGTCAGGAATGATGGGAGAGAGCTAGGACGCTCCAGGGGAATCTGAAAGCACGCCATCCGCAGGTAACGGTGGGAAGACACAGTGGGGGGAGCAGGTCGAGTAACACGCGGGGAGGCAGGTTTTCTTCTGCTCTCTGCGTCACTTTTTCTCCTGAAGGGTTTTGTGTCCTTCCTGTTTTAATATGTTTTGGATGGAGTCTTTCCTCAAAAGTCTGGGGAGATTTGCCAGACTCTTCACGTTTAAGACAGAGACCTGAAAAGCTAAGTGCTACCTCTGTGCGTGAGGCTGGGGCTTGTCAACTGCCTGCCTTTGCTGTGAGGTGCTGGCTGACAAACGGGCTTTTGCACTTGGGGACCCGCAAAGGTCAGTGCCTAAACATGCTTTCTCCCGAGAGTGCACCCTCACCCTTCTCTTTAGGAGAAAAGCGGTATGCCTGGCCCACGGAAGGCAGGAAAGGGAAAGGGCTGCTTGTGCTGGTGGTGTGTGTGTTGGGGGTTAGAGAGAACTTCCTACTCTTTAAAGTTTTTTTTTTTCAGTTTTGTTCCTTACTCCTCTACTCGGCTATACCTGGAATTTGCAGTTCTTTAGTCTTACTGTCTACACGTCACACACACACACAAGCAAATAAATGTCTAATCCCCTGGAGAAGGTAGGTGGAGAAGGATGTGGGGGGGGCAGGAGCGTTTCCCACTGCAGGGCCAGTGGAGACCAGGGATGGTCACCCCATAAGTACTTGGCGCTCTCTTCTTGTTGTCAGCCTCTCACGCTACCACCACCTTCTGCAGTACTGCAGGTGTCTCCAGGCTCTGAATCTGTCCAGGAATCCGTAAGGCTATGTGCCTTGTCCCCCTCGTATGTCCTCTGTAGGCACTTAGGTACTCAATTCCTCTGCATCGCTCTATCAGCCACCTCTCCACAAGCCTTTCCATTTCCCATCCACTGTTTTCTAGTCTTCAGATCTCCTTAGCAATATGTTGAACTTTATCTTCACCTTTGCTGTTTATCAAAATCTACTGTTTGGCCCTGGCTGGTGTGGCTCAGTGGATTGAGTGCCGGCCTGTGAACCAAAGGGTCGCCAGTACGTTTCCCAATCGGGGCACGTGCCTGGGTTGTAGGCCAGGTCCCCACAACATGGCTCTCAATAGGAAACCACACATTGATGTTTCTCTCCCACTCTTTCTCCCTCCTTCCCCCTCTCTCTTAAAAATAAATTAATTAAAAACAAAACAAAACAAAAAAACTACTGTTTGGCTTTAGTCCTGACTTTTGAAAAGACAAAAATCCAAACAACTATGTCAACACAATTTCTGTCCTCTCAGCCTGTATATGATCAATGACCAGGTGACTGAAAAAGGTACCATCATATCAGATGAGATTAATCATGTTAGTAACATAAGACTGGTCATTACAATGTATTGTTAATATCTGAATATTCACTTTAAAATATGTAGATGTAACTTGAGGTACCAAATTTCCTTATGTACTTTATACACAGTCCCTAAATGATGATGGTTCAACTTATGATTTTTCGACTTTACGATAGTGTGGAAGCATTCAGTAAAAACCATACTCTGAACTTGGAGTTTGATATTTTCCTAGGCTAGCGATACGCCGCCCAATACTCTGTGATGATGCGGGGCAGCAGCCAAGGACAGTTTTGCCCAACTGCGGGCCGATGCAAGCGTTCTGAGCATGCTCATGGCAGGCAGGCCGAACTAAGATGTTTGGTAGGTTGGTCGCATTAAATGCTTTTTCACCTTATGATACTTTCAACTTATAATGGTCTTATCGAGAGGTCGACCCCATCATAAGTAGAGGAGCACCTGTATATTGAAATTCTCTAAGTTTACCACAGTATGTATGCATGTTTATTACTGCAAAAGCAAATTCTACAGTAATTAATGATTGTGAAAGCTTTCATTTTATGGACAAAAGAAGTAAGAAATTTCAAAAAGTTAAATATACAGGGAAATCGGGTAACAGTTGATGTGGATATTGAGAGAAGATGGGTTAGCTGGAGCAAAATATATCCTTTTAGAAACAACAAATACATATGAGAATTCCAGTCATAGTGTGATGCTGAATAATAGAAATGTATAGTTCCAAGCTTTGTGCAACTATTGGGTCCACATATATTTGTAATGTCAGACAAAATAAATCAGAGAAGTTATACTTAATTTTTAGTTATTTAATTCCATGTAGGCCATGAGTCTTTCAAGAAAATATTTTATTTGTGAATTGCTCACATGTTGTGAAAATGAATAGGAAGCAGAATAATAAGTTCACCACTTAAAAGTTTTCCAAGAAAGAAAAAAACTATAAATTCTGAACTACAGTGTGCATAATAAGTCATCTTTTATTCAGTCAGAATAAAGAGAAAAAGCACATAAAGAAGAGGAGAAATATTTCTGGTAATCAAGTATGTTGTTTCTAGTAATCCAACTTCAAAACGGCGGAATTTTCAAAACTGCCTTAAGAAGACAACACTATAACTTTCAGTCTATCGAGGTCAAAAAAATGGAATCTTGTCAAAATGATGCTGTGTACTGGCATACTTTTTAATAGTTGAACACAAAATATTTTTTTCAACTTGCTTAAGCTGTAGTAAATTCTAGGTACGAAGTTCCTTATAGAAAACCAATCATATCAATTTAGCGAATTTTGGTCCGGCTGGGCTGAATATGTTACATATTAAGGTCGATTTAAGATTGCATTTGTTCAGCCCTGGTCAGGTGGCTCAGTTGGTTGGAGCAGCATCCTGTACACCGAAAGGTTGTGGGTTCAGTCCCCGCTCGCTTGTGTATGGGAAGCAACTGATCAATGTTTCTCTCTCTTTCTCTCCCTTTCTCTCCAAAAATCAATGAACATATCCTTGGGTGAGGGTTTTTTAAAAAGAACTGCATTTGTTCAAATAGCTGCTTTAACACTGAGTATCTTCTATTTCAATCTCAAGTCAACAAGATGCATGTGTCCACGGCATGGCAGCTCCCAGTTCCCCTGCATTCAGGTGGACTGGAGGAAGAACTGACAGGAGGAGCCCACTTTCTTCCTGTTCACTGCTAAGACCTGCTACCTTACTCAGTGTTATAATTATTTTCTGAAGGCTATAAACAGAAGAGCATGTGCCTGTGGTTTCTAAAGTATTTATAGCCTCCATTGTGGTTGTCACATTGTCAATGACAATTACCTGGCACTTCGCTACTTTTCCATTACATAAGTATTTCTTCAGTCAGATTCACTACAATTTTAGGCATGTAAGACCTAAAAGTTTCTTGGCAGCCAAGTAAAGTAGAAGCAAAGTTCAACAATAACCAGCACTCATCCACCAAGCTGTCACTAAGATGTGTCCAAATGTCTGATACAGTGTACAGAATCAGCACATTGTGAAATACCACAGAGCAGAATATAATTCAGGAAATTATTTCCGGGGGGTGGGGCAGCTTAGCAGGAACAAAATTCAATAGCTGTTTACAAAGAAAGTCATTAGCATGCTGGAGTACGCTGAAGAGGACAGACACCACACTGACCTGCGTTGGCAGGAAAGTATCTTTTACATTATATGATGCCTGTTGCAAAGAGCCTTCTATCCATCTGTCCAGGATAGAGCTGAAATTAGAGGGCATGCAGTGAAAGTTGAGACACAGATAGCAACCCAAAGATTTTCCTAAAACTTTCAGCGCCAATGGCATCATCAATCTATCACCACACTTCCAGATGAGGATTTAAGGACACATTTTTTTTTCAGGTGAGAAACCATCAAATGCCTGTAGTGCACCCCCCACCTCACCCCAAGGAAAGCGAGAAGAGATAAGAGAAGACAATGAGAAAGAAGAGAGAAGAGAAAGAGAAATGAGGGCAGCAATATAAAGTCTGTTTCTGAAAATATTTCAGCATCTTTTTCAGGAAGTGATTTGCCTCAATGAAATTGCATCATCACTATCAATTAATTTCAATACACATCCATCATTTACTAGCTGCAAGAGCTATGCAAGTTACTCTTTGGCTTTGGTTTTCTGTAAAATGAAGTAACAATAGTACTCCTATTAAATGAGTATTAAATAAGAGCATGTATATAAAACTCTTACTAGTGCTGACACATAAGAACAGCTGAATGTAAGTTAGCTACCAGATTGCAATCTTGTTATTTATAAAACCCTGAGTGTACCTTGCATTTTATCTATAATACTCTCACAAATTACATTCCCATCAAGAGCGTTGGTGACAGATTTATATAGCTTCAGATTACACTGTAATCCAAGACTGCCAAGAAAAATACACACCAGAGAGATGGCCTGCCTATAACAGACCCATTTCCTGTTGTTTACACATCACCTATGCACCCTAAAGGTGTGATTTTGGATTTCCCCCTCTAACCTTCCCTTCTGTTCTTGGCCGGAGTATTCTCTTTGGAAAAAGGAATGTAAAGAAGTGAAGTGGAGAATTGACAGAGTAATTTTGGAAAATCAAACTCTCAAAATTGATTTGATATGAAACTTCTGGTTAAGGGGGGCAAAACAGATTGTTTGAAACTATTGATAATTTTATCATTATCTTATGATTTATTTTTTTCTGTGCATACAAGATGCTAGAGGAATGAAAGGAGAAGTAACTGGGTCCTCTTGAGATCCTGCTGGATATTTGAGTAACTAATAAAATAGAGAAATTTAATTTATACATGTGATTTCATTCAATTTTGATCATATTCTTCATGACATCATGATGAGGCACAACATAACATTCCAGTGCATGGATAAATAATACTTTATTTAACAAATCTCCTTTAAATGGACAGCTAAGTCATTTCTATTTATCCCCTATTAAGCAACACTGAGCTGATTCTAATTATAGCCTATCTTTGAGCCATTTGATGATTTCCTTGAATTAAGGGTGTGCATTTTAACCACAGGCACTTAGAACTGTCATAAAATGTAGGGCTGCCCTCCCTCCTGCCTTTAGGGCGGGCCGCCCCACACAGAGCTGCAGCTCCTCTGGCAACTACCCAGGTGTTGAATTTCCTGTCTTGCAGTGTCACAGCACATCTGTGAAATCGCCACTGTGCTACTTCCTGGCAGCATTCACTACTGAACAACACACCTGTGTGCACACACAGAGCCACTTGTCTTACTGCGACAAACTTCTAAGTTGGCCCTGAGAGAAGCTGGGGCAACAACGGTAAATCACAGGTTCGAAGCCCCGCATTACTAACTGATGCTGGCTTGAAGCGCTTCTCAGCTTTCCTGAGCAATTCTTGCTCCATTTCCAGATGCCTTTTCATTTCCTGCTCGTGAACTGACACTGCCTTTCTATCAGGTTGAACCACAGGACCTGCTGACAGTAACCACCATTGACCTACAAAAGTGGAAGTCGCAGCTGGTTGAACCTAAAGTGTGTTTATTTACCCATTGGGGAACATGGCAACCATTTGTCACACTGTGAGGCTATTCGAACCTGTGTAAACCTTTCCAGTACTGGTGGAAATTTCCATCTCTTAAATCCTGATCTCCCTGGTATAATGTCAAAAACTCACTTTCCCAGATTTGCTTGAGACTCGAATATATAACTTTGACCCAGCTTCCTCCAACCAGATGTAAGATTTTTGACTCAGAGGAGGACAGGAAGAGCTACTGTGCCTCTGAGGAGAGGTAGGGACTGCAGGGGGAGGAAACTCTAGGTGCTTTAAATTTCTGTGTCTTGACCCAAGTGGTAGTTATATGGAAGCTTGCTATACAGTAATTATTTTATGCTTTGTGCATTTTTTGCATATGTGTTATTCTTTATTTTTTATTTTTTTAAGTTGATTTTAGAGACAGAAGGGGGGGGAGAGAGGGAAACATTGATTTGGTGGCACAGCCCTGCAAGCATGGGTTGCTCGTTGTATGCGCTCTGACCAGCGATGGGACCCGCAACCTCGGCGCATCTGCACGATGCTCTGACCAACCGAGCCACCTGCCCAGGGTACTCTTTAGTTTTTAAAAAATGTTTTAAAAAGTTCAATTTTGGCAAAGATAGGGGAGAGGTGTGAAGCTTCCAAAGGAGGCAGACAGGGGTCCTGATGGTCGCCTCAGTCCTGCAGCAGCAGTTTGAGCCTCAGGCCTGTGTTCAGCGTGCCTGGTGGGAGCGATCTTGCAGGCAATTTGGGTATAGTTCTTGGCATATAGGCTCCAAAACTGTTCTGCTGGCTCCCCTAATCCTGTGAGCTACCAAATATCCTTTCATAAATACTCTTCCCACTCTAACTAGCTAGGGAAGGTTCTTGGCTGGCTACTAAGAGCTCTGGGCCGATACAAAAAAAAGAAATTTCAGGCCCTTTTCAGGCCATACGTCTACTTGATACTAAAAATAGCACCCTCCGGGCCACTAGAATGCTGGTTTGGTGGAACCTTCAGCCTGTTCTATTTATTGTGCCATCAGCGCATACAGGATTGATGCTGTGCATAACATGCTTTGCTGCTTTAAACTGACTACTATTACCTTCTATGAAAGTCATACATTTTCCTACATTAATAGCCACTATTTTTCCTTCCCCCACTGCTGCCCTGAAAATACATGTAGACACACGCTGCCGCCGCCACACAAACCACCACCACCATTACAACCTGGATCCCGCAGTCACGCCATACTCGTATATCACTAGAAGGTGAGCTTCAAGGGCAGAGAAGTTTGTCTATTTTGTTCAGTCCTCCCTTACAGCATTCAGAACAGTGCCCAATAAATACCTATGAAATAAAAGAGTACCCAACAAACACAAATGCTTGTGGAGACTGACGTGGCGGTGAAGGTGCTGGCCTGGTTGGTGAGGTTATCAAGGTGGTTAAGGCACGACTGTGCCCACGAGCAATTCAGAATGAGCTGCTTATTCCAGAAATATTGCTACCAAGCCTCAGAATATATTTTCTCACCTCTCTGAGCCCACTCGGAGTTTCTCTTTAAGGGGGGTATGAAACAGGGCAGGTAAGAGGGTTTTTTGTTGTTGTTGTTGTTGTTGTTGTTAATATTTTATCTATTTATAGAGAGAGGGGAAGGGAGGCAGAAAGAGAGGGAGAGAAATATTGACGTGAGAGAGAAACATCAATCAGTTGTCTCTCATCTGCACCTCAACCAGGGACCTGGTCCTCAACCCAGGTATGCACCTTGACAGGAAATTGAACCCACAACCTTCTGGTTTATGAGTCAATGCTCCAACCAACTGAGCAACGTGGGTCATAGAGGTAAGAGGTGGGGTTTTTGTTTGTTTGTTTAATCAAGAAGCAATGCCTTTCCTCTACTGATCTCAGTTTCAATGTAATGTGGCAGGTGAGATACTCAGCTATGTGCCCACATCTTTTGTCCAGGTTAGTGCCCTGACTCAATGGTTGGGAACCAGCTTTGACTGTGAATAAGGCAATATCTGGGTGGCGGACAGCAATCAGATACTAGCAGTCCCCAGTGCCTTTTCTTCAGACTTGGAATGAAACCCATGCTCCTCACCCCTACATAATCCAGGCTCGCCTGCCTCTGACCACCCTGCAGCGGCCTCCTCTGCAACAACCCTACCGGCCTCCAGCACACCATGCTTGTCCCTACCCCCAGCACTTTCCCAGGATCATTCCCTCCTCTAGGAATGTCCTCCCCACTATGCATGTTCTCATTGGCTCCTTTTCACCATTGCAATCCAATTTAAATGTCATCTCCTCAAAAAGGCTTCCCTTAGCCACCCAAATGAAGGTAATCCTTCTACCATTTCCCTCGCATCACCCTGTTCAGGATGTAGCATCAGGATACAGCCATATAGGACACGCCCATATCTGACATATATCTTGTGTTTGATATTCTTCCTCCATCCTTCTTTCCCTTTATTCCTCACCTTTCCCCTCCTTTCCTTCCTTTCCTCTTTTTTGGTCCACCCTGTCCACTAGATTCTTAGCTCCATGAAAGCAGGAGCTTGTCCATCTTATTCACATACATCAAACACGTAACACTCATTGGCTTAAAGAATACATTAATCTAGGCCTTCTAGGGTAAACTATTAGATGCCATGTGTTGAGGAACTTGGGCCAAATCTTCACATTTCTGAGAAACCATGTGTAATGTAAAAACTGAGCATCCTGAGAAAGGTCGTGCTGGCACTATGGTCTGGGGTATCACTGGCTGAAGGAATGTGAAAATAGGAAGTGGCTCGAACAAGGTAACAGCTAAAATTCATGTTAATGTATCTAGATGACCAAGAAGAAAGTCTGCATTACATTGTCCAGAACATCAAATTTGTCCCTGTCAATGTGAAAATTAGAAAAGTTCAATGTCTTTCATACACAAATAAATCATCTAAAGAAATATCATCCAAAGAAATGTGCTCTCTTCCCTAAGGACCAACATATACATTACTGCACTCAACACTAGAAGCAGCCCTTTGAGGAAGTCCTATTATCACCCCCATTTTTCGGGTGGAGAAACTGACCCTATTGAAATCGAGCAATCTGCTCAAGTATGCAGAGCCAGGTCTGCCTTCCGAGTAATTAGGAATTATTTCTGAGGTCAGAAAGGAACAACAGTAACAATGATGCAGGGTAAGACTCCTGAGGGATTTTTGTTTGTTTGTTTTGTTTTGGTTCACAGCACAACTTCAGAAAAAAAAAATTCCTAGCAACTCCAAGGCAGAAAGATGATGACTCTATTCCCAATTCTGCAGTCCATCAGCTGTGACAGATTATACATGAGACAGACCACAGACAACAGGAAAGAGTCCATTTGGCCCAGGATGTTTTTATTAGCAAAAAACAGGCAGAATATGAAAGCTCTTGGTACATTCCTGGTTGATGTTTAAAAGATCAGCCTAATCAAACTGATGGCAGCTGAGAGAGAGGAAAAGAGAGTCTGAGATACTTATCTAATAATGTAAGAAACATTTAATGACTCTCTGGCAGAAAAATAGCCCGTATCAGGAAAGTTTTCAGATACCATCTGGAACACACAATCTGTTTCCCATGAACCATGGGTGGATTTACCGTGACTCTCATGAAATTTAAGCTTCAGGGCCCCTCACTTAAACATGCACCTTTCAAGGCTCTGAACCTAGTTTTGTGTACATTCTATACTTCACCTTAAAGAGAGGCCCGAAGCTATGTAAGCTTTAAGCCCCACAAAGTCCGGTCAGTTCGTGCACGCCCTATAGGAGAAGAAAAGCTAAAAATGAAATAGCCCCGAGAAAGCTAACAGAAAACTAGCCGTGCTGATGGACTGTATCTTTATATCTCAAATCTGCTTAGCTGTCTGGGTTGGTTGGTTGGTTGGTGTTTTTATGAATCAAGCATAACACAAGAATGAAAATTTAAGTAAATTTTTGTTAGTCCTTCAAGACAAAAATAATACTGTATTTTTATTTTAGATATGAAGGCAATGAACTTGACCATGCGGTCAGTCTCAGTTCATACCCGATTTTGTGGCTTGAATTGGCTATCACATAAAATAAGTTCCATTCTTTCTTTATTTTGTGACTTGCAATAAAGAATAGAAAAAATGTACAAGAAACACTATTACATGATTAAAGTGAGTCTAACTGAGCCCATTTTGCATAGGATTTTTTAAACATTAACTAATATTCATACCTAGGTATAAAAACAATGGGTAGGGAGCATTCACATTCTAATGGTCCCCAAAATGATGTGTACAGTATTGGGTGGGACACACATGTATGTGAGAGAACATTTGCCTGCCAGTCAGAAATAACATGGAAGATGGTACATCCAGAGTCTGAACACACCCATCAAATTACGAGCATTAATAACTTTAAAGCCTGTATTTTCTGTGTGCAAGTCAGAGAATCATCAAAGCTTTATTCCCTAAAGAGTGGAACAGAGAGCTTTGCTTTCCTTTTTGCCACTCTAAATTGTGGGGGGTTCTCACAATCTTAGATTCACAGATTATTTTTGTAGAAGCTTAAAAAAGAAAAAAAATAGAAAATATACCTTGTGTTCCCAGTACCTTTTTTCTTTTTCTTTTTTTTCCATTTACGTTACAACCTCAGTATGTGTGTGTGTGTATAGGGTGGGTGGTCTATTTGAAACATAATTTAACCCCAGATCTTAGTACCAACTGCCTTATCTCACCTAATCGTGATTTACATCACACTGCTCTTCACCCTCCACTTCCCACAAATGCAACAACCCCGCCCATGCACCATCTCACAGCATCTGTGGTTTATCTCTTCTGACCAAAAGTGGATCCTAATGTGGAAGGGAGCAGGAGATAGAAATAGGTAAGAAATGCTATCACCGTAGCCATCACCATCACCATCAACAGGGGCTAATTTCAAATGACACCTGGAAAGCTCCCAAGTAAGTTGCAAACCAAGAGGCTCAGGACTTCAACATATGAGTTAGGGGAAGACACAATTCAACCCATAAATGGGTTCATGGTTTTTGTCAGCACAGGGGTGCCCATGTGGGTTGGTCCAGCTTTGGAATGATAAGAATTTGGAGTTTAGGAAAAGGAGATGGGATGGGTTCAAATGGGTGAGGTGGGTACATATTCGGGGGCACTGAAGAGAATGAGGAGACAGGGAAAAGGGATGCTGGTGAGGGAATTGCTTAGGAAGAGGAAGGAGAGTTGCATGGTCCCACCTTCTCCCTGCTTGCTCGTTTCCCTGTAGCCATTAGCACTGTCCAGGATGGGAGTGAGAATGTGCTAAGCCATGGAAGAGTCGCAGAAACAATGAAAGAAATAAGAAGAGAGAGGCAGGCAATTCTCAGTTCCAACAAGGAGACAAGAGTGAAACAGGACAGCTGCTCCTGGCAGTAATTCACCGCTAAGGGACAGGAGGAAACTCCCTGATTTCTGCTTTTAACATAGTGATATTTGGATTATTTGACTTTTTTAAAAAGTCAAAGAAGCTTTAAAATATTAATGAAATAATAAGAAGCTAATTGCTTTTTAACATTCTTTTGCCATGGTAAATTTACTATTATAAAAAGAAAACCAATAAATCCACCTTAATTAGACATTTTTGTAGGGGTCTGGTTGAAAAGTGCATGTTGCATCATTACAAGGGGGTGAGATTCGATACTAGCTGTTTTATACTTTGTGTCTAGCAACAACATTTTTTTTCTGAAAAGCTCACATAACTGTCATGCGTTGTCTCTTCTAGGCTGATCCTACATAAAGAAAATCAATATTAGTGTCAAGTTTTATGGGGCCCTGGAAAGGTCAAGCTGCCTGGCTCTCTTATTAAGTCCCTAGAAAAACTGTAATTCAAACACACTGGGTGTTTCATGCTACTTAAATGGAGCTTTCTTTGCTATGTGAAAAAGGATGGAAGAGTCTGAGATCCAAATTAAAATTCTAAGCAAGTTAGGTTTTAGTTTCCATAAGCACACCAAGACATCAGCATAAATCCAACTATTCAGAAAGACAGGAACATCGTTATATAATGGATCGGATAAAAAATATGTAATTAGGAAAAACTGTGAAGTTATCAACAAATATATATAAGATGGCTTGTTGCAAAATAGAGACAGACTCATAGGTAGAGAGCAGGCTGACATCTCTGGGGTGGGGGGTTGAGAAAGGTGGAGGGAACATGCAAGAAAGAAAAAAAGGGAAAGATTGGAGAGGATGCGGAGAAAAGGGAACCCTAGTGCACTGTTGGTAGGAATGCAGACTGGTTAGGCCACTGTGGAAAACAGTATGGAATTTCCTCAGAAAACTAAAAATGGAACTGCCCTTTGACCCAGCGATTCCGCTGCTGGGATTATACCCTAAGAACCCTGAAACACCAATCCAAAAGAACCTATGCACCCCAATGTTCATAGCAGCACAATTTACAATAGCCAAGTACTGGAAGCAACCTAAGTGCCCATCAGCAAATGAGTGGATCCAAAAACTATGGTATATTCACACACTGGAATTCTATGCAGCAGAGAGAAAGAAGGAGCTTATACCCTTTGCAACAGCATGGATGGAACTGGAGAGCATTATGCTAAGTGAAATAAGCCAGACGGTGAGGGACAAATACCATATGATCTCACCTTTAACTGGAACATAATCAACAGAAGGAAAAAAACAAACAAAATATAACCAGAGACATTGAAATTAAGAACAATCTAACAATAGCCAGGGGGGAGTGGGGAGGAGACAGTGAGGAGAGGGGATTACAGGAACTACTATAGAGGACACATGGACAAAATCAAGGGGGAGGGTGGAGGTGGGGGAGGGAGGTGGGTTCGGCTGGGGTGGGGTGGAGGGATGGGGAGAAAAGGCATACACTGTAATTGAATAACAATAAAAATTTTTTTTAAAAAGGGAAAGAATGCATGGACACAGACCACAGTGTGGTGATTGCGGGGGTGGGGTGCCAGGGTGGGTAGAGGTGGAACAGGGTTTAGGAGTGGTAAATGGTAATGGAAAAAATACAATAAATAATTTAAATTTAAATTTAAATTTATATTTATATTTTTTAAAAAACGATGGCTTGTTTTCAGCTACTCTTCTTATTCTTTGGCCTGTTTTTTGTACTACCAGGTTCTTTGCTGCTTGGATGGTTCACTTCAGTATAAATGACTCATCACCATGGTACGTCTATGAACCATACTCAAGATGCTTATGGGCTAGTTGTGAATTTAAGTCTCCTCGCCAGGCAGAGAGAGCCCAGCTATACAAAATATTTTCCTTTCATGAACTGGTATTTGATATAGTGTAGTTCTTTATCGAGCCTTATATATGTGCACACCTCATGATGTTCATTTATTATAAAAAATATTTGGCATTTAAAAAATCTTTTTTGAAAGAAGAATTAAAATGATTAATTTTAGATATTTTCTGTGATTTGTATTTGACTTTGGTAAGTTAAGTTCCTTGATAAATAAGTTAAATGTTTTAGGATAAAAGACACTTTTATATGGCAACAGGATTGTTTACAAGTGTCTCAGGAGCTCATGTCTGGGGAAGTGTTTTTCCTTTGAAAATTCATTTTACGGCGCTCCGAGCACTTTGAGTATGGTTAGTGCCAAGTCTTCTCCTTCAATAGGGGGATTCATTCACATCGGGGCTTTGTAACCATGCTTAAAGATCCGCTTTAAGATCCTCTTTAAAATTCTCTTTATTAGAAAGTTTCTAACCTAAATACAAGGTTCATCTTCCTTGTGGCAACCTCTATTTAAGAAAAGTAATTTCCAGCTGAGAACTTGTGATTCCAAAGTTGTTAAAATTGATTCAACATCCTGTTGCAATTCCTGTGTCAAATGTTAGAACAGAACAAAGTGATTTTCAACCTTTTTTGTCTCATGGCACATATAAACTAATTACTAAACTTCTACGGCACATGAAAAATATGTTATATCTTTTGCCAATCCGATGAAAGAAATAGCTATAATTTTTATTCATTTACCCCAGACGGCTATTGTTGTCATTTTCTAATTTGACAGTCTAAGCGAAAACAAGTCAGTGCCCTGACTAAATAATCAGGTATTGCATGTTTTAAAAATTATTGCAGCACACCTGTTGAAAATTGCTGCTTTAGACTGATGAATTAGTAGATTGAATGTTGAGTCAATATGCAGTATACCTTCATTTTGATACTGTACCTTTCACTCTTTCGTAAAACATGAGATGTAATATAGCTCACCACAGATAAGATTTGTATATGTACACATTTTCATTGAATGTGTTTGGTGTTTTGGCTGAAACTACCTAAAGTTATAGTTTCTCATGCTATATATACTCAGACAACAAACAACCCTTACAAGGCAATGGTTCACTATTAAATTGTTCCAACCTTGATCTTGGTAACAAGAAAAATAGGGAAAGAATCCACAGCAGCTCACAAAGATAATATTACTTGGAGAATGTGTCTCACAATCTTAATTAATATGAGTTTTATGCTAGGAATCTTTTTAATTTTTCTAATTTTCTACTGCTTGTTTTAGCAATTGCTTATTCAGTGCCACTAACATATGTATATATTAGTGGTACATGAAAAATGTTGTATCTTTTGTTATATCTTTATATAAAATATATGTAAATACACTTTATTTTATGAAATCTCACTCCACTTATTCTGTGATTTTTGCTGGTCTCCGATTTTGTTCCAAATGCCCAAATATACCCCTTAGTGAGCACTTGGTCTCAGAAGCCGTGGTTGACCCGCTGAAATGAGAGCCAGTAGCGCTCTCACAGTCCACTGAAAGTAGTCAGGGTGCCTGGGAAACAAATAAATGGCAGATTCCAGTTCTGAGGTAGGAAATGCACATGAGGAAACTAGAATACCTTATCACATCAGAAAAGAAACAATAAAAAAATATTAGAGACAGATTAAAAAGTATCCTACTGGTTAAAGATGGGCCAATTTAAGCATCAAAAATAATGCAAGGTTTGAAAAGTATCATATTAGAACTCATGAGAACATAATACTTTTTTAAAAAATCAGTTGGCATCTTTGGCGATTGCTAGAATACTATTCATTAATATGAAAAATGGTGAATAAAAATAGAGAAGTATTTATTCTGGCTTTCCTATATATATTAATTGAATGCCAGCTAACATAGGCAGAAGGAGTAACAGAATTAAAATATCACCCAATTTCTAACCCTTCATGAAATATTGGATCTTCATTGCTCAAGTTCTTAGGTGAAGAGCTGATGGGGAACATCGTAATGGATGAATTCGTCTAACAACACCTAAGCCTGCAGATTAATCTTAACATCACAAACAGAGAGACCACCAGGCATCACTGTTTCTGATGTAATGCAACAAGAGTACGTAGGACCACCTATGACCCTAAATCACAAATTCAAAACGTGGACAAGTTTCCGGAACAGATGACCTGCAGGGAAAACTGGTGTAGATGAGAAGAAATTTAAAGAAACTTATCAACAAAATGCAATGTGAGGACCTTGTTTGGATCCTGATTCAAACAAACCAACTGTAAAAAGGCTCTCATGAGACAACTGGGAAATTTGAACAGTGAGTGGCTATTAGACAATATTAACTATAATAAAATTAAGGAAATTAAGAATGTTTTAAGATGTTCATTTTAAGGGAAAATAGCATTGTGGCTATATTAAACAAAACAGAGTCCTTGTCTTAATAGAGATATATATTGATTGATGTATTAATGGAAGATATAATATAACATGTGAGATTTGCTTAAAATAATCTAGTTGAGTGTGGAGAGTATGAAGTTAGTTGTTAGATAACATGGGACTTATTATACTGCTTCCTCTCTTTTACTGAATATTTTTGAAAATTTCCATAATAAAAAGTTTTAAAGATGGACAAATACTTAGGTGCACCCCACCTGTAACGTTCTAAACCAGATGCTGGGCATGGCAACAAGATAAAGGCTCTTGGCATATTCCCTTTTCTTAAGAAACTCACATTTATTTTTTTGTGGGAGGAGGAGAAGAATGCTTAATAAGGCAGCAATTCATTCACTCCTTCCTTTGACAAATACTGAGGCACGCCCCATCGGTAAGGTTCTAAACCCGATGTGGGCATGCCAACAAGATAAATGTTCTTGGCATAGTCCCTTCACTTAAGTAACTCGCATTTATTTTTTTGTGGGAGGAGAAGAATGCTTAATAAGGCAGTAAAAGCAGATAAAAATGAAGTGCTAGAGACACAGACCAAGCAAGTAATTGTGACGGGAGATGGCTAGTGTGGGTTGAAAAATGTTCCATAACAGACAGCACATTTGAACGGCGTTGTGAGAGAGCTTTAGTATCTGAACTGTCAAACTCGTTTGGAGACCATGAAGTGACACTTCCAGGAAGTTTCTCTTTATCTTTCTTCCTTTTTTCATTAACATACAATAAAATTTATTATTTCTGATGGTCAGTTTTATGAATTTTGACAAATGTATAAAATTACGCAACTACCATACCATCACAATACAGAATATTTTATCACCTCAAAGAAAAATTCCCCCGTGCTACCCTTTGTAGTCAAGTCCTCCCCAACATTTAATCACTGACCAGCACAGATCTGTTCATGTCACATGTTTTGTGTTCACTGTAATGTCATACAAACGGAATCTTACAGTGTGTAGCTATAGGGAACTGTTCTGCGAGTGGGAAATGTAGCCCAGCCCCCACTTGGAAGAGCCAGTGGGTGTGAGGTCTGGCACATAGGACCCACGCCCATGGACAGGTTCTCCAGGGAAATCATGCCTGCATTGTACCTAGACTGCTATGAGACTTGTTTTTACTAAAACTCCCTCACCCTGGATTGAGGCAGCAAATGTTTGCTGAGTATCTTTAACTTCCTAAAGTCTGTGCTAAACCTCCCAAGTATGGAGTGTAACCAGTTCAACCACTTTTCTCCTTGATCTGTAACATCCTTCTCTTTGAAGTAATTAGCAACATTCTTTCCTTTGTTATCTGTAAAAGGTAATCACCTACAGAACCTGTGCATAGTAAGTGAGGACCATCCTAGATGTAATGTACCCAGAAAAGCAATAAAAGCCTGTCCAGGCAGGGGTTGGGCTCTCTGGCCCTCTCGCCCCCTCTCTCTCTCTTAGAGAGTGGCTATCCCATCCCTTTTCCTCCACAGGATTTCTGTAGTCTGTGTGAATTTGTCCACTGCAGCACATGGGGTCCAACACATGGACCCCATGGGCCAGGATCCACATCATGTAGCCTTTTGAGCCCGGCTTCTTTCACTTAGCACTGAGATTCATCTGCGTTATTGAGACTATCAATAATTCACAGCACTTATTAAATTGTATATGAAAAAACTGGTCATGAAGTATTAATATTGACATTTAACTAATGCAAACTCTATTATCCCATGTTTCTCTCTTAGTGATTCCTTTGAATAACTTACTAGAATATTATATTAAAATAAAGGAAAAGTATAGTAAGTTGATGTTAGCAATTTAAATAATATTTTGATAGTAATTTCTTCTCTTTTTATAATCTTAGCCTGATTATATCATTCTTCCCTCCCTGGCTAATGTACTAATTTCACTCTTTCTCATACGTACTTTTAAATTAATTATTAATTTATCAGATATAAAAACATTATTAAAGAAAATCTAGAAAGGAGAAGGATATGTGTTTCTACTTAATTTCTTTCTGTAATTTGGGTTACAGGCAAATATATTTTTATTATTGTAATAACATTGTGCATATAATTTTGGATCCCACATTTTTACTTGATACTAAATTATACCATTTTACATATCTGTATAATGTTCCATGCTACAACTTCTATTCTTTTATTTTTTTCCTCAAGAGCTTTATTACAGTTTGGACATTTTGGCAGAAGAGTAGGTGGTTTCAATGAATAATTCTGTGTTCACATGTATTTGATTTTATTTATGCTGTGTGGATTGTTTCTGATCTAAGGCTAGGTCTTGTAATATCTCATTTGCAACTGAATAATCATTCACATCACAGAGGTTTACTTTTTCAACTTTCTCCCTTTTTTCCCACTTCTCCCTCTTGAACCCCACGCCCAAAATATGCAATCTCATTCATCCTTGGATCCTATTCAAACCTTATGCTCTTGATTTAACTTTATCTGCACTTCTTCTCTGAACCTCTGTAGTACAGGATACATAGTAATCAATAAATATGTAGGTGTATTGACTTAAAAAGGACTAGTCATTTGTAACTCAATACAAATTAGTTTAATAATGTTTTATTGAAAGTTGTGAGGGTTTGGGGAAAATCTTAATGATTTCACTAATTAAATTAATCTTACTTTCTTTTTTATGTATACAAAAGAGTATTACATATAAAAAACTTAAATCTAATTCTAAATGATTAAAAAATTTAAATGATAAAACATTGTGATATAATTTATTTGGTATCATTTTTTCATAGTGGTAAAAATAATGATATATTTTATAATCGATGGCATCTTAAATTCAATAAATAAATACTTGAGGTCAGATGTGGTAGAAAGGAGAGGGTGCCCCTGGGTGCCTAAGAAATTAGAGAGGAAGACCCAGGGAGGACAAGAGAAGCAGAGAAATAAGGACTTGGAAGATATCAAAAGCAAATATCAGAATTTTGTGTCTGGACACTTCTCTATGGTCCACAGTGTTAACACGAGTTGCACACGCCCCTGCACGATTCCCTCCTGGGCCTTGCGTGCCAGCTGTTTGCCCAGGTAGATGGGAGTTTTGTGAAGGGAAAGACGATATAGTCTCCCTGCACAGAGCTGGGAGAGCTCAAGCGGTTGCAGCTGTCCAGATACTGTTTCGTGACTGTGCTTTGTTTCATATGGGCACCTGAAGGGTATTTCCATCTTGGACTCTAACCGGAAAACCAAATTTTCCTTTCATATTTCTGGTCTTCTGAGTTAATATAAATCAGTTTTATTAGTATATAAAAGATGTTGATCTTTATTTAAGACTGCTCTGCTAACTGAATATCCCCTTGACTAGACTCTCATACCCCTTTATGAATATTTGAATGTCACCAAAAGAAGCCAACAAAGCTTTGCTAATGGCAACAGAGAAACTGATGCTAACAACAAGGAGTGGAAATCTGTAAGTTTACCCCCAAAATATCTTATGATATACCCTATAGATTTAGTTTTACATTTTTTCAAATAATTTTAAACAATTCAACATATAAATAGGGAAAAATAAATAAACAGGAGACTGATGGGAGAGAAAGCAGTACAAGTAAAGAAAGGAAAGAGGATGTATCCTAAGATCTGGTGTTAATGGATCAAGGGCACTGTGGGTTCGCGCACTACTGACAGTTGTAACCACACTAAAACATTTTGCTCTGTACAGAATGAGACTGGAACAAAGGTCAGTCTCCAGATCTATCAGGCATTGGAAGTATCATTTTCAAATAAAGCTGTAGGCATATTCTGGAAATAACACTGTTTTCATTATTCAGTACACTTTAAAACATGCGTGTGACTCAGCAAACAGATGTTATGAAAATATTTAATAAGTTATCTAAGTTAAAAAATGTCTGTTTACTGCTGGAGTTTATTCTATCAATTTATAATTATCTTTTTAATACAGTATTTGTTTTGGAAACATGTCAAAAGCCTTTGGTAAAATCTAAATACATAAATTATATTGACCAGTTCCTCTTCATCTACATTTTTAATTAACCCCTCCTAGAAGGGTAATAAAATTTTACTAAAGCTTCAACACTGTAAGAAATGGAATCTGAAGTAGTAGCAAGATAATGAAATAAACATTCCAGTTAAGAATTCAGAAACCCTGTTTAGAGTCATTATCTGTAATTTACAACCACTATGTTATTTCCCCTGCAGCTGTCCCTAAATTCACAAGAAAAGAATTATGACTTTAGGTATGGGATATGGAATGGTTGGGGCAGACTTTTGTAAATAATTATATCACTTATTAATAACAGAAGTATTTTGTATACATGTATGTAAAAAAGATACAATATAAATACTGTATATACATAGTAAAATGTACAATGTCTGTCTAGAAGGTATCCAGCCATGTAATATGAAAAATAGAGACATTTATCAAAGAAGATACAAGAAACAAAAAAACACTGTACACAGGACAATGACACCTCAGTCCCCTTCAAAGTAGGCACCTTGGGACCTCACACAGTTCTCCCAATCGTCATCAGCTTCCCCGTCGTATTTTCCTGAATCTCATCGATGGTCTGAAAATCTCTTCTCTTTCAAAGATGATTTTAGTTTTGGGAAAAGCCAGAAGTCACAGGGCACCAAATCTGGGCTGCAGGGGATCTGAGTCACCTGGGTGATTCAATGTTTAGCTAAAAAAACTGCACAAGATGTGATGCATGAGTGGGTGAGTTGTTGTGATGAATCTGCCAATCACCAGTTGCCCACAGCTTCGGCCTTTGGAATCTCCCAAATAGTTTCCACAGAGGAATGTTCAAGCTTAACACAAAGTTTGATGCAGATTTGTTGCTCTACTTGCTCAGTCATTTTGTATGAGACAGCCACACAGTCCACATGCTCACTCAATGGCATCTACTGCCCCCACTGACTAGGACAGTGAAGTCGTCATTGTTCACCATGCACATTCCAGTCCACTCTCCTGGCTGCCAGGTTACATCATTGTTGCACAAACTGTTCTCATAATATTAACAATGGCTGGACTTTTACTGGACAGACTTCATATATGTATGTATTACATATATGTATTTACAATATCTTGTATGTATATTTCTATAATGTGCGTGTATATATGATGATTATGAGTTCACCACATAGGGAGCCGAGTAGGAAGGTGGGAAAGAGATCTGAGAGTATTCGGGGCAGAGGGGGGAAATATGTGCAATGACATGGAGGGAAGAACTGAATCTCGTTTCTTGTAAACCTCAGTTCAAAATGCCGCCAAAATTAACTCATCATTCACTGCTACGCCAGTGGGAGGACAGAAAGAAGAGAAAATTTTGGAAAGATATTTAGAAAACAAAATCTCCAGGACTTGGAATAAAGTGGGGCAGAGTGGAGAGAGCACAGCTTGTGGAATTACACCTGACCTTGAAACCCAGCTCTGCCTCTGAGCAGCTGTGTGGTCCTGGGCGATGTTACCTGTTGGAGCCTTCATTTTCTCATCTGCAAAATGTGGGCAATGAGAACTCCTATCTCATTTGGCTGCTGGAACTATTAAAGAGTCCCACTAGATTCTACGATCATCCTTTTCCTGTGACTTTAATATCATCTCTTTAGGCACCTTTCCCCAGGCCATAAACATGCTCAAGCTTCTCCCATCATTTATTATTTTTTAAGTTAAAAATTAAAAAGTAAAATAAGTTAAAAATGAAAATAATGGCTCCCATGTGCTTTGACTTTTTCTAGCTTTGTGCCACTCTTTGTTTTGCTGTCCGTTACTTCACCTTGGACAACTTCATGCCAAATGCTGAGCAACACTTTCCCAAAGGATTTTCCTGGAGCACAAATTCTATAAAATGTTAATGGAATAGGATTTCTTGAGACGAAGTGGGGCCTGTGGTCAAATAAATTGAGGTAATACTGGGTTAAAGAAATTAATAACTAGAGGATTTTACTAGAAATCCTTCTTCTTTTACTAGAAAATTTCTCAAAGACTATAATATACTAATGTGCATTATGAGTCTCCAAGAGAGGTAGTGTGTAGTTTTTCACAAACTTAATTGACATTATGACTCTTTTTCCTGAAGAATCATATAACACATAGAGTGTTCCCTCAAAATATATTTTTTTAGAGGAACACGATGGCTCAAACTCTGGCTGCTGGTTACCATAGCCTTCCTCTGCCCTACTCCCTACCTTTGGGGAAACCCTAGTCTGGGTTTCTGACTCTCTCTGGCTGCCCCGGCATAAGAATCAAATAGACCAAAACTGGTTAGGTTAAAAGATGTTCATTTAGTGTAAGTATTCCATTAATATAGGAAAGAGAGATAAAGGCTGCTAATGATTATTAACAAGGATGGCATAAAGATAGTTCACCGAGATGACAAAGGCTTTAAAAGATCGAACCTTGTTGATTCAGAGTCTTGGGAAGCCGTAGCGAAACAGGACAAATGTGCCACTCCGGGGGAGGTTGTTGATAACGTGGGGGCTATACACACGCAGGGCAAGGGGAAGATGGGAAATGTGGGCCTTCCACTCAATTTTGCTGTGAACCCAAAATTGCTCTTTAAAAAAGTCTATTTATTTAAATTGAAAAAAACCACAAAAACAAACATAACAACAATTCTGACATTCTGAAAAACAAGGACCATTGAATACAAGCTCTTTATGGGTTATTTTTAAATCATTTTAAGATTCCTGAAATTGCCAAGAATTGACATCATTTCAGAGCTCTACATCACAATAACTTAATTATCCTAGCCACAGGATTGTTGATTAACAGGTGTTTAGAATTTTGAATCTTGCAATCTAAACCCAAGAGGACTTCAGAGACCTAGCTATTGGAACAGTTCCAAGTCTTTAAAACATGATCCTGGGTGACACGAAAGAATAGCTTTTATATTTTAAAGCTGACTTTACCGATCTTGATGAGTTTTTATGATGAGTGATTTATATATGTAAACATGTTTAACATGTTATAGCTAATTTGTTTCGCTGACATTTAGATAGGAGAATGAAAGAGTCGGTCAATGACTCTCAACCCTTTTAAATAAATAGAATTTAACTAAAACCCAAACTCCTGACATTGTTTATCTTTTTTCTCAATGTCCCTATAAGCATATTCCATTTTTCTTTGTCCTGTGGATTTCTGGGCTAGTCTGGGGAGAAAGGTTTTTTAACTCTACTATTGCAACAAGCATCTAGACTTGAAAAGAACCTGGCAGCCAGAACCACTAGGATCTGGGGATGGATAACACCTCTTGGTGCACCTGGCCTCGGGGGTGAGAGACTCACAAAGCTCCTCTCTTCTCCTGCTTCCTTCCTGTTTTTCTTGCACTCAGGAAGAATGGATCACGATCTGGTTCCATCAGTTGTCAGGTACTGTTTCAACCAAGTTTTCTAGTAAGTATAGTCACAGGGTTTAGAAGCCATAGGGGTAAGGCTCTCTTTCAACTCCTCTCTCCTCTGGGCTGGAGTCCTATACCAGGGTCTGTTTCCACGTGGGAAGAAGTCTGCTGATCCCCTCCTTTCACATGTTTGGGCAGGACGAGGCCCCCACTGTGGCCTCAGCCAGCTCCGTGCTGGTGGAAAGCACATTCATGCCATTTCTCTCTCTCCGGTGTCGTCTGGCCAGGTGCTGGCAGGTATATGTTTGCCAGTCTCCGAGTGGAGACCGGCAAAGTGGAGAGTGAAGTTAAAATCTAACATCCAAGATGCCCAAGGGTGTTATGGGGGGTGGTGGAGGAGGAACTGGTGGATAACGAAAAAGAAAGAGATCCAGATTCACAGCTTCCTTGGTTTGAGGCCATGTTGCCTAATAGCTTACATGAAAGGAAAGCTCCACAAAGCAGCCCAGACACTGGAAGAATGTATCAAAGGTACTGTTGTCGGGCAAACACCGGTGCGAGTCCACTCCTCAGCTGAATAAATAAAGCATGGTATGCTACATGATGGGATACTACACCATAGTTAAAAGGAGCAACCTTGATCAACATATTGAACATGGTTAGAACTAAAAAAATATGTTCATTGACAAAAGCAAGTTGCCCGTCAATATGCATGGTATGACATACTTACTCCATTTAAAAACAAACAATATATTAGAATGTTTGTGGATAAACATATGTATAGCAAAAAAAATTTTAAGTGTGGACTAGAAGAATCTACACCAAATTCATGATAGTAGACGTGCTCAGGCAGGGAAGGAGACGAATGGGACAGAGGAGAGGAACAACTTTATCTGTAATACTGGAGTTTTTGATTAAAAATATTTGAAGCCTATATGATGAAATATTAATATCTGTCTACTCTGAGTAGTGGAACATATATAAAGTTTTCTCCAAATAAAAGAGGATATAGGTAGGAAAGATAGAAAGGGGAAAAAAGGAGGAGGATGGAAAGGGGGAGAAGAGATGGCTCTCCATTTCCAGGTAGAAAGGTAACTCCTTTAAGCTCTCACACCCAGCTCAGCCATGCAATTCCTCCCTGGTTGAAACTCCAGCCCAAACTCATCTGCAACAGCCTTGATTTTGAACAACTTAATTTCTTTCTGCTTTGGAGCTGTCAACCCTGTTCATCCTTGCCAATGGCTCTGCTGCTTGGCCGTAGAGTCTGTCATTTTCCTGGCTTCCACCTGGATCTTCTGGATGAAATGCTGTTTTCCTCCCTGGCAGCACTCTCTGCCACTTCTGCCCGATCCCTTCCCCACCTCCCCAGCTTCCCAGGCATCCACCCTTCTCCCATCAGACACTCTTGACCCTGGGAGGGAGTGAGCTGCAGTCAGTCACCCAGGAGGTGGGACTTGGGCAGGGGTTCCCTGACACTCCTCTTTGGAGCCCCCACAAATCAGTTGGGAGATTCTGGCTTTGAATTGAAAATTTCCATCACTGAGGAAAATCCATTTTAAAAATGTAATTATAGCATATTTGGATTTGGAATGAATTGTATCCTATTATATGCAAACAGATGAGGTTATTAAATACTCTGAAAGAAAGGGAAATTTAGAACACCAGCTAATTTAGTATTTCCCTTTTTAATGAAAAGTAGACCTCTATTAAGGCTGATGTTATCTTCAGAGTACTGAGCAAACAAACAAGCAAACACCCCACATGAGTTTTCCTTATATTTGTTATAATTATCTTCAATTTAAGTAGCAACATGGGTTAAAGAGGATTTGATGGGATAGGTTGGGGAGTTAATCACTGTTTAAAATATTTCATAGAAAATTTATTTTTAAATTTAAGGGAAGTGAATAACCAAATAATTGTTAAACATAAAGTTTAATTCCCATCAATGCTAGATGCTGAAGGAAATATACAGTATAGTTTCACTTCACAAGAAACTTATTTCTGTATCAAAAAGGATAAAATGGCATTTTTCCCCAAATATTTTTTAAATGAGATTGTTTTCTTGCCTTAGACAGTTTAAATGAAGACTTCCTGGATTTAAATGAATCATGTTTCTGAGCAGCCCATGTTGTCATGGGGGTATGAACAACGGGTCAATGAAAAACATTAAGTAAAATCCCAGCTGGAGTAACACTTTAAAAAGGTTGTGGTTTTCAGGCATACAAAATATAGATGGCAAATAAAATTAAAATTTAGCTTAAAAAATAAAATGGATACTACTGAAGCACCTGCCACTGGTCTTTGAAACCCATTTCCTTCTTTTCACCTTTGAAAGTTTCGTATTTTTCGGGCTACAAGACACACTTCCCCCCACCCCCAAATTTGGGAGGAAGATGGGGGTTCATCTTATGGTCCGAATGTAGCTTATCTGGCTCGCTGGGGGGTGGGGGGATGCTGCGGTGGAGCGGGGTCACAGGAGCAGGAGCGGGGTCACAGGAGGCAGGAGCAGGGTCGCTGCTTCAGGAAGCGGGCTGCGGCAGGAGAGGGGTGGTGCTGCAAGTCCTGGACTGGGAGGAGGAGTGTCCCCGCAGAAGCAAGGGAGGCAGGAGCGGAGTCCCCGCTGCGGCACACTATAGTGCTAGGGAGGAGGGTACAGGCGGTGCAGGCACGTTAGGAGAAGAAAGCCTGCAGCACCCATAGGTGCTTCCATCACGTGACCGGTGTGTCCCCACCCCGCCCCCCCATTAACATTAACAGACAAATTCCACAGCAGAGTCACCTGTCAATGTGGCCCTGCAGCTGTTGCGAAACTACAACTCCCATCATGCTCGGACAGGTTGGGTTGATGGGAGCTGTCATTTGGCAACATCTGGGGAGCCACAGAGGTTGTGCAAAACTGCTGTCCCCATACAAGACTGTTGCACAACCTGTGGCCCTCCAGCAGCAGATCTCCCCATAACAGTGTCAGCAGCAGATCCCCCCATAACAGTGTCAGCAGTAGATCCCCCCATAACAGTGTCAGCAGCAGATCCCCCCATAACAGTGCATCACCCACTGATGTTCTCAGCTACAGTGCCCCTGTAACTATGAAGGACACAGTGCTGATAGTTCTGTCATTACTGTGTTTTGCTGTAGAAAGGTACGATAGTGCACCGTAGGCTCCTGCTGAATCTACTGTAACTGTGGAAAGATGTCAAAGCAGAATAGGATTTCTGCCTTAAAGGATGTTATTAAATATTTTACATTTTTTGCTTCAAAATTTTTTTTTCCTATTTTCCTCTTCTAAAACCTAGGTGTGTCTTGTGGTCCGGTGCGCCTTACAGTCCAAAAAATATGGTAATCACCATCTAGAATTTGGTGTTCCTCATCCCCATGTGTCTGTCTGTGGACATACTGTACATATTTGCCTGCAACTGTCTTTTCTCCTTCACATTCCTGTGCAACTTAGCCATGTGAATACACTCATTGTACCGCTATAACTACTATGACTGGTAATACTGGTACTACTCCTATTGCTGCTGCTATTAATAGATTTTACTTTGTGCTCGACACAGACTCATTTTACCTCACAAAAATCTTTTCTTATCAAATAGGTACTATTGTGATCCTCATCACTAGGTAAAGAAACAAAGACACAGTGGGTTAAGCCTCAGAGCACATGGCCAAAAAGTTAGTAGAAAGACACCACCATTCTGCTATCCATTCTCCTGTTAATAGACAGCAATAATGTGGTTGCCGGTTATTTGCCATTATAAATTGCGCTGCACAGAGCATCCTGTATAGGCCTCTTTGTGCACCTGTGCGAGAGTTTCTAGGGCATACATCTTGAAGTGGAATTGCAGCCTCATTAGGGGACACGCATTCTCAAATTTACTATATTTTGCTAAAGTGGTAATTCTAATTTACACTCCCCTCTTCCACCCTGGCAGTGTTGTCTCCACTCACTGAGGGGGGCAGACTTTTAAATTTTCACCAGTAAGATAAGTATGAAATGGTACCTCACTGTGATTCTTATTTGCGTTTCCTTTATTTCTCCATGAACTGTATGCCTATATCCTTTGTTATTTTATGTTGTATAATCTAATCTGTTTTTCTGTTTAGGAATCTTTCACATGTTAAATACCAATTCATTGTCTATCACCCGAACTGCACATACTTTCTCCCAGTCTGTGGGTTATCATTTCCTCCACGATGTCTTTTGTAATACAGATTTTTAAAAAATCTAGTCAACTCACCGGTCTTTCTTTAATAGTTTAGGCTTATTTTGTCTTTTTAAAAAATAAATTTGCATGCCCTGACACAAAGAAATGCTCTTAAATTTTCCTCTAGTTCTGCTGGAGTTACCCTTTGTGTAGGATGAGATGTGGAGCTATAGTTTTATTTTTTCCTCCATATGGTTGACTATTTTCCCAAGGACCATTGATCATGTAAGCCATTGTTCTGCTGATCCGTATTGCCATCTCTTTTATTTATTAACCAAGTTGTCTTATGTGGATGGGCCTGTTCCTGGATTCGCTAATCTGTTCCATTATTCCATTTGTCCATTTCTGCACTCACATCACACTGTTATAACTTATTTATAACTTCATTATAAATTTTGATATCTGATCAGGCATGTCTCCCTGCTTCTTTATCTTTAAAATTTCTCTTGGCTGTTCTTGGTCTTTTGCTCTTTTATATAAATTTTAGAATCAGCTTATTAAGTCCCATAAAAAATGGATTTTTCATTGTATTAACATTTATTAATTCAAAATTTATTGTATTAACATTATTGATTAATTTGGCAGAAATCAATTAACATTTTGTATTGGGTCTACCTATCCTCAAAAGATAGGAATCTTCCCATTTACTTAAGTATTTTTTAATATCTTTTGATAAATTTTTTAAAAAATTTCAAAGGTCTTATACATATTTGGTTAGATTTATTTCTCAGTGATTTATGTTCCTTATTGCTCTTGAAAATTATGTTTTTAAAAAATTACACTGACCTGACCAGGGTAAAGGACGGTAACTATTATTTGTAAGGATTTTTTAACAAGTAATTTTGATGAATTCCACTATTAATTCCAATAATGTACCTGTTAATTGTCTCGGATGCTCTGTACAGAATTGCTTAATCTGCCAGTAATGCCAATAATGAAAGTTTTTTTCTATCTTTATTTTTAATTCTTATAGATTTTATTTGATTGATCAATTGATTGATTAATTGTTGAGTTACTGCAATGGCCAAAACTATTAGATGGCAACAAATGCTGATAATGTGACAGTTCCTGGGTTATTTTGTTTGTTTGTTTCTTGATCTAAAAACAAAATGTGTCTAACTTTTCTCCATTTGGAAAGATGATTACTATCAGTTTTTGGCATATGCACTTCATGAACCTAAGGGAGCTCTTGTCTACTTCTAGTTTCCATAGAGTTTATTTGTTTGTTTATTTTTTTAGGTGTTGAGCTTTATCAAATGCTTTTTCTACATCAATTAAAATAGTCGTGTGATTCTCTTTTATTCTAGTGAAGTGATGAATTACATTCGTAGATTTTTCAGTTGTTAGGTCATCTGTGCATTCTTAGCAGAACTACTTACTTTCTGATCATAATATACTTTAATATATTGTTGCTTTGACTTAACAATTTTTGTGTCTATTTTAATAAATGAAAATGGGCCTATAACTTTCTTTGTATTTCCTTTTCTTATTTAATTTTGAAAACAAGGTTAGATTAGGCTCATGAGGTGAGTAGGGCATCTTTCTCTCTTTTCTTCTGAAACAACTGACATTGAATAGGTATCACCGATTCCCTGAAAGGTTAGTGGAATTCACTATAACACTGTGTGAGCCTGGAACTTTTAGGGTGGTTGGGGGAGATCGCCGATGACTACTATTTTAATTTCATTAATGATTATCAGCCTGTTCAAGTTATCTTTTTGTGACAATATTAGTATCATATTTTTCTCAGAAATTCACTTTTAGAGATTTCAAATGCATTAGTATATAGTTGTTAAAAATACTTTTTGCCATATGGATGCATTTGGCCACAAAGGAGTCTGGGTTTTCTGGGCAATCATGTGTCTAGCTAAAAATTGGGTAATTTTTTTCAGCTTAGAAAAAAATTAAGAATGAATATTAGTGCACAATGAACTGTCATTTCCAGAACTGCCTTCATCCAGCACATGCTCCATGGGCTGAGGTTGTGCCCTCCAGGTATGTTTAAGAGACAGGCAAGGGCAGACCTCAGAGCACATGAAACCACAGATGGGAATCACCACTCCTATTACTCCTCTTCACCGGGCAATTGGGCCCCTCAAGAACCCCCGCTTACCTCTTCTATCCCAAAGCTGTTCTATTTAAAGATATCTCCCTTCTTATACGCTCCTGGGCCTCCAGGAATGGAGGGAGAAGAGGGATATTCAGGGGTTAGATGTCTGCCTGCATCTGAGAGGGCTTCCTGTCCTTGCCCCCAGAATACCAGGCTCAAATTGTTTTACTTAAATTTCCCCTTTATTTACTTTTGTCAACTCCATACATTTCTGTCTCCCTCTAAGGTCCCTACAGAAAAGGGTTTGGAAAGGAGGTCAACAGCCCAAGCTAGTACTTGCCCAGACTCAGAAGTACCTTGTTTATGCTTTTATTTAGTGGACCTAGTGGCCCCAGAGAAAACTATTTATGTCCCTCTGGCAAAGGGGCACATGATAATATCAGAGCTGGTTTCCTTCCCAAGAGGAGATGAGAATTCAACCAGTGGCTGCTGAAAAGGAAGATAAATCTAAAAGGGCCATGGGCCGAGCAAGATGCACAGTTTCTGAGAAGAGCCTAGAGCCAGGTCGCTTCCCTTTAGGATGACATTTCCCAATGTTGCAAGGTAGATGAGAATGTGTGATAAATTTAGGCGACCTCCAGAGCAGAGGAGAATTGTACTTCCCTTCCCAGCTATGGCCTAAGGAAACTGTGAGAAGGGCCCTGGAGAAGCTTGGCACATGGCCAAGCACTGATGGAGGAAACCAGTGAAGGCCAAGGCCAAGGCCAGCTGTACAAAGGGTCAGGACAGTGTGTCTGCCCATGCAGTCAGTCTCAGGCCATATGCAGGGGAGAAGGAAAAGAAAAAAGGGAGAGGGAGAATGCCAGAAGAACAGAGCTGTTAGACAGAAGTAATTACGTTTTAAACCAGGAGTTACTGAATTAAATTGAATTGGCAAGTTTGTTTTCTATCATTAGCAAAGCCTGAGTTGAGCCTAGTTATATAGCTACTTTCTTTATAGAACTATAAAGAAAAGCCCTTCACCCTACCTTTTTTTTTTTGCACACCCAAACTGAGATAGAGAATTTCACGCCTGTGACAACCTTCACTTCCATTTTTATCTTTTTGGTTTAAATGTTTTTACCATTAAACTTTCTCATTCTATCTGTTTTGTTCAAGTTATTGGTCACTGAATTATCTCCTTTTTAAGCTTTCTGCCTTGTCCACTATGTCCTCTATTTTATTATTGATTCATCTTTATCTTTCTTTTTGTTAAATGTTTATTAAAATATTGTCTACTTACGTTATTTTAGAGTTACATATATTTGCAGTGAGTTGTAAATAATATACAGATATGTAAGATAACATCTTCAACCCATCAATTCAACACTTTTAAAAAGAAAATAGTATAAAAATATTTAAAATGAAAGATGAGCCAGAAAATTCAAGCTATAACCTTTATAGTTTAACTAGCAAATAAAATAGTTCTACTGTTTCTTTCTTTATAACCACATTTAAATATCCAATATAAAATTTAATGTACAAAAGTAGCACTTGATATTTGAAAGTTAATATGCATACAGATATATATTGCATTTTATACACAAGAGACATTTGTTATGATTTAAAATTTATAAGAGTCATTTTTAAATTTTATTTGCAAACTACCAGATCAGCAAGGTCAATCAGCTGGTTAGTCAACCTCCTATGGCAAACATATTTTA
Source organism: Desmodus rotundus (assembly GCF_022682495.2). Lineage (NCBI taxonomy): Eukaryota > Metazoa > Chordata > Mammalia > Chiroptera > Phyllostomidae > Desmodus > Desmodus rotundus. Next base: position 99,826,000 of record NC_071393.1, read on the forward strand.
CATCTTCAAGTGATCAAGTCCAGTTTTCTTCAGCACACCTCCTAAAAGCTGTGTTTGCAAGCAATCATCTCTCAACAGTCCTTGAAACTCTAAACACTAACTTCCAATATTAAAGGATGCTCTTTGCCCTTTTAATAAACAGACTTAGATGAAACTAAAAATTCATGGTAAAAATCACAGTAATTATAGACTTAACTTACATTTTATGGCAAATTAAATTGTAAATATTCACTCACCATCTTTCCTCTCTATCTAAACAAAGATGAATTGTTAATCCAGTGTTTTCAATGCTTTCAGTTTACAAAAGCACTTAAATCAATACCTTCCTAATGTTTTCCTACAATTTCCTGCTTCAAAACAATTGGCCCTCCGATATTAGCTTTACTTCAAAGCAAGGCTGAATCAAAAACATTGAGGTAGATAGTAATTTATATCCATAGATGCAGTCTTCAGTTTACCAACGCTATTAATTTCATTAATTGTATCTCTAATTCAAAGAGTATATCACACAAGATTGTGTACATTTTCCCTTGCCCTTGTTATTATATGTGCATAATGCTATGGTTAAGAGTACTCAAACATTGACATTGTAATTCTATCACCGCATGTCCTTGAGAACCAGGCAGGAGTTTGGGTGTGACAACAGGGGATACAGATGCAACAAAATGAAGAAATTAAGTAAAAACCCTAGAGTCCTGAATTTGAATCAGAAGTATCATTATGAACACATAAGGAATTTTTTTCTTCACACTATATATAAGATGTCCCAAAAGTTTTAGAGCAATTTTAAGACTTAAAATTTCAAAAGTAGAAGTGTCACAGATTTACAAGCAGATCATTTAAAACTCTAATGATTTAAATGTATTTTATACTTACTTAGGTCTGTGAAGTTTTGAACAAATTGCCATGTTCACTAAAGGGGCTCCCGATGAAAGGGCAGCACCACCTACAGCCTTGCCCAGGGGGTTGTCCAGGTCCTTGACCAAATCCCTGGACCCGGCTGCCGGTTTGCAGGAAATGCAGAAGACAAAGGGACATGTTCAGGTTCACCGTGAGCCGACAGCCGACAAAGTCCAGACTGAAAAACTATGTCAAGCCAGAGTCTTCAACAGATACATTGCCAGGAATAAAATAGAGACCCTGGAGATTGTGAGACTTAAATAAACTTCATAAACAAACAAGTCCAAGTTATAGTGACTAGGGATGTACATGAGTGATGAAACAGCAAGGAAAGGCAAAGAAAGAACAACTATAGAAGTCAGGATGGCAGTGACCAGTGGTAGAGGAAGAACTTGTGATTGGGTGGGGCTAACATGGGGCTTCTGGGCTGGCTGGCAAGTTCCGTCCTGACCTGCATGTTGGTTACAAAAATACTCACCTGGTAACAATTCACTAAGTCATGTGTTTGTTTTGTGTGGCTTTACGTATCTGTGTTTTATTTTATAGTAAAATAATACAGTAAATATTAAAATAACTTTAAAGTATACTGAAAAAGAAAAGACTACCCCTGTATAGTATCTGTCCTATAGGTTATATTCTTACAGGATTTTAGTTTTACTCAAAGTTTAGCTATGGGTTTTGCTTATTTTTTCAGCTGACATTTTGATTTTCATACAGTAAAATCTATTCTTTTCAGTTTAGAGTTCTATGACTTTTGACAAATGCCTAAGAGTTTTATAACCATGGCCAGAGTCAACACTCAGAACACTTCTGTTACCTCTCCTATCTCCCTTCCCTCAATCCCATGCAACCACTGATTTTTCTATTCCTACAATTTTGCCTTTTCCAAAATGAAACATTCACCTTGGGAATAAATAAGAAAACAGTGGATAGCCTTTAGCCTCTGGCTTCCCAGGCTAGCATAATACTTGAGATTCACCCTTGTGGTTGTATGGATCAATAATCATTCCTCTTTATTTCTGAGTAGTAGTTTATCCTACTTGTATTTTATTTTATTTTTTTTTAATTTTTATTTATTTATTTTTAGAGTGAGGGGAAGAGGAGGAGAAAGGAAAAGAAACATCAGTGTGTGGTTGCCTCTCATGCTCCCCCAACTAGGGACCTGGCCCACAACCCAGGCATGTGCCCTGACTGGGAATCGAACTGGCAACCCTTTGTTTTGCAGACCAGTGCTCAATCCACTTAGCTACACCAGCCAGGTCTGTCCTACTTTTATTGCTGAGTAGAATATTGATCCATTTAGCAGTTGAAAGACTGGTTTATGTCCAGATTTGGGTGATTAATAATAAAGTTATTCCAAATATTCACAAGCAGGCTTTCATGTGAACATATGTTTTCATTTCTCTTGAGTACATTTTAATAATTTTTTAAAAAATGTTATTCTGAAATTTTTGTCCTTTGGTCTATCAAGTAAAATGTAGAAAGTTCAGAAATAAAGCAACAGCTGTGAGGGGAGAGTTTGGGTCTGACAGAAGAGAAAGATCCATTTTCTCTTTCACTCTATCCTGTGGCAACCTTTCTAAGCCCCCCAGGATTGACCTCTGATTTTCTTTAGGATTATATCCTCCACTTCTTTTGGAAATAAAAACTTATAAGACACATTTTTAAATTCAGCCTTGGGTAGAGATTCCAGCTGAAGCCAGAGGATATGAATCTCAACGAGCAATTTATTGAAGAACTACAAGAAAGTAGACCCTGTCCGCAGCTGCTTGGAGGAGACAAGAATGAGCCAGTCCCTTTGCCTTATTCAATGAGAATAAAACACTGGAGAATATAAAGAAGACTTGACCTTGAAAACATTATGAATATAAATATTAAACTCCACTAGGGTAACAATCCCATCTTGTCAGATATATATGCATTCAGTATGTTATTTTCATATTTTTTCTATCTACTTATGATTGTTAGAGTTTCCCTTTAAATCCTGACTTTTAAGTAATTAGTGTTGTCTTCACCTTTAATTTGGTATCTAAGTTATATTCAGTTATTTGTTATGGAAACATAAATTTATTTATTGTATGTTTGTTTTTTGTTTTTTAAAAATTTATTTATTTTTAGAGAGGAGGAAGGGAAGGAGAAAGAGAGGGAGGGAAACATCAATGTGTGGTTGCCTCTTGTGTGCCCCCTGCTGGAGACCTGGCTCGAAACCCAGGCATGTGCCCTGACTGGGAATTGAACCAGTGACCCTTTGCTTCACAGGCCCACACTCAAACCACTGAGGTATACCAGCCAGGGCAATAATTCTTGAATGTATGTTTGTTATAGGAAGACATATCATAATTAAATTATCCAAGATTAAATATAAGGAGAGAATCTTAAAAGCAGCAAGAGAAAAGGAGGCAGTTACCTACGAAGGATTTCCCATAAGACTATGAGCTGGTTTCTCAAAAGAAACCTTACAGGTAAGAAGGGGCTGGAAAGAAGTATTCAAACTCATGAAAGGCAAGGACCAAGATTACTCTATCCAGCAAAGCTATCATGCAGAATGGAAGGGCAGATTAAGTGCTTCCCAAATAAGGTCAAGTTAAAGTAGTTCATCATCACCAAGCCCTTATTATAAGAAATGTTAAAGGGACTTATCTAAGAAAAAGAAGAAGATAAAAAACTCTGAACAGTAAAATGACAACAAACTCACAACTATCAACAACTGAACCTAAAAAAAACAAAACCAAAAACAAACTAAGCAAACAACTAGAACAAGAACAGAACCACAGAAATGGAGATCACATGGAGGGTTATCAGTGGAGAGGTGGAGGGGGAGAAGGGGGGAAAGGTACAGAGAATAAGAAGCATAAATGGTAGGTACAAAATAGACAGGGGGAGGTTAAGAATAGTATGGGAAATGGAGAAGCCAAAGAACTTACATGTATGACCCATGGACATGAACTAAGGGTGGGGGGGAATGCTGGTGGGAGGGGTGGTGCAGGGCGGAGGGGAAAACATTGATGTGACAAACATCCATTGGTTGCCTCCCATAAGCGCCCTGATGGAGGATCAAATCCTCAAGCTAGACATGTGCCCTGACTGGGGATCATACAGCCTTTTGGTGTATGGGATAACGCTCCAACCAACTGAGCCACACAGCCAGGGCTAAAGTTTACAACTTAAGTGAGCAAACACCGTTCTCTCTAGCAAACAGAATTTTCTACAATATACGTAGTATCATGATTACAAATTACAGCTATTGTAATTAGAAGTTAAATATCATGGAGACCCTGCCCTTAGTAAGCAAATAAGTAAGAGGAAGTATAATTATATTCTAAAGAGACAAAGCACATGTAAACTAAGACATAAACTTAATAAGAACTTAGGTCCCATCAAATTTTCATCCATTGTGCTCTTGATCAAATTTAATATAAAAATCCCTGATTAGTCATATCTCATTCACACAAGGCAAATAACTCTGAATCTGAATTGCTTGTTTCAACCAAATTCTTCTTTCTCCATGTTTCTTACTACATATATTTACAGCTTGTGACCTATTTTTCTACTTTAATTTTAAGATGGACTAAACTGAAATATTTTCAAGTTAATATGTTTTCACAAGCCAGTCATTTTCTCCAGAAGCTTTATAATCCCCTGTCTGGTGAGGGTGGGGGCATGAGGAAGAGAAGACTACAGGGAATGAGTCTGGCAGAAAACTTCTGCATAGCCAAGAGAAGAAAGAGAGTAAAAGAGATTTTATCACTCAGTACACAATCTTTCACTTAATCCTCTTGATTTCACTTGCTTTTTAATTTTTCCTTGATGTCATCCTAGTGGAGTTTTGGGAGAGAGCAGAATTAAGTCTGTGTTCAGTCTGATATACTTAATTGATAATCCTGATAGACATTTTTTAAAAAATAGGAAGACTTTTCTAATTATCCATGGAAATAAAAAACTAATTTCTGCCCTGACTAGAGTGGTTCAGTGGGTTGGACATCATCCCAGGAACCAAAAGGTTGCTAGTTTAATTCCCGGTCAGGCACATGCCTGGGTTGCAGGCCAAGTCCCTGGTTGCAGGAGGCAACCAATCGATGTTTTTCTCTTGCACATCAATGTTTCTCTCCCTCTCTTTCTCCCTTCCTTTCTCTAAAAATAAATAAAAGCTTTTAAAAAAACAGATTTATTGCACATTTCTTGCACAATTCTTGCCCCACTATTCATGCAGTCAAGAAAACTGGAACACCACAACTTGATCTAGTAATCTTAGAGCCCAAGTACAGCTCAGTCATATTGTTCTCAGATCAGATGAGTTTGGCCCATTAGTGCTGTTATGCAAACACTGACTCCAGACCCATCAACCCATAAGCTGCACCTACTGGGTTTTTCTTTAGACAATACTCACTAGACTGGGCCTTTCAGTGACTCAAATTCTTCTCCTGGAGTGTAGAAAACACTCTCAGTTACCCACCCACACCTATTCCCTCTTCATGTTTGAGAACAGAATCTCAATTTGGTTTGTGAGGTATATTAGTTTCCTATTGCTACTGTAATACATTGTCACAAACTTAGTGACTTAAAACAACACAAAGTTATTGTCTTACAGTTCTGGAGATCAGAAGTCTAAAATGAGCCGTCAGGGCTGCATTCCTTCTGGATGCAGGGGAAATCCGTTTCCTTGTCTTCTCCAGCTGCTGGAAGCTACCTGTTTGTTTGTTAGTTTGTTTGTTTTGGGGGTTGCTTTTGGTTTTGGGTTGTGGCCCTGGATCAGTTCAACCTCTACTTCCATCATCTTCTTCTCTGACTTCAACCCACCTGTCTTGCTCTTCTAAAGACCCTTGTGATTACACTGGGCCCACCTGATAATCCAGGATAATTTCTGCATCTCAAGATATTTAACATAATCACATTTACAGAGTAAGGTAACATATTCACAGGTTCCAGGGACCAGGTCATAGACATATTTGGGGAAGGCGGATTATTCTGCCTACTATGAGAGGCAATGAACCCAGCCCCAGAGGATGAATCACTATCGGTTTAAAGGAGAGAGCACCACTTTTCTGGCCCTTCCTTATCTTTTGAATGTGACTATGTGAGGATATGATATGTAAAGCTATTTCAACTACCTGGTGACCTTAAAGAAAAGGCTAAGACAATTACAGAGATGTTGACTTAACAGCATGATACTGTTGGCCCACTAATCTAACTCTTGCATAACTAATCCTTAGAATTCTTATTAAATGGAATAGAGCAATGTCTTTAGTTTAAGCAACTGTTAATGGGATATTTTATTACTTACAGCTGAAGGCATTCCCACTAATATGTGCTTCTAAATAGAAAACTCTCAATTGAATATCACTTGGGTTTCATTACTTGTTTGCAAGAATCCTGGCTCTTAGAAAATAATCGAATTTCCAGCAGCAGGGAAACATCAACACCAGCAAAGATGGGTGTAATGGTGACTTAATCTCAGAGGAATCATATTTGAGCTTCCAGACTCAAATAACAAATTATCTTTACATGAAAATCTTTTTTCATATTCTTCCCACCAAAGTACATACAGATGGTTTCAATGACACAATCTATTGGATGGTAAATTAAACAAGGGCCAGAAAGTACCTAGAACAGAGCTATATATAGTAAGATTTACTATAATAAGTAAGTGGTCAATAAATTGTAGCTATTATTATTATATGTTCTCTGTGCTTGACGGGTAGCATTTTATTTGGGAAAATCAAGTCCCACAATTAATAATAGTGTCACCAAATAGTGTCACCTTGAGACAAACTGCATTAAGAAGACGCCTTCTACATACTCTGATCCCTTCTTGAAGAATTAATAATCACACCTGCTATTGAGGAAGTTAATTTCTGACAAAATTGCATTTATTTTTCAATTAGGGCTCAATGTTATAGATTAGTAATGGATATTTTGCTTTATACTAATTTAAAGATGGCTATGTTCCATAATGTTGAAGCCAGGCATCTCTCTCTGGTCCTCAAATAGATCTGGGTGAGTATTGTTCATACCCTTAGCCTAACTCTCCCTAGACTGAAGGGGAACAAGAGGGCTCTCAATTCCCTAAAAATCTATGTATCTAGTGATCTAAAGCTCTTCTAAAAATAGGTCTTGACAGAGGCTTTCCCGGTCTTTCACACCTACAGACTATTGACAGACTGAAATCAATACTGTCTGTCCCTCCTTAGGCAAATATGGACCTTGTCCTTGTAATTCAAGGTTGAAGAAAGACTGGTAAGAAGAATTCATCTACCCATAATAAAACTTGGCAAGGATGTAAAACAGCACCCAAAGAAAATGCTGGTCTGTGCCATGCACAGAAGTCTAATTGGGTTCTGGTTTTACAGAACAATGTAGAATATGTGGTTGTTGCTCCATGAGCAGTGACAAGAAAAGGGACATCAGCCCATTGTAGAGAGCTACATCCAAGTCAGTTATGCTAAAATACTGAATAGCTCTCACGCTGCCTCATTAGGGCCTTCAGTGAAGGTCATGACTGTAAATAATGTTTTTAATAAATTTCTTAAAACTTAGAGCAATGATTTGAAACTTTTCCCTTAGATTGTCAAATAAGAAAATGACAACAGCCAACACAACAGCCATTTGGTGTGAATGATCAAAGTTATATCTATTTTTTATTTTTTTATTTTTTTATTAATTGTCATTCAGTTACAGTTGTCTTCATTTCCCCCCATTACTGTCCTCTGCCCTCCCACCCCATCTTCCACATTCAATCCTCCCCCCCCCATTGTCTTTGCCCATGTGTCCTTTATACATGTTTCTTGACTCTTCTTTCCACCATAGTCCCCTTACCCTCTCCCCTCTGGTCACTGTCAGTTTGTTCCTTATCTCCATGTTTCTGTTTCTATTTTGCTTGCATGTTTGTTTTGTTGATTAGGTTTCCACTTATAGGTGAGATCATATGGTATTTGTTTTTCACCCCCTGGCTTATTCCACTTAGCATAATGCTCTCCAGTTCCATCCATGCTGTTGCAAATGGTAGGAATTCCTTCTTTCTTTCTGGGGTGCTGCATTCCATTCTGTAAATGTACCACGGTTTTTTGATCCATTCACTTACTGATAATCATTTAGGCTATTTCCAGCACGTGGCTATTGTAAATAAGGCTGCTATGAACATTGGGGTGCAGGTTCTTTTGGATTGGTGTTTCAGGGCTCTTAGGGTATAATCTCAGCAGTGGAATTGCTGGGTCAAAAGGCGGTTCCATGTTTAGTTTTTTGAAGAAGTTTCATACCATTTCCACAGTAGCTACACCAGTCTGCATTCCCACTAACAGTGTACTAGAGTTCCCCTTTCTCCATATCGTCTCTACCACTTGTTGTTTGTTGATTTGTTTTTGATGACCATTCTCACTGGTGTGAGGTGGTATCTCATTGTGGTTTTAATTTGCATCTCTCTGATGGCTAGTGATGCTGAGCTTCTTTTCATATATCTATGGGCTCTCTGTATGTCTTCCTTGGAGAAGTGTCTGCTCAGGTCCTTTGCCCATTTTTTAATTGGGTTGTTTGGCTTCCTGGTGTGGAGTCGCATGAGTTCTTTATGTATTTTGGAGACCAAACCCTTGTCCAAGGTACCATTGATACCAAAAATATCAAATATATTTTCCCACATGGATGTTTCCCTTTTGATTTTGCTGATGTTTTCTTTAGCCGTGCAGAAGCTTTTTAATTTGATGTAGTCCCATTTGTTTATTCTTTCCTGTGTATCCCTTGCTGTAGGGGACATGTTGGTGAAAATATTGCTGTGTGGAATTCTCTTTTTTTTGTCAGATCAGCAAAAACGTTGTTTTTTGGTGTGCCGCAGAACTTTAGTAATTGGTTTATGTGAGCCATGAGATGAAAAAGGTAAAAATCACTGACTTAGAGGAACCAGGATGCTGCACTATAGTGATAGCCCAGAGAAAGTGAACTCTGAGACCTAAGTCTTCTTTTGAGGCAAACAGAATATTACAATACTATTTCAAGCTAATTTATTTGAAAAGATCTTTCATTAACTCCTTTGCAAAACTATCATCTGTCCTTTAATTTCTACTACAATGCATTATCCCTGAAGGGGAAGGACTCTGTTTAACTTTCTATCTACATGTATTTTGTTTTGTTTTTTTTATTTTCTGCAAACTGAGTTTGTGTGGCCACTGGAAGAATGGACTTGCCATTCATTTGTGGGTTGTATGTTCCACACAAAGTGAACAAAACGTTGGACTTAATTTTCCAATTGAATTGGCTGGTTCAAGGTACCACACGGCAATACCTATTCCTCAACGCATCCAACAGAACTGGAATTCAATCGGCACTGTACTTAGCATTTTAAATTCAAAGCGCTTAAAATCCTCTCTACCCTTGGAAAAGCATGAGCCCAACAGATAAGCCACACAAGGAGCATCATTTAGCCTAGGCCAGAAAAGAATCCTTCCCCATTTATTTCTGAGAGTACAGCTCACAAAGGATTGAGCAAGCTGACATTTCACTTCTCAGGCCGTTTACAACAATTGGAGTATTGTCAGTTCTGGGGTGGAAGGTGTGCGGTCAGTCCCTGCTTAGTTGCGCTCCACCACAGTTGCAGGCATCATGGATTACTTGCCTGGATTCCTGTTCATGGTCCAGAAGCCCTGGGGACAGATGGAGAGGCCCTGTTCCATGGCTGGGAACAACCAGCTGGCATATTGCCCCCTGGATACTGATGGTGTGATATTTTAGTCACATTAACAGTCCTTTATACAAACCCCAGCCCTTTGATGCCTGTGTCCCTACAACCAAGACTGGTATTTGTAGTGCAGCAAGGTATGAAAAACTCAATTTTCTTCTTTTGCTGTGTTAGAAATCTCTAGGCTGTGCCTCAGGGGGATGAAAATTATTTTTCTCACCCATTCAGAGAATTTAGCTCTCATGGGCTTCCAGGCCAACCAATAGAGTTTACGTGTGAAAAAGCAGGGCTCCTCAGACCCCCCTTTTCTGAGGGACTGTGGCATTCAGTACTCCATTTGCTCCTCTTTACTTCTCTGCCCCATGAAGTTAAGTGTGGCCCCGAGACTGGCTTTGGCCAAAGAAATGTGAGCAGAATGGAGTGTCACTTCCAGGAGGAAGCACTGAGTTGCAGGTACTCAACTTCCAGTCTGCTCTTCTCCGCCTCCCTCATCAGGTTGGCACCTGTTGAGAGGAGAGCCTCCCTCAGCCTCAGCCCATGTCCCTAAGTGACTGTGACAAGCAGAGCCCTTGGGTCTAGTGAGAAACAAACCTTTGTCATTTTAAGTCACTGAAACTTTTTCAAATGCCATTACAACCTAGTTCATTCTAGTGAAGGAACATTAAGGACTACTGTGTGGGGGTGGAGTGGGGTGCAAAATGAGGGCTTTCGTGGATGAGGGACTAAAGAGAGAAGCGGCGGGCCTGAGGGAGTGGCAGTGGGGCAGGTGAAAGAGTGGGTCCCAGGTCCCAGAATGGGCACTTGGGCTCCGTCCCTGGGAGTGGCCACCTAAGCAGTTAGTAGCCAGAGAATGCCGGGGATGAAAAGAGGACACTTGTAAGGGAATGGTCCACATGCCCAAGAACTGAGTAGAACCAGAGAACTGACCTAATCCAGGACGCATGTGTCAAGGGAGCTCCCGGGCCTGGGGGAGTTGTCACCGCTAACAGCTTCAGGCGCTGCAGGACATTCACAGGGAGTTGAATTCATGGTCTGCATTGCTCCGAGTCTCTGGGAAGCAGATGCTGAAATCAGATTAAGACAGGCAAGAGGTTCATCTTAAGAGATGAATACAGGGAACACCAGGGGGAAAATGAGGAGGGAGGAAGGGAAGGCAGGGAAGCCCACCGACAGCGGTGGGTTTTGATTCCTCTGAAAGAGAAAGGGAAGGGAGGGAAGGCAGGAGGTAGGTCTGAAAACTCTCTGAAGTTTCTAGGAAAATTTCAGCAAGACTAATGAACCGTTCTCAGCCCAAATCACCCTTCAGAGGATCCTGTGTTTTTCATGTTTTAGAAACCCTGCCTCACAGAGCCATGGGCAGAGAACAGTCCCTAGAAGGCATGGCCCGATGCTGACCCTGTGCTGACTTACCCTCAGAGCCCAGCAGCTGGCACTTTCTGTAAATTCTGCTCCCACAGGAGATGTGGGAGGAGAATCTTCACATCAGCCACACAGCCGCCACACCATCTTTTACACAGCTTATAAAAGGCTGATGGGGAAGAAAATCAACAGTTACACATAACATGTGGAATATTATTTCTTCGTGGTAACAGTACTGTCTTATATCTGTTTCAAGGTTACAGCTTACCAAACGCTCTTACGTGTCTCCTCTCATTTTAAACAGGCAGGGTGACTTTGTCCCATTGTAAGGATGGGAAGCCTGAAGCTCACTAGGACACCCGGCCACGCGGAGGGGAGCTGAGCCTGGCTCTCAACCCCCTCACTCTTAGTCCAGGGCTCAAACCACTAGACAACGAAAACTCATGCTGAGTCCCGCTGCCCCAGAAATGTTTACAGTGTCCTTAAACAAGAAGTAATCTTAGGCCACTTGCTTAAAGACTGCTCTGGAAAGAAATTTCCCTCCAAAGAAGGCTCGCCCTCTGTTGATCCTTTCACTAGAGGCAGCATTCATAGGATGAGAACAGATTTGTCTCTAGCAGAGAAACCCAAAGAGATGGGTCGCAAGACGTCCTGTTTACCAGGAAACGCCTTCAGGAGGCATCCAGAGGCTGCAGTCTCCCGTTGCCAGAGCCGAGCCGTGTGGCTTCAGGACAGGGAGGAAAGGCCGCGGGAAGGAGGTGTCTCCCTCTCTAGGAGGTGAGGACAATGCTTGGCTTTCAGATGCAGATGCTGCAGCTGGTACTCCAAAGCGTGCACCTTCCCCAACCTGTTTATATGGAATGAGACCAGCAGACACTTTTCTTTAACATTACTGGGAGATTTTCTTCTTCCCAAAAAGAAAGAACCCAAAATGGTGAAGCAGAAATTACTCCAACTGCAGGAAAAATCCAAACTAGTGCTCGGCTCCCTGCACTGGCACCACTCTGGGAGAAAGGGCAGACTTCATGCTGGGTCCCAGTGTTTCGCCTAAAATCAAAGAGACCAGGTAGAGGCTGCCCTATAGTGGAGCTAGGGCATGTAAGGTGAAAATAAACACTACAGCTTCACATTCTAAGAAGAGAAGATGACACGTTCACTTTAGAGTTGCTGATTGTGTGAAAATCATTGAAATGAAAATCAATATTTTCATTGGGCATCAGAAAACCACCAAGGAATGAAGTCCTTTTAAACAATGAAATTATCTCCCAGTAGACTATAATGGGAGGTACTGCCATTTCCATAGTGCACTTCTCCAAGCAACTTCCTCTCAGAGTGAGGTAGAAGCGAATTCACGTTAGACCTCTTTGAACTTGCTTTTAGCAGGAGGAAATGTTCTGGGTGGAATAGCACCCCATTAAACAGCACTGGACCTGACTTCTATTTTATACTTATGAATTGCTTATTCGGAGATGGGAAATCACTTTGTTTTCTTGGGGGAAGCAACTGCCCCAGGCAGCCACAGAGGAAATAGCAGGGTGAGGGGCTGAAACAGGGTCTCTGAGTTCCTGTTCTGATGCCATCAGTAGCTGGGTCTTGTTGGGCAGGTCACATAACCACTCACAACCTGTTAACTTGCTTATTCAATGAGTTGATTGTTTTATGTTCCAAAGCCTTTTTGCTCCTCCAGTTGACCTAAGGGGCTTTGAGAGAATATACAGGGCCCTGCAGAAGTAAGACTTGCTTGAGTGTGGTTTGTAGGATAATAATACGGGTATAATAATTTATGGTTTTAAGTTGAACATTTCACCTAAAATATCATACAGTGTGCTGGACAGTGATATTGTTATGTTACAGGATTACATGTTTGTGATTTTGTAATAAAAAAGGGGCATTATTTGTGCTGGACCCTGTAGATACCAGGGACTTCCCACAGGCCCATTGAATCAGAGACACTTCTGGGAATCTAGGGTTTTAAAGCTCCCCCTGTGATTCAGACGCAGTCACTCACCCGATAGGCTGATACTTTCGGGGTAGCTAAATGTTCAAGCTCTGTTCCAGTTCTAAAATGCCGTGATGATCAGGAGGCAGGAAGAGGACGTCAGGGAGAGGAGGTCAGGGAGAGATCGTCCTTTGTGCGCCGAAGAACCAGGATCTGCACGCCCTGGGAGTTTGTCAGAAATGCAGAATCTTGGGTCCTATTCCAGAAGCCTACTGAATTAGAAGCCGTATTTCCACAAGATCCCCAGTGGTTCATAAGGGCATGAAAGTTAGAAGGCCTGCTCTATTCCACATAATCGGGAGTGAACCTGCCTACCTGTTTGCCCATGGGTCATTTTCCTGCCCAGTCTCTGTGGCTTGGCCAACCAAGGTACACACTACAAGGAAAACTTCCACCTTCAACTGCTATCTCTTACTGGCTGCCATTCTCACAGCATGGGAATTTGAGACTCTGCCACCTTTCTATAAGTCTTCTTTCAAACTTGTCTTACATGCCTGTGAAGGCAAAAGTCTGAAGGGAGAGAGAACTAGGCTGTGTGTGTGTACATGTGTGGTGTTATTCTTCCAATTATTCATTGGACAACATTTCCCAGATGAATTTCCAGATGTGAGGCTGACAGTCTTGAGGAGAAGGCAATTCTAACTGTTTCACTGCTAGTCTTTGGTGATGATAGAGAGAAATAAAATATAGCGCAGCTCACTTTCTCAGGTGTTTGCTATTCTTACCCACATCCTGTCTTGAGAGCTGATTCCCAGAGAAAGAGAAAAAACACTGCTACACAGAAAAGACTTATTTCTGCTATTGGAGGAGCAAGAGGAGTCCAATTTACAAAACTCAGATACAGCATGTGAAAGGCAGAGTTTAAAAACCAGGGGTGGGAAATTTAAAAAAAAATCTTCCCAGACAGAAAACAATCTATTGCTATTTTTTTTCTTAAGAAAAAAGTACACAGTTTCATTCTTTCATAAGATTCCACTGAAATAAAATTCTTAGAGAAACCCTAAGGCCTCTGGGTGTTTTGTTGGTGAAAGTTTCTTCCTCTGAACACAAATATTCCTTCTTCTACTTTGAAGATGTGCCATTTTTACTTCCCCTTCCAAGCTAAAATGAACTTTATATGGGAATTTTAAAAACACATTTTGGCATATTATTCATAGGAATTATTCCCGACATGAAAGCTAACAAAACTCCCACTTTCAGAGCGCATGGAAAAGCCATGGCTGCAGAGACCTACACTTATGCCTCCCCAAGGGCCGGCTCAGAGCCTCACCTGCTCGGGAGGACTTCTTTCTCTGCCTTTCTGCTGACATCTCCACCTGCCAGCTTGAGGTGGCTTCCCCAGTCACTCTCGCTACCCCTCCTCGAAATGGCAGTCCATGTGACAGGTGGTTCTAATGGTGGCAAGCAGTAGGAAAACAGGAGGGAAATTTCTGACACTGTCTCTCTGGTCATCTTTGGCTCATCATGCACCAGAGAGGCAACTGGGTCAGAAAGCCCCTACATTTTAGGGGGCACTCCACTGCTCGCACAAGCACCCCTGCTGAGCTACTTCCCAGTTTATGTAACATCAATGCTTTGCACGAAGCAGGAGGTGGCTGAGAAATGTATGTTGAATAAATAAATTGACGCCTCTGTTTTTCATAGCGCGCATAACACCTCTGTCTGCCAAGCCTCCCAGACTGAGAATTTCATGTCTAGTTTCTTTTCAGTATATTCCCAGAACCTAACAGGTGGCTCTCAATAAATATTTGCTGAATGATGAATGAATAACTACACATCATCTCACATACAACATCTACTATAATACTAACTCTAGATGATATTGGGTTAATTAATGTTAATCCAAATAAATGAAGTGACTGGGAACAGAGACATTTCTGGGAACTGCAATGCCACGAGTCTACATTTTTTCTTTGTTTCTAGCTCACCGGTCATATTTTGCAATTGCCTCAAATGTAAAGTAGTGTCCATAATGTGCATTAGTCTGGGAGGAGATTTAATAAAATTAGTGTGAGTGTGAATTTAAAAAATGCAGCAGAAGAAACTCAGAGTGCTGAATCATAGTGGTCAGTGAAGGATCATTTCCTGCTGCTCCCTGCCCCATGATATATTTGCAGAAAATAAACAAGGGGAAAGCCATATTTTAAGAGACAATATGAACAAATAAGGACTCAGTAGTATGTTTGAAATACTAATGACAAAGAAGGAAAAATTGATGAAGACAGAGGAAGTAAGTGTTTTAAGAGATGGATCTCGTATATTACTCTGCAAAACTAAGTGCTTAAGTGAGACTGATGAGGATGCGATGCTTTGGCTCCCGACATGCATGAAAACTCCCCAAAATGCAAGTGAGTGGGCATTAAAGGATAAAGTCCATGTAATTGAAAGTTAAAAAGCCCCTCAAGCTGTGTTTTGTTTCCTTCCCCTCAGCAGGATACGAGAAAGAAGGAGGGAGGAGAGGGAGAGAGAGTCCAGACATTTTTTTCAAAAAATATGGAGTAGTATTTAACATTTTTTTGTAAGTATGCTTTACTCTCTAGTCAGACTTATCCTTTCCTTTTGCTTAACTGAAACCCATGTTGCAATTTAAACCTATTTCCTCATTTGATTCTCAATAGCAATGAAACATACTAAGTTAATTTCTTTATCATGATACATCAGGCCAACCCAAATAACTCTAAACCATTCAACTTTTTTCCTATGAAGTCCTTTGCCTGTAATATTTTTATTTATTATTATTTTATTTTTTAAAGATTGTATTTATTTTATTTCTAACAGAGGGGAAGGGAGGAGAAAGAAAGGGAGAGACTCTGCACTGGTGACCTGGTCCACAACCCAGGCATGTGCCCTGACTGGGAATCAAACCGATGACCCTTTGGTTTGCAAGCTGGTGCTCACTCTACTGAGCCACACCAGCCAGGGCTCTTTTTATTTTTAATTCTGAATTATCATTATGTTCTAAATACTAAAATCCTAAATACTAACTCCTAAAATACTAAAAAACATTCAAATATTTTTATAACTAATGACTTGAGAAATAGGAGCAATGAAAACATGATTATATGTGCAATAAAAACGATGTTTAAAATTATTTATAAAAAGTTAAAGTCCACACAAGGGATTTTTTCCCATTTGGTATTAAAACATTCTAACCCTCATGCATGTTGGTGGGAATGCAGACTGATGCAGCCATTGCGGAAAGCAGTGCAGAGTAACCTCAAAAAATTAAAATGCAACTGTCTGATGACTAGCAATTCCACCTCTGGGAATATATCCAAAGAAACCTGAAACACTAATTTGAAAGAGTATATGCACCTTACGTTCATTGCAGCATTATTTACAATAGCCAAGATAGGTAAACAGCCCAAGTGCCTATCAGTAGATGAGTGGATAAAAAAAAGCTGTGGTGCGTTTTCACAATGGAATACTACTCAGCTATAAAAAAGAAAGAAATCTTACCTTTTGCAACAGCACAGATGGATCTAGAGAGTAATGCTAAATGAAATGAGCCAGTCAGAGAAAGACAAATACCATACAATTTTACTGGTATGCAGAATCTAATGAACAAAATAAACTAAAAAGCAAAATAGAAATGGACTCATAGGAACAGAGAACATACTGACAGTTTTCAGGGGAGGAGGGTGAAAAAAGTAAATGGATTAAACAAAGAAAATCTCATAGACACAGAGGGTGTAGTAATTACCAGAGGGAAAGGGAATGGGAGGAGGTAGAGAAGGGTAAAGAGGGGATAAATGGTGATGGAAGGAGACTTGACTTTGGGTGGTGAACACACAATACTATACAGAGATGATGTACTATAGAATTGTATACTTGAAACCTATATAATTTTATTAACCAATGTCACCCTAATAAACTCAACAATTTTTAAAAAAATAAAAAATAAATAAATAAAAATAAAATGTTCTATCAGACCTCAAGAAATTAAAGCAATATGGTCCTGGCATGGGTATAGATGAACAGCTCAACAGAATAGAACACAGTCCCAAAAAAACCATTAATTCTATTACTCCTACTAAGTCATAATCGTACCCAGCACAATGAATGACATCAGTAAATGCTGCTTTGGTGCCAGGGCCACACATAAGCTGCCTCCAAGAATCCTCACAACAGCAGAGAAGAGGCAGGGCTGGCATCCATCACACACACCAAGACCGCTCGGACTCCCAGACCTGCTGCTGGTAATGGAAGTATGCCAGAACTTTGTTTCAAATCACTAATATTTAAAGTTAGAAGGCAGGCATTGGAGCAATTGGCTAAAAATTGGGATAAAAATTAAAGTTAATTACTTACATCATTAAAAATAGTTGTAAGTGAAATAAAATCTGAAATGTGAAAAATACAATAAAACATAGTGTATTAAATATAGAACGGCCTTATGATCTTAGAGTGAAGAAGGCCATCCTTGGAATGGCACCAAGGTCAGAAACTGAAAAGGCAAACTTCAGTTTATTTGCTGACTGAATATTGGTCTTTGCCGGGGCAGAGATGGACAGCTAGGAGCCTGGAAGGGGAGAAGCAGGTTTCATATGCTGTCATGAGAAGCCTGGACTTTATTCTTAAGGTAACTGTAAACCACTAAAGGGTTAAAGGGTAGGGAAGAAACCTAATTAGATCTTCCCTTGAGAAAAACTGTTGTAGGAGACTCTCATTTGCAGTAAGATAGCAGGCTGAGGTAGCCAGAAAACAATCCAGGCACAAAAATGAGAAATGGGTAAAGGTTATAAAATTAGTTTAAATCACACAAAGCGAAGCAAAATTCCTAGATACCGAACACAAAGAGGGGACTGAAAATCAGTGGTGAGTGAGCTGATGCAACACCCTGTGTGGAGGGAGGGAGTTTGTGCTATTTCAGGCACTTGCATTTAACTGACCTCAGGTGAGCTTGGGTCTGGGCATACCAGAGAGTTGGAGCAGAGACTCTCGGAAGAGCTTCCCGCTCAGTGACCTCATTGACCTTTATCACCTACTCAACAACATCATTCCAGCGGTGCCTCACTCTGCTTATATCATCCATTTCTTACCTTTACTGGATCATTCCTTTCAGCCACTAATATGCTGTTACCTCTCACATCTTAAGAATCCTTTCTTTGATCTCAGTTCCCCTGCCAGCTCCTGCCCCA
Organism: Desmodus rotundus; assembly: GCF_022682495.2. NCBI lineage: Eukaryota > Metazoa > Chordata > Mammalia > Chiroptera > Phyllostomidae > Desmodus > Desmodus rotundus. Next base: position 99,844,061 of record NC_071393.1, read on the forward strand.
TTTCTCAGTTCCACTTTGCAACAAATCTCCCCCAAAAGTTGCCTATACTCAGCATCTCCAATTCCTGTTCTCCCTTTGCCTCTTAAACATACTCCAATCAAGTGTCATCTGCATCCGTCACTAAAACTGCTCCTGTGGAAGTCACCAATGAACTTCAGCTTGTTAAATCCCGTGATCGATCCTCAGCTGACATGACCTGGCAACATCGGTAATATAGTCAAGCATTCCTTTTCTTGGGTACACCTTTTTTCCTTGGTTTCAAGGACACCATATTCTCTTGGTTTTCCTCCTACTTCACCAGCCAGCCCTTGTCAGTCTCTGTTGTTAATTCTTTCTCTCTCTTTCACTCTGAATGTTGGAGAATCCTGGAGCTCAGTTCGTTTCTAATTTCCATCTGCACTCACAACCTTGACAATGTCACCCTGTCATATGGCTTTGAATATCACATGTTGGTTACAGTCCTCTAAGAAGTAGATGCCAAGATGGGACTGTATAGGTTTTATAAATTATGAATCATAAAGGAAGAAGGAGCAGGCTGAGAGATCACAAGGACACCTATGAAAAGAGAGGATGAAGGAAGGAGGTTTGGGTAAGAAGAGTCTCAAATGGCAGCACAGTTCTATGAAAGTTTGGCCAAGTTGATGGGGAGTCCTGGAGCCAAAGTTGCCCATTAGAGTTATTCCTTGGGACCTACAGGAATGAGTGTACACTAGTACCCCAGCTGCGCTCAGCTACAGCTGAAACAGACCAGGAGAATCAAGGTTTCTGTGTGAACATGGTGGTGGATCTAGAGGGGTTGTCAATCAATTATACTCCCCACAGCAGGAGATTTGAGCAGTTCATTTCCATGGCAGCCAGTGTCCACCCCTTAAGGAACATAGATGTCTGTCTCCATGTAGGTTTGGGGAACAGCCCTTCCATTTTTCTCATGGCCTCTAGCCTTAAGGGAAAACTTGGAGAAGGGACCATGGTTGGATTTGCTACCAGGGCATAACTGGTACTCCCCATCTCCCTCCCATCATCCATTCTGAATTTCTCTCACTTTCAGCTATCACTTCAACAGGTCTTGGTAGCTTCCCTGGTGGTATAACACAAAGCTTCATTTCTGAGGCAACTTCTCAGGTTGGGGTTGCTACATGTGTCCACTTATAGTTAGAAGGGGCCAGGTAGCACCAAGAGGCTCCCAAGTGGGTTATCTGTTTTCTGCCCCTTTGTTTAACAGCAGCTCTGCCTCCTGCGACCATAGTGACACCTCTTGTTGCCTGCATGGCCCAGGCTACAAGGTATCCAAAGGACTTTCATGGTGGCTATAGTTTGCAGTCCAATAAGCCCCCAGAAGAGGATGCTGTCTGGGTTGCACACTGTGGGCAGGAAAGGCAAGGTGTGCCCAGAATAACCATCTATCACTATGAAAACCAATTGCTGCTCCTTCCAGGAAGAAAGAAGCCTAATATAACTGATTTGCCGCTAGGCAGCTGTTTGGTCTTCTCAAGGGACAGTACCGTATTCCAGGGCTTGGCGTTGGTTTCTATTGCTCACAAGTCAGACATTCAAGGCAATAGTAGCTAGATCTTATCAGTAGCCTCCATCTGGATCACCATGGCCACTCCTTTCATGTGCCCATCAAGCCAGTGCTGGGTGGCTGATGATCGAGGCTGGCTAATGTCAACTGGCTGAGTCAGCTTGTCAGCGTGTACTTAGTTGTCCAGAGCCTCTATGGTGAATGCTTTCTGGTGAGCATTACACGTGACACAAAGATCACCCCACTCATGCTCACTCCCATAGATCCATCCCTATACCAAACTTCCTTGTCTCCGATATTCGGGTACATTTCCTGTCCAGACAACCAGGCCATTGGCCACTGCCCAGAAATCTATATGCATTCTCACCTAAGGCCACTTCTTCAACACAAAGTAGATGACCAGTGTACCTCTCACAGTTCCACCTACTGGGAAGATTTTTATTTTCCTCTTTCAAGGTCACTCCTGAATGGGGCTATATAATGTAGTCATTGTTCATTTTCAGCTTATGTAACATACTAAGCCAACTCATATGTAAACCAAGCTTGGGATTATTATGCCTCTTCCTTCAGCTGCTCATAAGGGTCTCTCCATAGGGCCATAAATGTGAGCAGGGACAGGGGCACTGATGTAATTGTGGAGGTGACGTGGGGTGCAGTTACCTGTTCAAAGAGCTTACTCATGCCCTCTGGTGCTACTTGGGTTTGATCCCAGATGTACCATTTCCCTCTTACAATGGACTGCTGCTGGATTTATCTGGCTTTAAGCTTGATGGATTTGATGACAAGAATCTTGATCAGTTTTGTTCACTGACTTATTTCAAGTGCCTAGAATAGTGTCTGGAATATAATAGGAGATCAGCAAATATTTATTGAGAAAATAAAGACAGAAATGAATGTAATATAAAACAAAGAAAAAAATGAATTTTTAAAAAGTTTGTTTGCCGAAAAGACTAATAAAATTAATAAAACTTTAGCAAGTTTTACCAATTTAAAAAAGGAATATTGTAGAAATAAACAATATTAGGAATCAAAAAATGAGACATGCCCTGGCTGGGTGCCTCAGTTGGTTGAAGCATTGTCCCACACACCAAAAGGCTGCGGGTTCAATTCCTCGTCAGGGTGCATACCTACGTTGTGGGTTCAATCCCCCAGTTGGGGCAGATACAGAAGGCAGCTGATCAGTGTTTCTCTCTCACATTGATGATTCTCCCTCTCTCTCTCTCTCTCTTCCTCTCTCTCTCTCAAATCAATAAATATATCCTTGGGTGATGATTAAAAAAAACAGAGACAGAGGTACAAAAAATTAATCAACTACCTTTCATCTTTGTAGCCACCATCTTTGCTCTTCCAAACCACTTTTTGTGAACTTCTACTTGCTTTCCTTGTGTATGGTCTGCCCCCACCCTCGTCTACTTTCTGCGCAGCCACCAGAATGCTCTCTTTCTTAAACCTTTCACTCTAAACTAATTTTAAACTTCCAGAAAAGTTGCAAAAAATAGAAGAGTTCCTGTATACCCTTCACACAGCTTCTCCTCATATTACACAACCTTAGTATAATGATCAAACTGAGAAATTAGCACTGGTACAACACTATCTAACTAAACTGGAGACCTTATTCAAATCTCAACTGATTTTCCACTAGTGTTCTTCTTCTGTTCCAGGATCCTATCCAGGCCCCCACAATGCATTTAGTTGTTATTTTCCTTGGTCCTCTGGTCTTCTCCTACCTGTCACAGTTCCTTAGTCTGTACTTGCCTTTCTTTCTTCTTCTAAATTTTATTTTCAATTACAGCTTACATTCAATATTATTTTGTATCAGCTTCAGGTGAACTGATTTGTTTTTTATGACCTAGCACTAAGCAATTAAAGAAGTAAATTATATACACACAGAAAAAGAGAGAGACAGAGAGAGAGAAAGATTCGGGGGAGAACGTGGATTCAGGAACAATTTAAATAAAATAAAATAAACACTTAGGTCTGGTCAGTTTTATAGGTGAGTTCTAGCAAACATGTAATCTTAGTCTTTTACAGACTGTCCCAATGAGGAACGAAAAGGAGGGTAACTTCTTCCCTCCGTGTTATAAGGCAAGTAAATACTTGGCACTAAACCTAGACAAGGGCAATATGAGAAAAGAAAAACATAGAACATTTTCCCAAGTGACTAGGGAAGAGGATAAATCTTTCTGATTCATGTGAGTCAAGAACTATAATCATCTCAAGACAAACATTTGATAAAAGATGACACACACATGTGACATTCTACAAAATGTCTCAGCAGGGTAGAAATACATGAGAACTCAACTCGATAAAGAGTATCTGCCAAAAAAAAAAAAAAAAAAAACCCAAAACAAACCTGGAGCAAACATTCTACTTAATGATAAATGACTAATTAAAAACATGTCCTTCCAGGAAGCAAACAAGACAGAGATGCCTGCCATCACTATTTCCACTGGGCATTTTCCTGGAGGTCTAAGGAAAATATAAACAGGCGAACTGATTAAAAGGAAAGAAACAAAACTGTGATTATACACAGATGACACCATTCTCTGCAGAAGAGTTCAAGCGAATCTATGGATGAATTATTTGAAATATGAAAATTCACTAATTTTAGAAATTAAGAAGCAGATTGGAGCAGGTAATACCTGATGTTCTGGCTTGGGAAAATATATGATGAGGTACCATTTACTTAGATGGCTAATTCTGCAGGAAAGTGAGCCTAGAGTTAGTGCAGAGCTGTGGTAGGTGGGTAGCTTCCTGGAGAACGTGTCTATTTGGAGCCTTACATATCACTGGAAATGTAAGGAGATGGATAAAACTGTCCTCAGAGTTTCTGTGAAAGGGATTACTACATATGGTTGTAAGGAACTTTGACAAGCCACTTCAGAGGGGGTAAAGCCCCTCTTCCCCCAAAGGAACATTTGAGTAAAGGTGGCAACTCTCTTGACTGAATCCTAAGGAGGTTTTGAGCCACGTGGGTTTTGTTTTTCTGAATAAAATATCCAAGTATAAGACCAAGCTGATTTGGTCAGGAAAATAAAAGAGAAGTGAGGTTTTGGAAACAGCAACAATTCATTCTCTCCCCTTCCTCTCAAAATCTCTTTGCCCCTATTCTAAATAAAGGTGGAAAAGGTGGAGTGGAGTGGCAAATTAGTAGCTAGCTCAGGGGTCCATGCTGGGTTGTAGAAGTCAGTATGTGCTCAGTGCAATGTAAAGATTTCAAGTAGTTGGCTGGATATGGGTGTCTGGAGCCTGGAAATGCATATTTGAGAGTTACCAGCATGTGAAGGGGAGTCGAAACAATGGGCAAAGGTGGATAGATCAAGTAGAAAGAGTATAGGGAGCAAAATGAGAAAAGACACACTACAAAAACAGGATGCTGAGGAAGAGAAGCTGAGAATGGGTGACAAGAGAAAGAGGGAGAAAACTAGGGTAGTATCTTGAAAAACCCAGGAAAAGAGATAACACAGTGGAAAAAATGTGCATCAATGAGAAATATTAGCTGAGTGAAAAGTACACACTGTCAAAGCCACATAGGCAAATTATTTATGTTCAGTCTACTCTTGTTGAATATGGGAATCTCAAAGCACTAACATTCTACCCTGACAAACGCACTCCTTAACTTACTGTTCACTCATATATACCAAAGGCCCACTGCGTACAAGATCTGTCCCAATCTCTCTCTCTCTCTCTTCCCTTCTCTTCTCTCGAGCCAAATTCAAACTGTCTTGGTTATTTCCTGAGCTTCTGAGAACAGACATGGACTCAACATATAAGTTTCCTTTTTTTCTTGATTAATTCCTAAACACTTTTAACTCAGCATTTCATTCCTGTGTATGTTCCAATCAAATAATTTTTCTTTGGTTACAACCTTCAGTTTCTTATATATTTCCCCCAGTGTTATCCATTCATTAAAAAGAAATGAAGACTTCATGTGTTCATTCACTTTTTTATTGTGGTAAAATTGGTATGCAAGATTATATATATTTCAGGCATACGACATTGTCATTTGGTGTTTGTATACACTACATAGTGCTCACCACTGTAAGTCTAGTTACCATCCACACTGTGCAATTGACCTGCATCACCCGTTTCGCCTGCCCCCAACCCTGTTCCCCTCAGGTAACCACCAATCTGTTCTCTGTAATATCTATGCATTTGATTTTGTTTTGTTTCCTTATTTGGCTTCTGGGAGTTTGTTTTTTAGATTCTACATGAAATGAAGTCACACGACACTTGTCTTTTCTCTGTCTGGCTTATTTTACTTGATGCCATTCTTTTTCCCATGAAATCTTATTTTAGAATCCTTTAAGTGAATTCTGTCCAGTTTCCTCTTGAGATCATTTATATTCTTTGTAAGACATTTGCACTGAACCTAATGCAATGCTTTCCTCCCTGGATTAGCATGCATAGTCCCATAAGAACTCATTCATGACCACCTGGTATTCAGCCTCTAGTAAGTGTGCTTTTGCCATCAAAGAGCCTAAAATCTTGCAAGGAAGAGAAGTCATAGAATTAAATAATTATAACACAAGGCAAAATACATCAGAAAAATGAGTAAAAGACTTCACTGGAGGAGAAATCAGCTTTGGCTTCAGTGAGCTGGGAAGGCTTCACGGAAAGGTAACCTTGAGGTGGAGTCTTAAAGAAGTAGAAGGATTTCAGTAAGTGAGGGTGGCAGGGGTGCCTTCCAGGGAGGGTCAACAGTGTGAGCAAAATCAAGGCAGGAAAGCACAGAGATAGTCCAACAGATTATGGATAGGTATGCTTTGTTGAATAAAATGTCAGAGAAGAGGAGAGAGGAAAAAAATGCTGACAGCTAACTCTGAGCACTTAGGATAAGCTAGGCAGCCTGCAAATCGCTTTACGTTCATCCAGCCATTGGCCCCTTCCACAGCCCAAAGGGACAGGCACATTTCCTATTTCCATTTATCAGATGAGGAAACCAAGGTACAGCAGGGTCCAATGACTTACCCGGCACTGCACAGAGAGGAAGTGGCTGAGCCAGGACTGGAATCAGTGAGTGAGAGGTGGGCGGAGCTCCAGAAGAGCACTGGGTCAAGGACATGAAGAGAAGAAAGAGGTTCGAGAAGGGAAGGGTCCTTAAAGTTATAAGTCTCTCAGAGAAGCCACAGCCCCAGACTGGACAAAGCCTTTATGAGGGTGATCAGTTGGCCCCAGGAAACTTCAGGAACACATATTCCGTAAAGCAGTGTCCAAGAAGCCAAAACACAGAGGATTAAATAGGAACTGGGTGGCGGGGCTGGGAGGCAGTGGCCATCAGTCACTTTTTCTATGATTTTGGTGCCTACGGTGAGGACAGAGGGAACAGTACTTGAAAAAGAGTAATCAATTTGTGATTTTGTTCCTTAGGCAACTATATTTGTGCTTATTCATGGTGGAAACTGAGTGGAAAGTGTTAGAGAAGACAAGAGAAGTACAAAATACTTTGGGGTGGGTGGGGGCAGTAAACAGGTCAGGGACACAAGGGAAGGCTCAGAGAACCAGAGAAGAGGAAAGATAACTTTTTCCGAGACAGGGGGAAGGAAAGACAGGAAGTGTGAAGATATATTCTGAGCTGCTAGGGGAGAGACTGAGCAAGTCTGTGCCTGACAATCTCATCCCCCTGGTGAGGCAAGAGGCCAGGTCCAGGGCTGAAAGAGGTAGTCGGGCCAAGCATAGAGACTTAAGTATTGCAGTAATGATTTGAAACAATATGTTGCTTCTAGTCCACCATAATTAACCGAGCAGGCCAGCACCTCTCTTTACCCTGCCCTGACGCCAACCTCTGGAAGAGCTCACCTGTAACAATCTCACACTTCCTTTGTGTCCTCCTTTCTGAACCAGCCACCTCCACCACTCCAGCCCTCCACTCTTCTTACTCGAACTCCTTTACCAATTCCTCTAACAGCCTCACTCCTTAGATGTAGCCCCTACTCATTACAACTCCACCTCATCCCTTGAATTCCTTGCTTTGTAACTGATCATCTTGCTCAGTCCAGCCTGAGCCCTGGACCCTTTGATAGCATATTCTCAAGGGGCATGCTCCATTATGCAAGGACTAGCATTAAAGGGCTGCAAAGCAGCTATGAGGGCCCGATTTAGAGAGCCTCTGTGCTGGCTAGTCTGCCTGTCGCCCAGAGCCACTCCGCATGCTTTTTGACCAGCCCCATGCCCAGAAGGCTGAACACTATGAATGGTATCAAACAGTTTCCCTTGTCCACTGATTCCCAGTTGGATTAGGCCAATGGAAAGGCCTTGTAGGAGTTTGGGGAGTAAGTAGAAAAGAGACGGCACAAAATTTATTCCTGCAGCTCCCTCCTGAGTGGCTACAGGCTGGCAGTGGCTGCATCCCTCCACTAAAGATGCAACTCTCCCCAGCAGCTTCTCCTGCAGCTATTGCTGCAACCACAGCTCCACTCATGAATTCCAGTAACCACCCCTCTTGCCCCCTCAGGACTAAGAAAGGTATTGCTAGTCCCAGCGTGCTTCAGTCTTCCCATTATGTTCCCTTACAATCTTTGTAAATAGTCCATTCACCCCTCTTCAATTTCCCCACTGAAATGTAGTATCTCTTTCCTGCCACAACCTAACTAATACAGTCCCAACCTTGAATGGGTCCAGTTAACATCATTACAAGACATGTGCAACAAGACTGGGAGTCCAGGAGTATCAGGGATAACTTAGGGCAGGTGATAAAGAATCTTCACTGAATGTCCCACTGATATTCTCAAATTTGATGTATCTAAAATCACATTCATTATTGCCTTTCCCCTACCCAAATCTGCTCCTCCTCCAGACTTCCCCACTTTTTTCCATTCATTCCTTGATTTATTTAAGTGTTCACTATTTACAGATTGCTTCCTACTATGCTAGGGTTAGGGATTCAAAGTTGCTCAGAACAATGTTCCATCTCTCTAGGATCTCACTCTAGTAGGGGGGAGGCCCATCGTGGACCATAAAATGATACGATACATGCCTTTTTTTTCTTTTTACAGTAGGAACTAAATGCTGGCCAAGCCAATAGAAAGGACTCAGGAAGTTATGGCAAGGCCGGAAGGCCTCCCAAAGAAGTAATGTAGGAAGTAAAGAGTAAAGTTTTACTTCAAAGAAGTAAAGAGTAAGTTTTCAGCAGTGGAGGGAGCATGAGGGTGGGAGAATATTCTAGGCAGAGGCAGCACGAGCAAAGAACGCAGGCGTGAAAGTGCGTAGCATGTTCAGGAAATGAAAAGCTGTCCCCTTATCGGGAGGATCACTTCGTAAGTTATATGAATGTCTGGTCACTGTGTTGTACACCTGAAACTAACAAAACATTGTATGTCAACTGTAGTTAGAAATAAAAAATTAATTTAATTAAAAAAGAAAGAAAAGTGGTCTTATCCAGCTGGACCACAGGATAAATGGTGAGTGGGCAGGCAGGCTGGGGTGGGTATATGGGGTGGGGGAAGGAAGGGAATACGTGATAAGGCTTAACAAAGAAAAAGTAGGCTTGGCCAGATTAGGAAGGCTGGTAGTTGGAAAACTACATGTCACTGTTATGATACCTAGTGCGATGAGGCACTCTTCTGAAGCCTCGTACCTCTCGGTCATCCCCCAGAACAAACAGAAAGGGCTTTTACCTTTGCCTTAGGGAAGGCGTGCAACAGTACGAGTCAGAAAACAAGAAAGTAAGGCCTGGCTTTTGAGGTTCTAACAGGATTTCATGTTAGAACCTAACATGATTTCTAACAGAAATTCATGTTAGAGCCTGTAGTTCTGAGGAAAAAAAGGCCGGAGGGGGCGTGCTTCTGAATTTCTAAAATCTGGGGCCCTAAAGGACTAAGGGTGTAGTTTGTACCATAACTCTTGCTTAGATACAACAGTTGGCTGTTGTATCAACTGGCTGGCCTTAGAGCTCTGCCCTTCTCATTTCCGAGGTCAGATGCACAGGCCACAGCTGGGAACAGGGAAGAAGAGCAGAAGAGGCCTCATGTGAAGAACACGCTTCCCTGCTGGCAGTGACTTTAGCCAGCAGGGGAATATCCCGGTGAATGGGGCAGGGCGAGGGCAAGACTTCTGGACGGGATATAGACCATGCATTAAGGAAGAATGGGAAATCATGAAACTTTTTCACAGGCTTCTTTCTTTCACATTTAGGTATACCTAACTGGAAAGTGGGAAGTTACTCTAAGCTGATGTGAACTTCAATAAATGCACATCTTACACACTAACCATAAATGTCTCCTGAAAAACAAATAGTGGGGAAATACAGTATAGAGTTTAGCACCTTTCTCTTTTTGTTTCATATCATTTACACTAATTTACTAATTCACAGAAAATAGTATAGAATAGCAACATTGTTTCGGTCAAATCATGTGGTGCTTCTTTTAGTCAAAACTCACTGAAGGAGTTACTTTTCAATAATATTTTTATTGTTTTGGAGTCCAAAGGTCTAAAAATAAAGTGATTTGAATAAACAGAGAAGTATTTTAAACAAGTTTGCATCCGTCATGGGTCAGGATTAACTACATCAGATGAGGCAGTCTGATTTCAGGCTGTAGCAGAGGTTCTAATTATTTGCTAGGTCTTCCACTCAGTTTGCTCCCATCCTCTCGAAAACGACAAGGTTTATAAATGTTCACTGAACATATACATGGGGTTTGGAAGAAACCCGCCCGAGTCACTCTTAGGTAGCATCTATTCTCTGTCTGGCTTTTTTCTCTTGATACTTACCACTCAGACGTGCTCATTAATTAGACATCTAAACATCTCATATTTTATTTTGGGTTTTTATTTTTACAAAATTATTATTGCCCTGGATGGCATGGCTCAGTGGATGGAATGCTGGCCTGTGAACCAAAAGATCACTGGTTTGAGTCCCAGTCGGGGCACGTGCCTGGGTTGTGGGCTGGTTCCTCAGGGTTGGGGCAGGGGAGGGGGGGCATGTTCAAGAGGTAACTGATCTACGTGCCTTTCTCATGTTGATGTTTCTCTCTCTCTTTCTCCCTCCCTCCCCCTCTCTCTAAAAATAAATAAAATCTTTTAAAAAGTATTATTAAATATATAAATTTCATCATTATGCCACTTTGTCACGTTTTTGTCAATGGATTGGTCCTGCTCTTTTCAGTTACATTGCCTTATAAGCGTCTTGAAATTTCAAAAACACACATTCTGGAAACTGAGGTTTCCATAAGAGACCTACCCATTTTCATTCCCATTTTCTCTGAAAACAACAGTAATGGGGAGAGTTGAAAACAGGCAACTTCTAGCCCATATTGATACCTTTGTGCAAATTGAAGAGTATCTTTCAAAAGCCACAGCAGGGATTATGGCTTAGGGAGTAGAGTTACAATCTGGATTTCAGCCTCCACTTACTCCCTCAGCCAACGTACCTTCCAAAGGACTGCAACCCAGCCTCCAGTCAGCTCGGTGTATGAATGAATTAAGGTAATTATCCCTCACTCTAGTTATCCACTAAGATAGGTTAACCCTCTCTCAAGACAGATAACTTCATTAAAGCATCTGCAGTATCTTTATACAATGTCCAGCATTTAATAAAAAATTATAAGTCAAGACACAGAAAAAAAAGTGGACAATAGAAACATGCCTACAGATGACTAAGCTATTAGAACCATCTGCCATGGACTTGAAAGTAACTGTGATTAAAACGTTCAATAAAAATACAAAATAGGTCCTGGCTGGTGTGGCTTAGTGGATTGAGTGCTGGCCTGCAAACCAAAGGATTGCTAGTTCAATTCCCAGTGTAGGGCACATGCCTGGGTTGCAGGCCAGGTCCCCAGGAGGGGGGCGCACGAGAGTCAAACACACACTGATGTTTCCCTGTCTTTCTCCCTTCCTTCCCCTCTCTCTAAAAATAAATAAAATCTTTAAGAGATTTTTTAAAAAATACATGATAGGATAGAGAATTTCACAAAAAGACTAGAATATATAAAAGACCCAAACATAAATTCTAGAACTCTAAAATTTTAGACCACATACTTGTAGGTTGCTAGTTAGTAAGGACTAACAAAGAAGTTGTTAAGAGAAAAGGGAGGTACAGTATATGACAGACCACAGGAAGAGGCCTTTGGCATATAGCCATGAGAGAGGAAAAGGATTAGAAGCAAAGTCTTCCTGGGTCTCGCATCTGCGTTCCTGACACCACGGTGTGGAGACAGTTGAGATGCCCGAGCAGCTGATGTACCCTGGAGGAAAGTTTTCAGGGGAGTGCCAAGTTTTTAAAATCCTATGTACAGGGAAAGTAGTTTGAAGATATACCTAGGTACAGAAGGAGAGTAGTTAAAAAATAATAATAATAAAGAGCCCCAAACCAAATCCCTCAGGCCATGATGGGATCCAGGAATAAGGTGTGAACAACTACAGCCATAACACCCAAAAGAAACTGAACTTTTGAATAAATGGCCAGACACAGACAAAGCAAGCATCTCTATCTCAAAAGAAATCAACTTCTCCTTCAACTCATCCACTAAATTGTTTGTTTGAAACTCATGTTTTTAATTTTAGAAGATCTTTTTTGAGCTTTACTTAAATCTCCTTAAGTACTTATTATTATTTTTTTTGTTCAAGTTATCACCATTCCCCTTTTGTGCCTCCGCCTGTTCCTCTCCACTAATGTTTAGATATTTTGCTTTGTTGTTATTTCTCTTGGAGCTTCTCTTAGGGACTCAGTTTTACTTGCCTGCCCAAAGCAATCTGCTGCTATGTCATAGCAGGCAGCTTCCAAGGGGTAGCCTTTTTGTTCCTTGGTTTTCTCTTATCTCTCAGGGTTGGTGAGGTCTCACACTTCTTCACCTCCTGAAGATCCAAAATGTCAGGATGCTCCCACCAGCTGATGTTGCTATTCCCTTCAGCATCCAGATACACTAGGCATGAGCCAAGATAGTCCAGCCACGAATACTTGTGGTTGCTTGGTTGGGACTCTCCTTCGGTTGTTTCCAAGCTCTCATTTTGGCCCTGGAGAAGGCAGCCCGGTTAGTTCTCTACAACTTGGTTTTGAAGGTGATGGATGATCATCATTATGGGTTGTTCTTTTTCCTTTTTACAATGCATTCATTTTAAACCATAGATCTATTATTTTAATGGCTCAATTTTTGTGTACCCCAAAGTACAAATTTAACAAATAAGTCCCTGTTGAGTTTTTACTACTACATTTACTGCCGATAAACTTTGCAAAGATGGTATGCAGGATCTATAAAAAGCAACTACTCAAAATACGAATACAGAATTAACCATTGCCTTGAAGGTTTTTTGGGGTCCTCAGGGCTTACATCACCATGTGCCATGTGATAAAGCAATTCTTCCACAAGTATTTTTTGTTGGAAAAAGTGTGATTCATTTGTTCTCACACCGTGCCATGATATCGTAAGGCCTTGGCACCGCTGTGATGATGAACAGGAACATGTGGGAACAGCACTGGGTCACACTGACCATATAAGCCAGAATAGATTTATGTAAATTCTTAAAATTACTTAAATAAAAGCATAAAACTAAAAGTTTTTATGGAACTTGTTACTCTTTAGGAGTCCAAGTCTGACAAACTTCAAGAAAAGATTGCCTTTAAATGGCCTCTGTCTAGCCATGCGTCCGAGAGCCCACACTCAAGCCCCTCACTGATGTTCGTGAAATCGATGTGCTGATATCTAATTTCACTGCTCTTTCAATATCTTTTAAATATTAATTACCCATCCCTATTCAAATATTTGCACCAGGTTTCCAAAAACCTCTAGAAGTCAATTTTTTAAAAGAGTTGTCAGTCCTTTCCCTTTTTTAGGTTTGGTTCCCTCCCATTCACTCTATCTCCTCACTGCTGGTTGATGTTTCAAAACTTGAGAGGCCTCTTTCGAAAGACAGGGGGCAGAAGAGATGTCTGATTTATCTGCTGTTTACAAAAGTGTTTTACTATTAACTTCGTTGTAAGTGACACATAAATAAATTCCTACCTTTTTTTTAGTTTCACAGTACCTACTGGGTGCTATGTGCTTTTACCCAGTGAAAAGCAGCTTGATTTTTTTCCAATGAAAAATGCGTCATTATTTTTGTCCTTTTCCATTTAACATTACTGACAGTGTATTTGGATTCATATCAACCATTTCACTATTTGTTTTTTTATTGGTCCCACCTGTTTCATATTTTTTCTTTTTTCCTTCTTTTGAATTAGTTGAATATTTTATGTTATTGTCTTTCCTTTTTTACTAACTATATATACTTTACCATTATTTAGTAGTTACTCTAGAGATTATAAGATGCATTCTTGGCTTATTATTTTGTTGTATTTATTAATACTTTTACCATTCCCTAGATTTAACTCCATTCTCCCCCCACAGCTCCACCCCATGCACTGGGGCGACGGTTGTCACGCATTTAGTTCTGTATATATTTAAACTGCCCAAGGCTTTATTAGTACTGTTTCATATAGTGTATGTTTATTTGGATTTACCCATGTTTACTCTTTCTTTCCTGCATTTCTGTTTTTCTGCATGGGATCACCTTCCTTATGTCTGAAGAATTCTCCTTCTTATTTCTTCCAGTGTGAATCTTCTGGTGATAAATTCTCTTAGCTCTTCTTTGTTCAGAAATGTTGTTGTTTTGCCTATGATTTGAAGAATATTTTCAATAGGTCTAGAATTCCAGGTTGGCACCCAGTTATATTTTTCAAACTCTTCCCTATTCCTAGGATTTCAAAAACTTGGCACTGCCCTGAAAACTCCCCTCCAGCGTGTATCAGTGCCCCGCTGCCCAGGCAGCTCGGCTGTCTCCCATCGGGTGTCGGGAATTCAGGCGCGAGACTCAAGGGAAGACTGTGCTTCAGGTCCTGTTCCTTTCTGGCTGCATTCCCAAGCCCATTCTCTTCCTAATGGGCTGTCATATACTTCACCCCCTTTTTCTTTTAGCAACTTCTCCATTAACCTTCAATATTAGTGACTTGAAACCCACATACACTGTATCTAAATTCTCGTAATTGTAGGAAAGATACTGAGAAGTAAAGTAAGAATTAGTATCTACTAAAATATGTGTAAAGAAATCTGAAATTGGGAAGGGCTTGCTATACTTCAGACTAGATGATTATCCTACTTCCCATCTGATTAATAAATTGATTAGTCAAGAGAAGAAATGACAGCTGGATGTTATAACAAATAAACCTCAGAATCTCAGAGGCCTTACACTATAGTTTACTTTGCACTATGTAGAATTCAGCTGGGTTTTCAGTGGGCAGCTTTCCAGGTGGAATTCAGGGACAATTGTTTCCTTTCACCCCTCCGGGTCCTCCACTGGGTGGTTGCATTTAGCCAGAAGGAGAAAGAAGTAACTGGATGATCATAAATGGCTAGTTTTCATAGGCCGAGTCTGCAATCGGCACACTTCACTTCCACCTGCATGCCATGGGCCAGAACTCAGTCAACAGCCACATCCAAATTTAAGGGGGTCTGAGGAATGTTATCTGGCTGTGAGCCAGGAAAAAAGAAGAAACTGGGTTAGTGAGAAGTTAGTCTCTAACATAGTAACTGTGGGAATTCAATTTAAAATCATTAACTTTTTCCAAACCAAGCTGAAGAAGTTAAGAATTCCTTAATGTACCTTCCTTAATTACATTCCTTAATTAACTCATATAAGATAAAAAATAATGTTCACTAAATACCAAAGTGTGTTTTATCCCTATTAGTGTTCTTTTTTCCTATTTAACTAACAAAATTAATAACAGTAGTGGCCTTTAAACCACTATTGGATTGAATGTTCATTTATTTGGATCATTTTTTCAAAATTTACTACATTTAACATTAGAGACTATTCTCCCCGGTCTGACCCAAATGTTTTCTTTCATTCCTACCTAGAAATTGTGCTTTCTTTCCATTTCTGCTTTGGGGTCCCAGAGTGTGGATGCTGAGAAAGCAGCAAACTATGCTATGGGACCCACTCTGCATTCATGCCAACTTCAGCTGTGCTCTCACTGCTGTCTGCAAACCATCAGCACCACTCTCATGTCCCACCCTCTCATGTCCCAGTGGAGCTTTCGGGCCTTCCCCACACTGGCTGCTCCTTTCTTCTACTTCTTCATACCCCTGACATTCCTTACTTTCAAGACAAATTCATCGCTTTGCTATTCTTGCTTAGTTTTAATTGTTTGCCCAATGATCATATCTCCCCATTCTATGAAGGCAGGAGGCATATCTTTTGTGTGCGCAGCTCTGTCTCCAGGGATATTGGGTGAATGAATGCCAGTGAGGCTATTTGGGGTCAGCTCTATCATATTCCTGACTTTTCACCTTGAAATATCTCTGTGTCTATATACAATGCATTTAGGTTCTTAACCCCTGTCATGGGAGAAGGTTTTTTTTTTTCTATGGCTCATTTCTATTTCACCACTATGTCCCATCCCAATACATATATTTTTTAATCCTCACCCAAGGATATGATTATTGATTTTAGAGAGACAGAGAAACATTGATGTGAAAGAGAAACATCAATCAATTGCCTCTGGTATGCACCCGGACCAGGGTTCAAATCCACAACCTAGGTATGTGCCCGGACCAGGGATTGAACCCACAACCATTTGGTGTACTAGATGATGCTACAACCAACTGAGCTACCCAGGCAGGTTCCATCCCAATATCTTTGAGCCTTCCTCCCTCAGCCATCTCCTCTTTCTCCAGCACCTTTACTCTCTCTTTTTCCACTGGTATTTCTTTGTCACCTCTCAAAATATGAATAATTTTTCCCCAGTTTGAAAAAGTCTTTGTTTCGCCCCTCTGCCCCTCAAGCTTTTAGTTTTCCCTTACCTTTCACAGCCAGAGTAATTGCTGGTTCCAATGACTCATGTCCCACACACTCCTTCATCCTCTGCAATCTGATAATCTCTCTAGTCTGTGCTCTCAAAGGTCATCATCAGTGACTTCCTAGTTACCAAATTCAACATTCTTTTATCAGACCTCATTTCCTTGATCACTTGGCAATATGTGTACTATTATAGACTATGGAGGAGAGACTTCTTACCAACACAACTCCAATTTTATTCCAAGTGGTAATGTGTCCAACTAGGTGACAATGTTTCCCAGCCTCTCTTGCAGTAGAGACGGTCTTAGGAAATGTAGGCTGACATGCTTGTATTCTTTAGGTTAATGACAACCGCTTTAGCAGATAAATTCTAAATTACCATCAGCTTAGACAATTGTTCCCCCACACCCCCACACATAACACCTAAAATGTATGTTCCAAGCCTTCTACATGGTCATTCTGGGACCCAGGTTCCCTCCATATATTGGTTCATCCTTTTCTAGAACCTCAAAGTCCTCTACACTGAACTAGCACATGGGAAAATGGTATGGAAGAGAGCATGTGGGAGGCTGGAACTCAGCTATATGTTGACTCATAACTGGAAGGGAGGCAGAAAACCGTAGTTTATATGACTGCCCAAGAGGAAGAAATAGGTTTGGTGGGCAAATAGCCAGTCTTTCCCCCACAGCTAAGCCATTCACTAATGAATTCTGGCCCGGCCAAATCAGCAGGCCTGCCTAGAACAGGCTGTGGTCATGGCTCCCCACTGGGCGCATTCTAGGGCAGAATATCTCATTGAATCAGTCCTTAAGGCAGCAATCAGCATTTCTCCTTCACCCTCTGCCGTGAGAAATTTATTACTCAACACATTTTCCTTCTTATTGTTGTCCTAAACCATGAGTTAATTTGCATTCTGCCATAATAAGAACCATTACTGATCACAATCAGACTTATAAGTCTTTACAGCTGTGAAAAGTGAAATTTGAAAAATACCAAGAAAAAGAAATAGATGAGATAAGCTGTAACAGGAATTTGTATTTTAAATCCCCAAAGAGAGCCAAAATTGCAAAATCTGAGTCACATTGGTTGTTGTCAATATAATATTTTTTGCCAAGTACAACAAAAAGTACAGACAGGGTTTGAAGACATACAGAAATCTCACTGCTCAGATCGACAACCCTCCTGTTAGTTTAATTCACTCTGTAGACCCCCAATCAAAGTCCTTCACAGTGTTCCTATACCATGAACACCAAGGTTTACTGCCTACTCTTGATCCACTGGTTAAAAGTGGCATGCCTGTGGACTGCCCTTCATTCAGCTCAGATTACTCTCTAATAGAAAGACATTTATCTGTACTTAATTCAAAGTTATCACATAAACATGTGAATCAGATAGTTTCTCCTCCTCTTTCTCCAATATTATTAATAGTAATAATAATAGTTCATTGGAGGGCACCCAAGAGACTGGGTTACTTAGGTTTGGGGATGAGGGTGCGCAACTTCTGGGAAGAATCTGTTGAGTGAGCAGAGATGAAATAAAAATCCAAGACTATGCTGAGAAAAGCTACATCAAAAATGGTATGAATAAAAAAAAAGAGGATTGGAAAGCTGTAACCTAGACATTGGCCTACTTGCCTGGGGTCTGCAGAAAGGGGTTTGGGAAGGCTCCTTTAAACCTGAGGTAAGCAAGTACAGGTGAAACCGAAGGGCTCACTGCTCTGGGTCTCAGATGAGATGCCCACCAGTACTGTCCTGGTAGGGGGCGCTGTACTGCACCCAGATCCCTTCCAGGACTGAAGAATTTCCTACTCCAACTGCTGGCACAGGGGCCTTCACTGTCAGCCCCTCCAACTACCCGCCTTGTTTCAAAAGAATTACTGCACCTGAAGCCATGTGCCCTTTCCTGTTCCTCACCCCCAAAGTCTGGCCCACCCAGGGATGTAAAGACCATCACCCCCCACCCAGGACAACTGTGAGGGCCTCTTTCAGCCTCTGAGCTTCTTCTAGTCAGGCTAGTAAAGGCCTTTGAATAAAACTGTGTCATACCCTGACTTCTTCCTCTGCCCAGTCCTGCTTCTGTCCCTTCCTTTTCATAGGTGTTAACCCAAAAAAGCACCGCATAACAAATATCCTACAGGCCAATCCCCATCTCAGAGTCTGCTTCACAGAGAACAAATTGGCCACACCTGCCTACAACTTCTCTTAGAACCACAAGCAAACTGCTAGAAAATCTGTCATCAGTGAACCGTCACAACCTATAAATTGGGTTAACCAATGTATTACTCTGCTATTTATTTATTCCCCAGTCACCTCCCATACACACATACACACCCCTAAAACATATATAAAAATATATATAAAACATATATGGTCTGTCCAAAAGGTATCCAGCCATGTAATAGGAAAAACAGAGACATTTATTAAAGATACAAAGCACAAGAAATATTGTACATAGGATAAAATGCCTCAGTTCCCTTCAAAGTAGGTACCTCGGGACCTCACACAGTCCTCTCAATCGCCATCAGCTGCCCCATCATATCTTCCTGAATCTCATCAATGGTCTGAAATCTCTTCCCTTTCAAAGGTAATTGTAGTTTCTGGAAAAGCCAGAAGTTACCCAAATCTGGGCTAGAGTGGAGCTGAGTCACCTGGGTGATTTGATGTTTAGCCAAAAAACTCTACACAAGATGTGATGCGTGAGTGGGTGCATTGTTGTGATGGAGCTGCCAATCACCAGCTGCCCAAAGCTGCGGCCTTCTGAATCATCCAAATAGTTTCCATGGAGGAATGTTCACGCTTAATGCAAAATTTGACGCAGATTCGTTGCTCTACTCACTCAGTCATTTTGAATGTGACGGCCACACAGTACACATGCTCACTCAGCAGCGTCTACGGCCCTCACCAACTATTACAGACCTCTTGTGTGTATATAATATATACACATGTATATATTTTATATATTATATATATTTTATATATATTTTTATATATGAGGTCTGCCTGGAAAATGTCCAGCCATTGTTAATATAATGAGAATGGCTTGCATGACATCAATGTAACCTGGCAGCCAAGGAGAGGGGACTGGAATGCGCATGTGTGAACAATGACAACTTCACTGTACTAATCAGTAGACGCCATTGAGTGAGCATGTGTACTGTGTGGCTGCCACATTCAAAATGACTGAGTAAGTAGAGCAACGAATCTGCATCAAATTTTGCATTAAGCTTGAACATTCCTCTACAGAAACTATTCAGATGATTCAGAAGGCTTTTGGGGACAATGCAATGAGTGCAGTGCAAATAAAAGTGTGGCACAGATGCTTCAACGACTGTCAAGAATCTGTTGAAAGTGATCTATGTTCTGGAAGGCCTGCAACAAGCACAGCACCTGGGAATGTTGAACAAGTACAGGCTGCAATCAACAGATGGGTGACTGACAGTGTGAGAACTAGAAGCTGATCTGGGGATTCCAAAACTATTGTGTCTGAAATTTTGATGCAGGATCTTGGCATGAAAGGTGTTGTGGCAAGATTCTTTCTGTGGCTCCTGCTACCAGAGCAGAAGGAACACTGTGCTGCAGTTGCTAATGACTTGATTCAAACTGCTACCAATGAACCACATTTCCTCAAGAAGGTCATAACTGGAAATGAATTGTAGGCCTATGGCTATGATCCGGAAACAAGGCCTGGTCATCCCAATGGAAGTCACCTGGTTCTTCACGCCTGAAGAAAGTGCGGCAAAGTCTCAGCAAGATCAAGACCAGTTAACCGTATTTTTTGATTGGGAAGGTGCTGTCCACAAGTATGCCCCTCCAGGCCAAACAATTAATAAGGAGTACTACCACAAGGTTCTACGTTGGCTGAGAGATGCAATATAAGGAAAATGGCCACAGTTGTGGGCAACTGGTGAGTGGCAGCTTCATCACAATACATCCACTCATTCATCACATCTTGTGCTGAGTTTTTCGGCGGAACATCAAATCACCCAGATAACTCAGCCCCACTACAGCCCAGATTTGGCACCCTGTGATTTCCGGATTTTTCCAAAACTAAAATCATCTTTGAAAGGGAAGAGATTTCAGACTGTCAGTGAAATTCAAGAAACTACAATGGGGCAGATTCCAACAAAGGATTTTTCAGAGTGTTTTGAACAGTGGAAGAGATGCTGGGATAACTGTGTGAGGTCCCAAGTGCCTACTTTGAAGGGGACTGAGGCATCATTGTCCTATGTACAATGTTTCTTGTATTGTGTTTCTTCTTCAATAAGTGTCTCCATTTTTCATAGTACATGGCTAGATATTTTCTGGACAGACTTTGTTTTTTATATATATATATTATATGTATACATACATATATGCTTATTGATTTTAAAGAAAGGGGAAAGGAGAGAGAGAGTGAGGGAGAGAAACATCAGTGTGAGAGAGAAACATCAATCAATTGCTTCTCGTATGCATCCTGACTAGGGACCAAACCTGCAACCCAGGCATGTGGCCTGACTGAGAATCGAACCCATGACCTTTTGGTTTACAGACGATGCTCCAACCAACAGAGTCATCAGACCAGGGCCATCCATAGATATTTTTACAATTTCATGCTGACATTTACAGTTTAAACTATAACACAGCTAAATTGTCAGTATGTTTCTTCAATTCCTGAACATACAGAGATAGTGATCTGATGTGCGCATGGAAACAGAGGTGTCGACTGAGATTGGCCAAGACACACCCACTCCCCAGAATCTCTGGAAGATTTAATCTCTCTCACTTTGACAGCAAAAGATAGCAGAATGGAATTTCTTTTTTTAAAATGTATTTATTTTTTATTGTTGTTCAATCACAATTGTCCTAGAATGGAATTTCTTGCTGACCAAAAGATTGGGAGACCCTATAAAGCAAGAATCAGGTTTTCACATTTACAAAACCACAATATAATTATATAATCAAATTTGTCTGTTCACATTATGCCAGAAGATTTGTCTGACAACCGAGTTACGCAGCCTAGTACAGCTCTGCAGATAATGGAGATAATTTTACCATGTATCTGGGCCCAACATACTTCATTAAAACTTCCCTCCTCACTATATGGCCCAACAATTCTACTTCTCAGTATTTATCTGAAGAAACCCAAAACACTAATTTGAAAATATGTATGGACCCCCATGTTCATCATGCAGCATTATTTACAATGACCAAGCTAAGGAAGCAACGTAAGTGTCCATTGGTAGACAAATGGCTAAAGAAGATGTGGCAAATATACAGGGTCTAACACCCCTTTTTATGAGATGGTAATCTATATCAAATCTTTTATTACAAAATCACAAGCATGTAATTCTGTGACATAACAATAAGATGCTCAAGCACAGCACATGACATTTTAGGCGAAATGTTCAAATTGCTGTCCATCTCGTGCAAGACAGTCATGTGCCCCACCGACCACACTCGATGGTGTCATTTCCGCTGGGCCTTGTATACAATGAAATATTACTCAGCCATACAAAAAGAGTGAAATCTTACCATTTGCAACAACATAGATGGACTTAGAGGGTATGATGCTAAATGACAGAATATGACAGAGAGAAAAATACCATATGATTTCATTCATATGTGGAATCTAAAAGACAATGAACAACTAAACAAAACAGAAACAAACTCATAAATACAAAGAACAAATTGATGGAGAGGGGTTAGGGGCTGAGAGGAAAAGGTAAAGAGATTAAGAAATACAAATTGGCAGTTATAAAATAATCATGAGGCTGTAAAGTACAACATAGGGAATATACTTTATTACCTAGTAATAACTAGGTATGGTGTCAGATGGGTGCTAGACTCATCCTGGGAAATCGCCTCATAAGTTATGTAACGTTCTAACCACTATGCTGTACGCCTGAAACTAATACAATATTGAATACCAACTGTAACTTTTTTTAATTTAAAAGCAAAATATAAATAGAGGAAAAGGGGAAATATTAATCCACATTTTTTGCCATCTCAATTTTTTTAAATGTTTCCCTCTTAGAAAAAAACTTATTGTTACTCTGAAAGTTGATAGAAAATTTGTAACCATGTAAAAGTCCCAAAACATGTCATTTGCCTTCCCTTATTTGCTGTGTACTCCTCAGTGCCCACACTCCTCACCCCATGCCTGGCACAAAGTGAGAGCTCAAAACATACTTGAACAAATGATACGTTTCTTGGCTGAACAGTGAAGTTGTAAAATAATATTTCTTAGGAGGAAGGACAGGGGACTCCAAACTTATGCCTGAAAACAGGGCATGGTGAACAAGAGCAAACCAGGCAGCAAAGTGGCCAGAAACCCATGGTAAAGGCTGTAAGGCTGCAGAGAGCTGGAGTGGGTACACTTTAGAGAACACCACTTACAATATCCTTAGAGGAGGATTCTGAATCTACAGTCATTGGGCCTCCTCTGGGCACTACAGTGGTAGTTCAGGAAACTCTGAACACCCTGTGGATGGTTTAAGCTGTGTGTGTGTGTGTGTGTGTGTGTGTGTGTGGACATCTGATGAGGAGACCTCAGATTGCATCAGATTCTTGGGTCTTTTGGTTATAGGGTCTTCTCCTTCTTTTACTTCATCAACTCAAGTAAGGCTCTTCTAAACCCATATTATTCCCTGGCAGCTGGAGGGAGCAGTGAGAGGTGGGATGGGAGAGAGAAGATGGAAGACAAGGGCACTAACTGTGTGGAAGGCTTTCTATTAATTGAGTGACCGGGTGAGAAAAAGATTAGACAGTACCCAGCATATACCAGGGCCTATAAATGTTCACTCTTATTATTATTATTACTCTATGCCAAATGCTTTGCACTTTCTGAACTTCACAATAACACAATGAGGTCAGCTTAAGTCCCATATTCTATCTATGAGGAAACAAACGGTGAGACTGAGTAAACTAACCCAGGGCCACACAGCTGGTGGTCAAGTTCAGAACTATCTAATTTCAAACCTTGGACTCTTCATCTCCACCCTATGGCCAGAATTACTGGCCAGGCTTTCCGCTGGAGGCAGCCACCCTGACCACCCTTCAGGCTTTCACCTCCAAAGCTCAAGGGTCTTGCTTTCTCCCTAAGTTTGTCCCATCAGAACAGGCACTGAGCCTAAAAATTCACTTCTTCAAGCCAAGGCATTATCTACTTGACCATGCACTATACAGCCCCAGTTATCCTACTCAAAGTCCACACACAAAGCTAGTTTCTTTCCCAGAGTATCAAGTGATAATTAAAGAAATAAATTACACTTATCACAATAAACTCCCTTGTCTCTAGAGGCAGCCAAGTCAAAAGCCAAAGGGAAGAAAGGTTTTCTAGTAGTCACAAACCAGAGTGAGGAAGCTCTATATCGAGTCTCCTATTTCTGGTTTCAAAAATCCAAGCTAAAAACTGCAGTTAAATATCAGCTACTAAAACAGCCTTGCTAAAACATCCTCACAATTGCATTGTGCCAAGCAATTCTTATGTATCAGCACTTCCCATATTATCCCTATGCCACAAAAGAGCCCAGCAGGCGGGCTTGATGTTACTTCTTAAGACGTTAAGTCCCTCGGGGTCACACAGGATGTGAGTAGCAGAACTAGGACTTGAACCCAGGTCTGTCTGATGACAGCATCGATGCTCTTAACCAAACTCCTCCCACATGTCTACATAACCACTGTGATGCAAGGTACCCAGGGCCAACATCTCCCTTGATATTCCCTGCAGCCACTTCCCTGAAGTCTGGCCAAACTCTTGGGAGGAGAAGCCAAGACGGATGAACTCTTTCAGTAGAAGACCAGTGGTCAAGGTCTAGCTTTGCCGCTTACTAGCCTGGTTACCTTGGGCAGATCACTAACCTTCCAAAGACTCTGTTTCCTCACGTGTGCAATGAAGATCGACGTTCACTGGGACACGGATCTAGAAGAGAATTCAAGCTAAGGCCTACGTGTCTTGCAACTGTTCTGCACGCCTCCTTAACCCACCAATTCGAACACTAAGTGGAAGCCCCTTCTCAGCCTCTCCACGGCCCTCATCTTCAGCGTTCTTCTTGGCCGCCGCCACCTCCCACATCCCTCCTCCCTAGTAGCTGCTGCTTAATTTCCCCTCCATTTTAGTCATCCTCTTGCCTTGCTGAAAGAACGGGTGGGGGTACTCGGTCAGGACCGCGAGCGTCAAGGACAGGCTCTTCGCTCCGCTGCGGCTGCTCCGCGCTCCGGACTCCACACTGCTAGCTCCCGGCGCACAGCTGGCCACCCATCCCGCCCCTCGGGGAGGGGTGTGACCGAGAGTTTAGATAGGAGGTGCCTGCAGTCAGCAAACCCGGCGGCCGGCGGAGCTTCCTCTGTGGCTCAGCCTCTCCTTCTGGGGCGCACGCGGAGCGGCCGGGGTCTCCTCGGCACCCGGACGCCGGAGCCCTGGCCCTCCCACAGCCCCCACTCTGGCCCGCCGCGCTGCCCACCATGAAGCCGACGTTCTACCGCTGCCAAAACACCACCTCGGTGGAGAAAGGTTACTCGGCGACCATGGGCTGGGTGCTCTTCAGCGCGGGCCTCCTGGGCAACCTGCTGGCCCTGGGGCTGCTGGCGCGCTCGGGGCTGGGGTCGTGCCCACTGCGCTCGCCGCGCCAGGCGCCTTCGGTCTTCTACGTGCTCGTGTGTGGCCTGACCATCACCGACTTGCTGGGCAAGTGCCTCTTGAGCCCCGTCGTGCTGGCAGCCTACGCGCAGAACCGGAGCCTGTGGGGGCTGGTGTCCACGCCGGGCAGCTCTCTGTGCCATGCCTTCGCCTTTAGTATGTCTTTCTTCGGCCTCGCCTCGACGCTGCAGCTCCTGGCCATGGCCCTGGAATGCTGGCTCTCCCTGGGACACCCCTTCTTCTACCGAGAGTACATCACCCTCCGCCGGGGCGCGCTGGTGGCGCCCGTCGTGAGCACCTTCTCCTTGGCTTTCTGCGCGCTGCCCTTCGCAGGCTTCGGGAAGTTCGTGCAGTACTGCCCCGGCACGTGGTGCTTCATCCAGATGGCCCACGAGGAGCGCTCGCCGTCGGTGCTGGGCTACTCAGTGCTCTACGCCAGCATCCTGGCGCTGCTGGTCCTCGCCATTGTGCTGTGCAACCTGAGCGCCATGCGCAACCTCTACGCGATGCACCGGCGGCTGCGGCAGCGCCAGCGCCAGCGCTCGGTGGCCAGGGACCGCGCGGAACTCAGCGCCGGTGAACGGGAGGCGCCCCCGCCACCTCTGGAGGAGCTGGATCACCTCGTGCTGCTGGCCCTCATGACCGTGCTCTTCACCATGTGCTCCCTGCCTTTAACTGTGAGTCCCTCCTTGCCTAGGCTGCGGGTAACTGGAGCGCGTCTCGCCGCGGGTGCGGGGCAGGAAGGGTGGAGCGTTTTGGACGTGGCGCAAGAGACGCTGCGCCCGGGGCCAAGAGGGCTTGCTGCTGCGCTCCCTACATCGGGTTCCCTCCCTCCTCAGCCCCAGGAGGTAGAGCCCAATTTGTTGAGCAAGAAGAGGGAAAGTCAAGGAAAGCAAGGGAAAAACCGAGTCCGACGGTATACCGGTAGACCCGCGAAACTTGTTCAGTTGGCACAATCCCCCCCTCTCTGCTTCCCTATGGGAAATTGGAGTTACTTTCGCGATTCAGAACCTTCAGGGACGGAACTTGGTTTCTCCTTGCCAAAGAGAGTCCTCTCCTACTTCTGGATGATTGGTTAATGTTTTATTTTAGTCACATCAGAAATAGTCGAATGGTACCTGGGAGTTCTCCCACGTTTTGGCATGGAAAGGGAATGAGGGAAGGTGTAATCCTGCCGGAAGTGGTTTGCAGAGGTGAGTGACTAAAAGCATAGGTTTAGTTTTTCGAAACTCCTACGTAAATTTTGAGGAGTCCGGGTGCTGTTTCTGGTGCTGCTGCCGAGGACAGAAGTGGTGACAGAGGCGGAGAGGCTGTTTGGACAGACAGGTGTGGAAGTACGTTTCAGCCACAGGTGTTTTGATAACCTGTCTCGGCAGGTTGGTTTTGTTTCTGACTTGGCAGGTGAGATGACACGGAAGCCATTATCCGGGGTTTCAATGTATTCATAGGGATGGTTGTGGAGATTGAGTTACCTCCTCCATTGGAAGTATTTCCTCCTGCAGTCCCCATCAAGACTCCTACCAGTGTGGCTGAGGCTTGAGGAAACTTTTTCAATATTACACTTCTCCCCCCCCCTCCCCCCCGTACTTGTTCAACGTGAACAACGTTTAAACAAATGCATTGCCAGTTCAAGGTCTTTGGAGTCTTGAGACTTCGCTGAACAGGAAAGCTAAGTTTCTTATGGCAACGTAGCAATTTGGGGTGTTACTTTCAAGGGTGGATGCAAGTGAAATATAATGTGACTTTCCATTAAATGAAGGGTTTAATGTGGGGGTGGGGGGAAGGTTGTCTGTACCTTCATCATGCAGTTTGCATCAGAGCTCCCAAAACTAAAGAAGTAAATCTGTATCTATATAAATAGATATGGATATAGGTATAGCTATTTAGTAGTGGTTCTCAAATTTTGCTGCACTCTGAATCATCAGCAGGACTTTTAAAAACATAGACGGCTGCGCCTCATTCCCCGCAGTTTTCGATTCAGATGCTTTTTGAAGAATTCTCATTCTTAACAAGTCCCCGGGTGAGGGGGAAGCTGCTGATCCAGGGATCACATCTGGAGAACCACACTCTAAAGTAGAAGCTGGCCAGCTGCAGCCCACAGGCCAAGTCCATCCTGCCTGCTGTTTTCGTACACTGGTGGAGTTAAGAGCAGTTTTTACAGATGAACATTTGCATTCAATTTGATGATAGGACACACAAACTATGAACCCCAATTAAGCCAATTATTCCAAGAAAAAAGAAGTTTTATTCTTCTTAGTAGACATGTATTACAGAAGAACTGTTATTATTACTACATTTTGAATTTCATCAATAAAAGTTGTGGAAATGTGTTTTTATCCTCATATAAGTTCCCACCAAACATTTGCTTTTTGCTTCTTAGCTAATAAAATCGGAAACATTTACCGTCCAGTCCGTTCCAGAACATGTTTGCAGACCCCGACTCTGAAGCAACGGCCTTACTCACTTGTGCTGTGACAGAAGCAGACAGTGGCCCACTGCAGGGATATCATGTCCTGAGTTTGAGTGTTTCAGGAAGAACAATGCAGAAAGCAGCATAATACAGTGGAAAGAATACTGCATTTGGACACATCTCTAAGGGGAGTTAAATAACTCAGACAGGATTGTGAGGATTGGAGGAAATAAGGGATTTGAAAATGATTTCCTTAAAACCATGTAAAGTTCCAAGGACGTGGAATGCAGGCAGCATTCTCCACAGAAACTCATTTACTAGGAAGGATAAGGGAGTCGGCATCAGACATGGTTTTGACTCATGCTGCATCACTTACCAGCTATGATCGCAGCTTGTTTACCTTTTGTAACCATAATCTCTCTCAAATGAGGATAATCATACTTGCTCTGTAAGATAGTTGTAAAGATATATATATATGTGTGTGTGTATATATATATATATATATATGTATATATATATATATATATATATAAAATCTTGTAGCCAGGTACCTGGCCCAAAAAATTAATGTCACTGTTATCACTAATCATTGTTTCCATTTATTATTATTGCCTGCGGGACATAGAAAATGAAGAAACGTGGTCTCCCCAGGAGATAGCATTATATTCTAAGGCAGTGGTTCTCGAACTTGTTTTAGTCTAAGGACTGCTTTTTACTCTTAAAATTTATTAAGGACCCAAAGAGCTTTAGTTTATGTGGATTATGTGTATCAGTATTTATCATAATAGAAATTAAAAATAAGAAAAATTTAAAAATATTCTTGCAAAACAAGTTAACCAAAAGTACTTCTTGTATTTTTGCAAAGGTGTCAGGAAAACTCTGGGATTTCAAAAATTATTAAATGAGTGATAATCAAATACAGAGATTCTAGCAGGTAAAGCAGAAGGAAAGCATGGTTAGGACACGAAAGTACTGAGAACAATCTCTGAAAATGCACATATGTATTTCCTAAGCCACTACCTTGGGAAGGTCTAGAAAACACAAGAATACACCCAGTATTCCATTAGCCACGGCAGTGATGATGTCATCACACAGCAGGTAAGCTCCATAGAACTCACTGTACACCAGTGAGAGAGTGAAAGTTAAAGAGGCAAAGAAGGCCTTTTTATGAAGATAATTTTGACCCTGCTGACACATTGAAAGGGTACTGGAGACCTTTACACTTTTAAACTCACTCTTCAAGGAATGGATTTAGTGAGGGGGAGAAAAACTTTTTTTAAAAACCTTATTCGTAGCATAAATATTGTATTTCATTAAGCTGGTGAAAAGTTTTTTGGAGTATGATTTTTTTTAAATTAACTTTGCTGTAATGCTGAATTAGAGCGCAATACTTAACTAGATTGAATTTTCAAATTTCCAATTTGATACAGTAGGAAGAAAGTGTAGCGAATATGGGATGAGCTTTACGGGGAGTTTGCAGCACGTTTTCCAACGTGGGTAACATATTTTCATCAAAATTGTTATCCACAATTAGAAAACCAAAATGTATTGCAGGTTGGTAAGGAGCAGGGGTGGATAAGAGAGAACATTCATGTGTAGTTTTGTTGAGTCTATTGAATCTATACATCTATTCATGTATAGAATAGTTGAGCGGTATGGAACCCAGGGAAAGATAAGTAATTTTGTACATCGAAGTCCATGGAGTCAGAGAAGTGCTAGGGGACATCCTGTGTGTGTTGAGAAAACTGTGTATGTATGTGTGTTTCATTTTGATGCAGAAAGAATGGGCGGGATACTCCTTCCAAAGGAGGCTGTTAGAGGCATGCAAGGAATGGGAGGCAAAAGATGGGCCCAGGGGAAAGGGTCAGAAGTGGATTTAAAGGTATGGAGCAGAGGGCAGAGTATTGTGATGGCTGGGATGGATAGAGGAGGACTTTAGAATTGAGGGAGCTCTCCAAAACCCTAATACCCGGACAAGAGACGGCTCCAGTGTTCTCAACAGCAACATTTTCTCGAGGACTCCTAGTTCCGACAGAGGGCGCTCTACTCACAATGATTCTGTGTAAATCCACCTACCTAAAAAATGCCAGGTGCATATTCTGATGTTATTCATCATCTCAGCCTCTCTTATAGAAGCAGCTTATAAAGTATATTCTAGAGAATAGTATTGGTGAACAGAAATTTTTTCAAAAGTCTAAATTGTGTTCAAATTTATATTTTTAAATAATTAATAGAATATGTACTTTGATCACTGTCATAAATGAATGTCATATTTTTAGTAAACTCAAAATATAAAAATAAACAAATTACATTACATTAAAAGTCCAGGTGCAGATCACTACATTTCTATTACAAATGAGGTAACTTGAAAATACAATTAACCTAATAATATACAATAGGATTGGCTTGGACAAAAACTGCTTAAAAATAAAAATGATTTGTTTTAATTACATCAGTACCATTAAATTATCCAGATCCCAGCTAATCAGGTATTTAAAAATAGTTGGAGTTACATTTTGCTGCACTGAACTTTGAGGAGAAAGGAGCAAATGTAAAGACAAACTCATATAAAGTATTTGCTTTTTAAATTAACTAGAGCACATAGCTTATTGTCATCCATTTATCCATATGACACATATTTATTGCCTACAACATTCAAAACACTGTAAGTCACTGTGGAGATATAAAATGAAAAACACAAACATCTTGCCACATAAGCTATAATATTGGGGTGGGAGGGAATGATTAGGCCCTTAAGGGAGTTTACAGAAGGAAAGGACTCACTCCTAATTAATAAAATAATAATAGTTAATTATTGAGTTGTCAATATATGCTAGGACCTGTTGTAAAAGTTTTACTCATACCGTCTTATTTAAATTTCATAACAATCCTGGAAGGTAAGTACAATTATACCCGTTATATAGATGAGGAAATGGAAAAAATTGCCTGAAGTCACACAGCCAACGAGAGGACTCTGTGTAGCCCAGAGTCAGAATCTGAAGCTGATGTGCTCAGCCACTATTTTACTGGGGTTCCCTGAAGGGGGTAATATTTGAGGTTGACCCTGAAAGGAGGTAGGTGGGGCATGCAATCAAATTCCACATCTGTAAAATGGAGACAATGGTTGTACTTCCTTCATGGGATTTTTGTGAGGATGAAATGGAGTTTCCAGCCCTGGCTGGTGTGGTTCAGTGGATTGAGCGCTGGCCTGAGAAGCAAAGGGTCATCAGTTCGATTCCCAGTCAGGGCACATGCCTGGGTTTCAGGCCAGGTCCCCAGTTGGGGGCATGAGAGAGGCAACCACACATTGATGTTTCTCTCCCTCTCTCCTTTCCTTCCTCTCTGTCTAAAAATAAATAACATCTTTAAAAAAAAACATGAAAAAAAAAGAAATGAAGTTTCTGAAGTAAAATGCTTAGAACAGGGCCTGGGAACGTGGGCATTAAATTATTATTACTATTAGTATTATTAAGTAATGATAATGGGAGGCGGCTTCCAGTTAAGGTATGTCTTCCTAAGTGCACTAGATGGAAGTAGCTGAGCTTGCTGAAGTGCTGTGTGGAAAAGAGAATAAAAAGGTAAGGAAACAATTACTATGGGAAAACACATCTCCAGAAGATATTTCTTGATTGCCCTAAGTGAGTTTGGTCTGTGCATTTATTTATTCATATCCCCTCCCACTAATGTTAAGTTTGCATATTTTCTGTCCCATTAGGGTCCATTTTGCCCCATTATGGATTTAGACTCTCAGTAGGCACAGGGAATATAACTGCATCAGGAAAAAGGCTGGCCTCCAATGGAGTGGGAGGCAGCGCTAGTGCTGGGCTGGGCAGCAGTGTTGGCTGAATGGCAGGAAAAGCCACGGGATAAGGCGGTGCCCAGGGCTCTGCGGGGGGGCCACAGAGACCTGGGGAGGATCAAGACAATAGGAGTGACTGGGCATAGGTATGGGCAAAGGTAAGTAGGCTTGTATTTCTACACGTGTTTTTTCCCGTAGCCTGAAAAAAGGGTGGTGACCACAGAAAGGTAACCACCTATGTGGAGATTAAGTAGTTTACATGAGTTGAACAGGTCCTTTTGAAAGTCTTCTGTCTTTTCGTTGGAGTATTTCCTGTCTTTTCATTGGAGTATTTCCTTTCTCTTCACATCCACAAAAAGCTGCTGTTTCATTGATGTCTCTGTACACGTGACTTATTTCTGAGCTAACTAATAAGAGAGGATAGGAAGCAGAAGAAGAAAAAGAGGAGAACTGAAGAGAATATGGAAAGGTAATCTCAGTATTTATGGAAGTATGGTGACCCTGTTTGTAAAGGATTCATTCAGTGGACTGAATTAGTCCCACCTCAGCTCTTCCTCTGCAGGGCCCAACAGGGTAGAACAGCCTCCAGGGACTTCGAGGGGGTTTCCCAGGAGCCCCCCACTTTCACTGAGCCTCCCAACTAAGGCCTGCACCTTCTAGGCTCCTCACTTGCACCCCACTGCTGCAGCAGCCTTAGCTGCTTATATGAAAAATGAATGTTCCAAGTTGATCTGCCATGTTCTTACAGAAAAGTAATGTGTCCTAAGTGAAGTAAGAGAATGTATTGCTTCCACCAACCTCTCCATATTATAATGATGTTTTTTTCCTTTAAAACAGTATCGTGCTTACCATGGAGCATTTAAAGCTGTGCCCAAGGAAAATGGAGCCTCTGAAGAAGTTGAAGACCTCCGCGCCTTGCGTTTTATATCTGTGATCTCAATTGTGGACCCTTGGATTTTCATCATTTTCAGAACATCAGTATTTCGGATGTTTTTTCACAAGATTTTCATCAGGCCTCTTATGTATAGAAATTGGCATAGCAATTCCTGCCGAACTAACATGGAATCCAGTCTGTGACTGCTTTACAGTCTCCGGTAAGCTGAGAAATGTATCACATTTTCTCTCACAGAACTATGATTTTCAAACATTTTTTAAAAATCCTTACAATTTAAATCCTTAAAAGTTATCTCCCATAATGAAACATCTAAATGTATTTTCAAAAGTATTTCATATCTTAACAAGGTATTGTCACTCTATATTCATGGACCAGTTAGGTACATTTTTTCATTTCAAGGTATTAAAAACAACTAAAATTTCATATATTTTAAATGCTCTTAAAAAGTCTTAAAGCAACAATATTAATTTGGCAATTTTCAATCTTTTTCATCTCATGACACGTGCAAATGAATTACTAAAATTCTGCAGCTCACAAAAAATATATTTTTTCCCGATCTGACAAAAAAAGTTATAATTTTGATTCACTCACACTGAACAGCTATTGTGTTGGCTGTTGTCATTTTTTTTTCAACAATCTAAAGGGAAAGAAGTCAGTGCCCCTGACTAAATAGTCAGGTATGGCAGGTTTTAAAAATTCTCGCAGCACAACACTGCCTCCTGCGGCACACCGGTGGAAAATCGCGGTAGTAATTGTTCCAACGTTTGTACTTGGTGTCCCTAATTTTTTAGAGAGGTCTTGGGACTTCTGGGCCTTTTTTTAAATCCAGTAGAAACATGACTGTTTACAGTTATCTGATGAGTGGTCTTAAAATTTCTTATTCATTTCCAGTGAAAGCTGATTTGTTTATGTTTTATCAAAATTTAATTTTCTTTGCCAAACATTCTAAGCATGCCTGAAGTATAAATGCCCCTCAGAGAAGTGAGGTGTGAAATACAGCCAAGTCAGGTGTGTGGAGGGGCCCTCCCCGGCCGCTGTCAGCAGGTGTCACTGAGTCACGTGGAGAGGCAAAGCTATACATCAGCAGATTATCAGGCATGATGTGACTACGCCCATCACCCAGAGAAGAAAAAGTTTTATCTTTTGAAACCCAGGTTCCTGTGTATTGAGGCAAAGATATCAGTAAGAATCAAAATTTGGGTGTGGCTACAAAATATTGTTTCAATTTTTGGCACCTGCATTTCATAGGTTTACCGGATAAATGGATTTGGGGGGAAGAAGGGTTTATGCTTCCTGGAAGACAGTGATGTGAGACTTAACCAGAGAGACGTGTTTACTACCTGTGGCTGTGGGAAGCAGCCGGGAATTCAGCACAGCTAGCCTGCCCAGCACTCAGTCAGCCTCCGCTGAGGGTGATGGCAATGACCTTCACATCTTCCTATTAACAGCCACATTCTGCTCTTGATGGAGACAATGAGATTTTATTGAGGTTCAGGAGAGCTGTGCACATTTAAAACTGGAACAGGATGGGCTCAGATGAAGCACAACTGAGCACTTGAATTGTACATTTAAATGTTTACAAAGGTTAGCAACACTATGACCAAAAGGGAAAAGTGGGGAAAACACAGCTGCAGCTGTTCAACCAAAGCAGAGACTCTATACCCAGCATGCAGGTAAAAACGTTTACCTTTGCTGAAAGAACAGATGGGGGGACCATTGGCGGGGTTGCAGCGTCCCTAGAGTCCCTTTGCACCCTGACACATGCGGACTCTGAGAGGGAAAGCCCACCATATGTGAGCAGACCTGAGACCCCTATTCAGCCATCCCTTCCAAAGATAAGAGTATCTGCCTGTTGCCAGCTTAGCAGCAACCCCATCTTCACCTCAGGTTTACATCAGTGATGGCGTTAACCTGGACGTGTGTGTGTGTGTTGTTTTTTTTTAAAATTATATATATATATATATTTAGCCACTATTTTTTTAATTAAATTTATTAAGGTATGTGTATTTGTATAGCAACACTGTGAAATGGCCAAATTAGGAATATATGAGTTGTAATTTGAGAGTATGATGTGATGAAAAATGCAGTCATTTTTAAAGTTTAATTTTCATCTGTATATTTAATGAGTAAGTAAATATGTGTTTTATTGTCAGAGGAAGTATTTTTTTTGTGTTTTCCTTTTGGAAGGTGTGTTATGATAATTGTCAAGGTAATTTGAAAAGATCCCAGACAAATCAATAAACAGAACTTTATAATATTTTGCAGAGGTAATTATTTTTCTTCACAAAAAGGGTTTAGTTTTCTTTTTTGAATAAACAGTTCCAGCAGTATTTCCTTCTCTAGCAGTTTAATAGGAGGTTTCACTAGCATTTATATTACTTCCATCAAGTCAGCGCAGGTTTATCCAAGGCCTTATTGGGCCTTTCTCTTTAACACAAAATATAGATATGCTATCCTGATGAAATTCATGGTAAGTTGAAAAGTCAGCTCTTCACTGATCTTCACTGATTTATTCATTAGCTCATTAAGTAAGTCTTAACTGACACACACATTGTGCCGGTCAGTGGGTTAGGTGCTGAGGAAAAGAAGACGTAGGACTCAGGGCTGGCCCCACTGTGTGCAGTGGGGGAGACAGGCATGTAAACCGTTACAGTGGGGGGTAGAAGCCCCAGCAGTGAATGTGCACACAGTCCTGTTAGAAGAGGAGAGGCCTCCACTAGGGCTGAGTGGAGCACTGTCGGAATTTCTCAGTGGGAAGATTCTAAAGTCAAGTATTTAAAATGAGTAGGAATTTTGACTTCAGTTGAAAACTGGACCAAGGATACAAAGATATGATTTACATAAGAGGAAATACGTGTAGTTAATAAATGTAGAAAAAATTCCTGCCTAATGAGAAAAATGCAAAATTAAAATCAAATTCTCAAAGACCAAACAAAAAAACCGAAGGTATAACTCTCAAAAGCAGAGGCTGCTATTAAGTTAGAGCAGCATGAATATTCCTCTGGTGAGTTTCTAAACGTGTCCACCCTTTCTTGAAAGCAACCTGACAGCGTACATCAAGAGCCTAAAAGTGTTCAGTAACCCCACTTTAGAATTCTCTCCCAGAAAATAATCAGAGGGGCTGACATAGTTATGCACAAAACTCTTCTTTGTAGCATTACATATAATAGCACAAACAAATGGAAAGGAAACCATTTAAATGACAAAATCAAGAATTAAACAAACTCTTTGAATATATACATATACAGACCCCAAAACATATGAAAATTATGCAGCCATTAAAATGTTTTCAATCGCTTCTCGACCTTCTGGCTAAGATCAAGTGTAAAATGTTTTCAAATAATTTTTTAAAACTAAGAAGAAAGCTTACAGTATAACAGTAGGTTAAAAAAAAAAGCATGATACAAACTGAATATGATCCATAAATATATATGCATAGGAAATACCTTGAAAAAATAAGTCAAAATGTGAACCACAGTTACCTTTTTTATGGACATTTTTTACATAATTCTTTGCATTTTCCAAGTTTTAAAATATTTTATAAAACTTGGAAAATGCAAAGAATTTGCATTTAATATTAATATTAAATTTAATATTGAAAACTTAATATTTAAAAAATATTAAATAAAAGATTTTATTTATTTATTTTTAGAGAGGGGAAAGGACAGAGAAAGAGAGAGAGAGAAACATCAATGTGTGGCTGCCTCTTGTGCACCCCTACTGGGGACCTGGCCTGCAACCCAGGCATGTGCCTTAGACTGGGAATCGAACCGGCAACCCTTTGGTTGGCAGGCCAGCACTCAATCCACTGAGCCACACCGGCCAGGGTTTAAGTCCATATTTCTTTTACCTGAAATTATTTTTTGTCTTCCCCTTCCTACCTCCCCCCTACAATTATTTTTTTAAAAGAATGAATAGAAATGGATGCACCAAGCAAACAAAGGGAAAAGGCATGGAGGAAGTCTTTCTAGGCTAAAGAATGGTGTGTGCCAAGCCGCACAAGCATAAAGGAGAGGGGCGTGTCTGGGTTCTGTTAGTAGCCCCCTTGTCAGAACTTGGGAATTATGAGCACAGGTGGCTGGAAAAGAAGCTGAAAATAGAGGCACGTCTCACATAGCAAAGGGCATTGGGTGCAGGGGCGACGGGCTGAAGCTCTGTGAGGCCTGGATATCAGTGGAGACTTTGAAGCCAGGGTGCTATCAGGATGGAGTTCGAGGAAGATCATCCTGGTGGCATGGATTGTGGTTGGGGCAGATGGGGACACCAGATGGGTGAACATGGGTATGCTGGGCCCCATGCCGTGCACTGAGAGCACTAGACCAGGGTGCTGGCTAAAAAAGTCAGCGGGGACTCAGGTGCAGCCCCAGCCCTACTTTCCTGGCATCAGCTCAGAGGAAAGGGCCCCTTCTTATGATCTTTCTATTTGTAGGGGCACAAAGACACCCTACATGTAGGCCCAGGAGTGCCCTCCTGCAAGGGAGGGAAAGAGGTGAGGAGCTGCTGAATTCGAGCAGTGGAGAGGGAGGGTAGATTGCACAGCTTTTTAATAGGTAGGCTGATGAGAAGGATTCCAACCTAGTATGACTCGGTCATGCCTTTTGGTCTTCCAGTTGCAGATGTCTGACCATTTTCTGCTTCTTAGTTTCAAAGTTTCAATATATTCAGGAATGGGTTAAGCAAAGGAAATATTCTGAAAAACTCTTTTTTTCTTTTCCTTTTTTTTTTCTTTCTTTCTTTTTAACATTTGTAGTGTATCTGGAGAAAAGATTGCAGCACTGAATCCAGTGAAGTTTCTGGGTTATCTCTAGACTTTAGTTATATGTTTCCCAGCCACGTTCATAGAGGGCCAACTGTTTGGAATGTTCTTTTTGTTCATAAATCCATCAAAGGCTGACTGGGCCAGGTAGTCATGAAAGTTTAGGGCAGAGAAGGAATCCCATAAATAGAAATGTAGATTTTCTGGCCCCACCCAGAACTATTGGACCAGAGTCTCTGGGGGTGGGGCCGGCAAGCTGTGCTTTAACAAGTCTGCCAGGTGATTTTCATATATGTTAAAATGTGAGAATCACTGATACATGCAAAACAAAGACAGAGAGAGGAAGAAAGGAAAGGGAAGGCAAGGCAAGGCAAGGCAAGGCAAGGAAAGAAAAAATAGACCAGAAAATAAAATAATGCGATAGACTTCATTCATAATGTTTCTCTGACTTCTGGTTCTCAGATCTAATCACTCACACCTGACTCCCAGGAGTGTTTTACCTGTAATGTTCTTAAGGCAGTTCCAGCCTTAAGAACTACACCGGGGCAGCCACCCCTGATTCTTTCACATGCCCAGAGCACTGATGGCAGGGACAAGCCTTGGGCCCACAGAGGGAAAGCAGCTCCCTGAGATGGGCTCCTTCTTCAGCCTCCTGTGGATGCTGATTGGGCCTCAGCCTGACGGTTGTTCTGTTGTCAAGGAAAAGGGCATTCACTCACAAAAACATTACCAAAGATTCCATTAGAGGTTTAGTAATATTTTTTAGCTCTCAATGGAATAGAAATCTCCATTAAAACATATAAAGCTGTTTTTAAGCTTTTGTTATTTGAACTTTTAGTGTATTTTTAGAGATGCACTACATCTTTTCACCTTCGTTTCCAGGCCTTAAAAGATTTGAGGGCCAGATATTCAACTCTTTTCTCCTTTTTTCACCAATAACTAGCATGTGCTGTTCAAGGACTATAAGCATGTTATCAGTATATATTGAATAAAAGGTGTTCTCTTGCATAATCTCCCCCCAAAGATAAGTATCTTCGATAAGAGGCTGCTATGACCTGGTCAGAGAGTCCTCTCTGCCTGATGAAGAATGTTCTCACTCTAGCATATGAGGGTTTCTTTCTTAGGCCACCCAAAGGTGAAAATAATACATGCAGGAGAAAAAATTTTTGGTCCCTATTTATTCCTACTGTCAAAGAAATTATGGAAATTGTTTCAATTTTATCCAGGAAATAGCAATTCGTAATGAACAAAATTAACAATTTAAAAAGTTCGTTTACTAGGCGGTTTTGACATTGTGAAAACAGCCTTGTCTCCCTGGCACAGAGAGTTTCATGCCTTCTCTTGTAATTCCTCTCGTGAGTGAGGCTAGAATTGCCAGTCTGGGTATTTCCAGTAGGGCTTCCAGGCAGAGGAAAGCTGAGCTTACAGGTAAGGGGTGAGACTGTAATTAGGGCTTTGCTCTCCCTGCCTTTTCCTACAATTGTGTAACTCATTGAAACGAGTCAACAGATCTCACCTGATCTCAGCAAGGTGAAAATTTCAACCTTCCAGAGAGTTTTGAAAAAACTGTGTACTTAAGGGAAGGCATTTAGAATCAATCCATCATGCTCTAGTTACATATACTCTGTGTATGAGAGAAGAAGAAATTAACTTTTTTTCTCTTTTTGCTACCTAAATGCTAAAACCAGTAAGGAACAATAAAGCATATTCTAATCAAATCTAATAAGAAAGTGTATTTTTAAGTCAAGTTCACATGGATTCTTAATTCATAGAAAATGCTTAGAATCCAACCGGAAACACAGGACAAATTAGTAGTTAAAAATAATATAATGCAATGCAAATGTTACCAGATGCATCAGTATGGGCATAGATTTTAACACAGCAGAGCTCAAAATAAAAAAAAATTGATGTTTAAGATTAATCTAATAAGAAGATTAATCTAAGTGCACTGTACAGGCACCCAAGCAAACAATGAAGTTGCTTGCCAACATCAGTTTCTTGTGGGCACAAAATAGCATATAAAAACACTAAGTGCCATGCAACACAATTTGTGATGAATTGGGAAAGGCTTCTTTAATTCCCTAAATTAAAAATGACCCAGAGAATTACCACTTAAGTTTAAAAAAACCAAGTGCAATGACTTCCTGGTCATGACTGGCACACCCAAAATAAAATGATCCTCCTCGAAAGCTACAATGGAACCAAAATTCTATCCTTCAAATGTGAACAAAAAGTACTATCAGGCAGCCTGGGCCAGGGAGCTCAGGTAGAGGGTCCTCTCGATACACTGACGTTGTGCGTTTGGTCCCTGGTCAGGGCACATGCAGGAATCAACCAATGAGGGCATGGATGGGTGGAGCAACAAATCGATGTTTCTGTCTCTTTCTTTCTCTCTTTCTTTCTCCCTGTCTTCTTTTCCCTCTTTAAAAAGAATATATATATATATATATATCAATAATCAATAAATAAAAATTAAAAATTATTTTAGAGACTTTTAATTATGTGAACTATAATTTTTTTAAAGTAATATCAGGCAAAGTAGAACTTAAGGCAGTAAGTTTTAAACAGTTAAAAAGTCAATCTGTGGCTATAAGATACAATCAGTAGTGAACACCTTACAGCATGGACTTATTTTGACCAAACAATATGATAAAGTACAAAGGGAAAAAAAGCACTAAAACCAGAAAAGTGAAAAAATTCCTTATTGTCTTGGATGATTTTCATGCCCCACCATCAATCAAAGGTAGATCAAATAGACAATAAGATATTTGTTTAAATATATTTCTATTTCCGATGGCCTGTTTTTAGGCATAGCCTATGATACCGACCTACAATTCACTTTGAGGGCCTTAGAGGCACCTCAGAAAAGACATGCAGTGGACCCCAGGGCAGCTCAAACAGATGTTCAACAACAGGTTTAGCGGCTGCAAAAGATACCTCCCATATGTAAAATGGTATTGTGGCCAGAAAAAAATGAACAGTTTTTAAAGTACAAGCTCCAAAGTCTTAACAACAATTTCTGGCTGTTAGATGTTGGTTTGTGATCTGGCTGCTTTTGTGCATGCGAAACTCTGTATCGAGGGTGAGTATCGGTCAGGATTTTATTTATTTAACAAAGGTTAGAGATTCTCCAAAGCAACAAAGGAGAAGCCAGCTGGTGAGCTCTATCAGTGCAGTAGACAGCTTCTCATAGATTTGCCAAAGTGTCTTGTCTCCTGGTCTTCATGCCCTTGTGTAATCTCTTCCTTTCAAGTGTGAGCTAGACCTAGAGACTTGCTTCTAATGAGTGGAATATAGCAGAACGCACTCTAGATTAAGTAACCAAAAGGACTCTGGCTTCTGCCTCGCTCACCTGTCCCTATGGAAGCCGACTGCCATGCTGTGAGAGGCTTACATGGCAAAAAACTGAAGGAGGCCGCCTGCCAACAGGCAGCAAGGAGCCGGCCCTTCGTGCAACAAATGACGAGGAACTGAATCCTCCACAACCGCATGAGCGTTCTTGAAGGTGGAGTCTTCCGAGTGCAGCCTTGAGGTGGCTGCAGCCCCAGCCAGCACCGGACTGCGTCCTCGGAGAGACCCACAGGACCCAGGTAGGCTGCACCCAAGTTCCTGACCCACAGAAAACATGACATAAGAAAGGTCCTTTGTTTAACTTTTCATTTTAACTAAATATTCAGAATAAATTTTGATTAAATGAGTTTGTAATTAACAGTTAAATAATTAGAAACAATTGATGTACTAAATAAGTTTTACTTTTTCAGTTGTGCAGATGATGTAAATATTTAAGAGTATTGGTTCATGGTAAAAGAATGTTAATTGCCCAATAAATATAAAAGGTGAATGAACATGACCTTAAACAAAGTGTACTTAGTTGTGGATGATCTTCCCCCAAAACAGAAACTCCCTTGACATTAATGAGTCCATCTACTGACTGGCAGAGGGGCTATCCATTTCCTGACACCCTGGCCAACAACCCTAAAAGCATTAGCTTTCCCTCGCGCCGGCAAAGACCCTCAGGACACACAGTGATGGCTCCCAGCTGGAAATCCACTCTGGGGAATAAGGTAAACGAACGCTGATGCAGCTGATCCAGCGTAGCCGTAGTCCCTCTGGCGGTGTCCACACCGAGCATTGCGGCACTTGCAGAAGGTTGTCAATGGCTCGTGTGCAGAGCAGGTCTGAAGCGGCATGAAGTAGGCGCAAGGATGTTCAAGTGTGGAACATATCTCTGCAGAGTCAGCAGTCTCCCAGGCAGCTTCTCCACCAAGTACATCATCCACTTCTTTCAGCTTCAGATACTTGCGATTTGTCTCCTTGCTGGTGATGCGCACATAGGGGCAGGTGTTGCAGGCTAAACGGAGGCAGCCCTGTCCCTCCTCCACGACCAGCGCATTTCCGCAGCCCGGGCAGAGGAGCTGCAGACTCCACCTTCAGGCTCCCGCAGCCCCTACAACCGCTCAAGCCAAAAACTGTTTTAAGCTACTAAATTTTGGGATAATTTTTTCCTGCAGTCATAGAAAACATACTACTATTAAATTAATGGATATAGAATTACATATAAATCCAGCATATTTTATTGACAAATACGATACATGAAATAGTTATAAGCCTTGAATGAATATTAGGATACAAGGAAAATCTCAACGAATGTAAGAAAGCAGAAACTGAACAGTTCATCTTCTCTGATTAGGAAATACATTTTTATTGAAGTTGAAAACTAAAAAGAAACTTCAATTACTTGGAAATTTTTCCCTGTGTGTATACGACACATACTAAATAGTGCATAAAACATGCATATGCAGTAAATAATAATTATAAAGTAAACATTTATGCAGACACAGGGCAGGTCAAGAAAGAGAACATTGCTGGGACCAGAAGCCCTGTGTACCTTCCCTGATCGCAGCTCGCAGGGCAAACGCTATCCTGACTTTTAAACATGTCTTCACTTTCCTTTGTTTGCCACGTATGTGCAGCATAATACATGTATTCTATAGCGTTTTTCTCTCTAGTGTAGCAATATGTCTCCGGTTGGATTCCTCACATGCAGAGGCAAGGACAGGGAGTCAGGTCTACGTCAGGGGAGAGATGGGGAGGGACACAGGACCGGGCAGGGCCAGGAACTAGGTAATGATGAGATCTCACTTCAACCTGACCCCAAGGGAGCTCTGGAATATGAATACCATCACAGTGTTAGTCCTACTGAGATACTGTGACTGCGTGTCACTAAGAAGCCTTTGGCCAGGGTGTGGTGGAGGGTAGGTCCCCTTTAGGCCAAGGGCAGTTTTCTGGAGCAGTGGCCAATTGTGAGCCATTATCAATGAACACGTGCAGGAGCTGAGGGGTGGGCACACTGGCCTGGAAAAGGGGATCTGGACAGGCCAGCGAATCCACTACTTGTTACATTTGAAATTCAGCCCCACTGTATGTGAGCTGCCATTCATACATGTTCATTGCCAAATAGTATTCTATTGTGTGAATGTATCCTATGCTGCCGATGACCATTTAGGTTGTTTCCAGATTTGCCTGTTACAAATAATGCTGCTTTGACTATTCTTATCATATACTGTATTGGACACATAAAAGAGTACATGTTCAAGGCATGTACCCAGCTGTGCAATTGCTGAATTCTAGGGTATGTGCATCTTCGACTTTATTGTACTATAAAAATTGTTTTCCAATTTACATGAACACCAGCATTGTTTGATAGCTCCCATTGCTCCCTATCTTTGTCACTTCTTATTTTTGCCCTTCTGATAAGATTGTAATGGTATCTCATTGATGTTTTAACATGTTTTCCTTGCTCATAATAGTGATGTTGCACACCTTTCCATACATTTGTTGGCTGTTTGGAAATTGTCTTTCGATAAAACTTCTGTTCAAGTCTTTTGCCTTGGTTTTTCCTGTCCGTCTTTTCTCTTCGATTTGCAGATGCCCTGTCTGCTGTTACTTTGTCAGTTATGTGTGTTGGGAAGATCTTTTCCCATTCTATAATCTCTCTTTCCAGTCTCTCTATCTATGGTGGCTTCAAATGAATAGAAGTTTTTGTTTTATTAGAACCTAATTTATTAAGCTTTTCTTTTATGGTTAAGCTTTTTTTATGTCTTGTTTGAGAAATTTTTTCCCAACCTGGAGTCATGAAATGTTTTCTATATTATTTTATAAAAGCTTTATAGTTTTGCCTTTCACTCCTGGGTTTTCATCCACCTGTAATTTATTTTGTGTATGGTGTGATATAGAGATCCAATTTCACATTTTACCGTATAAATAACCAGTTGTCTCTAATTGAACTTTTTATTGAAACATTTATCCTTTTGCCATAGGTATTAAGTATCATCTGTCACATATCAAGTTCCCAAATTTAAATGTCTATTTCTAGTCTGTCTATGTGATTCCATTGACCTACTATCTTATGTGGTTTTACAGTAGCTGGCACACTATTTCCAGCCAGTGTTTTTGCAAGTGGGCCCTGCTAATCTTAGCACTTGTGTTTCTGTGTACATACATTTTAAAACAAGCTCGCCAAGTCCCACCAGAAAAAAAAACAAAACCTGCTGGGGTATTGGCACTTCCTGGATCTGTTGATCACTTTGGTATATTCCCAATTTACTTAGGTCTTCTTCAGTGTCTCTTTGTACAGGTTTCAATTTTTATTAAAGTATAATCTATATACAGAAAAGTATACAAATTATAAGTAGACAGTGAAATTAATTTCACTAAGTAACCAGCACTCATA
This sequence comes from Desmodus rotundus, assembly GCF_022682495.2. Classification (NCBI taxonomy): domain Eukaryota; kingdom Metazoa; phylum Chordata; class Mammalia; order Chiroptera; family Phyllostomidae; genus Desmodus; species Desmodus rotundus. The sequence continues at coordinate 99,887,558 of NC_071393.1, forward strand.
TCGAGAAACAGAATACCACCAGCCCACTCCCCTCTCAAATTCCCTTTTAGCTATTAACCTCACCCACAAAGGGTAACCACTTTCTTGACATATATTAATTTTGTCTGCGTTGGGGCTTTATATAAATAGAGTCACACAGTATATACTACTTGGCTTTCTTCATTCAGTATTATGCTCATGAAATTATCCATATTGGTCAGACAGTTATGTTTTATTTATTCTCATTGTTGTAGCGTGTTGTATTCCACTGTAAGAATTTAGTGTGACAGATTAATTTATACTGTTGTTGATAGGCGTTTGAGTTATTTCTAATAGGGGCTATTATAAATAGGAATAAACATTGCTGTACACATCTTTTGCGAACATGAGCATGCATTGCTCTCAGGGATATAACTGTGAATGTAAGTGCTAGGTCATAAGCTTTGTCCCTAGTACAGGCTGCCAAGCTGTCTTCCAAAATGGATCATCCTGATTTCTACAGCAGTGTACGACAGTTCTGGTCAATCTGCATGCTCACCAATACCTTATATTGCCATTCTATTTCAGTTTAGCCATTCTGACACTATATAGTAGTAACACATTGTTGTTTTAATCTGCATATCCCTGAGATGCACCTTTTCCCATGTTTATTGGCCTTTGGATATCTGTGTCTCCGAGGGATCTGTCTGTGAAAGTCTTTTCCCATTTATAAAAGATTGTCTGCCTTTCGCTTATTGAGTTTCATCATCTGAATCTATTAGGTTCTTGAGTTCGGGGCTTTGGGCAGTGTGTGGCGAAATTTTGCACAGTGTGGAAATTCGAGTAAATCCAAACCTGCTTGGTTCCTGGAATTTAATATGAGACTTTAGATAATGAAAGATACCTGAAGCCATTGCAGGTGTGTTTCTGCTGATTCTGGCGTATGGCATCCCATTTCCTGGTAAGCTTGATACGCTAACTGCTCCAATTTCTGAGATTTTCTGATGCCTAGGATAATGGTGCCTTCATCAGAGAAGATTTGCCTTCATCAGGACTTGTATCAGTCCAGGACTACTTTACACCAGTTCGGGGCAGGAGACTTTTTTGGACCATACAGGTGAGGTGTTACAAACTCACAGGGACTGCCAGCAGGTGCTGGTAACCTTCCAAAGACAGGGATTTCCCTCCCTTTTCTTTTCTCCGTCTGCACTGTCCAACATCACAGAATTTTATTTTTCTTACAGTTTCCTGGAGGTGGGGTTAGAGTGAAAGAATGTTTACTTCTGGTTCATTCTCAACCTGAGGAAGTCGTCCTTTGGGACCCTAACCTTATGGAGGAAGATTTCCTATCACACTTGCCATCTTTGCCAGAACTTAGATTTTAATTTCTGAACCTGTGGGCCCTGAGTGAGTATAAAAAATAAAAAAACAAGTTCCCTTAGTTGGTAGATGTCCTCAGAGGCAAAAGCAATGCCAATGTTCTGTCTTCCCTTTAGATTCCCATATTGTGTAGATTTTGGCCTCATAAATCTTTACTATCATCTTTTTCAGGCTTTTCAGACTTTTGAAGTAGAAAATACAATGAGAGGGAAAAAGGCAGATGCAGCATTTTCTGTGTATTGTATAGCAGACAAATACGGAAGGACATATTTACAATTAGAAACAGGAATCATATTAAAATATCATAATTGTGGAGAATTACTACTTTTGTAACATAAAAATTATAATTAGCCCTGACTCATGTGGCTCAGTGGACTGAGTGCCAGCCTGTGAACCAAAGGATCGCTGGTTTGATTCCCAGTCAGGGCACATGCCTGAGTTGCTAGCCAGGTCAGGTACCCAGTTGGGGGCGCACAAGAGGCAACTACTTGATGTTTCTCTCCCTCTCTCCCTCCCTTCCCCTCTGTCCAAAGTAAATAAAATTTTTAAAATTATAGTTACTTAAAACTCTATTTTTATGATTGTTTACAAATGAGTTCTTGCTCTTTTAAATGACACCAAAATTTAAGTTAAAAAATATATTTTTTTGCCTACAGTAAGTGATTCCTCACTGGACAATGTTATTTTATGTTTTTGTATTTTTTCCATTACCATTTATCCCCCTTATAGCCCCTCCCCCTGCAGTCGCCACCCTGTTGTCCACGTCCATAAAGAGACCTTTTTTCTCGATTCTTTCACCTCCTATCAGTAACTTCAAAACTTTTGACAGAAGCCTCCAGCCCTGATATTTTTATGTTGCTCCTCTAGAGGGAGCTCAAGTGCTTAAAATACATCATCTGCTACAACCACAGGAGTCAAGAATTTTTGAGCTACAAGGGACTTCAAAGATAATTGATCTAGTGTGTTTTCTTTAGTCTTAGGGATACAAAACAATCTCAAGCTATAAATAATTTTGCTTCTATTACTAGTGCTGCTTTTAAATGATTTTCTTGGATTGAGTATTTGGTTTTCTTTTGGATTAAAGTTCACAAGGGAGAGGAAGATGGTAAAAGAAAATCCATTCTCAAAGTCCTAAAATTTCTGCCATGGAATTACAGTCTAATAACTGTCCCCTGAAAGTCCAAAGAATAGTGCTATGGCCCAGGTAATAATTCTGTTGTGTCTGTGATTTTTTTTTAATCCTGTTAAAGTTGGGTTCCACAGAGCAGCAAGATAAGGAAGGAATTTGCGGCTTTGATGTGTGGTTAATTTGACTAGGGGTCTCTCCAGGCAGGGTACATCTGATCAAGGGCCCAGTTGGGGGCCTGAAATGTGTGTTTCCTGCTTTGCCGGTGGCTGGAGGAGATGGGGTTTAGCTTTGGATATCCTCAAGTTACATCTGGCCTCAGCTGCTCTCTAGCTCTGAGTTCACTCTAAACTTTCCCATCGATTTCTTAAATTTAAATTTCAAATGCCTTACTTAATGTGCATAATATCTTTCTAGTCACCCAGCTTTGCCTCAAAGCTATCCAGAAGCATTTATTCCTCCCTCCATGTTTATTTAGCTAGACAGCAACAACAGATGGGGATGGTAGGAGCCTGAGAACTCCTTTTCTGGTACTACACCTGAACAATGAGAATCTCAGATAATATAACAAGTCCTAGTAGCTTTGTGGTCTCACAGAGGAGGAGCAGGCAGGACTACTTCTCATGGAACCCAGAGGTGGAAATGGCCCATAAAACTCGTCTATGTGGGATGGCTTGCTCAGGAATCTTATTCCCTCTATTGGATGCATCTGATGGGTGAATTAAAAGGCCAGGATTCTGGACTTCCATCCCAGATGTGGAAATTGTGCCCCAAATGGAGGTGCAATACTTTACTACCTCCCACAGAGGCCTCCTCAGTCATCTTCTTTGCACTTTCAGTCACCACCGCCTTCTATTTATTATTATTATTAAAAAGCATGTGTGCATTGTAGAAAGTTACAAAAAACTAGAGAACACTGAAATAACACACCATATTCCCACCACCAAGAAATTACCATTATTAGCAATTTAGTGTACATCCCTCACGACAATTATGTGTGTGTATGTGTTACTGAAATGAGACATACTATGTTGCTTTATCTGCTTATTTTACTAAGATCCTCCAACTTTCCATGTCAGTACATTTTCTCTTGTGTGACACCTGACTGATATTCAAGTTCCACGATTTGTTCCCCAAATGCCCTCTACATCTCACTTGTTCAAACCACAGCTCAATCCACGACCATGCCTTGCATCTGATCACGATGTCCCGCAAGTCTCTGGATCTAGCACACTCCTTCTTTTTTTTCTTTTTTAATGAACATCACTTGTGAAGACCCAGTCAGTTGTCCCACACAGTCTGAGTTTGTCTGCTTGCCACCTTGTCATGCCATTCAACTCATTCTTCAGCCCCAAAACTGAAATCTGAAAGTTAAAACTAAGAACTTAGTGCATTCAAGTTCATTTTTGTTTTAGCCAGGATATATCATAGACGATGTTGTATTGTACTTCATGTTGCATTTTCTTCATATCAGAGAAGATACATATTAACTGGTTTCTAAGATTCACCCCTGGGTTAAGGTTATAGTCTGAGCCTTTTATTTATCTATTTACTTACTTACTTATTTATTTAAAAGATTTTATTTATTTATTTTTAGAGAGAGGGGAAAGGAGGGAGAAAGAGAGGGAGAGAACCATTAATGTGTGGTTGCCTCTCGCACCCCCCACCCCAAGCAGGAACCTGACCCACAGCCTAGGCATATGCTGTGACTGAGAATCGAACCAGCAACCCTTTGATTGGCAGGGTAGCACTCAATCCACTGAGCCACACCAGCCAGGGCAGCCTTTTGTTGAACAATTAATACCCCTTGCACCCAATGAGAAAGTGATCTCTGTGGTATTACTTTGTGGTCTTATAAGAATGTCTACTTCCCATCAATTATGGATTTAAATATTTTAATAGCAATTGAATACCCTAAATCTATCATTCTAATAGAGGTGACAGGATGATGATTTTCTAATTCCATCATTCCTTCTACTTCTTGGCTAGCATGCTTCTGTAAAATAGAACTTTCCCTCATCAGTTGGGGCTATTTGATTACTCTAAGATACATTTCTCACAGGACAAAGAAAATGTGAAAACTCGGGAGAAGGGGTAGAGGGAATTTGGTTTTTCTTCACTTGTGATATTTCAGATGGCTCCTGAGGGCAGGTAACAGAAATGGAGAAATGGAAGTGGCTGAACCTCCAAGGCATAAACTCATTTTTCACCCCTTTTTAAAATTATGTCAAGTAATAGCTACTTTCTCACAGTGAAAAATCAACCAGGAGTTCAAAGTATGAAAGCATGGTCAAGGAGGGGAGTTTTCTATGAGAAATAACTTTCTTTTTAATCTTAAATAAAATAGAGCTGTTATGTTAAACATAGTAATTATAATGAGTACAGATATCATAGTAAAAGTGGCAGATTGTTTACAAAACAGCTGCAATAATACCTCCATCCCACGTGCACACTTCACTCATTGGGAGATAGGGCCTATGGCCCAGCCCCTTGAATCCAGGCCGGCCTTGGGACTGACTTTGACTAATAGAATGTAGTGACATGATGGTGTGAAACTTCCAAGTCTTGGCCTCACAGTTTCTAGTTTCACCCTGTTGGACACCATGACACCATGGGAGCCAGCTCAAGCCAGCCTGCTGGAAAACAAGACAAGCCCTACCAACTGAGGCCTCTTAGACCAACTACTTACTGCCCAGTCTAGCCACCAGATGACTTCAGCCACTCGAACGACCCCATTCAGACCAGCACAGAACCACCTAGCTGAGTCCAGCCCAACATCGCTGAACCACTAATCGTGAGAAGATAAAATGACTGCTTTAAACCATTAAGCTCTGGAGTGATTTGTTATACAGAAATGGATAACTGATACACTTATCTATTAAATATTAATACATAGGTATTAAATATTGATTAGTTATTAAGACAGTAACAACTTATTATTTAAAAATTGATCATCGATCTTTTAATAAGCCAAAGTTTAACAAGTTTGATATTTATGAAGAAAAGTTGACATTGGAGAGTACATAATGGAACCTATTCTCGATAGAAAGTTCACCAGTCATATATCTCAGTAAGTGTTTATTTTTACAGAAATCAAATCATACCATACATAGTGTTCCATGATTTGCGTCATTCATTTAACACTGTAGACATCTACCCATATAAATAAATACAGAGCTGTATGTTTAAATAGTTGCAAAATATTCCACTGAACAGGTACACCTAATGTATTTATAGAACCCCCTTCCACTGGACATTTAGTTAGTTTCTAAAGGGAACATATAAACAATACTGAAAAGAACTTCCTTATACCTACAACTTTGAGCATTTGTCCTTTTAGCCTCAGTTTGTTCATCTGTGAAATGAGAATATCTCCAACCCCTCCTACAGAATTTTAAAAATGAATGATATATACAGCAAAGTTGTTAGAAAATCATGTACTGATTACAGAGTGGCCCCCCACTGCTTCAAATACCCACCTGGCCTCACACATACTCACCCAGGTATCACTGACCACACTCCTTATGCTGTAACCCACATCTCCATGGCTATTCTGGAACCACCAATTTGTAGCGCTTAGTCCCTTCACCTTTCTCACCCAAGCAGGCATGTGTATATTAAATATATACGGTTCTTTGTATGTCAGTCATACTTCAATTGTAAGAAAACACAAAATTTTGAGAAATTAAAGAGATTATATATATGAAGACTTTAGTAGTTTAGGGGATATAGTAAGCTCTTAATAAATAATAGTCCTTATTATTATTATCATCATCTCATTAAGAGCTTCAGTAGGGCAGGACCATGTTAGCATCACTCAGGACCTGACTCAATAATGCAATAGCTGACATCTGCTGAGTGACTCCTACGAGCCAGGCCCTCAGTTCAACCACAGCTCATAACAGAGGAGGGAACTGAAGCACGTAGAAATGAGGTAACTTGTCCGAGGACAGAACTAACATTTGAATTCAAAGCAATCTGACTCTAGCACACATGCTCTTGGAACTATATTGTGCTGCCTCATAAGTATATACCTTAATAAATTGTGGCTGAATGAGTAAAATAGCATATTTTAGCATTCAAAAAATGCAATTTCTGCATCTCAGAGCATGGACATATTGTAATGTAAATTATTCATTATTATTTTAAGCTTGCTAGAAAGCAGTATAAAAATTATCAGCAATATTATCACAACTATGGAATCAAACACGCATAGAAGAAAAATTGAAGGAAACATCAAAATGTTGGGAGTGGCCATTTTTGATGGATACATTCATGGGTGACTTTTTTCTTCCTCCTTTTTTCCAAAAATTCTGTAATGAGTTGTTATTCTATACAAACAAATTGAACAACCATAGCCTTATTTTTGTGTTCTATGTGCTTTACTGTCTTATAGTTCATTCTATCCTTAGAAGCAAACCTTTCTAAGAGAATTTTCATAATTATATCGGGTTCTTTGTGCTCTATCAATCTTAAACAGAAATTTAGAATCGCAGTAATTTGTCTTCCTAACATTATTGGAGTGATTCATTTGATTTAACTCCTGGTGCTGACAAGCAGTGTTACGTGTTTACCTTTCTGATATTTCCCATCTGAGGACAAGAGAACTGTTGTGCTCTTACATCCATTTGTAAAACAGTTTTTATTGACTCAGGGTTTTGCGAAGACTTTATCAAGTTGTTTCTAAACAATTTCGTGAGGTTGTAATAAATCCCACTCTCTTCAATACACACACACATGCCTACATGGATGCAAAGGTGGCTGGATACTAATTTGACATACTAACTTATGTATGTTCTGCCCAGTACTTCCTGATACTCCAGACCTTCTCTGGTTTTAGCAGCAGCTGGAGCATTCTATGCTTACTGCCTCAGAGGAAGGACAATGTAACACAACATGGCCATCAATTCTTGACTTAGGACTTGAAAGGGTCAGCCTAGAGGTGACCAGATCAAAGATGAGGAAAAGCAAAATTGCACCACTTCTCCCTCCAACAGCTTCCACAGGCTGTGAAGGAGGGAAGGTGAAGCGCAAGAGAACACGAGAGCTAAGATGTTAACACAGGGGTTTCCTAGATAGTGTGTCTCTGTACCCCCAAAATCTCAGAGAGGTTTGAGGGATCTGAGAGCATAGAAAACCAATGCTTCACCTCTTGGGTAGAAACAGGACAGGCAGGAGAAGAGAGTTACCCAAGCTTCGCGTGGTATGGAAAGAGTGAGAATATTTCCCACGAGCACAAAAGTAACATGACATGGAAAGAAAGGCAACCAGATGTGCTCAGTCTTCAAGTTCACCCTTGCTTCTGCCAAATCCAAGCTGCTATGAATTTTCAGTTCTAGAATTTCCATTTAGTACTCTTTCATGGCTTCTGTTTCTCTCTTATGATTCTTTACCCACCCACTCACAATTTCCCTTAATTTTTTTAACATATCCTGCGGTTGGTTTCTATTGACTGCTTTTTATATTTTTTGACCTTTTGATTGATTTATTACCACCTTTATAAGAAAGGGACTTCCTGGTGATGGTAGTGTCGGAACTGGGTCAAGCAATGACACTAAAGGATGACAAGAATCTAATGACAAAGCAGTCACTTGAAGTGGGACAGGGCACCATCTCTGAAAATGTGAATAATGTATGATGATTTCCAGTCTTCAAATAAGTAGGAGAATTGCAAACCCCTTGTGAAAATGTACAGCAGCACCTCCAGTCTTCTCGATCAATCTCAAAATACCACAAGACCTCCTCACTCGTTAAAGCGTGGAACTGGAAGACAGTTTAAAACATTAGCAGGTAACTTCCTGCCTTTAGCCAAGTAGAAAACACAGTGTCCTCCAAAGATTAATTTTTTTCTAAATAAAAAGCAGCTTCTTTTCATTTCCTAATATAAATGTAATACACACTTAGAGAAAAAAAATCAGCCAAGACAGGCGTAAAAAAGAAAGTACTACCAAGAGAAATTACAATTAATATTTTGCTAAACATAACTTCTCTATGCAAATACTTATGCATGTAATTTTATGTGACTGAAATAGTATACATGCTTTTAATTCAACAGATAATAAATGTCACTCTCAATAAATGTAGACACACATCATCCTTTGTAATGACTGTATATTCTGCTGCATAAGTGTACCAAATGTGTTAAACCAGTCCTCTAGGGGAGGGCATTTAGTTCTAGATTCTTGCAATAAGGAACCCTCCTTCTGTTTTCTCTGTGTGTGTGTGTGCGTAAAATCTTTGTGCATTTATCAGATTATGTCTCCTTCGAGCAATACATTTTATTATTTCTGGGGTGAAGCATATTCAAAATTTTTAATAATAAATAAATTATTCCCAGCAGGAAGGTTGTATCCACTCACACTCTCACCAACCAGGAGACCATTTCCATCTTTACTTTTCGGTTTATTGGGGTGACACTGGTTGACAAAACCATACAGATTTCAAGCATACAACTCAACAAAGCATCATCTGCATAGTGCATCGCGTGCTCATCTCCTAAAGTATCTTTCTGTCCCCATTGATCCCCGCTCTGCCTTCTTGCACCTACCTGCATCCCCTTTCCCTCTGCCTACCACCATACTGTTGTCTGTGTCTATGTGTTTTATATATATATTTTGTTGTTTAACCCCTTTATTTTTTTTTCACCCATCCCCCAATTCCCCTCCCCTCTGATAGCTGTCAGTCTGGAAACCATTTCCATCTTTGGGCACACTGGGTATGTACAATCTTTTCAAACTTCACCAATGCATCAGTCACAAAGTAACATCTAAATTGTTTTGAGTGATTTCCCAATGAGTTCAAGTTCAGTGTTGAGGATTGGGTATCTCACCACATGCTCCTTTAGGGCCTTAAAAAGCCAGAGTAGACAATATACAGGGGCCTGAGATATAAATTAGATGGTCTGGCTTCCATACTCCTAGTTTATTGCACTAACTCTTTGTGTCCTTGGGTAAGCCACTCAACCTTTCTATGCCTCAGTTTCTTCTAATGTGAATGAAATGGGTATTCTTGGAATAGGTATTCTCAAGCTTCCTTTCCAGCTAATAGTAGGAGTTGATAGTGGGTAATGCACTGTGTAGATCTGCAGCAGACACTGCTGGTTGACTAATACAACACCATTCCTTGCCTGCCTCTTATCTGGAAGAGGCTGGAAATGTTCATTACCCCCTTTTCAGCCTCTTTTAGAGTGAAGAGTTGGCCATTGTACCTAGTTCTGGTTAATGAGATGAGAAGGAAAGTCTATTGGGTGCTTCTAGGAAAACTTTTACCCTCCTGATGAAAGAAACAGGCACAAGAGAGAGCAAGCTCACAGGTGCCGTCTTTCCCTCACCTTCTGCCTTCAATGAGACTTGATACCTGGAGCTGCTGGGAAGTTGTGGTGATTTTGTGCAATGTCAACTCAGCTAAGCAGGATCTGTTTTCCAGAATCCTGCATGGTTTCAGGTTACTGTTGATCTCAGAGAAATGTTGCACAAGATCTGGAAGACAGCAGTGAAGCATGAGCCATGGTTTTCATGCTCTGGGGGACAACGCAGGGCTCCAGGCATGGTGGTAACTCTGCTGGCTCACCTTGCTGGCATGAGGCAGCACCCAGACTCCATCTCCTGCCAGATCTCCTTCTTTAGTCTCTCCAAGTCCTAAGCCAAGTGCATGTGCAGCTCTGTGAAGGGTGCCAGCTTCTCCTGCATTATCAAGGTTGGAGGTAGTGAGAGATACATGCAGATCCAGTCTGTCTTTGAGGATTCCAGTTGTTCATGAATTCCAGTTTGCCCCTGCAGGTTCCAAGTCTGTTCCTGCTCTCATCCAAATCCAGCTTTCTACCCTGACTGTCTTCTGGCTGAACTGTGGTGACTTCGGGCTCAACACTAGAACCAAAGGCAGCAAAGAGCCTTTCGTAGACTCAGCAGCTCCCACAATCCTGTGAGCACTGCCCAATAGAACACCTGTGAAGATGAAAGTGTGTTATATATGAGCTGCCGATATGATAACCACTAGGCCCATGTAGCTCTTGAGCACCTTTCATACACCTTGCACAACTGAGAAATAAAATTTTTATTCTTAATTTTAATTCATTGAAATTTAAATAGCTACATGTGGCTAGTGGCTATGACATTAAAGGACATAGGTCTAGTGTCTAACAATAAATTTCTCATTCCTTATCACTCAGTGGGTCTGCTTCTCTCATTGAATCCTGAATGACAGAGGCAGCAACTGGTGACCAGCTGATGCTGGCTCGTAGACAGAAAGCCAGTATGCTGGGAGTAACAGGGCTGGAGAAAAGACTCCAGGGGAGGCTCACCAACCTGCCACTGTTGAACTTCTTATATGAGGAAAAGAGAACCCCCTTAGTTTGCCCTGTTGGGAACCCCATCCCCATTCCAATCCCCAGGCCAGAATTAACAATGTGAGCTAAAATATTCATGGAGAGTAAGCAGGCTCTAGTAAGGTGTGCTTTTCAGCAAGCGATCTTTCCTTTGCTCCAACACGTTGAATTTTTTCCCTTGCCCATTTCCTATGCAAATCCTCCCACCGTTCTCTCCTCCTCCCGTCCCCAGGATATTAATTAAGACCTTCCTTATAGAATATAATTACTCATGCCTGTCAAACTGGACTTTTTTTTTTGGTTGTTTTACAATCAGCCCATTTTCACAACTCTGCAAGTATGACCGTAGATGGTAAGCAACCATTTTCGTCATCTGCAGTCTCTTAACCTGGCCACTTAACCAATAGACTTTACCAGGAATGGGTCTTGCTGCGTAGGCCACGGTTAACTGTGAAAAAATTAATGGCTGAACAACCTTTTCTTTCAAGGAAGAGCTTGAGTAGAGAACAATGGGCAGTAGTTAAAGCTGTGTCCACAAAAAATTCTCCGCAAGTACAAGTATCATTTTTTTTTTCTTTAAAAAAAATGGTTGCTTAAACAAGTGGTTAGCCGTTATGGTGTTGACATAGGAAGAGGTGAAACGCGGGCAACCAAATAAAAGCAATATGCAACAGGCAGCTCATTGGCATGCATGGTTTGGTTCCTTGGATGGACATGCTGGCTTTCCACTTCCTCCCAGTGTGGGTCCCGCCCTCTTAGTGTATCTTCCTGCGAAAGTTAAAAGGAAGAAGATAAAGAGCATATCGGTCTTACTGCGAGCCGTCTTTGGTGTCTGTTGCTCCCTTCTTTTTAACATCTCACGGGACTGGTTCTTCCTAACTTCTCTCTTGTTTGGCGACTAGCTTTGCTTTCCCGTTGCTGCCTCCCATCCCTCTGCCAGGGCTAAACGCTTCCCAGAAGAGGCTTTGAGCACCCAAACTCTAGGGAGCGGAGCAAGAAACACCGCTCCCGCTGTCCGCAAGCAGCTGCAGGATGCCCGCAGCCCTCACGCCTCTTGCAGGGCGGCGCCCCCAGCCAGTGCCTGGACCCTGTCCCTCCCCACTCCCCACCGGCGCCTGTGGGGCTCGCAGTGCTCTGGGCATCTCGTGGGCCCCTGCCCCAGGACACTCATAACACAGCCCAGCAAGGGCGGCGCGGAGGAGGAGGAGCAGCCCCCTAGGCACACGGTGGTTGCGGGTCGGCAGAGCCTCGAGCGCTGGCCGGATGCTGCGGCCGAGCTGCTTGTCAGGCAGCTGCGGGAGACCCGGTCGAGTCAGCCCTCGAGAGCGCCGGGGGCGGAAGGGGGTTCTGGATTTCGATCCCTCCCCTTTTCTCTCTGTGTCCCGGAGCACTCCGGCTGTCAGACCCTCCTCCCAAGCACAAGCCTGGAGAGGAGGACACATCCTTGCTCCGGGCACCACACCATGGACAATACCTCCAATGGCTCCTGGTTCGAGGACTGCGAGACTCGAAAGTGGCTCCCTTCGGGCGAAAGCCCAGCCATCAGCTCCGTGATGTTCTCGGCCGGGGTACTGGGGAACCTCATAGCGCTGGCGCTGCTGGCGCGCCGCTGGCTGGGGGACGCGGGACGCGGCGCCTGCCGTGGGAACTCCATCTCCTTGTTCCACGTGCTGGTGACCGAGCTGGTGTTCACCGACCTGCTGGGGACCTGCCTCATCAGCCCCGTGGTGCTGGCTTCCTACGCGCGGAACCAGACCCTAGTGGCACTGGCACCGGAGAGCCGTGCGTGCACCTACTTCGCCTTCGCCATGACCTTCTTCAGCTTGGCCACGATGCTCATGCTCTTCGCCATGGCCCTGGAGCGCTACCTAGCCATCGGGCACCCCTACTTCTACCAGCGCCACGTCAAGTGCCGCCGCGGCCTGGCCGTGCTGCCTGCCATCTACGCCGTCTCCCTGCTCTTTTGCTCTCTGCCGCTGTTTAACTACGGGAAGTACGTCCAGTATTGCCCCGGGACGTGGTGCTTCCACGGGCGCTCCGCGTACCTGCAGCTTTACGCCACCCTGCTGCTGCTCCTTATCGTGGCGGTGCTCGCTTGCAACTTCAGTGTCATCGTCAACCTCATCCGCATGCACCGCCGGAGCAGGAGAAGCCGCTGCGGACCCTCCGTGGGCAGCGGCCGGGTTGGCCCTGCGACCCGCAGGAGAGGGGAAAGGGTGTCCATGGCAGAAGAGACAGACCACCTTATTCTCCTTGCTATTATGACCATCACCTTTGCCATCTGTTCCTTGCCTTTCACAGTAAGTCACTCACTTCGTTTCCACAGCCCGGCTCTGCGCAGCCTTCTCACACGCTCTCTAATTTCCACCCTTTCCACCGCCACGCAAGCTTTCGCAACTTGTAAAAATGTGTCCTAATCTGTAGACTTCCCCTGTTGCTTCTCACCTTTACCCACTTCCTTTCCCCCCTAACACTGGCGCATGGGCCTCTCTGGGTTAGTGTTTGCCATACAGTAATACAGTCCCACTGACAGGGAGCCTTGGCACCCGCTAAACCAGCCAAGCTCCCCATCATGGAATGAAAGGCCTGTTATTAGTGTCCTTTCCCTCACCGCACCCCACCCCCTCCACTAGCCTGGCTTAGCATCTGAGGAGGAGGCAGCCCCTTCCCACTCTGTGTGGTTGGCAATTACAATCTAACTTCCCTGAGCTGCGTTTTGCCTCCTCGTACCCCCTTCCTACACACTAGTGCTAGTCCCCATAACTGCCTGCTGTTTCTCCCAGGGTAAAACGTGGTACCCAACCCACAGCACTGCAGCTGCCATTGAGAATGGTCCCGGGTGAGAAGGGTCCCTGTTGTAGAACTCCAGAGCATTCATCATTTGTCCTAAAAGTTCAAGAAACACCTTCAAGTTTATGGGCTTCCTAAATTACATATTGGTAGTGTAACTCTTTGTGGCCATAAAAACTCATAATACAATAGGTCTGTAATAATAATTAGAGGAAACGCTGGTTGCTTGGAGTAACCCCTTGCTAAGCTTTTGAAATCCCTCTAGAGGAGGCATGTGTACTCTTTTAGAAAATACCTTCTTGATGTCACTGTCGGAAATGTATACAGGTGCTCTTCAGCTTATATTGTGCACTTTATGAGCACAAAACCACAATAGGAATGGCTGGTCCAACTCAGGGATGGGAGATGTAGGCATGTCCAGTGCTTGGCATGACCCGCAGGCCAGAGCCTATCTGGAGAACTGAAGGGCAGGAGCCTGGGTACTGGGATGGGTGCTGGACTGGTGCAGAGCAACTTCAGGAGTTAGTTCTGCGATGCTGTGAGTTTGAACTGCACAGAGCCGGGGATATGTCTGAAAGTGGGCTGGCCTCTTACAGAGACATGGGAACTGGATTTGGGCAGCTCCCCTTCATAATCGTCAGCATAACAAGACTGACCCTGCAGGGAGGAAGTAGTTGTCAGTGATTCCCACCTGCCACAGTCTTGTAGGGAAAAAAGCGAATGGACAGGGCCTGCCATTAGCTGGTCTGACCTGTAGAAACTGAGGAAGTTAACTTTACCTTACTTCCCACTGTCATCACTGTTTTTGATTATATTCATACGCTCATCTTCAGGGGTGGGAAAGAACACAGGGTTCTAAAAGCCCGGATATGACCCTCCCCTGCCCCAAATTAACTCTTTTTCTTAGCTATATTTTCTTCTCCCTGGTTCCCACTGTCCACACACATCTACCCCACCCTCTGTCAAGGCAGAAGCTGAGCTGAATCAGTAAGTTACACTTCGTGGAGAATTAGATGGGGTGTGTAAAATATACCATGTTATTAACTGAAGTAGGATTGTGAGAGGCTGCAACTCCCATTCCACTCACAGCCAGGAACTTTGTGCAACAGAAATGCTATGATGTAGAAACCAACATGGCTTCTATGGGTTTGTTTTGTTTTACTGATAGGACATTGAGATTATGTTAGGAGTTAAATCAACTTTTTGGGGTTGTGACTAGGATGCAGAATAAGTATCTGTGAAGGAGAGCATTTCAAGTTCCACTAAACAATTTAGAATTCAACTTAGGAGTCATAAATCATCTCTCTATGAGTGCCTGTTGTGGACAGGTGGGCCTTAGGATATCAATTCTTGGAATTTTATTATTTGTGAGTATGTATATAAAAATAACCCTGATCCCCAGCTACTTAAATAGCCTAGGAATGGGCTCAGAGGAGAAACTTAGGAACTGATCTATTGTATAAACTGTGTGTGTTTTTTTTTAAATAAAGGTAGTGATTTTCAATAGGTTCTCCTCTTTTTGAGTAAATTTGCCTTTTGTCATGAAGATTCCAACATCAATATGATTTTCAAATATATGTATATTTTATATATTTGAATATATATGAATACATACACATACACACACATATTTCCCCCCTTAATTTAATATCAAGCCAGGGGCAGATCCAGAGTTGCTGCTATAAAGGGACTTAGAGCTAGAGGTCTGGTTAGAAGGAATGGGGGAGTAGGAGGTTCGCTCTGAAGCTGTGTTTTTACTTAAAGTGCCTGTTTATGGCATGAGGGGGGGCTAGGTGAAGATTGTTTTGTCAGTGGATTCTTGGTGCTTGTTAGTGTCTTCATTTACACAGCACTTTAAAGCCTATGAAATGCTGTACTACCCCAATTTATGTTATTTCTTGGAGGGCTTAGCTGATAATTCAAACTCATGGCCACTGTTTGATGCATACATTCTGCTATTGCAAAATGCCTGCCATGTGCCCTATGGGACACTTTCCCCCATGTCTTTTTGGTTTATTGGTCCACACTAAACCTGTGGTCAGAAATTGCCTGCACCAATCTCCCACTTGAGGCAGGCATCACTTCCACACCTCCTAACTGTTAGACATGGCAAAGGCTTGTGGTTGCCTTCGGACATTTTTCCGTTCCTCGCACAGAGCACATGCAGACCCATAGAAATGCAATATGAGCCACAAATGTGAGCCACACACAGAATTTAAAATTTTCTAGAAGCCACACAACAAAAATTAAACAGAAACATTAATTTTAATCAATATATTTAACTCAATTTATATAAAATATCATCAATTTAAAATGTACGCAAGGTAAAAAGAAGTTATTAATGAACTATTCCAACTAATTTTTTCCCTTGCATCCCAGAAAATACTGGCATGTTACCCTATCTCTGCCTGGTCCTGCCAGAGCTGCTTTCTATGTCCCTTAAAAGTGGCCCAGCAAGTTAGAGAGTACCCAGTGGGCAACTGATTCCAGCACTTCAGGAGTGGGGGAAGGAGGAGAGTGGGGATTTAGGAAACCTGAAACTACCACCATTGTTGTCCCAAGGTGTGGGCGGGTTCGAATTACTACATCCTCTAAGAATCCCAGTCTAGGACTTCCAAAGTCTGGGAAGTGAAACTATCAAAATGTAAAATACCCAGAGGACTCTAATGAAGTCAAATTCAATATCATTATTATCATCAACATCAAAATGGCTAACTTTTTTGAGTGCTAATTTTTACATACACCAGCCCATTGTCTTCACACCAACTGTGAACTAGATAGTGTTATTATTCCCATTCTACAGGTGAGGCAATTAGCTTGCCCTGGGTCCCACAGCTGGTAAAAGTTGGAGTGAGGATTCGAAGCCAGGCATTTAAGCACAGAGCTTATGCACTTAACCACTATACTATCAGAGAGAAAGTGCTTATTGCGGGGTAACATAGGAGAAAATTAATTCAAGATTTCAAAGAGAATTGTGAAGATGTTATAAACATCTGGACCATTTTGCCTCTTACTTTCAATTTGTGAGCTTTAAAAATAAAATGGCAAAGACCTTTTACTCCATATCAGATCAAGGAGCCTGAGCTAAGGCCAAGTGTTTAGTTCCTTTTTACTTCTCCACAAATCGGTGAATTAAAAAACTGAGACTGAGATTTAAGGAGATTGGCTAATGTAAATGCTGCTGTAAATTAAGAAATAATCAGGTGTGGCTGAGTGGGTTGATCACCAGCCTGCAAACCAAAAGGTCACTGTTCGATTCCCGGTCAGGGCACATGCCCGGGTTGCGGGCCAGGTCCCCAGTGTGGGGGCATGTGAGAGGCAACCACACACTGATGTTTCTTCCCCTCTCTTTCTCCCTCCCTTCCCCTCTCTCTAAAAATAGATAATTTTTTTTAAATTGAGAAATAATCAGGCTACCCCTCTTGTAAAATCTTCCATTGTTACCACAAAACATTTCTTAAGTGATTTAAAAAAACGGTATGACTTGTTTAGGAAGTGACATTATTTTGGCTGTCCAATATGCAATCACGCCTGGGACCAACAACATATTCTAAACTGTTTATGCACTAAAGGGATATTGTATAAATTAATAAATTCCTCCTTATGTTAATCAGCTGTTGTCATCATTTCACAGAGATAAATAGAAACGTTCTTCAACAAATGGAACAGATGCAGGAAATATATCAGCCCCCATTCTTGCCTCAGATACTGTTTGTGTCTTCATTCCCAACCACATCGAGCCACTTTCTCACTTTACTAACAACTGGGGGTAACTTCTGGTCTTTTAAACTGTTTTCCACATGCCATTAGAATAAAGTGCTTATGCATTTTATTCACTTCTAAAATTTCAAGAGGAAACCATTGACTCATTCTAAAAATTTCTTCATGTTTAGAAATTCTTTAGGGCTATAATTTCCAGGTAAACCTGATTAGTGGAAATCTGATCTTTGCAATACAGAACAAACTCAAGTAAATAATACTGCAGTTTCCTGTTCATTCCTGGTACTCTTTATGACATGAATGGGGGTTGTAAAACTGACATGAACATACATGGAAAATATCACAATTCTAGTAGGGATGAAAGAGCAATCTCAAAATCTCTATGCATAACCATAATGAACTTTGCTTGGTGATGTTTTAAGTTAATATCCATTTACTACTGGAAGGTCCTTTATCATTCATGCATCATTAATGATGTGTTTGGAGATTGTTGAAATAGTTTTAATACACATTATTTATTTTTCCTTTTTCTTGAATTTATTGGGGTGACACTGGTTAACAAAATTATACAGGTTTCAGGTGCACCATTCCACAACACATCATCTATACACAAACACCATACTTTTTTTCAAAATTTTATTTATTTATTTTAGAGAGGGGAAGGGAGGGAGAAAGAGGGAGAGAAACATCAATGTGCTGTTGACTCTCATGCGCCCCTTGTTGGGGACCTGGCCTGCAACCCAGGCATGTGCCCTCAGTGGGAATTGCACTGTCAACCCTTTGGTTTGCAGGCCAGTGCTCAATCCACTGAACCACATCAGCCAGGACTACACAACACTTTTTAAGAGAAGAAAGTTTCCTATATGAGTGTTTTCACATGACATCCTTTCCTTTGACCTTTGATATTATAAAATGGTGATGGTGAGTAAAGACACAATTACACTGAGGATTTGAAGTTTAAACAGCAAGAACCATAGTCCTTTCCCCAAAAGAGAAGTTGTGCATTATGCCTCCACCCTTGGAAGTGTTGATCATCACTGCTGATCATTTCTGATGATTAAGACATCAGCTTAAAGAAAAACTGCTTTTACGGATGGTATATTTCTTTTTTGGCACTGCAAGAGACCATCACAGTATTCAGTTTAAAAAAAAAAAGAAAAGAACAGAAATGGTATGTGATTGGTCTCTGAAGACACAGTGTTTCAGGAAGGCAATCAACAGGTCTCTTTCCACCTAAAGGTTTAAGACTTAGTTAAACTGCAACCTGATCTGTTTAACAGAAAACTAAACTTAAGACTTCTACAATTGGGACAATGAGTGATGGGATGGGCCAAGCATAGGGAAGTGCACTTGGGGAAGGCGGACACTTCCTGCATACCTGCACTCCACGGACAGCGTATGGGCCACTCTGAAATCATTTGCAAAATCTTGTGTTTATGTGAGTTCTGGGTAGATGGTTCATAGCATCCAACATTTTCTCAGAGGGTGTAGAGCCACCACCCTGGAATACACAGGCCCAGAGCTCTACACCTTAGCATTAACTCTGGTTTGTATTTGGATCTGGGATCACCTGGAGCACAAGGCAGGGGACACTCCTTAGCACTGGAGCCACATCTATGCCCCAGTCTTTCCTTCTGAAGGGAAATGGGCTCCTGTTCCCTCTACCACAAATCACTTGTGATTTGGGGGAAGAAGTTTCCTTAAAATATCAAATACCCTCATGAAATTTGTTTTTAAAGAATGAATTGTGCAAAGCCTATAGCCAGGATCTTCCTAATGTCTTTCACAAGGGAGATAAACACATAACAATCTCTGCCTGCAATTTAGTTGTGGAAAGTGAGGGAAAGAAAAGCACCAAGAAAGCCAAGTAGCTACTTAGATGCAGCCTCGGTTCTTAACAGGAACAGTGTTGCACATAAACCTTGCTGATGCCTTTGAAAAGCTGTCTCCTACAAACCCAATCAGTGGTGAATTTTATATGAGACTTCACATCACAGGCTTGCAACAGAGTAGTGGCTGAAAGGAAAAGTTGGGTCCCACTGCTTGAGCGTGACTCCATTGCTTCCCTACTTACCTGGGGCATGATTTGGGACAAGGTAACTAATCTTCTCCAGGGGTGTCCAACCTGTGGCCTGCGGGCTGCATACAGCCCAGAATGGCTATGAATGTGGCCCAACACAAAAATAATAAATTTACTTAAAACATGGAGGATTTTTTTGTGATCATGTGTCACAATGTATTTAATATGGCCCAAGACAGCTCTTCTTCTCCCAGTGTGGCCCAGCGACGCCAAAAGTTTGGACACCCCTTTAAGCTTTGGTTTCCTCCTTACTAAAATGGGAATAACAATATTTTGCAGGTTCAAGTAAGGATTAAATAGAATAAGACTTACAAATTGCTCAGCACCATGCCTGGCACACAGGTATTCAGTAAATATTAGCTGCTATCTCCATAGGATTCAATTTGCAAGGGAAAATCAGATTGTATGTTAATGATCAGTAATTCTAGAAGCTCAAAGTCATTTGTTTGATTGGCCAGGTCTAAATAGGTCTTTAGTTTTTATTTCAGGTGTTAGGTAAGGATCTAAGGCTGTACATTAGAATCCCAAGGAGGTTGGGGGGGGGGGGCAGGAATAAAAACCCAATACCCATGTTACAGCCCAGATTTAATTAATCAGAGTCTCTGAGGAGGGAGCAAGCCATCAAAATACTTTTAATTCTCCTTGGTTAATTTCAATGAGCTGCTAGATAAAGTTCTCATTTGCTCTAAAATTCTGAAACTACTATGTGGTTATGTTACAGAACAGACCTGGGGAGGGGGGTGAACAATATACTATTACAGAGAGGACTTCCCCTTTCTCTCTGGGGGTCCCCCCCTCCCCACCTACTAGGCTCGCCTTGCCCGCCACCAGAGGAAAGATGTCTCTCAATGCCAGAGACTGGTGCAAAGGAAAGGAATTACTTATTTAAAAGTTATACAGACTTAGAGTAATGACTTAATGTCTTCATTAAAATACTAAAGTCCTTTAGAATATCCACAGATGCACAGTTCTTCCCTCTCCCTCTGCCCAGTCGGGGGTACTGTATCTCAGGAAAAGAAGTAGAAGTCTGTGATTCAGGCTCCCGGCACCATCAGCTGTGTCACTGCCACAGGGTCCCCACTCTGCCAAAGCCGCGTGGTCCTCACTCCCTTCTCCACCAAAGCCACGTGGTCCTCTCTCGGGTATGGCTGTTGCTCCTAGGCTTAAATCCCAGCTCCAGTCTTCCTCTGCAGCCCCATTGCCGACTCCTCCTACAATCAGTTATACCTGCCAGCATCCCCGTATTCTTCCAGCTTTACTGTGCTGCCATAGTCAGTCTGGGCAGGTGTGGCCCCATGGCATAGAGTCAATCATCTCCAAGCTCTCACAGCAGGCCCTGTAACCAGGGGGAGTTGCTTCCTAGTTACATCTTGGGTGGAAGTCACTCCCATCCCCTTGCCTCGAAGCAGTCACAGCTTTTTAACATATCTATGAAACCAGTTAAAGGTTATAGATATGTTAAATGACCATGCCTGAGGTTAGCTGCACAGCTGTTATACAAAACAGCTCTGAATGGCCCTGCTCCTTGTGTCCCTTCCCCCAGCTCAGGCTTGTGGGGGTGAAGATATCCTATATATATTTTTCTAATATTTCCTGGACACCTTGGGTTCTGGACCCCATTACAAACCCCTATTTGGGGCCCCCCACTTGGCTGCACCCTGTTATAGTTATACTGCTGGTAGGAAAGTATCTCAAACAAATAGTATCCAGTCAGTGCCCAGATGAAATTTTCCATGGGAGGCTGCAAGGATTCTATAAAAGATTAAGAAAAACAACACTTATTTCCACCTGTGCTGCTTTGTAGGTATCATAGTCTTACTGAAGCCCTGCAGAGAGCCTGGCCTAAGGAATTAAAACTCACTTGACTCACTTCGATTAGCACTTGGTACTTTTCTTATAGCAAATGTATTAGTAGTGTGTACAAAAATATGTATAAATTCTACCAGCCTCTGAAGCAGAGTATCATCGAAACATTAATTAATTGACTATGTGCAATGTGTCAGCCTTTAATGAAAAACCAGGATTGGCTGGAGGGGGAAGAGAATGGAGAGTTATTGGTTCATGGGTAGAGTGTCAGTTTGGGAAGATGAAGAGAGTTCTGGAAGTAGATGGTGGTGATGGTTGCTGTTCTGCTCTTCTATGTGAAGGTCAGTCAGGTGTGGCCACAAGGGAAAAGAGAGTCTCAAGAAAACAAATTCGTCATATTCACAAGTCCTAGAAACAAGAAGGACCGCACAAAACCAAGGGCCACGTGGAAAAGTACACATGCAGGTCGGGAGGCGGCAGCAGTTGCCGGGGAGGAGAGCCTGGGCCACAGCCGTTAATGGAGTTTCCGAGGGAAAAGCGAAGAAAGGCAGGGTGACCAGTGTAGATTGGCTATTGAAATCATTTCCACAGGCTCTAAGCTGTAGTGCTGTTCTCCAGTCCCCTGGTACCAGGCCCTGGGAAGATTAAGGCAGAGAGGAATGTTGCTTCCTGGGGAATAGGGCCAGATGGAGGAGCTCTGGGTTCCTTAGTTTGCATATCAAAGGATTGCTCCCGGGTGAGCCCCTGGCTGTCTCCAAGACTTGGGTATCCCTGAAAGGGTAGTCTCTACCCAGTGAGAAAGGTTTTTAGGATATCGAAGCATCATAATGTATAGAAAATAAAAAATATATAAACAATACAGTTGCACAACAATGTTAATGCACTTAATGGCACTGAATTGTACCATTGGTTAAATGTTTGAAATGGTTAAAATGGTAAATTTTGTTACATATATTTTATAATAATTTAAAAGAAACAGGGTCCACAAGATCTAAATGGTGAACTCGGGGCAAAAGACAAGAACCAAATTTTTCTTTTTAAATGAGGAGGTAGAAGAAGACAAAGCTTACATCAAGAACTTCAAGGTCCACTGTAGTAGATCTCTCTTCTAATTGTAAAAGAAAAAATTGTCTTCTGCCAAATATTGGCCAGCTCCTGAAATTTTAACCATTTTCAAAAATCACCCAACATGGTGGATGAAATGGAAAGGAAACAAATAGTACAGAATTGCTTCATCCTCTAAAACCATTTTTCACTTCTCATAGCTCTGTCACACTCCAAGGAGATCAGGAACTGAAAACCTGACTCATTTTCATGTGTGAAGCTGTGACACGGGAATCCTGAGCCCTTTCTACACTGCCCACTTGGCTAGCCAGTTCAGTGTTACCGTATTCTTTGCGAAACTAGATTACAAACTCAGACTTTTCTGCTAGAGTGCTCAGTTGTGTGTTTTGGGGGGGGGGGGACTAATATACCTTTGTCAACTAGACTTATATACAATGTTATCCTGAATTTCTAAGCTCCAAAATCTCTCTTTAAAGGACACCATATAAATCCTGTATATTTCTCATCCAAAATAGTTTAGCTGCCAAGAAAATTATTGCCTACCTAACTTTCTCTTCTCTCTATAATCTGGGAAATCCACAATCAATTCTTTTTCCTTACTCATCTGCCAAGTCTTTTCTCCATTCCCTATGCCAAGATTCTCTGGCATAAACACCTGCGGCTGCCAAACCTTGCTGCTATTGTCCTAACAGAAGCAACTTGAAGATGACTACTCTTCGGCCTCCCTGCAATTTGCTTTGTATTTACAGTTGTCAGATGCCTACAGAGTGAGCAGGAGAGAAGGAAAGAAAACGTTCCTTCTTCTGGCGAAGAAGAGTGGAGGAAAGAAGGGTTAGCTTTCTAACTCATGGGCTACCATTGTTAAGAAAGTCCCTGGAGCATTATGAAGAACGGTTTTAAGTGACTGGGTGTGGTTTACATCTGTTTTCCTTTTTTCTGTAAACTGGGTGGCAGTGTTTGATCTTTATCAAGCACGTACAGTTCCGTTCCTTTAAATCTGACCAAAAAGTTGTGTTGCTTTCTAAACATCTAAGGGATCCGATGAGAGCTGGTATACTAGTTTGAAAACATTGGTCAACATGTAAAGATGTGCCAGCTTTTCAGTATCTAGGACATTGCTCTGAAGGCCTTTGCTCTAATGTAGGCGACTGGGATGGGGCACCCAGTGAGCAAAGCGCTGCTCTCAAGGGAGCTGGGATTTGTGTCTTGACTCCACCACCAAACAGCCCTGGGAACTTGGGCAAGTCACCTAACTTCTCTGCACCCGAGTGTCCTCGTTGGCAAAATGGAGATAATAACTTACATCGTGGGGCACTCATTAAGTGAGCACTGTTTCAAGTACCTTAAACATACTGCTTCCTTTCATCCTCCCAACTAAGAAAGCGGTATTGTGTCATCGCCTATTTTACAGATGTAACTGAAGCACTAAAAGGTTAGTTTTTCACTTGGTCCCAAAGCTACATATGGAGTCCGACTCAAACCCAGGCAGTCCAGTGGCCGGGCCCGTGCTCTCTTGTGTACCCTCTCACACTGAATCGCGATAATTATGGCAGATTAAGTATTTGGAAGTAAACAGAGTATGTTGTTATTAACTTCCTTAAAGTTCACTTCTTCATCTGCCAAACAGAGCTAATACTTAGGTTTCAGAGTTTTTGTAAGGAAGAAACATGTAGAAGAAGTGTGAGATTTTGCTATTCACCTTTCACCACTATCACAAACAAAACACGTTTTTAAATTTTGAAAAATTGCATATGGTCTAAGCCTGTCCACTGCCACAGTGTAAAACTAACATCATTTCCCCCTTTTGCTTCTTACAGATTTTTGCATATATGAATGAAGACTCTTCCCGAAAAGAAAAGTGGGACCTCCAAGCACTTAGATTTTTATCAATTAATTCAATAATCGACCCTTGGGTCTTTGCCATCCTGAGGCCCTCTGTTCTGAGACTAATTCGTTCAGTCCTCTGTTGTCGGATTTCATTAAGAGCACAAGATGCAACAGAAACTTCCTGTTCTACACGGTCAAATGCCAGTAAATAGACTGACCTTTGTGGACAATAGCTAAGAAGTGCTTAGTTAGCTAGCATCTGGCAGATCGTTTTGAAAGGCTTCCTTGGAGAAATGAAAAAAGTTAGTTTATAAACAAAATGAAGCTATCCTAATAAAACAAAGTAAGTAAACCAGCATTTTAGCAGTGGTTTAGGCTACGGATGTGCTGACAAGGCACTTCCTGGAAGGTGTCAGAAGGAGCTATAAAAGCTACCCTTCGAGCATGTTACGTGGCCTTTAGAGGAACAACCAACGGCATTAAAGATCTGGTTGCCTTTTGATTTAAGCTTTCCTGTTGAATGAGAAAGCATGTGGTTTTGTAATTTGTTTAAAACCTGAAATAGTTACTGTGTGTTTTCTATTTTAATCTTTTGTATTACTGATGTTATAAACACACAGTGTACAGTCAGACCAGATAAAACTTCATATGTATTCTCTAAGAAGTCGAGATGGTGAAGCAACCAAGCCTCGTGTTTCGTGATTGCTTAACAGACCCTTTCTTTGGACCGTAAGTTTGAAAATCGCAGCACTGCGCACTGTAATGTTTGTGTATGTGGGAGTACTCTCTCATGGCGACAGTATTACTCACGGAAGGGTAGGCTCAGCTTCTTCACTAGTCCTCTGGAGGCCGTGTCTCAAAGTGTCATGTTATTTATTTTATAATGCCTATTGTGCCAATACTAATCAAGAAAACTTTTAAGAATTTTCCTCTCAACAAGAAATAATAGGCTATTAAGAGAGTTATTTCTGATTAGTACTCTTCATTCTATTTCCAGGGGAGGGTATATGTGGCTATGTCTGAAGCGTGTATTAGGGTTAAAAACTGAAAAATCAGGTCAATTCTTCAGATACACTGGAACCACATCAATGCTGATGTTGAGGCCATAACTAACATCTACTTTATAAGAGGATTGTGTTGTAGCAAAATTCATCTGCCTATATTTTTACCCAGGGAACAGGGGTTGACTAATACTATATAGGAAATCATGTAACAATGAGTCATATCTTTATATATTTCTAAATGTCAGTGTTTGGCAACTCAGCATCAAAATATTTCAGTGAATTTGCACTGTGTAATCTTATCTTAGTTACTGTGTAAACTCGTCTGAAATGTTACAAGACTAAACTATGAAACAAAAATTTGAATAGTACTTCAAATGGGATAGTACTTAATGAATCCCCCAAATAACATTTTATAGTTAGTGTAGAGATAATGTTCTTTCCATAAGATATAAGTTGGAAAAAAATTAACTTGGCAGGTTTTTAAAGTATGGTTCATAGCAAATTAGAGTTTAAAATACTTGGTACTACAGGATTCTTTTCCTCCCAATGTGATCTTTAAAATAGTACCTTATTTTTCTAAAGAAGCACCTTTTTTTTTTTCAGTGAGTGTTATTACAGGATAGCCATTATAAAAAAAAAAAAAAAAAAACAAAGAGGGATGTTTGTTTTTTCCAGTCTCATTGAGTTGCTTACGTAAAACCGTTTCTTATAAGTAGTTATCAAACTGGATAATCACTAAGAGTTTTTCCAAACCATTCTAGGCATCAGTGTGTTTTGACACAATCTATGTCAAATCAGCTCTTATTTTAAAAAGAATAAATAAGTGATTTGCTTTGCTACCAATTCAAACAAACCAGGCAAAATTTAACTTAACTAAGATCTGGACATGTAAGTAAATCTTCTCTGTCTGAAGTTAAGAAATTGTTCTAAATGGAACTAATTAAGCTCATGGGTGATTTCTATACAAAAATTCTGAGGTTACTTTGAATGTGGAAGATTGATTTCTTTTATCAAATGACTTTTTTCCTCCAAATGAAACTGTTATTTACAATCCTTCACCCCACCTCACCACCCCCCAAAAATCTGGAATAATACCTGAAAACTTAAAATAGCAAACTGGGACATAATATCACTAGTGGGAACAAAATATAACAGTTTAATCCATTTATTAAAGAACTGGTAGATCTCTAGACCTTTGTTTCTTAGTTTACTCCTGCTTCTTGCACTGTGTTAAATGACTATTTCATTTGCACTGATATATACATAGAAGGAATTGAAGGTAAAAATCCTATGTAAGAGTCAATCACCTACTGAATGGTAATTTGAATGTAACAGAAAAAATTACTAGGATTGGATATGCGACTATTTTCTTTAATCCCATCTCATCGCATACTTGTTTAAGTTTACCGGGAATTTTCAGTTAAAGAAGAAAACACAGAACTTAGGCTGGTATATTAAAGAAATGATTGTGATGAAAGAAGACCTAGATTTTATTCTTTGCCTCTGACAGTCAGTGGAATGGAAATGGATAAAGAAACTATCACGGATGTTCACTTCAAAATGCCAGCCCTGACTTTAGGAGGCCAGAAATGGGCATAAGCAGTCTGTTCTGAGCCAAATTATTCCTGGAGGGTCCACTGTGTTCCCAGATCATCTTTCCCAGAAAGAACTGGGAAATTCTAGTACTAAATTATGGCCTCGACTCTCCAAAGATCCTATAGGGACCTGAGTTTGCTTAGAAGCTATGGAAAGCCTCTCCAGAAGACCTGAATCTCAAAGTGGTTTGAACCCACGCCAACCAAGAGCCAGACCAAAACTCTAGAAACAGCACCAACGCCAAATCACTAAGCTGGCAGAGGCCGCGAGCCCTGAGGAGTGGGGAAGGGAAATCCCATCCACATTATCATATTCTCAGTTAAACTTTTGGCATCCTTGCCTCCTCCTGTTAGTGCACGTTGAAAGAAGGATTGTCCTAATGCTAATGTAACATCATTTTGGATTTGAATCAAGGAAAAAACAATATATTCCAGTTTAGAATTTGACGACTTAGAAAGTCAGGCTAAGACAATTAGCTTGCACTTACGCAAAGGTTTATTTTTTTTCACTTAGCCAAATGTAATAGTTTAAGCCAATCTAATGGTTTTCTGGATTTGAGAAGAATCCCTACTTGAGCCGTTCACAGATAGAGAAGCAATCTTGTCTGCAAATGACTGATTTATATATGTGGACTTACAATGCCTCCTTTATACAGGTGGTGTTGCAGCTTGAATATTTGATGACTTTATTCTGTCTTCGTCAAACACTTAACTCCACTCGATTTCCTCTCTGAGTGCACATTTATAGCATACCTCCAATCACTAACAGCATTATAACTGATTTTTTTTTTAATTTACAAAGCATTTTGATCATCTGAAATGAAATACACTATAGAAATAAATATTATTTTAGCAATTCCCAAAGGCCATAGTCTAACTTATACATGGGACCAAGGCCATGTATTGGGCATTAATTTTTATTTCAGAAAACTACTCTTTTTTTCCTGGTAGATTGTGTGACTTTTTTATTGTAAATGAATTTTCTTGAATTATATTTTTTTATTTACTGTAAAATGTATGTACTATTAAAGGTCAGTTTGGGTGGTTTAATTCTGCAATTCATGTGTTTCATTTTTTAAATTCTGCCAAGAGTCAAATATGTCAGTGAGGATTCCAGCAGAAGGATATGACACACTCAAAGGGCAGCTGAGGGCTGTTGAAAGAAAGGGATGTTTACAGAGCAGTAAGGTTTAGGGAATCAAAAGGTGTTAGTGAAGAATCCCTTCCAAGCTGTTATCACTTGTAGGCCGGAAGAGACAAGGGAGGAGCAGCAGTGTCTGAAACCAGGGAGAGCTGAAGGAGGTTCCACCCATCAGGAGCTACTGTCTGAAGTGGGGAAGCAGAGTTGCTGCCAAACCACAGGGAGGTAATGAAGGGATTACCTTCCTGGAGCATGTCTCCTCCTACTCACTACTCATCTGCTTGTTCCTCCCATTGGCTAAACCCAACTGCAACCCAGAGAGTAAAGGGAACCTGGGTAATGCAGCCCATGCAACCCATGCAGCCCATGGTACAGGTGGAGAGTAGATCTAGATAGGCAAATGGAGAAATTCCAGCATACGCAGATTAAATATATATATTTAAATTATACTGACACATAAATTGAAACCACAAAGTGGGTGGCCTCTCTTCCTGCCTTTTACTCCAAATAGATATCTAAGCTTAGGGAATAGGAATCAGTCTCCTCTGTATGAAAAATAGTAAAATAATATAGATTCCTTTACCAAAATATTTGTCGATGGCTCTGTTCTCTGAGCCTCAGCATTTACATCTACCCAACTCTGGAGGCAGTTAACATGATCAGGGGAGAGAAAGGGGATGAGGCTGATGCATCTTTCTGTTTTCCCTGCCAATAGCATACCTATTCCTAAGCAAAACAAAGGGAGACAGCCACATATACTGGTCTGGAAATGAACTGAATCCTTATTTTTAAGAAGGACCACTGGAATGGGAAACATAGAGAAAAGGCTCACTTAGCAATGCTGAGGGTATGCCATATCCACAAATTTAACATAAGCTGGGATAGGTCTACACAGCTGTTAAAGAGTTTATATAGCAACTCAACCATTCTGCATAATTTGCGTTATCTTTTATACTCACCCAAGGACCTTTTTTATTGCTTTTTAGACAGACAGAAAGGGAGAGAAGAAGGAAGAGAGAGAAACATCAATGCCAGAGATAAACATTGATTGGTTGCCTCTAGTACATGCCCCAACCAGGGATTGAACCCGCAACCTAAGTCTGTGCTCTGACTAGGAATCAAACCTGCAACCTTGTAGCGTATGGGACAACACTCCAATCAACCAAGTGACACCGGCCAGGGCATGAGTTCTGCATAGTTTGAAATGCTGAATTAAAAAAATTGGGAAAAAGCAAATTTTAACTAAATGAAACAAGACTGGACAAAGTAGACGCCCCAGGCCATCTGTCCGTGTTGCCCTTTCTGCTATGATAGGGTTTCTCTTTACTCATTCTTTACTCCCTCCTTTCATTCCCTTCTAGAACATACTTTTCCTGGCACAGACCCCCTCTACCACTGTGTCCTGTCCACTTTCATGCACAAATTCAACCTTTCCCCTTTTGGCAAATTCTAGATTTATTGGGGGATATTTCAGATTTGTCAGACTTCTGGGAGTTTCTCAGACAAGTTATTTAAGCTCTCTGACTCCCAGTTGCCTCATCTATAAAATGATAATAAAATTATCCATCTCCTCAGCTACTCAGAGGATTAAATAAGTAACTGCATGCAGGACATTGAACACAGCACCTTGCTGGCTAAATGCTAATAAGGTTAGGAATTAGTACAATGGAACCTTCGATGCCCAGTTCAGTGGCCTCTCTGACCTCCTCACACACATCGGCTCAGATTGGTCACTCTTGGTGGGGATCGTGGTGCTAGGGGTCATGGTATCTCTTAACTCTGGGTAACTGTCAAGAATGATAATGATAATAAGCATGTGGGACAAGTTTGTATTTCAGAAGATGCAGTGAAGACTGGCATACATGGGACTATGCAGAGGAATGTATAAGCACAAAAGAGGAGACCAGGAGAGACAGAAAGACAACAAAACATGGTTCCTATCCCCTCCATGGAGGCATGGAACCAAATAAAAGGAAACAGCACCTGAAACATTCAGGCAGGATATGTTGCATGTTGGGAAACGCAGCTCTATCACAAAGCTGAAATCGAGCAGATGTCATTTACACATCTTCTGAAGGTCCCCTGAATAAGTCCAAGCAATGTGCCACAGGTGACGTTTCATGTTCCTGAAACCAGCACCCAAGACTTCTCCAGGCCAAACATTCCTCATTTCCTCAGTTCTCCCTTATGTGACACCTCACCACTTGGGCATCTTCCTCCAGTTCTTATTCAAGCTGTCAGTGCCCATCTTAATATGCTGGGCCAGAATCCAACACCAATAAATAATTCTAAACCAGTCTTATCAGTGCTGAGTGCTGATATGCCAGTTGCTGGCTCGATCTGGACCTTGGAATTTCCATCAGTGCAACCTGTGATTACAAAGATTTATTAGCAATAAATCATGCTTTCATAATCTTAAACAAATGAAAGAAGCAACACATTGCACGTTAACTAGAGTAAATCTGGGTGTGCAGGGGTGAGTTGCTCACTAAGGACATCCTCATAAGATACCCTTAATGATCATAGTGCTGATCTTGCCGCAGGAGACCACATAGTCTCCCAGCTTCTCTTTAGCCATTAGCCTGTAACTTTTTTTGAAAAGATTTTATTTATTTATTTTTTAGACAGAGGGGAAGGGAGGGAGAAAGAGAGGGAGAGAAACATCAATGTGTGGTTGCCTCTCACATGCCCCCAAATGGGGACCTGGCCCACAACCCAGGCATGTGCCCTGACTGGGAATTGAACCAGTAGCCTTTTGGTTCACAGGCTGGTGTTCAATCCATGAAGTCACACCAGCCAGGGCTGCCTATAACTTTTTGGAATGGCTCTGTAGACTCAGGATGGGGAGCCAGCCTTGAGTTTATCGTCTGATCCCAGCCTTTTGTGTTAATAACTGGCTCTTGAGGTGATGAGAACTAGATGCTGGTGCCAGAGCCCAAAGAACAACTTCCCCCTGGAAAGTGGAACCTACTACCTTTATTATCAGATGACATTTTTGCTAGAATTAACTGGCTGGTGCTCATCTCAGGCCTAAGAGTGTGACTGGCATGTCATGATAAAGTAAACATTTAAAAATGCTCACAGCTGCACCATTCCACCTTTGAAGAGAGTTGAGAGTATCTTTCAGCTCTCAGAGAGCTTCTCAACATGTCCACACTGTGAAAAGCTCAGAGGAACGAGCCAAAAAGCCCTAGACTTTTGAAAACTCAACATTAGATTTCTTTGTTTTTATAAATAAATGTCTTCATGTTACTTGTAAAATGGAAGGCACAATAACCAAAACACAGAGAGTTACATACTGTGGTGTACTACTATGTGACCTGTGACAATAAATCTTTCTGCTGTGAGTAGGCGTCCCGATAAAAGAACAGCACCCTTAGCTATAAATGAGAGATCTTTATTCTCTTTACTACCTATTATGGTGATTGGAGAAACACGAGCTCAGATGGTCACATCTTTCCATGAAATGCCAGTTTGGAAAACTAAGGAAGATATATAGTCAGCTTCCTGTCTTTCTTCTGCAAATAGCTTCTGTGTTCTCAATTAGGTGATAGTGAACCACAATATTTGCAAAGAAATACTAAGTAAGGAAACACAATTATTCCATGTTATTAGTATTCAAGGCTCTTTTAAAATAAGGTCTTGCCTTTAGTTTATGTACTTGAGCCTGTTAAAGATACTACTGTTTGTGATCCTTTGTAGTAGGAATTTTGAATTAAGAGACAAATCACATGGGAAAAGACTGATTAGCTCTATTTTTATACCAACACACTGAGGGGTGAAGAAAGCATGGTGAAACTGGGGTTGGGATTCAGACATCTAATCAGTGAGATCTTCTCTCACCTGCTGTGTCCCCATTCCCTGGGCCTTCTCTCCCGCCTCTGTCCTCCTCTCCTTGACTCCAGCCACTCAACCCAATGAACTGTACCGGGAGCATACCAGTAAGCTTCCATCTCAGGGTCATTGCCCTGGCTTCGTCTCTACCTGGAATAAATGCTCTTCCCCCAGACAGCCATGGCTCCCTTCTTCATCTTTTCACCTCCTTCAAAAGTTTGCTCCAGTGATGCTTCCTCACTGACCATCTTTCTTAATGCTGTACCCCCATGCTCCCTACTCCCTTCACCCTCCTCTAACATTTTCTAACATGAATGATCTTAACATACCTCAAAGTGGGTGTAGTCATAACATTCACGGTCTACCTCCTAGCACAGGAATGGGAGTTCCAGGAGGCAGAGATTGTTGTTGGTCTTGTTTTCATGTCTAATGTCTTGGTGTCTTATAGTTGCCAGATGTCCCCATAAACTTGGTATTGTATCTTACAGATTTCAGGAACTTCTATGTTTTTATATTATTTTTTGGATATTTTTTAAATGAAACCATACTGTATTTTGAGTGTTGTATGTATAAATTTCATTTAATCCTCCAAACAGCACTGTAAGGTCGATGTTGTTACAGATGACAAAAGATGTTCAGAGTGAAGCCACTAGTTCGAGATCACACAGCTTTTAAAGGAAAGTTAAAAATTAAACCATTTTCTGCCCTGGCTGGTGTGCCTCAGTTGGTTGGAGCATTTGTTGTATAATAGAAGGGTCGCGGGTTTGATCCCTGGTCCAGGGGGCATATGATCCCCAATCTGGATGTCTACAGGAGGCAACCAATCGGTGTTTCTCACTCATGGTGACATTTCTCTCTCTCCCTTCCTCTGTCCCTTCCTCTCTCTCTAAAAGCAATGAAAATATGTCCTCAGGTGAGGATAAAAAAAAGGTTTTTTAAAGCAAACCATCTTCTGATTTCAAGCCCAGTGGTCATTCTACTACTGACCCCACAAAATTGGCATCGATAATGGCCCTCTATCTTTGACTATAATCCACTGGAATAAAAACTCCGTGGGCAGGGACCTTGCCTATCTTCATCACCACCATATTTGTAGTACGTAGAACAATATCTGGTATGTTACAGTTGCTTATAAACATTCGTTAAATAAATGAATAAATGAACAAATGAATGAGAGGCTAATGTCAAGGATGCAATCTTTGTTCCTCTCTGAAAGACTTTAAATAGTTCATCTTCTTGCTTCTCTTTCTCTTCCCCTTCTTTCTAAAAAACTCAATTCTAAAGCATTTGGTGGGGCAGAAGAAGGTAGGCTTCTGAAGGGTGTGAGAGCCTGAGAAGGCAGGGAGAGGAAGCCATGCAGGGGAGCCTGGTGTAGGTGTCAGGGCCAAAGCTGGGTAAAAATGTATACAGGTTGTGGCGCCTTGTGCTATGTGGAGCCCTAGTAGGCCAAGGAGGGTGTCCCCCCAAAACAGCAGTCTGGAGTGGGGCATCAGAGCCCAAAGAGTGTGAAGAATTTATCCACACAGGGAGAGCGACCCGGTCCAGTGAGTCTGAACTCAAATGGTGAGGGTGACCTGGCACCAGGGTTTAAGAGCCTAAACAGGACAAGAGGTGAGAGAGTGTCCATTGAGAAGGGCAGCCTTGCAAGGGTTCTCAGAGCCCACGGGAAGGAGGCTATCCACACAGAGGATAAACTGGTGTACAGTCAGAACCTGAGTTGGGAGGTAGGGCATCCTTGCAAGGGGATGGCCCAGAGGCAGGGTTTAGGTGCCTGAGCAGGATAAGAAGGGTGTGCACTTGCACGGCATCCTGGCATGTGCCAGCAG
The DNA here is from genome assembly GCF_022682495.2 of Desmodus rotundus. Classification (NCBI taxonomy): domain Eukaryota; kingdom Metazoa; phylum Chordata; class Mammalia; order Chiroptera; family Phyllostomidae; genus Desmodus; species Desmodus rotundus. Next base: position 99,921,033 of record NC_071393.1, read on the forward strand.
AGCAGAGTGAGGATGGTGTCTGTGTGAGGTAGTCGTGGACTCAGATTAAGGACTGAGAGCTTGAGCAGGAAGATGGAGATGTGGGGAGGGGCAATGATGGGGATGGTTACATATAGAGGGATTTAGCAAACATGCAAATATATTAAGGACAGTGGAAACCAGTTTTGTCACTGTTAGAGAAATATAAAAAGAAAGAAAAGTAGAATGAGCACTATAGCATTGGACTGAAACACTGGGTATAAATGTGTGAGTGTGTGTGTGTCTTCTGTAGTTTTGCGTGTTGAGAAAGACTGGAATCAGCAGCCCCCTTCCCACTCAGTAGCTGTGGGCACATCTAGTGCACAGATCTTGATCTCTAAATGTCATTTTCCTCTAAAAGGATCCAGGGCTCCTCAAAGAGATGTCTGGTTCCAGGCCTAGGGGCAGTGAAACCATAAGATGAACTGGGAATATCTCACTATGCAAGAAAATGAGGAAGTGCTCAAGAAATGAGGGGACCATAAGTAGGATATTTTTGTGGTTTCAAAGTACCTTCTGACAAAGTAATTATTAATTGCAAAAGGAAAAAAGAGACCTTATGGTAAGAAATCTTGGCGGAGCCTAATTTAATCAGGAAATCAAAGAAAGCATCTCAGTAATGGAACCAATTTAAATCATGAGCCAGAAGATAGAATACAATAAGAACACAGGGTCACTTCCATGATATTTCTGCTGTAAAAGCTTTATATCCTGAACGTAATCAGGAGGGAACACCAGACTAACCCAAAATGAAGGATATTCTACAAAATGACTGGCCTGTATAGAGTCTTCAAAACTGCCAAGGTCATGAAAGTCGAGTAAAGCGTGAGGAATGTTGTACACCCGAAGCTAATATGTACCGTATGCCAACTACAAATTTTAAAAAATAACTTGAAAAAAGAAAAGAGCCAGACTGAAGGAAACTAAAAAGACAGTACAAGTAACTGCAATGTGTGATTCTGAATTAGATCCTGTTCACATAAAGGACATTATTGGGGCTTTGGCCAGGTAGCTCAGTAGATTAGAGCACCGTCCCAATACACCAAGGTTTGGGGTTTGATGCCCAGTCAGGGCACATACAGGAAGCAACCAATGAATGCAGAAATAAGTGGAACAGTAAATCAATTTTTCTACCCCCCTTTCCTTTCCTCTCTTTCTAAAATTAATAAATAAAAAAATTAAAGGACATTATTGGAACAACTAGCAAAAAATGTAAATGGGCTTTGAGAAGTAGGTGATGGTAATGCACCAGTGTTAACTTTTTGCTTTTGATTATTATACTGTGTTTACATAGCAGAATGTCTTTGGAAACACACACTGAAGTACTGAGGGGTGATGATGCTTCACATCTGAAACCTAATCTCACATAACTCAAGGGGGAAAGTTATGTGTACTGTGCTGTCAACGCTTCTGTGAAGTCTGTGTTTATGATTCCCTTCAACATTTAAAAAGCTAAAAAACTAAAGCAGCAGGCACATTCCTTCCAAGAGAAGAAAACAAAAAAAATTCTTACTTTTTTTTTGCATAGAGAGAAATTGACAAGGTAAAATAAAATCAGAACCTAATTTCTATCACTCTGATTAGTTCTTCCCCATACATTTCGTTTTTGGGCTGTGAATGAGTGAACATCTATGAAGCGAAAACCAAAGCTAAGTAGTAATGATGGGTATGTCACTGGCTGGAGAATGAGGTGTTCCATAAAGCTGATTTTCATATGAGCTGTTAATTTTAATGTTTCCAACCTGTTCACCAAGTCAGGCTAAGCATTACAATTCATTAAAATTATGCTGATGGTTTGGATTAGAGAATTTATATACCTATAATCATATTCCCATTAGGGAAAAAAGAAATCAAACACATTCATAACTATGAACTGTTATTTAAATTTACATGAGTAATTTGGGGGGGAAGTATGGGGGGGAAGTATTTCAGCATTGACTTAATGGTAATAGTAGATATTACAGGAGAAAATTTTTCTAGCCAAAAGAAAAATGGTTTATTCACTAAAAGGTCCAGCCCCATACTATGATTATTTGAGTCTGTAGGTTTTGCAGCTTCCTCAGAATCACGAGTTCATTCCTAACTATAGGATAGCCTGACTTCAACCTTCCTGTTTCTCTGTTGGACCTGCCCAGGTACAACACGGTTTTGAATCTCACAAATGGAGACTAATTATTTAAGATGAATTTCCATAAGGCCTCTTTCTCTTAGGGAATCTGCTCACCTTTCCTGTCAATCATAAATGTATGCTTAAAAGCATAGAAAGATTGCGTTTACTCTGAAGATAAGTAACAGGACACCCAGGTAAGGGAGCGGTTGTCAGGAAATCAGCCCTCAGTACTGCTGCATTCTGTTTAGCCCTCATGTCCTCCCAAGCCCATCCTCCACACTGTTGTCAGCAGCAGCAGTGGCTGGTATAAAGTTTGGACTTTGATGTTAGACCTCGTTTCAAACCCTGCCTTTGCCACTTACTTTGTAACCTTGAGCAAATTACTTAGACTTTCTAGGCCTCTTTTCTCACCCCTATCACGAGGGTAGTAGTTGCCTGCCACATAGAACTGCTAAAAGAATCAAATGATGTCACATGAAATACTTCAAACAATTTCTGACATATGGTATCTGCTTTAAAACATACCGGTTATTAACATTATTGATATTTTAAATGAAAATCTGATCATGTTATTAGGATCTCATCTTTAGAGCATATTGACTTCCAACCGTATGCCATTCAAGCCTTTCTCATCACAAAAGGCACACACAGAAAGACCACCAATGCCACCAATACCAACACCACCACCTCCACCACCAAAAACACCACCACCACCAGCAGCAGCAGCAGCATATTTGTGTCTACCTAACGACTTTGACAGATGTTACCAACAAGTCAGGATACCTGGGGATGCTGAGGAGCCCAATGAAGTCAGAGGCGAACCTACATCAGTGCTCACCACAAGGAATCACCAAAGAAGCAGTGGCCTGAGCGACAGCCCCACCCATCTCCACACCATCCAAAGACATGTGGAGTCATTCATGGGTGTGTCTTCCTTCGAACAGTCTCACCGCCCATTCTCTCTTTTCATTCAGGATTCTGCTCAAATATCATCTCTATAGAGATGTCTTCCCTGACTTACATAAAATATAACTCAGTCAAATATTCTCTTTCTCCTTTTCCCGATCCTAACCCTAAACCTAAGCCCGAAAGTGTCTGTGTGTGCATATTTATGGTCTTTCTCTCCAGGTAGAAAAAAATCTGCAAGATGGCAGGGGTTTTATTTTTTTTGTCTTTTTTTGTTTACCATTAGAATAATATCTCATGTAGTAAGGATTCAATAAATAGTTATTAAGTGAATTAATAAATCTAATTGTCAGCAAAGAATTTAGAGGCAAATGACCCTAGTTTTTAATTGAGGCTAAAGGTCTTTGGAAAAACAAAATATTCCAAAAAAAAAAAGAAAAAAGAAAAACAAAATATTCCCATGTTCATTACAACTTCTGTTCAGTTCATGAAAAAAAAAAGTAGTTTCACTACATAGCTCTTAATACACATTTGTAAAAGCATATATTGTATATCTATCTTTCTGTTCATTTTCATGATTGGGGTTTTTCTTCTTATGAAATAGATTTCTAGGAATAGAACTTCACTATATAACATTGCATCTATATGACCTAGAAGTCCAGCATATGACTAATGCCCAGAATGAATTCATTCCTCGGTCATCAATTTCCCTAAATCATCAGCTCCCTATCATCTCCAGAGTAAGAGCCAGGCTCCTCAGCAGACAAATAAGGGGAAACTGGATCTACTCAGTCCCTCCTCTCGCCTCATGCAACCCCTGACATCTCACTATGCTGCTGAGATGCCTCTGGTCTCACCACTTCTGGCCTTGCCTCGTGCTGCCCTCTGTCTGCATGGCCCCTACTCCCCTGGCCTGGTCCACATCTATCCATTTTTAAGCCTTTAATGGAAGTGTACCTGACCTCCTCTTCCTATGACGACATTAATGAAAATCAAACTAATTCAACATTATAGTCAATAATATGTTTGTAACCCTGTGCTAAAACTGATTAGAGCAACTAAAACTAACCTAGGCCCTGCTTTTTCTTCAAAACTATATTTACCTCTGAGGGCATTATCTTCAAAATGTTGTTTCAATTTACCAAAAGAAATTCATCTCATTTCACATCAACTGTAGCTTCTGAGATCCTAAATATGACAACATAATAGGCATCTCACTAATACCTATAGTTCTTTGTACCATAATCCAAATCTACAATAGAAACATACTTGTTGTCGATAACAGATAGAAAAATGAACCACAGACTAGTTGTTTTTCCCCAGGACATAATCTTATGAACAGTTCCCAACTTTTAAGGGAAAAAAGCAAAGAACACTTAACACTGACTTGGCCAGATATATCTCTGTGAACTCATCATATCGTCTTTTAACTCAGTAATTACTTTAAATAAAGAAGCTCAGTTTGGTAAGTCACAAAATTATATATTTCAGGAGGATTTTCAAAGTAAAATTATATCGAAGAAGTAATGATGTTACACTAAAATACATCATTTTATATGAAGATTTCCCAAGGCACAACATAAAATGAAACTGATATCTGATAAACACTTGCATTTCTTACGCCAGAGAACAATACCCCAGGGGTTAAAACTAGAAGCTGTAGTTCGGGTTTCCTAAAAATTCAAGATAAGATCTCAAAATAGTGACATAAATAATAAACTAGGTCAGATGCCATTTTTAAAAAACTTTTTAGTAGGTTTCCACTTTAAATCTTTTCCCAAAAGTTTTGTTTTGAATTTAACTACTTATTTTGAGTGAAGAATTCTTAACCAAGAATCAGGACCAACATGAGTATCTAGCTTTAGCTGAAAAATAAACATAAAAGAGAAATTAGCAAATATACACATAAGAAGAGAACTTGTACTTTTATTATGAAGAGATTATTATGACTACATATCTTGTGTGCAAACATTAGTAAATAAGTAAAAGTATCCACTGAGAGGATTTTTCTCTAGAAATACAAGTGTTGATTAAGAAGAATCTCTGTACTTGTATTTGGAAAGTCCTGAGAGAACTTGTACTTTTATTATGAAGAGATTATTATGACTACATATCTTGTGTGCAAACATTAGTAAATAAGTAAAAGTATCCACTGAGAGGACTTTTCTCCAGAAATACAAGTGTTGATTAAGAAGAATCTCTGTACTTGTATTTGGAAAGTCCTGTGAAAATCAAAATTATAGAGATACTCTGTTTTTATTTTTGTAGCCTACATGCTTCCTCCAAAAAGGATTTGAGGAAAGTTACAATGGTAAGTGACATATGCAAAACAGTAATTATGTACAATTATACAGATGATATATATATGCATATATCTGAACAAAAATGAAAAGAAATTGCTCTTTCTTTTACATCACATTGTCTATCTTTTGTGTTGATGATATGACAGACATTTGTTATTTAATATGAATGAACAGTAAAAGAAAGTCAACTGTCAACTCGGAGTGGCTCTAGAAAATATAATGCACAATGTCCAATGTTGAAAGAAAAATATTTTTTTTGCTATATTTATTTTATTTATTTTTTCAATTTTTAAATTATTTTATTGTTGTTCAATTACAGTTGTCTGCATTTTCTCCCCACCCTACCTCCCGCCCCTGCTTCCACCATCCCCCCTGGGTTGTCCATGTGTCCTTTATAGTAGTTCCTGAAACCCCTTCTCCCCACTGTCCCTTCCCCCCCTCTTCTCTGGCTATTGTTAGATTGTTCTTAATTTCAATGTCTCTGGTTATATTTTGTTTGCTTTTCTCTTCTGTTGATTATGTTCCAGTTAAAGGTGAGATCGTATGATATTTGTCCCTCGCCACCTGGCTTATTTCACTTAGCATAATGCTTTCCAGTTCCATCCATGCTGTTGCAAAGGGTATAAGCTCCTTCTTTCTCTCTGCTGCGCAGAATTCCAGTGTGTAAATGTACCATAGTTTTTTGGATCCACTCATTTGCTGATGGGCACTTGGTTGCTTCCAGTACTTGGCTATTGTAAATTGTGCTGCTATGAACACTGGGGTGAGTAGGTTTTTTTGAATTGATGTGTCAGGATTCTTAGGGTATAATCCCAGCAGCGGAATTGCTGGGTCAAAGGGCAGTTCCATTTTTAGTTTTCTGAGGAAATTCCATACTGTTTTCCACAGAAAAATATTTTTCAAAGAAAGCCTTAATAAACTTTATCAAAATTTTTAAAATTTGACCCAGTGAAGGTTTCTGTATATAGTCAAGATAATCTAATATACATGAGATATTTTCTGACTATCTAATAAGACAACAGTTGTGGTGGATTTCTATTATGTCAATGTAGTTAAGTTAGAACTATGTTTCCCAGAGTGCCTTTCTCTGTCTACATGGTTCCGTTTGGCCACAAGTGAAATTGTTGCCAGCTATGGAGGCAGAAGTGAAGCAGCAGCCATGAATGTTGGTGTCAGGTTGGGCACCACTGCAGCTCATGCACACTGTTGAGGATTTGCTGGCTCACTTTGTTGGCCTGGGAAGGTAGTGGCAGAGTTCCCACTTTCCCCCTTTGAACAGCAGCTGAGCCCACTCTACCTCCAACAGGGACGTGATTTTCTCCTTCAGCTAGTTTGCATCCTGGACCAGGTTTATGAGCTGCTCCAAGAGTGCACCAGGCTTTCTGCAGGTCAGTCACTCACATCATTGAGGAGATGGTGGGAACCTGATAAAAGGTCCTCTACATATCTAGCCCTGATATCCTAGACTGATCAAAGAGATTCTAAAAAAGGGAAATACTGTTAAGATTTATTTGGCTTACTGCTCCCTTTGGTGATATTTTTAGCTTTATACCATAAACAAGGCTCGTAAGGGTGAGTCTACCAAGTTTCCCAATAAGGCTGCCTTTTGGGCCAAGGAAAACAAACGGTACAGAGATGGAGGCTCATTCTACAAAAATCTGTGTAGAACGAGTCTCCATGGTTTGGAGAGGATATGCCCAGACCAGTACAGGTTGTTTCATTATTCAAAGTGGGGGAAAACACATTTAACTACAAAGCTAATTGACAAGAAAAGGAGGAAATACTATTTCTGCCCTATTCTATTGACCTGGAAAGGCGAACGAATACAGTTAGACAAGAAACAGAAACAAGAAGTATGAAGCCTAGAAGGGAAGACACTTTGTTTGTAAATAATGATTGTTTACATGGAAAATCCAATAGGAACTTCAGGCAAATATTGGATTTCTTTTTTCAACAAGTTTACTGGAAAGAAGGTCAATTGGAAAAACCTATATTCTTCCTATATACAAACAATGAGTTTGTGAGACTCAATGACAAAATATAAATTTTTAAATTTCTGTTCCATGAACAATGAAATCTACAATGTACCTCCGAATAAATCTATCAAAGAATGTGAAGGAACTTTATGGAGGAAATTGTAATGCATAATTGAAAGACATGAAAGACATGTATAGATACATTTATGCTCATGAACGAGAAGACTCAATAATGTACAGATATCAAATCCCAGTTTCTATGAAATTCCAATCAATACTTCATATAGAATGTGTGTGTGTAATTTAACAAAATTATTCTAAAGTTCATGTGGAGATGTAAAGAGAGAGCATAACCAGGTGTCTTAGTTTCCTATTATAGCTCTAACAAATTACTACACACAATGACTTAAAACAACACCAATTTATTCTCTGACTGTCTGGAAGTCAGAAGTTCAAAATGAGACTCACAGGGCTGAGATCAAGATGTCAGCGGGGTTGCTCTAGAGGAGAATCCATCCCCTGCCTTTTCCGGCTTCTAGAGCCTGTCTGCACTCCTTGGCTCCTGGCAGTATCACTCTGACCCGCGCTTCCTTCACCACACCTCCTCTCACTTAGGCCCTCCTGCCCTCCTCTTAAAGGACCCTTGTGACGATATCAGACCCACCTGCGTAATCCAGGAGTATCTTTCCATCTCAGAATCCTTAATTTAATCACATCTTCCAAGTCCCTTTCGCCACATAAGGTAAAAGGGCTCAAGGGAGTAGGGTGTATACTGACCAGCAGTGTCACTTCTAAAGACAGGCCATAGAGAATATTATTTTGGTACAGGAGATATATACACAGATTCTCATATCAGGGTTGCTTGTCATTGCCAAAGGCGGTAGGAGGAGAAAACTTTAGATAAGTGGGTAAATAAATTGTGACATAGTCTCACATCTGTCAGAATTAATGGATGCACTAGATGTAAATGCTTCCTTATGGACAGATACCAAAAACAATGTTGAATGAAATAAGACAAATTTCAGACTGACTTATAAAATGACATGTAAAATTTCAAAACATACAAAAGTAAGCCAAATGTTATGAATGCAAACATCTGTAGAAAGCTACAGAAACCTAGGACAGGATTGCCAGCAATTGCTGAGGGTGGCTGTCTCTGGGAACAGAAGGAAAGGGATGGGAGGGCTCAAAAGGGACATTACCTCTAATTTTTATGTCTAAAACAATCTGAAGCAAATAAAACATATTGTTAACATTAATCCTGAATAGTGGTCATCCACATCCTTGTTATATTCCTTTTTATGAATCTGAAATTTTTAAGAATAACATAACCAATAAATGTTTCATAATAGAATAACCAATAGTCTATTAATGTGGAGAAATAAAGTAAGAAGCAACTCTGCAAAGACAATATAAATGTGTGGATTTTGCTATGGTGAGAAAACTGACTAGAAAAGTTGTTTGCGAGAGACAGAGAGTGAGAGAGAGAATGTTCCATGCAATAGAAGCAGCCAAGCTGTGTTTCAGGAGAGACCTCCTAATGACAACTGTGACTTCATTCCCTAGTCAGAGATCCCTGGACAGCGCAGTGCCCAGAGACTTGTCCATTTGCCCAGGACAGTGTGTACTTCAATGGCCTAAGGGCACTTCCTGTTGCTCTTCCAGAGAGGGCAGCCAAATGAGAAGTCCAGAACACGAACTATCACCCATTCCTGACTCACCCAACATTCTTCATAGACCTCAGATTCATTCATCTGCTTATTGATGTTATTAGTTGGATCAAACATAGTTTTTTAGATTGCCTTTGCTATTATAATTACAAGAAGGAAAAAAATGATCTCCTACCCACTTACTTTTGAGGCTGTTTCCTGACACCCACTCGTATTTTCTGAAAGATGACAAGTGGAAAGTGTTATCACCGCTCATTTAACAGATGATCTGCTGTTGATTTTTCTGGGCTGCATATTCTGAGTTAACAGCCATACAAAAATGAAAACTTCCTGACAAAGGGGCTGAAAGGTTTAGGGACCCCTTTCAGATTTCTTTCTTGGTGGGCTGCACTCAGATTTCCTACCTGCTCATCACACAGGAAGGCAACTTTTTCCCTCCTAATAAACACTCCCTCCTAATGCAGGGCTTGCTGGCAGACTTTACTTAGTGTTCTTGGGTTTTTTGAACCTGACCACTGGAGATAAGGCAGAGAATTCTGTTTCCAAGAATCATCACAAATTTATAAATATTGAGTGTCAGTAAATGCTACACAAAGATAGAATTTCTGTCTGGTCACATTGGTGACGGTTATTTGCGCAACAGGCTTTCTGAAATAAGGAGAGAGTAGTTACTCCTTAAGCAGATACACAATAACATTCACAATCCTTTTCTTACATCTCATCATGAAGAATTTTCTAGAACACAGTCTTCCCTGTTAGCATATAAATTCATTGGGAGCAGGGAGTTGGTTCTTCTTATTTCTCACAGGGCCTGGCACCTCGCTGGTCACTGCTGAGAACAGTGCAAACACCAGATGATCACAGGAATTATGTGTTGCGTTATCTAGCCAAGACACAAGAAGCATGTTCTACTTTCTGCTCTTAGAAGACTAAGGAAACCAACAAACAAAAAAAGGAAGTAAAAATACTACAATTCTAGTAATTCTCAATCAAGAAAACCATGTTTTTACATGTGAAGAAATCATAAATACAATGATTGTGATTTTAGAAAAAAGATCATTTCCAACTATAATCTAAAATGATAAATAGCTCACAAACCCATTGAAGAATAATATTTTATATTGAAGGAGGGATGAGATTCATTTTTATGTGTAGACATACGTACACATACAAAATGGAAAACTTACTTTTATTTATGACCTTAAAGCTTCTAAACCTGAGGGATGGACTTTGATACCTAAGAGACACTTTTTCTGCTAAGCACCTTGATGGGTTTGGGTACATAAATTTGGGTACAACTCGAGGGCAGAGCTGATTAGTTCTCTGTAATAGCAGAAAGAGGAATTTGAGATCAGAAGGTCAGTACACAGTAGAAATACATTTGAAAAGGAAAGAACCAGAAATACTGGGTGTGCTGCATAGAAGACAGAGGAAACTGTGAATATAGGGCCAGAACCAGTTGTCTAATTAGTGTTGAAGCCGTTTGCTATGAGATTTATGACATAAAATGTCTTTGCCACCTCCCAAGTGAAATCTTCAGTTTACATTGCTCCTTAAGGTTTTTCTGTATGATTGAGTTCTATTTAAGGATCTAAGAGATATGCTAAGCCCTTTTTCTGGGTTTAAAGAGAGAGGACATATAGACAAAGGAGGTAGAGAATGATGATTCAGCTAACATCCTAGTAGTCCCTCTTGGGTGACTCTTGAGCATCTCAAGTCTCTTCTGCTTTTCCCCCAGGCTTCCTCATGTTATTAAGTGGTACCACAGCCACTGACATGCTCAAGCCAGGTACCTGCTTTAATTCCTCATTCTCTGTCTGCAATCCATGTGCAAGTCCTGCCAAATTCACCCCATGGACATTCCCCAAATCCATCCACTGTGCCACCCTTGTTCCACCCCCACCCTCAGGGACTACTATAATAGCCTCCTAACCGGGCCTCCTACTTCCAATTTCATCAACCACACCTTCCCTGCACTAGCACATGGTCTGTTCTTCATAGAACATCCATAGTGACCCTTAAAACTCAAAATCAGATTATGTTCCTTCCATGCTTAAAACTGTCCAATATTTGTCCATCCTACCAAGAGCACAGTCCTCCTGCACCATGGTTCACAGAGCGCTCTGTGATCTGCCCCTCGGGCTACACCTGACCCCTCTCGCCCGTTGCCAGTCCATGTCAGCATTGCTTCTGTTTCTCAAACACCTTTGCCAACAAGAACATTCCCTTTTGCTGGTGTGTTCTTCCTCCAGATCCTTGCATGCCTAGCTCCTTTTTCCTGTTAGATCTCAGATCCTATGTCATTTCCTCAAAAAATGGCTCCCAATTCTAATGCAGCCATCCTTCTACTAGAAACTCTCTATCACGTGACCCTGCTTTATTACCATCACAGACTTGCCACTATTGGAACATTTTTTCACCTTCATTTTCTGCCTTCCTTCACCAGAATGCATGACTCACAAAGGCAGAAATGGTATTGTTCACTACCAAATCCCAGGACAATGCCTGACATATAAGAGAAATTCAGTGGACACTTGCCAAGAGGCAGTATAGCAGAGTGGTTAAACATCTAATCTCTGGCAACAGACAGCCTGGGTTTGATTGGCAGCACTGCCTACTAGCCGTACAAACTTAGTTTACTTACTTAACCTCTCTGTTTCCACATCTGTAGATTGAAATGATGATAATAGCATTTACCTTCTAGAGTTTTTTCATGGATTAAATGAGTTAACATATTTTAAATGCTCAGAGAAATTCCTGGCACTTATAAGTACCATATGCAAGAGCTATTATTCATTTACTTTGATGTGCCCTTTATTTCTTAGTTAGAAAAAAAGTCTGTATCCTCAGACTTTTTAATTAATTAACAGGCAGCAACATACACCCAGTAGTTTCTATACTTTCCACTCCTTTTTAAAGAAACCTAAAAAAGAGCGAGCAAAGGTGCCTGGATGCTCCCACTTTGTAGCTGGGAAAAATATCCCAAGCGTACACGACCAGAGTCATTTGAGGTCAAAGACCATACAGAGAGTTTGAGAGTCTTAGGAGTGTGAGAGCAGGGCCTCAGCATCCTTCCTTTGGAAGCCCTCAGAGAGCGCTTGATTTCTTCTGCAGGTGTGACAATCAGTTCCTTTCAAATACACTCTTATTAGGGTAGAATGAGACCTACCACATTTAGTACATACAGATCCTTCCCCACCAACAAGATCAAATAAATAATGATTTTTATCTGACATTTGTATTTAACTGAGACTCTTATATTTTTATTTGCTACAATCTACAGGCAGGGCACTGAAAGATGGCTTTGCAAGACAGATTTGGGCTTACATCTGAATTCTTGACTGTACTATGGAAACAATTTTGAGCAAGTTACTTAACTCTCACTAAGCTACAATTTCCTCATCTATAAACAAGCCTACTTCACAGAGTGTTTATGAGATTCCAATGAGGTAGGCTTGGTTAGAGCACTTAGCTTAATGCCAAAGGGCTGAATAAATAGGAAACTTGCAAAAAACCATTCATGTGCCTTCCTTCCTTTCTGATGCTTCAGGTTTGATCTCTAGCTGAGATGCCGAAAGCCAATTCTTTTCTAGGATAATTAGAATCAGTTTTGAAGGCAATGGAACCAAGGAAATAAAATTATATTTTAACATCACATTCTCCTGTATCAGTTATCTATTGCCACAACAATGCTGTGTAACAAACAACTATAAAACATCAGCATCATTCAACAGTAACATCTAGTCTTGCTCATGTGTCTAGGGGTTGGCTCAGCAACCGTGATAATCTGAGCCAGGCTAGTGGGGCTCATTTACGCAACTGTGGTAGCTCTCCGGTCAGCTGGGGACTGACTGGTCTAGGATGGCCTCAGCTGGAATGACTTGGGTCTGTGTTACATGGTTTCTCATCCTCCAGTAGGCTGGCCTGGGCCTGTTCTGAAAACAGGGATAAGGTTCCAAGAGAAGAGGCAGAAATATGCAAAGGCTGTTACTAGACCACTTGTGTCAAGTTTGCTATTGTCTCATTGGCCAAAGCAAGGCATGCAGCTAAGGTCAGATCAGGTTAGAAGGATACTCCCAAAAGGTATAAATATATCCAGGCATGAAACAATGGGGCCATTAGTGTGATCGGTCTACAACACTAATAAATAAAGGAAGTCAATAAATAAAGGCATGAACAATGTAGTAGACAGTGTTGAGAGGGCTACCCTGCCTCTCAGCTCTGGGAGCTACATGGCCCACCCACAGGAATGGGTTCCTAGCAGTCTTGCTTATGCTATGTGACCGTACACCCTGGTTTTGGCTGGCCAGCCAAAGGGGGAGCCCCCAACCCAAGCTGACCTGGTCATTTTCTCTTTCTGGAATTTAGAAATTAGAACCAAGAGAATTGAGCCAGAATCTGTGTATAACGTTAACCTGCAACATGTAATCTTGGGCACTCTGGGGAGGCTGTGTTTTGCCACATGAACTGAGGAAGGAGGAAAAAAAGTCAGTGTCTCAGCCATTAGAGACAGACAAATGAAGAAAATGCTGTATTCATTTTCTACTGATGCTGTAACAAAATAACCCCAAACTTAGCGGCTTAAATAGACAGATTTATTATTTTACAACTCCGGAGGTTGGAAGTCTAAAATAGGTTGGAGGGCTGTGTTTCTTCTGGAGGCTCTAGGCAATTCCATTTCCTGCCTGTTCCATCCTCTAGAAACTGCCTGCGTTCCTTGGCTTGTGGTTGCATCACTACAAACTCTGCTTTCATTGCCATGCCTTCTCTGACTCTGACCCTCCTGCCTCCTCCCTCTTGTAAGGACACTTATGATTATACGGGGCCCACCTGGATTATCCAGTGTAATCTCCCCGTCTCAAGATCTTTTACTTTATTATATTGGCAAAAATCCTTTTTGCCATGTAAAGTAGAATATTCGTTAGTAGAAATGGGGGCCATTATTCTGCCTACCACAAATGCTCAAGGAGGAACAGAGATGATCTAGACAAGACATTCCTACATTCCTGCCCTGGGGTGCCATGACACACTCTTACGTCCTTAGAGTAAGTATTTGGGATGATAGCTGCCTGAAGTGCTCTGTCAAGAAGAATTCTGAAGGCTTATTGGGATGCATGATCAATTAACAATGGGGACCAACCAAACCGAAGAGTTATGTACAATATGTGGCAAAAATTCATCATCCTTGTTCTGGATTAGAAGTTGTAGAATTATCATGACTGAGTGTAAAGAATAATTTTTTTCCTTATTAAAATGGGACTGAAACTAGGGAAATTTAGATCCTTGCTAATGGTAGCAGAACTTGAATTAGAAGATATCCCTTAGGTGACTGCCTATGTAACTTGGGGGCTATGGGTAGGCTGCATTTTATCATGTACCAGCTACCTAGCACTTAGAAGAAAAAAAAAAAAAAACTTGGTGACTTTCCACTCAATACCTTTTCCTTTGCAAAAAAGAGTTGCTTTTGGGGGCCCAACCACAAACCCACATCAAATGGCCATTGCACTCTATACTTCCCCCTAATTGGTGTGGCCACAGCCAGGGGGCAATCCATATCACTACGCAAAACGTTTTTCTTTGTCAGAGCCGTTTCTCACAGAGAAGGTCATGGGTTTCAGGAGCTCCAAGTTTTATTTCTGTCAGTTTTGTTTTGTTTAGTACCGTGTGCCAGGAGCTCACTTAGGCCTGGGTCCTTGGCCTGGCTTTTATAGGGAATTCTGCCCTCAGCTGACAGTTAATAACCTCACTAATCACCCACTCCAGTGTTCCTGGTGACTTCATAGTGCTGAAATCACAGTCGCATTTGCACCAGACAGGAAGAAAGATGAGTCCATCGTACCCCAGAATTTATGAGGAACCAAAGGGTGGTCTGGAGGGTGCTGCTCTATTTTTTAAGTGGCATCAGGAATTCAGACTGTCTCTCAGAAACTGAGAACACTTGGAAGGAGTGGCAATGAACCAAAACCTGTACAAAAGAGACTCCTTCCCATTAACTGTCGTGAAGTTCTCTTTTCATGAATAATTCTTTTCTCTCAGGAGACATAAGGAGGGATATGTTTCTTTATCCCCCACCGTAGCTTTTAAACCCTGTAGAATGAGTATTTACAAAGTAGGATCTTTTACCAGATATTGTAAAAGAGATGTCTGCACATATCTTTTGCCAAGAAATTAAAACCCAGTCTTTGCCAAGAAGCATAAATATACTTGGCAGAATCCAGAGACTCGGTAGCAAAGATAAAAGCAATTGTTCCATTCAGCCAATTGCTCACACTTATTACAAAACATTTGTCTTCCCTCAGGGTGAATTTTCTCCCCTTGAGCTCTCTGACTCTGGGAGATATCATCCTCCAGCCCTGTGATACCTTCTAATGTAAGCCCTGCAAAGTCTGTGAGAGAGATACTGAAGCAAGCTGCTCGAGTCACATAATTCCGTCTCTATGCAGCTCCAGATAGAGGTCTACAGACCCACAGGGGCTCAGTTATTGACCGGAGACATTCCATCTCTCAGCTCTCTAATGTTTTCCCCTCTAATAATAATGAATGTTTAAGAAAGACATTTATATTTGAACTCTGTCATTCTTTCTACTTCTTTAAAATCTGATGTGATTTTCTTCAGCTCTCTGGGCTCTATACAAATGTCAGGGGGCTGACTGGGTTGTCAGCACTTGGACTGATGATCAGTGAACAGATGTCTTAGTTTTACATTCAGTGAAGCAACTCGGGGACGGCTTTTGTCAATACTTTGGTGCTTTTTAAGATTTTTCTCTTCACCTTTCCATATGTCCCCAAAGAGTTTCACCCTGGGAGAAAAACAACCACAGTGGCCTGATTCTGAGCAAAACCTCGTTGTTCTTCCTTTTCCTGTGACATGTGCCCCAAACCAACCAATTAGGAGAAAATTAAACATTTCCGTACAGCCAAATCTAAAATTGGCTCTTTTAAAACTACTTTAAAACATGTTAACATAATTTAAAGTTTTAAAAAAGTCTAACATTTCATCAAAAACTTGAGTAATCATCAGTAACTAAAATTTGATAATACTTCTTGGGAGTTAATTTACTCTATGTGCTTGACGATACAACAGCTGCATTTCCTTCAAAAATAGCCTATAAAACTTCTTAAATCACTCAGTTCCTCACTTGTTTGGAACTATAGTTGTCTGTGTGCTTATCTCACTTTTCCTCTGAACTGCGGGTTTCTGGAAGGGAGGCACCTCAAAGCATTGGGCCAGGAAACCAAACCCAACCCTTGCCCTTCAAGAGCTCAGGCAAAACCAAGAGACGGGTCCCTGCACAAACAGCTATCCTCACCTTCTCATGGCCTCTTCTCTTTCTCTTTCCACCCTCTGTTACCCTCGCAAAAGCACCACAAACATTTCTTATTATTCATTGTTTAGCTTTTGTCAAAAGTTTTTACCGAAAAAGCAGGCACCCCAGATCCTTTTTATAAAAGAGTAACGTATATGATATCATTCCTATAAAGCATTGTAACATACAGTAAGGCAATTACTTGGAATTCTCGAGGTTGGGAGGTGGAATAGAGGGAGGGAAGGAGATCTCTCTGCAGAGAGTGACTAAATTAGGCCATTTGGCACTACTGTGACTCTGCAGTTCACACTTTCAGTAAAAATGTCACCTTGCAGATTTTGGATCATAAATTAGCTTGAAAAGTCAAAAATCCTGGGGAGACGCTTTTAGCTTGTTAGTAATATTATTGAGATCTTTTCCTGAAAAATTACAAATCAAAGGGTATGAAATGTCATGATGCTGCCCATCTCATTATCTGACAAGTAGTTATACAAACCAGAATTTCTTTTAACAAACCATACGAGTCAAGTTTATTTCAGGAAAAATGAAAAGAAAATAGAAATAAGTTAAAATATACCATGATAAATCATCTCAGAGTAACTACCTTCCACTTTTCTTTGGCAAACAGTATACCAAAACATGTATTTATACAAACAATAATCTAGAAAATACTTCTTTGATAACATGAAGTAAAATTCCTTTAGCATCCAATTTTTCTACTTCTATTCAACAGTTTAGAAACATATTTTAGTACTATGTGTGTTAAGCAAAACAAAGTATAGCATAATGAGAGATGGCCTCCTTATGAGTAAAACACAAATGTTTCAAGATTTTAGCAGAAAACAAAAGTCCCAAGGAAGTCACTGCAGAATGGGAATCCCAGTAGGTTTTCCACATGTTAATTCCCACTGAAGCTCTGACTCAAGAACAGACACACCCGCCCCATTACCCTTGACCCAGTTGAAACTGATGTAATATTTTCTTTTATACTTATAAATGCATATACTCATGTTATTTTTCATTTTGTTATTGTGGTTTATCATTGACCTTTTAAAAAAAAGTGACTAAGTAAGGGAGAACATAAAAAATAATTATGGAAAATCCAAATTCGAAAAACAGGCACATTTCCAAAGAACATATTTCTGATCCTAAAATAACCTCCCTTTAACCCTAAAGGACCAGTAGGATTTTGCAGACACCTTGCTCAGCTTCCATTTTCTCGAGTTTTCTGCATTTCTCAAGCTCAGCAAGAAGTCTGGGAATCGATACCCATGAGAACCAATCCAAAATGACTTATCTTTGACACCAAATTTGATATTTTCTTTTTATTTCTTTTCCTTAAATTTTCTTCCCCTTCAGGTTCGCCACTTATGCCCAATTTCCCATCTGAGGGACGCAAATGATTTGTAAAAATATGATGATTAAAATAATGAATTGTCCCACCCCTTTCTAGCCCAAGTTACTAGTGCTGTCCACTTTGGGAGGAGTCTGTGATTCTATTACAGTTCACCAAGTATAGACCCAGCTTTGTATTATCCCTGAACTGGACAGCAGCCACTGCATGTGCACAGTGATGTTGCTTGGAAGGCAGGAAATTCAGGGGAAGTCACGTTGTCTGGGTCTTATCCATTAAACCATTCACATCAGCTGAGTATGTGGAGAGCAAAGCCCCCTGAGACAATAGGAGCAAATGACATAAAACCCTTTTTTAAAAAAAAGGACTCATAGTACCATTTGAGCATCAAAGGCAAGGGTCAAACGAAACTTCAGATTAACAGCTCAGGAATGACTGAGATTTGACTACATGTTGTCTATGACTCAATGTGGAATGTTACCAGCTTCCATGCATGGACTTTTATTCATATCCGAAACATAAACTAGGGAAAAGAATCCAACAAAAAAAAGCAACAAACTCTCACTAATAAGAACAATTCTGTATTTCCACTCTTTGTAGAAAAACTGTAGTTCAAGAGTGGTAGTTTCTTATAACTAATTTACTCTGAATATTCCAGATAATATAGCAGAAACCAAAGACTGGTAATTGCAAATGAATTTCAACATCGTTCTGTAGTTTATTAGTAGTCATGATGTTATTACTGTTATTTTGAAACTATTTTATATATGGCAGGATAAAATAAATGATCAATTTTGTTAATATTATAGGGAACCAACATTTTTAGGATAAAAATAGATGCAAGAACAAAATTAAACAAGTAAAAACTTCTAATTATATTTTAATTGAAAATATCAGTATGAACTCATAATTTTTAGAATGTTTTTCTGCCTCTGACCACTGAGAAGTCCAATAACAATAAGCACTTCCACGACCAGAGTTAGGTTTCTAAATACCATCCCGACTCCTCAGGACAAAAACCAAAAACACGAACAAAAATTCTTGGAGGAATAACTAATTCCAAGTGTGCAGAGAAAAACAAAGAGAATGTACAATATGACCCTGGACATTTTGTTGTGCAAGAAAATCACGAAATGTCTTAAAGATGAATGCACTGGGATAGAGGGGACGCGGGAGCTGGCTTGATGGGGCTCTCCATTGCCAGCTTGAGAATTGAAAACAATAGACATGGAAATCATGTGAAATACTAAAATATCCAGAAGTTTATGATTATACTCATCATAAAAAAAGAGAAAGTCCTTAAAAATTAATCTGCATCCATTTGAAACTGCTTGTGCATAAACCCTCTATTCCTATCATGGTAATTAAAGGGGAAGGAGGCATTTCTTATTCCTTTCCTACGCAAATGACATTTCAAAGCACCCAATAACTCCAACTGATGTCACAAAGTGCCACTTTACAGAGCACTTCCAGCTGATAAGTGAGTGTGGAAGAAGTGACAGAATTCCAAAACATCTATTTTACAATCTCTAATGAAGAAATTGGTTCAGACTATGGTCATTGACAGATGCTAAAACTCTAGAAGAAAGATGCATGAGAACTAGATACTTGCAGGATGCCCAAAACTGGTTACTTGTTGGTAATAAGGAGAAAACACAAACTTTATGTTGGAGGGGCCAGGCTGTTGCTTTGACCATCTTGTCAACACTAACAGTGGGACAACTAACCGTGGGCGAGCCTTCTCAGGGGGTGCCATCTGGAGGACGGGGTCCCTCCTGTAAAGTATTCTTGACCAAAAGTTGATCCTGAATCTAATCAACTGTGGAAAAACATTTTTGACAATTGTAAAAAGGCTATCAGGGAACATGAAAATGGACTGAACATTAGATGGCGGGACTATTGTGGATTTTGTTAGGGTTGGCCAGGCGCAATGGGCTTTTGTGTGCGCAGGGGAACTGCATACTGAAGTACTTAGGGGTAAAGTGTCATGATGTCTAGCATTTGCTTTACATACTTCAACAAAGAAAAAATAGACTTAAAAAGATAAAATATGGCAGAACTTTAATCACTATTAATAGAGAGGTACTAGCATAAAGAATTTGTTGTAATCTATCTTCTGAATGTATATTTGAAAATTTTCAAAAAACTTAATAAGGGACAACTTGTAAAAACGAAATCTTTTGTACATTCCATTTTCATTCTTAAAAATATATATCATTTTCTGTGTTTAGATAAGGTTTACCTTAATTCACTCATTAATCAATATATATCTTCTATGACTGGTGCTGTTTGCCATGATGGGAACATAGTCCAAGCCCTCATAGATCCTTCATTAGAGCAAAGGAAGCAAACATTAAACTAAGTATGAAAGTAATTATTTAACTACACCTGTGATGAGACTTCTCAGGAGAAGCCCAGGCTCTGAGGATAGCGTCTAATACCAGGAGATCTGGCCTCACCTGGGGAAGTGATGGTCAAGCCAAATACAAGACAAATGTATTGTTTCCTAAAGCAATAGAATCTCAGGAGCTCATGAAGAGAAGTGACTGCATGATTGGCAGCAAGAGAGGATTTAAGGTTAAGGACCCAGGGGTCAGTCAGGTGTGGACAGTGTCCAAGGACACAGAGGCCTTGTGTGTTAATCTGGCAGGAAAACTGGCTCCTTACCAAGCCCGACCAGACACAGGCAGAGGGGCAGGGAGAGAAGAAAGAAGCAGAGAGAGGTTAGGGACTTCCTGCTTGGAATCAGCTCAGCTGCATTTGCAGATGGAGAGAGTTGAACAGCCAGCTGGGAAAGGCTGGGGAAGAGGAGAGCCAGGGAAATTGGGCAGGCTCACCCAAGCACACAAACTTGGATGAAAGGTCAGACTCCAGTTTATTTACAAACAACAGTGCATTACTTGAATTCCCTAAAGTAATACTACTAGAGAAGCATTAACTACTAACTAGAAGTCCCTCCAGACTGTAAACTTCTCTTGGAGCAATAAGTATTCTGTCCCCTCTGTCCAAAAGAAGAGATTGGATTGTCTCTTGGGTTTGGCTAGGTCAATGTATCCTCCTTGGAAAAGCCACGGTGGAACATGCCTTCCTGTTTTCTTTAACATAGAACAAATGCGGGGCATCTAGAAGAGGCTGAACCTACCACTTAGTTCTTTTTTAAAAATTGTGAAATGTTTTAAGTTCATGAGAAGTGCAGAGTAGTGTACAATGGTACTACAACTCAGAACTTCAAAAATTTAACATTTGATTAATATATTTATTACAGAATAAAACATTACACACACAGTTGAAGCCCCCCTTATATCCTTCCCCAAACCCATTCCCCTTCCTTCCTGGGGGTGACTACTTTCCTGGTTGACATGTCACCTTCACATATATACCACATATATGTGAAAAGTATACATCCACAAATGACATATAAAATGGCTTTGTGCATATTTAAATGATGTTTTCAATAAATTACTTACATCTTATCATACTATAAAGTATCAGTCTGCAACTTGTTTTTATCACCTAATATTAATTTTTCAAGATTCATAAATATAGACCTAGTTTATTCAGTTTAACTATTGGTTATATTCCATTATGAGAATACGGTACAATTTGTTCATCCATTTCACCTACTGGCAGGCATTTTAAAATTGGAAACCTTTCATCGTCACAGACCATGCAGCTGCAATGCGTCCCTTCGAGCATCACATTAGGTATATGTGTGCGTGAGTTCCTCTAAGATTTACACCAAGAAGTGGGATTCCTGTGTTCCCACTTTTAACCTAAACATGACTCTATCATCCTTAGATGCAGAATTTATCTTCAAACATCTTTGATCTTCCTAATGGGTTATGTCCTCTTGTGAAAGAATTAATATGCATTTATTTCTGGGACACTTAAACATAGATTTATTCATTATTTATAAGTTTTAAATCAGTGAATGAATATAAATATCAGTTTGTGTATTATAACTTACCTCACATAAATAACTTTCATTATAAGTTTCTATTTTGTTAGTATGTATCCCCTTCACACTAGGGTATTTGGTAAAACAAATCTTAGTTCCTCTAGAGAAATCTCATAATTATACCTCTTGTCATCTTTCATAACCTGAAGACTGTTTTTCTATCATACTGCATATAAATTAATTAGTTTTCTTATATTAATAAGACTTCTCAGTTCAAGTTTTAGATCTTTGGATAATTACTAGGGGTACCATACTGTGTTTATCTAATTTCATCCAAGAATCTTAGTGTTTTAGCTATCCTACGATATCCCCAAGAAACCTGCTAAAATGATTCCACTGGTCTAGAACCCAGCTGAGCTCACTTGTAAAACTTAAACTTTTGCATGAATAAACACGGTGTTAGCTATTAACATATTAAAATATTTCATCTCAACTATTTACACATGTAAATTACACCTTACCTAGAATGATATGAGAAGAAAAGAATCAAATGTTAGGAGCAAAATAAATCAATGACTAGTGCAAATTATGTATTGATGAAGAATTCGCTAATGACAATCCATAGCTGGATCATTTTCCTTTTCAGTCATTGTCTTGTTTTCCATCCACAAAGGAAATAATGCGATGGCTCAGTCACAGTTGCATGGGAAAGATGTGAGAACTGATATGTGGCTTTAGTCAAACTTATTAAATTGTCATATTTATTGAATTTATTTAATATTAGTTCAAATAAATCAGGTTATCTCAACTTAGACCCTAAGATGGTATTATCTGCAATTTTTTTTTAAAGCTAAATTTCAGCCAAACATAGCAGGAATTTTTATTCATAGCAGACTCTTTTTAGAGTCTGTTTTTCATTCCTGAGTTCATAGACATCCTCTAAACTTTAGGTGACCTGATATCATTCGAAATTGGGCCAGAAACCCTGGATTCTCCCCCATTCTGGGTTGTACTGCTGAAGCTGGGTCAAAAGGAAGCAACACGCAATTTATATATCAAGACCAACACCTATTAACCTGAACAAGCAAGTTCTGAGGGCCACGGTGAGATGAGATCAGGAAAACTTGTTCAGCCTTATGGGTGGGTGCTTTTAGTTTCTATACAGATGACATGCGCATCTTGAACATTTTTAAAACACAAAGGTACAGCTCCACATGCCATCAAATAAGCCAGGAGTTCATATTTCAATCTCACCAGATAAAAACAAAAGTTTACTTTTTCTGAGAAGAAAGTGTATGTTTTCAGGCATTCCCTCATGGTGTTGATTATGTGTAGTCAGTTTGGAAGGCAAGATTGAAGGTGAGAGAAAAGTTAGTTGTTAATTTGCACTTAGACTGAAGCCACCAGCTGAGAGCCACTGACTTGGGCCAATGCCGAGACCAAGGGCTTCCCTACCTACCATCTCCATTTATGGGGTAGCCTCAGAAATTCAGTCCAGATCCAACAATGGCTAATAGTGTTTAGCACTTTTAGTGTCAGGCACTGTTTTGTATTTTCACATGTATTAATGCATTGAATTCTCACATAACCATATGGGTTAGATGCTATTATTGTCCCCATTTTGCAGATGAGAAAATTGAGACACAGATTAAGTACCTTACCTGAGTTGCACAGCTCCAGAGTGTGGGCTCTCAAGCACTAGACAACCCTGCACGTTTTACATGGCTCCGATAGGGCCAGTCAGCTACACATTGCTGTGGTTTAGAGCCCTCAGGGAAACTGGATCTCTTCTGGAGCCATTCCAGGTTTGAGGATCTCCCTGTACTCATTAGAGGACAGGACAAAGAAAACCAAGAGTTGTATTTTCCATTCACTCGGAGGAAGACCTCAAAAAGTCCTTGGAGATCAAAGCCAGTTTGGAGCAAGATCAGCTTGAGTTTTTCTCCCGGCAATGATTTCACAAACCCATTAATAATTCTTTAAATGTTACTGGTTGAACTACTATTAGCACTGATAATATGACCGTGATGAGAGGTCTCCTGGTCAAATAAATATATAAAAAACATTATATGAAAGATTAACTATGAGTCATAACAAGTACAAATATACTGAAGGGTCATAGAAATCCTGCAGTAAAGAAACACTTTAAATATTTCAAATTTATTGAGAATTTTTTTCTCCTAAGATAGTACAAGAACTGTCTTAGAAAGTTTTTCATGTAGAGAAAAATGTGTACCCTGAAGTTTTAAATGCAATGCTCTATAAATACCTATCAAGTAAACCTTGTCTGATATTGCAAAAAAGAAAAAAGAAAAAGAAACACATTTAACCTTGTTCGAGCTCACATTTCCCAAACACGCATCCCTTAACATTTCCATGGAACATCCCTTAGACGGGTGCTCCAGAATGAAGCTGATCGGTGGCATCTTAAGACTGCTGAGGAAAGAAAGATGTAGACACACTCAGGGTCACTTCGTCTTGAAAACATTCCAGAAGTGTGGTTATGGCCCCGCATGACCTCTCCTCCCAACATGGCCTCAGTAAGGCCTTCTCCTTTGAGAACTTTGGCAGAGCCTGGGTTCTGAGGTCGGCGCTCCACACTCTCAGGCCTCGGCTTAACTTCCTAATTCCCCGTGGACTTTCCTATCAACGTCTCAATGTGTGGCCCTGACCAACTTGAAAATGAGCCATTCAATTCTGATCCCCAAACCAGGGAGCAAGACATTTTGTTTGGATTTTTAGATGATCATTGGCAACTTTCCATATAAGTGGTTCCTCAAAAGGCAATGAGCCATAAACATCCATTATGGACAGGAGCAACTGGGTAATAATAGAACAGACACATGCTGTCCTTATGGCCTTTTCTCTAGAGGGGGGCTAAATTGAATTAAGTTCGTTCCCACAGTATATTACTCAGTGTTTCACAGGGGTATGAGAAACCTGGAAATTACAGTGCAAGCCACAAATGAATTGCTGTTAAGTCAAGTCACATAACTAACAGAAAATTCAATTCCTCTGTAGCCAAGCACAGCATCCAGTCCCCAGTCTATCGAAGAACAACACTAAGCCAGGAAGTGACCACTTTACAGGTATCTACTGTTCCAACCAGTCAAGGACCTCAGAGCATTTTAAAAGTATAAACTGATTAGGATTTTCGTCTTACTGGAGCAGAATCATATAGAATCAAAAATGTGGTCCTGCTCCTGCCTCCTGTGACCCCACTACAATGCCGCCCCCCCAAGCCAGGTAAGCTAGATTCATACTATAAGACACACACCCATTTTCCTCCCATATTGGTGGGGGGGAGTGCATCTTATAGTCTGAAAAATACGGTAAGTTATAATTCTCATAAGAAATACATCAAACTTCTCATTAGATTGTTACAATAATGGTCTAAAGCTCTTTTTAATAAGTGAAATCTGCACAATGAAAGGAAGATAACTTGCCAGACATTCTTTGTTTCTACTACTTTAGTTGCTTCATACCAAAAGAGAGAATTGAAGAAGAAAAATCATTAAGATTCTTTTAAACTTTGAAATTCTATAAATGTACCATAGCCTGTTATAAGATTGGAAATGATCCATTATATAGAAACACATAATTTGCATTGAACTTTTTGTATGAGTTTCCCTTACAATTCCTCAAAGAAATGGTTTACTTTTCAAGGGTGGGGACTGAAACTGCCATTTCTATACTTCTTCATAGAATATCTTATAACATATCTGTTTGACCTTGTGCTAGGTCTCCAGGCCCAGCATGGGGGCTGGGGTTCAGGAAATGTTTGTTGACCAGCTCACCTAGAAGGAGGCACAATTCTTGCCTTCTCTAAATCACTAAAGCATCACACCCATAGTTGGTTAACCTCTTAATGTCCAAGCAAAGTGGCCTCCTCTTGGTACTTGTTCTTCTTGACCTCTTCATAACTTGGTATACCATGGGATTCAGTTTTCTGTGTTTTTCTGAGCCTTCTGTACGTGTCTCAAGGATTTTGACCATTAATCACTCCTTTAAAGGAAAATAGACCTTTCTGAAAAAGTGGGTTGATAATTATATTTTCTATATAGCACCTCAGCCTATACCCTGCCATAACTTTGACCCTTACTAAGGTGGTCTCCTAATTCTGTGTTCCTAGCTTGGAGTTCAGTCTCCCAAAGTCTTAGGGCCAGAGGTGCCTGCACCACAAGCAAGG
Organism: Desmodus rotundus; assembly: GCF_022682495.2. Taxonomy (NCBI): domain Eukaryota; kingdom Metazoa; phylum Chordata; class Mammalia; order Chiroptera; family Phyllostomidae; genus Desmodus; species Desmodus rotundus. Next base: position 99,946,764 of record NC_071393.1, read on the forward strand.
AAAGGTCTAGGATCTTGGCTTGAAAATGAAGTAATAGTAGAACAAAACTGGCCCAGGAATTCACCAACAGCATGGACTGGCCAAACGTGACAGCAGTGTCAGCAGTGGGACCACGGCTGGAGCAAAGTCTGGAAGTCAGGAAACCCTGCATGATACCAGATACCCTCCTACTGTTTAGTCCCACAAAGCAAAAGTAGCAGGGATGTTAAGGAACAGTGGTGGCAAGGCAACCTCCAGGGCCTGCTTTGTTGGCCTAGTCTATCTGTAAGGCACATCAGGCTCCTGGGCTCTTTATAGGCATAAGACACAGAATGGGTATGTACAGAGTAGGGAAAAGGAAGGCAGCTTTTCATGCTTAGTGGGTTCTTTAAATATTATGCTTTCATGTGATCAAAGGGACAAAGTGGTCCCTTTACTTTACAATAGCACTTATAAGGCACCAGGTGTTCTGCATGCACTATTGCATTTAATTCTCACAACAACTATATGAGATCATCATCATTCCACCAATTTTTCAGGAAACCAAAGCTTAGCAAGTTTTAATACTTGCTCAAGCTAGCTAGAATTTGGATACAAGTCCTCATGTCCATAAACACTCTCTTACAGTGCATTTCAACATTCAATAGATATGTGCTAGGCACCATGTTGAACTTGAAGATGTTAAAAACATGAATTAGACAGAGTTCCTGTGCTAATGGAGTTTATTATAACTTAATAGGATAAATAGGATCCAGTCCAATAGATATAATACAAATATCTATAGCAATGAGAGACAGAGTGAATAGTGTGACTGCAAGTATTAGAGGGAAAAAAGCATAATATGTACACCAGGAATACTGATTCATTCAGGACTGCTAGAGAAGAGAAAGCTTGAAAAGGAGGTAGGAAGGGGTACAGTCAGAATGGTTGTTTGGGGCAGATAATGGAAATTGTAAATTTCTAGTCTAGATTTGTATTCATTCCAGAGAATAATTGCTGTTTTCTAGTAGTAGGGTATTATAGAAAAAGAAGTCTAGAAGTGGTCTGCAGGGAGGATTGAAAGTGGATTTACTTGTGTGAAAAAGGACGTTAAGGAGGCTGAGAACTCTAGCCAACATGCAAAGAACTGAATTAGGGTGGGGCAGACAGACTAAAGGGAAGGAGGTGAACGGGAAGTGAGCTTAATAAGGTTGGAAAACAAATAAATGTGGTGAATAAGTGAGAAAAGAAGTAAAAATAACTCTAAGATTTTCACACATTCTATGATTTAAAGATGATGCTATCATTGTCAGAAATGATAACGGAATTCAGAAAGGACCTGAGGAGGAAGAAGGTTTAAAGGGACAGTGATGAGTTCAGTTTTGAATATATCAACATTGAAGTGTTTGCCAGAATTTCAGGGGCAAGCATCTGGTAGGAATTGAAAATGTTAGACAGATGATCCAATCAGTCAGGGCTTGATTACAGAAATGGGTGTGTCGCACACATGAAGAATCAAAGCCACAAAAGTACCAAGGGAAAGAAACCCTTCATCCCTTCAATTAATTTTTATTGAGTCCTCATTCCATATCAAACACTGTCCCGGGCTCTAGGGATGCAATGGTGACAGAGGTCTTGCCTTCGTGGAATTTATTTTCTAGAATGTAGACTAAAAGAGAAGAAAGCTAAATGCGAAATTTTAGCCATTTACTCTTAGAGGATGGAAAGGGAAAAAAAGCAAGTCAGGGAACAGGCAGAATACTATGTCTCAGATGTCAAAGGAGGAGAAATGTCAAGAAAGAGTGGAAATACTGAAAAAAGAATTGGCTTGTTATAATTATTACATAAACATTTATTAAGTGCCTTGAACCTGCCAAACATAAAAGAGGAGAGCAGAAGTGCTGGCTGGTGTGTCTCAGTGGATTGAGTGCTGGCCTGTGAACCAGAAGGCCATAGTCAGGGCACATGCCTGCGTAGTGGGCCAGGTCCCCAGTAGGCAAGCACACATTGATGTACCTCTCATACATTAATCCTTCCCTCTTTTTTTCTTCCTCCTTTTCCCTTTCTCTAAGAAGTAAATAAATAAAATCTTTAAACTAAAAAAAATAGTAGACCAGAAAGAGTCTACCCTGGGGGAGCTTACATTCCAGTAAAAGGAGGCAAAAGTAAACTTATTAAGCAAGATAATTATTCACTGTCATAAGTACCCATAAAGAAATAAACAGGATGAAGCAATGAGGGGAAGCTGGAGAGAGGGAGACGTCTTTATAGGGCTGCCAGGTGCGACCTCTTAAAGAAGTGACATCTGAACTGAAACCTGAGGATAGTCAGCTATTCCAGAGCAGTGGAAGGAGTGTTCTAGGCAGAAACAAACAAGTACATAATTGTGGAGTCATTAGAAAAGGTCATTAGAGGAACATAGGGAAGGACGGTGTGTCTGGAGCCCACTAAACAGGCAGAAGACTGGTATGATATGAGGCTGGACAAACCACCACCAGTGGTCCAGCAGAGAGAAGACACACCTTGGCCTTGATTGCTAACAAAGAATATAAGGAAAGAGTCAGACTTAGAATTAGAATCAGTAGAATTTGTTGAGAGATTAACCATGGGAGATGAAGGAAAGGGGGAGTCAAAGATGACTCTGCTTCTCTGCTTCAGTAATCAGGTGGATAATGGTGCCACATATTTTGATGTGAAAGACTGGGAGGGAAATACATTAGAGGGCAAAGAGCTCCATTTTGGATATGTAAAGTTTAAGATACCTAGGTAAATATTATGTTGATTGCCAAATATGGGTTTGGGCAATAAGGAGGCCACTGGTTTGTAATTGGAACTGTGGTCCGTGGTAGTTCTGTGGTTATAGCCTCATAGCCACTTCCTGTCCAGCTTCAACAGAAAGTCTCTGTGGAGGATCTGATAAGTGTGACGTGGCCCAATGCCCAAGTGCTAACGTACTCCTACTGCTGGACCTTACCTGTCACATTCCCATTCTTGTGGCTGGTGGGCAGTGGGGCTGAAGAAAGTACACAGGGTATATTACCAGAAAGAAGCTAGAAGGATATGCTACCCAGACAACAAAAACCACCACCAAATGCAGAAGAGTTGGCCCTGCTTTTGCCCATATAGCAACTTTTTTTTTTCAAAATACAACAATCTTTATTTGCTTCATGAATCACAAAAGCCACACTACAAAATGATAGCTCTATGTAGGCATCTTTGCCAGAATAAGATGACTGATGATGCAGCCAGTTGCCACCCCTAAGTGATTCCCACTTAGAGACAGAAAGACTAAATAAGTTGGCTACTTGATCTAAGTGTTCATTTACTTACTCATTAAACAAGTATATATGAGGTACTTAACATGTGACAGGAGATTTGGGAGATAAATATATAGTATCCAGAAAGTATCCATCTATATAAAATAAAAAATAGAGACATTTATTGAAGAAGATACAAGATGTAAGAAACATTGTACACAGGACAATGATGCCTCAGTCCCCTTCAAAGTAGGCATATTGGGACCTCACATAGTTCTCCTAGTTGCCATCAGCTGCCCCATTATATTTTCCTGGATCTCCTCGATGGTCTGAAATCTCTTCCCTCTCAAAGGTGAAGACTGAGGTAAGGTTATAGAATGGTCAAAATATCTGTTGAACTGAATTCTAAATTTGTATTACGAAGTAGTAGCATATAGGGGTTAAAGGTCCATTGGGGCTAGATGATAGAGAGTCTTGAATGCTAGGTTCTGGATCAAGTAAGACCCACCTTGGTGTTTGAGAAGGAATGGCAGGATGCAAGCAGTGTCTCAGGAAGTCGAATCAGTAGTAAATTGGGGAAGCATTAGAGGTGAGGAGGAGTCAAGAGGTCACCACACCTTCTGTGCATGAGTGCTAGTGCTGAGCTAGGGAGAAGATGGTGTCACTAGGGAAGAAAGGGTGGAAGAAAGAGGGTATGAAGAAATGTTTGGACGGGAGGAAGGGAGGCTGGGAAGAGTTTCAGAGAGGCAGGAAAAGAGAAAATAGTCAAAAGTGACTGAGATTTTGAACTTAATAAAATTAAAAAAGGCAGCTTTACTATAAAAACTGGAAGGTCTGGTGGTTTGGGGAAGACATGACTAGTTGATTTTAGACATGGTTTATTGATTTGGAGGCACCAAGGGGACAGCCTGAGTAGATTTTCAGCAGTGGGTTGGGCATGTGGAATTGGAACCAGGAAAGCCAATGGATTGGAGACAGGCCTTCAGGTTGGTAGGCGAGCTCTGAAGGTGTGGAAGTGGAAAAGATTACTGGGCAGAAAGGGCTGAGGGGAGGGGTGAGGTCAGAGCCTTGGGAAGCACATTTAGAAAGGAACTGGGCAGTGACAGGAGTCAGAGCAGGAGTCTGAGGGGAGGTCAGAGGTCAAAAGGGAGAACGTGGTTGTGATGGAAGCCCAAGAATGATCAACCAAATCTTTCACGTTGCTTATCCTGATTTCAGAGAAACAGTTACCTTGTGGCAAGTTGAAAACATGTCTTTTATCCTTACTCAACTCGCAGGGGCAGATTCGTAAGCTGAGTAGTGATTACATGCAAAATGTGCAGCATGCCATCATTTAAGGAAAATTTGGCACTCTGGTTGGGAAGTGCATTTGTCACATGAGTCAGAGTAAAAATCTCGCTGCCTCTCAAAGAGGACAGGCCCTGACCCCACAGGCAGGTCTGGACTGCTTTGGGGCTTCCTTCCTGACTCTATTCAGAAATGGAGTGGGAGCTGGAAGAAAGAGAGCCACGAAACTTGAGATTCAGAGAAAGGAAGTTCACACAGAGGCAGATTGGAGGCATGAGTTATTTAGGGAAAAGGAGGATTTTGTGGTAGAGAAACTGAAAACCACATCTAGAAGACATCCTCTCTCTCTCTCTCTCTCTCTCTCTCTCTCTTACTAGGAAGAGGGAAAAATTGAAAATAAAAATTTGAAAATTAAAAGGGGAATTAAAATATAAAACGATGTCAGGTATTTAACTTAGTACATTCTAACCCCTCATTAAGAAACGTGCATGTTACATTATATGTGAATTGCCCACTTTTAAAAATAACTAAAAGTCACTGATTTATAATTGAGAACAAAATGCACACTGAACTTAGAAACAAAAAAAAGTACAAAGAAAAAAATCAGGTTACCTCTGATTTCTAACACAGAGAACCTCTTGTTAAATGTTGGTGTATAGTATAGAATTCCACTGTAATTGGACAATTAGGCTATTTTTAATCATTTACTTCTATAAACATCATTATGATGAATATCATCATACCTTCATTTTTGAATACTTGTTTGAATATTTACTTACCATCAATCCCTTTAAGTAGATTTGTTGGGCAAAAGGAGAATTTTTAAAGCTTTTGATAAATACTGCCAGATTAGTCTTCCAATAATTATATAAATTTGATCCTCTGCCAGCAATGTAACACAGTGTCTATTTTTCCCACATTCTCACCAAATCTTTTATATTAATTGGTATTTCACTAAATACACAGCTTGGTTGAGCTTTTCCCCAAATATTATTGACCATTACTATTTCTTCTTTTATGAATTGCTTGTATGTCTTTTGCCTATTTTTCTTTTCAGGGATGTTCATCTTTATCTTATTTTTATTGTTGTCTTTTTAGTCCTCATCCAAGGTTATGTTTATTGATTTTAGAGAGAGAGGAGGGGGCGCGAGGAAGAGAGAGAGAAACAAACATTGATATGAGAGAGAAACATCGATTGCCTCCGTACGAGCCCCAACCAGGGATTGAACCCACAACCTAGGTATGTGCCCTGACCAGAAATCACACCTGCAACATTTTGGTGTATGGGATGATGCTCCAACCAACTGAGCCACCCAGCCGGGACTTTTTCTTATTCTTTAAGTTTTTTATATAGTAAAAATGTTCACTCTTTAATCTGTCCCATACATTACAAATATTCATAATTTTTATCTTTAGTGTTTGAATTTAGTTTTTTAATGTACAGAAACATTAAAAATTTTTAAATGTATATATAGTTAAATATGTCAATAGCTATGGTTTCTGCTATGTATCTTATACTTAAAAAGTCTTCCCTACCACAAGTTTGAAAAAATTCACCTATATTTCTTATAGTTTTTCAGTTTTTAAAAGATATGTATGTATATATGCATATGTGCATGTGTTTTATAAAAAGACTTTGACCCATGTGGATTTTATTTTTGTATTTTGTATTTTTGTATGTGAATAGTAAATTAACTAGCATTAGCACAGCATATAACAAACTTTGTTCTTAGGACATTTGTTCAGAAAGATACAAATTGATGAAAAATGGGTCCTAAAATCAATTAAGATTGGACTGAGTCCCATACTATAATGCTTCTTTTAGGAATCAGTAATAACCATTATCAATCTACTAAGGAATCCTGATTAATTTCAACTTGAGGCTTTACAAATGTATTTGAGTGTGGGACACTTTCTTTGCAACTCAACTACTAAATTCAAACAAATATTTATTACATGTCTGATATTTTCAAACATATAGAATTATAGGGACCTAAGATGAGCAAGATATCATTCTTATCCTTCAAAATCTTAAAACCAAAAGGGAATAATAGTCACTGTTAGAAGTGGACAAACTCTTTAGGGTTCATCAACTGAATATGCAGAAGGATGGAGGAAAGGGAAAGGTCAAACAGCCTAAGTGCCCATCAGTAGATGAATAGATTAAAAAACCTGTGGTTCTTCTACACAATGGAATACTATGTAGCAGAAAGAAGAAGGAATTCCTACCCTTTGTGGCAGCATGGGTGGAACTGGAGAACATTATGCTAAGGGAAATAAGCCAGTTGGTGAAAGACAAATACCATATGATCTCACTTGTAAGAGGAATCTAATGAACAAAATAAAGTAACAAGCAAAACAGAACTAGAAACATGGAAACAGGGAACAGACTGACAGCTGCTGAAGGGAAGGGGTGGGGGGATTGAGGAAAGAAGGGGAAGAAAGTAGTCAAAGAATATGTATGAATGACCCATGTACATGGACAATGCTGTGGGGATAGACTGTGGGAGCAGGGGGTGGGGTGGGACAGATGAGGGCAAAGGGGGAAAATTGGGAGAACTGTAACGGAATACACAAGGGAAAAAAAAAAGAGTCCCAGTGACCGGACCAGCAGATGATACCATGTTGGGTCTGGATGTGCTCAGCTTGAGCTAACAGTGGTACACCCAACCGAGGGCAATGAAATATGTACAACTCAAGTTTAGGTGAGAAGAACAGAGGTATAGATTTGGAAGACATCAGCATAGAGAAGATACATAAAACTCTTGGGGTAGATTCATGCTATGAGAAAGAAGAGCAGAGAGCCACAATGTGACCCCTGGGGTGTGGCTACATTTAGGGAGCAGCAAGAAGAGCTAGGGGAAGGAAAAAGATGATGGCATGAGAGAGGAAGGAGGAGAGTCTTGAATAAATTTAGAGGTCCTTGGAATAGGTTTGTTTCACAGGATCATTCTGAGATAATTTATTAAAAATTAATTGATAATTTCCTGGATGAGAAGCTTGGAACAGAGGGTCAACTGACTTGCTCAGGGGACCACCATGAATCATCAGCTGTAAATCTGTCCACCACATATGACATACAACTGAAATGCAGAAGCTGAGAAAGGAAAGAAAATCGAAATTCTAAAAATATGTACAGGAACTACATCGTTTAAAAATGAAAAGAATTTAAAATACCTGGTTGTAATTTCAAAATTGTCACGACTCCAAATGAAATTGACCTCTCTGCTTTGGGAAAGGAGAAGCAAACAGACTACTGGCTGAGAGAATGGGTGGTGGTGGGTACTCCATGAACTGGGACTGAGGTTAGTGGTCAACTCTAGTGTTGAAGGGTGGTGAGTGGGCAGGAGACTTTACTAATAATGAGTAAAACCCCAACAACCTCCTTAAAGAGTTGACAGAGTCACGGAATGGTAGGGTTTGTGAGAAATGTTTGAGAAACCATAGGCAGAGGAATCACAGATTCTGATGTGGGAATTGAACATTCAGCTGGGTCACAAATAAAACACACTTCCACTTGAAACTGTTCTCATGGTTTCCATAGGGGCATCTTCTCTGGTTTATTTCCTTTCTCTTTGGTTGCTTATTCTTTGTATTCTCTTTCTCTCTTCCCATTCCTTAAATTCCATGTTCACAGACCTGGTACTCTAAGTCCAAGTATCACCTCTTCTGTCTGTAGAATCAGTTACTTAAATTATTTCTGGAAGATGTTTTCATCCTGTCTCTGTTCAGTGTTTTTCCTTTGCCAATAATCAAAACCAACATCCTCAGTCCTCTACTCCCAACTACCACCATCTGCAGACACATTTCCTCAGGGTGTGGGAATGCAGACAGAGCCAGTGTCTAGGGATGACCCTGGTACTGGCAGAGGCAATGGGGCATGCACCTCAGCTAAGCCACCATGTCCAACTTATCACCCTCACTCAGCCTCTCTTGCCCAGACCCTGGATTATTATCAGTGCCTCCAAAGCTCTTTGATACCAGTTTAATTTTTGAAGTGGATCTTCAACACCAATCAAGGAATAGCTGACATTATAGTTAACATTCATTGATTATTTACTATGTGTTAGTCACTGTTGTAAAAAAAATTATATGCATTAATGGATTTAATCCATTATTAACTCCTCTTTAAAGATGGGGAAACTAAGAAGTTAAATAATTTGCCCAGTTAGTAAGTGGAGGAGTAGCGTTCAGCCCAAGCAGTCTAACTCCTGAGATGGTATTAAAAAAGCTGGGCAGAGGGAGAGGAACACAGTGTTCAGAACACACAGATGATTCAGGCAGTGGCAAGAGATGGAGTTGGGTGTAAATCCAAAGGGATGGATACAATAAGTCAGGTATGGGCAGGGAAGCAAAGACTTCCATCTGCTAGAAAGTGACCTGATCACTTTGACCCAATTGTCCTGCCTGCCCATCCTTCTTGCTTCTTGCTGCTCGCTTCTGGAAAGCCCTTTCTGTCCCATTGCCCTCTCCACACTGTGTCTAGCCCCGGGAAACCCCCTCTAGGCTTCACTACACTCACTTTACCCAACCACCCATCACACTTACAGGTATTTCACCACTTATTTAAATAGGTAACTCTACCTATTTAAACTCTACCTAGTTACCTAATAGGTAACTCTACTCTAAAGGACTGCTTTATATTGTTTCTTAGCAGTTTCATGTGTTTCTGCTTATTCCTCCAAATCAGTGAGTGGTTTCAAAGTCAAGGACCATGTCTTAGGTACAGTCCTTCATTAGTTCCCCTTCCTATCTTCTTTTATCCCCTCATAAAGCTGACCACATAAAAGGCATTCAATGAAGACTTGTTTACTTAAATCCCATTATTGTGGGAAAACTTCCAAGTGACCTTTGCATGAGTGAGTTCTCAATCTTTAACTTTCTATTTGTATGTGGTATGATGTGGTGATCCATTGTTTTCAATTACATCTAGAACTTCTGTTTACTAAGTATGGTTTGAGTTATTTTGTGCAAAAAAAAAAAGACTGTTGTCCTCTGGAAAACATTTTTTATAACATTATTATTGGCAACTCATGCCGACATGGACCTACTTCTTCATTTTAGCTGAACTTTGAACACAGATTCATGTTCTCCAAGTTTCTTTCAGTGTCAACTTTTCTCTCATGCTAACTTCCTAAGATTGTCAGCCAAATCTCTCAATATGAACCAGAAATGGCCATGTATGCAAAAAAGGATCTAGCTAAAAGTTCAAAGTCTATTCATTTTATTGCTTTTAGTTAAAATGTTCTGCAAGCAGCAAGTCTAGAATTTCCAAGTGGTCACCATATGCGTAAGCCCAAGCAAATCAAACAATTTTCAACTGTAATTAGATAGTAATGTGGACTACTTTCTGTCTTACTATTTGGGCTTGCAATGTGAGCAGCAGCAGACAAATACCACTTCTCATTTCTCATACTTCAGGCCAGTATCATTTCAGAATTCACAGCACACAGTATCCAGAATTCTGCACATGCCAATAATTGCCCCAACTTCCCATTGTCTTTGAAACACCCATGAGAGAGATATTTTTTCTTATTGATAATACATTCTAATACTCTAACCTTGTAAAGTTATTCAACTTTATAGTATTTAAATTCTGTCTTCCAATTAGATTTTGAACTGCAAGTAAATAAAACCATCTATATATTCTTGGTATCTCTTACAACACATAATTTCAATGTTTTAAAAATAATAACTCAGGACTTCCGGCCAAGAGGGAGGCGTAAGCAGACACACTGTGCCTCCTTGTACAAGCAAAAGAAGGACAACAACAATTAAAAACAAAAAACAAGCAGAACTGACAGAAAATCGAACTGTATGGAAGTCTGACAACCAAGGAGTTAAAGAAGACACATTCATCCAGACCGGCAGACACAGGCAGCCAGGTGGAGAGGACTCACAGCAAGGCTGCAGCTGGCGGACCCCATGAGGTGGCGGATTGTGGAGTGGGCGGTCCTACATTCACATGCAGGAGGAACAACTGGGGAGCAAGACAGACTGAGAAACCCAGGGCTCCAGCTCCAGGAAATAAAACCTCAAACCTCTGATTGAAAACACCTGTGGGAGTTGAGGCGGCAGTGGAAGAAATTCCCAGCCTCACAGGAGAGTTTGTTGGAGAGATCAACAGGGTCCTAGAACATACACAAACACACACACTAGGAACCAGCACAAGAAGGGCCTAATTTGATTGTGGGTAGTGGGGGAAATGACTGAAATCTGGCAGAGAGCAGAGCAAGCACCATTGTTCCCTCTCAGACCCCTCCTCCACATACAGCGTCACAGTGCAGCAAAGTGGGTTGCCCTGCCCTGGTGAATACATAAGGCTCCACCCCTTTACCTAACAGGCACACCAAGACAAAAAAAATGGCCCAAATGAAAGAACAGATCAAAGCTCCAGAAGAAATACAACTAAGCAATAAACAGATAGCCAACCTATCAGAAGCACAGTTCAAAACACTGGTAATCAGGATCCTCACAGAATTGGTTGAATTTGGTCACAAATTAGATGAAAACATGAAGGCTATGCTAAGAGAAACAAAGGAAATTGTTCAGGGAACCAATAGTGATGGGAAGGAAACTGGAACTCAGATCAACACTGTGGACCAGAAGGAAGAGAGAAACATCCAACCAGAAAAGAATGAAGACACAAGAATTCAAAAAAATGAGGAGAGGCTTAGGAACCTCCAGGACATCTTTAAACATTACAACATCCAAACAATAGGGGTACCAGAAGGAGAAAAGGAAGAGCAAGAAATTGAAAACTTATTTGAACAAATATTAAAGGAGAACTTCCCCAATCTGGCAAAGGAAATAGACTTCCAGGAAGTCCAGGAACCTCAGAGAGTCCCAAAGAAGCTGGATGCAAGGAGGAACACACCAAGGCACCTCATAATTACATTACCTAAGATTAAAAATAAGGAGAGAATCTTAGAAGCATCAAGAGAAAAGGACACAGTTACCTACAAAGGAGTTCCCGTAAGACTGTCAGCTAATTTCTTGCCTGTAAGAGACTTACAGGCAAGAAGGGGCTGGAAAGAAGTATTCTAAGTCATGAAAGGCAAGGACCTACATCCAAGATTGCTCTATCCAGCAAAGCTTTCATTTAGAGTGGAAGGGTAGATAAAGTGCTTCCCAGATAAGGTCAAGTTAAAGGAGTTCATCATCACCAAGTTCTTATTATATGAAATGTTAAAGGGACTTATCTAAGAAAAAGAAGATAAAAAATAGAAACAGTAAAATGACAGCAAACTCAGAGCTATTAACAACCGAACCTAAAACAAAAACAAAAGCAAACTAAGCAAACGACTAGAACAGGAACAGAACCACAGAAATGGAGATCACATGGAGGGTTATCAACAGGAGAGTGGGAGGGGGATAGAGGGGGAAAAATTACAGAGAATAAGTAGCATAAATGGTAGGTAGAAAATAGACAGGGGGAGGGTAAGAATAGTATAGGAAAAGTAGAAGCCAAAGAACTTACATGTATGACCCATGGACATGAACTAAGGGGGAGGAATGTGGGTGGGAGGGGGGTGCAGGGCGAGGTGAATAAAGGGGGGGGGAATGGGACAACTGTAATAACAAAATCAATAAAATATATATTTTAAAAAGCTTGAGTGGCTTTTTCCATCAGAGATTGTAGGTATTTTGTTGTTTGTTTGTTTGTGTTGGTATTTGATATTCAAAGATTGTTATCTTTATTTATAAATTTTACTTGTAAATATTTATCCTATATTTAGTCAAAGGGTCCCCTAGAGTAAAAAAAAAATCAGTGGAGAGCTAGAAGATACTCTCTACTGGTATGTTTAATTTTTCAAATATATTTTTAAAATTATTGAACTCTTTAACTTTTGTCCCAAGCCTAGTCCCACCTCAGACAGCTTTTCTCCTTAAACCAATGCAAGGCTAACCAGACATTTTGTGAAAAGCATCCTCACCAACAATTTATAGGGGTTAGAAATACAGCAGTACTGGTATCCCCGGTCTGATAGCCAAGTCCCTAATGCTTAGCAACACACATAATGACCTCAAGACTATTCACATCCAGATGCTAGGATCTCTACTGCCCATATCTATACTGCCTAGATCTCTAATGTATCCTGGGTTCCTCCATCGCCCCAGGGTGCCGATAGCCAGTGGAATCCCATTCCACACTGTGTTCTCCAGCCAGTGCGCTTGCTCCTGCTCCCCACCTCTCTTTTTCTTTTGATCTTTCTTTTTCGTCTTGTGTCTTCTCTCTTTTTCTCTTTTCTCTCTCTTCCTCTCTCCTTCTCTCCCCTCCCCTTTCCTTCCCTTCCTAATCCCTCCTCTCTTTCTCTTCCTTCTCGGTTTCATTCATCAAATATTTAATAACATGCACTATGTGTGGGATCCCTTTGTCAGGCTTTAATGACACTATGTTAGAGTTTACAGTTAAATAGAAAAGTAAATATTAAGGAAATGATCACAAACTGTGATGAGTTCTATGAAGATAAAGAATAGAAACACATGATAACAGGTTCCAGAAATCTGGTCTCATCTGGAGTGTTGAGAACTCACTTAGTTTTTAAACCCAGATGTGAGAGAGAGGTTGAATTCACTAACTTATTCTCCTTTTGTCTTTTTTCTGTTTTATTTCTGAGAGGGCAATCTCCCCATCTGCCAGCTGCCTTCTCAGTCTCTCTGGCTTTTGTGTTCCAAAAGCATAAGCCCTTGGGGAAAGGAATTGATGGGTATAAACAAAGTGTTTTATTCGATGGCAAGGGGAAGGTAGAGTCTCCTTCTGAAAGGAAAAAATGTGTCTGAGATGATGAGGCAGAGAGAGTATGAGAGGCAGGCAGAGGGAGAAAGTGATCCTTTGAGTTCCTAGATCAGAAATAACCTGCACACACCATTCTCAGTAGCTGATGGGTGGGGCAATGGACGAGCATAGGAACAGTTGATTCCAGAAAACAAATGTCTGAATCTAGGCCAGAAGTTACAACTTAGACACTTACGGGGTCTAGGTAGGTGACAAATTAGGGAAGCGCAGATGGTCGTAGAAGACTATGAGGAGTGAAATGGCCCACCTGGAGGGGCTGCCATTACTCAAGGTCTGGTCTGCTGATTGCTGCCCAGCAGGAGTGGGCCCAGTGTTGCCAGATCTCCTGATTTTTCAAACCTAAAATTTAAGTTACAAACTCTTAATTTTTAATTGACTCAATTGTCCATGTCAAACAAAATGTACCTTAGTCCATTCAGGATGCTAGAACAAAAATACCATAGACGTATAAACAGCAGAAACTTACTTCTCACAGTTCTGGGAAGTCCAAGATGAAGGCACAAGGAGATTAAGTGTCTGGTGAGGTCCCGCTTCCCAGTTCTCAGCCATCTTCTGGCTGTGTCCTCACGTGGTGGAAGGGGTGAGGGAGTTTTGGGGGCTTCTATTATAATGACACTTATCCCATTTTTGATGACTCTGCCCTCCTCACCTCAGCACTTTCCAAAGGCCCCACCTCCAAATACCATCACTCTGGGGATTAGGATTTCAACATATGAATTGGGGTGGTGGCTAGACATTCAGTCCAATGTAATACCTGTGGGTTAAACGTACCCTACAGGCCACACATGTAGGAGCTGATCAAGGAAGAAAAGGCAGCCTCACAAAACAGTTCCTGTGCTCCAAGCATGGAGCAATTAGCAGGAGATGTGGTACACAGTGTAGACCAGGCCCACATGCTCTCCTTCCTACCTCCAAGGTCCTTCTTCAGACCAAGAGCCAAAGATCCTAGATTAGAGAAGAGAGGTAGAGGACAAGACATCCCAGAAGACCTGATACTATGCTTTTTAGCTGCCAGTACACGTGAATAGAGACAGTCAGAAATGAAATTGAGTAAGAAAGAATCATTAATACTATAGATTATTTTTGTAATCCTTATATGAAATGCAGAGTGCTCTACCACCTCCTTCCCATCCCCCTCCTGCCCTCAGGGAGCCAGGCTTCCTAAGAACCACAGTCTGGTGAGCTCCTCCCACGCACTGCCCTGGGCAGGCAAGGGCCTTTGACTCACTGCTCCTGCTATCTCTTCCTTCCCACCAACTCCACAGATGCTTCCTTCCCTTCCTGCCCAATCCATGCCAGGACCTGGCCCCCAGGCCCTATCTTCCACCACTTCTCACCAGGGCACATGTGAAAGTCAGATCCCTGTAAGTGAGGGTTTGGAAGTGAGAGGCTGGGAGGAGGCACTTGTATGTCAGGGATTGTGAGAAAAATGAGTGCCTGGAATTCCCAGTTGGAACCTGGAACAAATAAAGACAACATAAAAAGGAGGGATTTGTTTCTCTACTGCTATGTATAATTATAGTTTGGTCATATTAAATCATGATGTGAAGATTGGTCTGGAAAACTAAACTAATTCCTGATTTTTAAAAAAGAATAGGGAGAGGCATTTTAAGCTCCACCAACCTACATCAAAACCATGGTTCTCTTCACCACTTTCCTCCCTTACTTCGCCCATTGATTCTTGTAGCTTCACAGATGAGTCAAATCCTAGACTTTAAGTGCAACTTCTCTGAGCACAGGCCACACCCTTTCCACTGCCTAGGGCACAACTCCGGGGTGGGGGTGGGGGGCTGTCCAGAAGGTTTCCCACATGCCTATGGGGATTTTAATAAGAAACTCCCCAGAGTTGCAGAAGGGTATAAGGGCAGGTGGGTGAAACATGAAAAATGCCCTCCTCTTGCTCCAAGGGAGTAGGGGCGTGGATCCCCAGGTCAGGGCAGGCTGAATTTCAACCTTAGGGCTGGGAATTGTTTGTCTCATCTTCCTTTTTTCTGCCATCATTCTTCTAGTCGTCAAAACGACCCAGCAATTCTGTTCCTGGGAATTTATCCGAAGAAACCCCAAACACTAACTAATTCAAAAGAATATATGCACCTGTATGTTCATTGAGAGCTATTTACAATAGCCAATATTTGGAAGCAGCCCCACTGTCCATCAAGAGATGAGTGGATAAAAAAGTTATGGTACATTTACACAACGGAATACTGTGTGGCCATAAAAATAAGGAAATCTTACCTTTTGCAACAGCATGGATGGACCCAGAGAGCATTATGCTAAGTGAAATAAGCCGATAAGAGAAAGATGAATACCATATGATTTCACGCATATGTGGAATCCAATGAACAAAATAAACAAACAAATTAGAAACAGATTCATAGATACAGAGAACAGACTGATAGCTGTCGAGGGGAGGGGGATTGGAGAGCTGGGTGACATAGGTGAGGGGATTCAACAAACAAACAGGACTCTCAGACTAGAGCAACAGTACGGTGATTACCAGAGGGAAAGGGGGTGGGAAGAGGTAGAAGAGAGTAAAGGGGGCATAAATGGTGATAGAAGGAGACTTGACTTTGGGTGGTGAACACGCAATACAATATACAATGGTGTGTTATAGAATTGTACACTTAAAACTTACATAATTTTATTAGTCAATGTCGCCTCAGTAAATTTAATAAAAATTCCAAAAAGAAAACACTGTCATCTCCCAACCAGCGTAGATGTCAGTCTTCCAGAAAGTCTCTCCTGACCCCCTGAGTTAGAATTCCGTGCCCTGTGCACGCTGCCCTGCCCTCCCGCCTGCTCGCGGTGCCCTGCAGTGCGATCCCCTGTTCCTGGCCTGCCTCTCACTCTAGACTTACCCATCTTTACATGCCTTTTATGCAGTGATTTTATGTCACTTTATATTTATGGTTTGGACACTCGGGCAAGAAATACTGTATTTCCTTATTTTCCTTAAACTCATTTATTTGATTCCAAGTCCCCATGCTGTGCTGGGGTGTTATTTCAATCTCAGTCAGTCTCGGTCCTCCTGCAGGACCGGGACCCCAGGGAGGTTCCTCTGGACCTCAGTCACCAGGACACCCCCATGGTCTCCTGGTTATCAGCTAGGCTGATTCTGTGCTATGCCTGCAGGCACTGGAATCCAGGCAAGACCAAGAGCCCTGTAATCCTTCCTGCAGGTCTCGCTGCTTCCAGTGCGGGAGCAAGAGTTCCCACACTACTCCTAATTCCACCCTCCACCCACCCCCAGAGCTCTCACCTCTCTCTCCAGGACACCCAGCACAACTTCCTCAGTGCACTTAGGCCTTTAAAACTAAAATAAAGGGAATTATCTTGCCAGTAACTTCTGCTTTCTGTCCCCTCTGAGGCAAGGTCAGAACCTGGCTTCCTACTTAAGTGAGGGAGGATAAACAATAAAATACAGGAAGAAAAACATGCATTTGTATCTCAGAAAATTTCCCAGCCATTTGTACCTCATTATTGTCCCCTGCTCTTAGCACCCCTACAGTGAATAATGCCCCTCCCCCCACCACCAAAGGTGTCTACATCCCAATCCCTGGACCCGGGCGCGTATGCTACCTTTCATCCTAAAAGGGACTTTGCAGATGTGATTAAATTAAGAATCTTGAGATAAGGAGATCATCTCAGATTTCCAATGTGATAGGATTCACACGAGTCCTATTAAGAGATGGGTCAGAGTCAGGGAGAGGAGACTTAAGGAAGGAATAAGTCAGAGATGAGAGATACTACACTGTTGGCTTTAAATGAGGAAGAGGCCATGAGCCAAAGAATAGGGGCAGCCTCTAGAATCTGGAAAAGGCAAGAAAATGGGTTCTCTTCTAAAGCCTCCAAAAAGAACACACAATCAACACCTTGATTTTAGCCTAGTGAGAAATTGTTTGAACTTTCGATTTTCAGAGTTAATACAGACGTTATAGGCTAAGCCACTCAGTTGTGGTAATTTCGGGTTTTTTTTTTAAGATTTTATTTATTTATTTTTAGAGAGATGGTAAACAAAAGGAAAGGAGAGAGAGACAAACATCAATCCGCTGCCTCTCTCACACCCCTGAATGGGGATCTGGCCAGCAACCCAGGCAACCCAGGCATGTGCCCTGACTGGGAATTGAACCAGCAACCTTTCAATCCACACTCAACCCACTAAGCTACACTAGCCAGGGCTGGGGTAATTTGTTACAGCAGCAATAGGTAAACAATAGATCACTGAGGGCAGTGACTGTCTATCCCATGCAGGACCTTACCAAATGTCTTACACAGAGTACTCAAAAAATGTTTCTACAATCCTCTGTCTCTCATATGGAGAAGCCTAAGAAATTGAAAGACAGCATATTGGACTTAAAATATGGTTTAATCTGCAGGATTTGGGCAGGATCATTTTTTTATTTTAAACATGTATCGTCCAGGTTTTTGCCCTTGCTCTTATTTTTAACCGATAAAGCACTTAAAGCAGAGTGGAGAAGGACATTTTTATTGGAGTGAAACCTAACCTGTGTTATTTAAGATTTGTTTTTACTCACTTAGACTTCAAAGAAAATAATTCCATTTTATGGCTTTATACTTAAAGCATTTTTCCTTTTGTTTAAAAAGATAAATTTATAGTAGTCCAACTAGTTTTCTTTTCGAAGTAAAATAGATTCCAAGTAAAATAGATTTTACAGAACAAGTCTACTTTCAATGTCATTTTGTCATAGAAGTCTTCCCCCCATCATCAAACATGAGTTAATTATTAAAAGCCCCATCTTCCTATGAGTATTCTTTGACAGAAGGAAGATAATCTTGACCCACTCAGGGACAGAAAGCCACAATAATTTATTTTTATGGCATATCAGCATAATGTAGTGGAAAAGTCACAAGCCCAGGAATAAGTAGACAGGGTCTCTCGGCTCCCACTGTGGGAGTTGAGTTTCTGGGTGCAAATTCTGTCAGCTTGTTCATACCATTTCCTCTTTCCCATATGTAAAAGGGGGGCTGAAAGAGATGATCTCACACACTATGTGGGGAATCTAGTCCAAGTGTGTAGATCTAGGGGAGAGCCTGACGTCCTGCATTCTAACCAGCCCCCAGGGGAGGCTGAGGGTGCACGCCCTCAAACCATGCTCTAATACACTTTGAGTAATAAGGTGCCAAGGACTCTGGCTGGTGTGTCTCAGAGGATTGAGCGCCAGCCTGCAGACTGAAAGGTCACCAGTGTGATTCCCGGTTGTGGGCCAAGTCCCCAGCTGGGGGTGTGTGAGAGGCAACCGATCAACGTATCTCTCACACATCAGTGTTTCTCTCCCTCTCTCCCCACCTTCCCCTCACTCTAAAAAAATAAATAAATAAAGACTTAAAGAAATTAAAAAAAAAAAGACTCCAAGGGATGGCCCATATTTGGACATTTTTTGTGTCTCATTAACTCATTTATGTGTTCAGAGTTACTGTCATTGTTTACATTTTTAAAAACAATTTTGGACAGTTATGAAGGACCCATATTTTTCAAGGTTTAAGTAAATTAGAGATTGGGATCACTATGAAGGATTGCAGATCACTCCAAACAAACATATAAACACACACCTTTTCTTCCAGCCGATGAGTTCTAACCCTGGCTGCACATTTGTATCACCTGGCATGATCTCGAAAACTACGGACGCCTGCCCACTCACCCACACTGACCGGAATACAGTTTAAGGTCTGGGAGGAGCCCAGTCACCTGGTATGTCTAAAAGCTTCGTCTGTGATTCTAATGTGCAGCCGGGGTGGCGAACCCCAGTGATGGTACCCCAGGTACGGACAAGTTGTTTTTCACAGTACCCACAGCTGTTATCCATTAACTCGGTGCATTCTTGTGGAAAGTTTAGTTAAATTATACAACTCACATAAACATTTCTCTTATGAACTTGTAATTCAGTAAGCGTTCTCAGCAAGGAAGATGATGCAGAGAAACCCCTGGCTTTGTTTGGTCCTTTGCAGAATAAATAAAGAAAATTATCAGATGATAATGCACACTGGGGCTCTAGGGAACACACTGGCTTTAAGGGAGGTTTTGTGCACTTTCTCCTTTGTAAGGCTCAACTTCAAGTCAGCAAAGCCTTATAAAGTCAGCAGAAGCCAGCAGACAGGGTAATAGTTCCTGGACGTTCAAATGTCAAGAGAACAATCCCTTCCCGGGAACAAGTCTTTCCAGAATGTGGTTAAGAAGCCAGGCTGTGGTTGGAACCCTGGCTGCACCATGTTCTGACTATAGAACCTCGGGCAATTTTCTTGACACCTGAGTTTCCTTATTGGTAAAATGTAATGGTGATTAGGTCATGAAAGTTAAAATGAGTTAATGTGTGTAAAGACATTATGTATAATGCTTGGTATATAGAAGTGGAATATGACTATTTTCCCCCTTAAAAATCACATTTTAGCATTATCTCGTTGGAACTACAGCGTATGTGTATTGGGGTGTCCAACATTTTGGTGTCTCTGGGACACACTGGAAAAAGAAGAGTTGTTTTGGGTCACACATTAAATACACAGACACTAATGAAAACAAAAAATTTCATAAAGTTTTAAGTAAATGCATGATTTTGTGTTGGGCCGCGTTCATAGCCATCCTGAGCCACATGTGGCCCGCGGGCTGCTGGCAGGGCTGGGGCGGTCTGGTCATAAAGCCCGAGAGGTACATTGACCCTGGTTTATGGCAGACCGTACAGGCTAGGCCAAAAAGTCTAGCTTCATCTTATTGGCAATAGAGAGGTATTTGAAATTTTTGAGCCAGAGAATGATGTGAACATTTTTCTCTTCCAAAACCAACCAATGCAGAGTTCAAGTGGGGTGTGCAAGCGTCTCGCCTCCTCCCAGGCTGCCAGGGTTTCTCTGCCCTCCTTCCCCAAGGGATACTGTCACAGGGTTTGCATTGCGATTTGTGGTTTCCTGAAGCGAAGAAGGATTCTCAAGCCACTGAGGTTTCCATTTCTGCCCCAAGAGGATGACAGTTGAACCAAACTTTGAAACCCCAATGTACATTCTGACAACTCCCAGCCAGCGATAGCCCTGGAGTAATTTAATTTTTACCTTAAATCTTAAAACAGGTATTTGTATCATCTCAGGCACTTTGGAGATTTACATTCCAGTCCCCTAGCAAGTACAAATAAAAGTAGAAGAGCAAGGCAACTGGGAATAACGTCAAGGATCTTTCAGGACTAGCTGAGGCTCCCAGATACTACGGGGATTTCATGTAACTGAGAGAAATTGGTGGCTTGCTCTCAAGTAGCTTGTGGGTTTAGAATCAAGGAGTTTACAACTGAGACTTCGGGGGTTAGCCAGATATGACACAGAAGGTGAAAATTTTTACAGGACGAGCATTTTGCCCAAATACTCTCCCATATGTTAAAGCCAGAGTATGTAAAATTAGGTAGCCTAGCTCTGGCCTTCTACTTAAGAAAAAGACAAAACACTCAAATAAAATAAATATATTCCTTCCAACTCAGGAGCAGGGGGTATTTGGGAAGTGGAGTTGAAGTGATATAACTTCTGAACCTGGTTCTTCTCCAATTTGGGGAGAGTCATGTAACACTTAAATCTCTCTTCTCCCAAATAAAATGGTAATAGCAAATTTGCCATCATCCAGATGCGCCAAAGTTCAACAAATGCTAATTAGTGCTTACGTGTGCTAGCTTCTGTGTCTTACTCTGTAAATCCTTGCCATAACCCTACTGACTAAGTAATATCATTAACCCCACTTAACAGATAAGGATACTGAAGCCTGGAGAGGATAAGTAACTTGCTCAAAGCCACAGGCTTGAAAGTGGCAGATCCAGGATTCAAACACAGGATCTAGAGTCTTGTGAGTGCAAGAAAATGCAGTCACCACCCTGAACAAGCTGAGAGCCTAGTGGGGAGAGATAGAGCGCATACAGGCATGCTCACATGACAGGCGCGTCTGTGGGACATCAACAGGACAGCAATATTAAGGGAGAGAGAAGACATTGTTGCCAGGGTGGAAAAGGCTTCTGAGAAGAGCAGTGTTGGAAATGGGGCTGAAAAAGCGTGTGCACAGGATTCCGCCTGGCAGAGAGCGTGAAGATGTTCTAGATAGAGGAAACAAGTGTGAGGAAAGGGGTGGGGGAAGCAGAGTCAAAAGGAGAGGTGATCATGGAAACAAGGGTGGAGTAATGTCAGGTCTCAACACACCATTGCCAGCTTTGGGGTTGTAAGGAGACCGTGAGTCAAGGAATACGGGCAGTCCCTAGAAGCCAGAAAGGGCAATGAAACAGAGTTTTCCCAGAAGCAACATAGGCCTGTGGACACATTGACATTAGCCTGGTGAAAAAAATCTGTTTTGGACTTCTGACCCCCAAATATGTAAATGATATGTTTTTGTTGCTTTAAGTTTGCAGTGCTTTGTTGCAAAAGTAATAGAAAGCTAATACACTATTATAATTTATTTAATAAAAAATATAAATTTATTTTATAGATTTTTATTTTAGAGAGGAGGAAACAGAGGCACAGAAAGATTAAGTTGCTTGTCCAAATCTTGATTACTTATTGTTCTTCCTTGGGGGCTTCCTGGTTTTTCTTCTGCCTGTCTCCCCACTTTTTCCTCGGGCTCCTTGCAAGTTCCTTTACTCCTATCCAATGTCTGAATCAGGAATTTATCCTAGGTATTCTTTTCTTTCTCTTTGAATTCTTTTTCCTAGGTGATCTCATCCATTCCCAGAGTTTTAAATACTGTTTAGAAGCTCATTATTCCCCAGGTTATAGTTCTAATTGGCACCCCTCCTCTGAGCTCAAACTAGTAAGCTTGTCACCTGCCAACTTGACATCTTTTCTGGGATAGCTTACAAACATTTCAAACCTAACACGTCCAGAACAGAATCCATTCCTACAAAACCTCTTCCCCATTACCACGTTCAATTACATTTGTCTCCAGTCAAAAAGTTGAGTCAAACTTCATTCCTCTCTTCCTCATCTTCCACCTTCATCCCACCACCGATCCATCCATTTTTGTCTGCCTTCATTACTACCAGCCTGGTCCAAGTCACCACCATTTCCCACCTCAAAAACCAGAGTGGCTTCCCAACGTCTTTCTGCATCTTCCTTGTTCCTCTGTGGATTCATTTGCCTCTCCCAATGAGAGTGTCCTTCTGAGCCAGTAGATTAGATCTTGTCAGGTCCCTGTTTAACACCTTTCAGTGGCTTTCCATTGTACTTGAATAAGATGCAAACTTCTTTTCAGTGACTCCTAAGTCCCCTCACAGTCCAGCTCCTGCCCACCTCACCAACCTCACCTATGACCATGGCTCCTCATTTTATTCACCTTTATTGAACTACACCAGGCTTCTCTCAGTGCCTCGATGTCTTTATATGTACCACTTCCTTATTGTGGGGTGTGTATACACACATACACACACCTTTGTTTGGGGGAGAGGGATCAAACCATTATACTGAGGGTCTACAGGGGAGGGTCAAAAGGCTGGGAGGTGGATATCAATATCCTCGGCCTGGCCAGGGTGTCCCCAGCTTCACAGCCGCCGAAAGCCGCACACACACCTTTCACCTATTACTCACTCTGCAACTTTCAGGTTAAATATTTCCGCCTTAGAAAGGCCCCAACCACGCACTGCTATCTGCAGCATTTTTACCCTGCCACCAACACCCCCCCAGCCGGATTCTTTATTCCAGCCCCCATTTGGTTTTTATTTGTTTTTAGCACTTATTACAACTTACAGTTATTTGCATTTTGTTTATTTTTTTTCTAGAATGCTAGTTCCATAAGGGCAGAGTCTGTGTCTATTGTCATTACCAGTGTAATCTCAGAACACTATGCTTGACACATAGTAGGCACTCAATAACTGTTTGGTAACTGTTGAATAAATATCCTATGTACAAATTCAGTAATGTTTAAAAAGATACTGATACTCTACATCATTATCTAAGAATGCTATAACTACTTGAATAATGAATTTAAATTTTAAGTCAATAAATGATAAATAGCTACCTGAGCTTACATTTTATAATATTGTTATTCCATTGACTATACTTATCTATCCATTAAATCAACTGTGCATTCAAAGTAAAATTTCATGTTATGACAAATGTGATTTTTTTTTTACCTAAAGACATTTTGTACCTCTTTTGACCTTTACTTTATACTTGTGGTAAACCACATGGTGCAGTTCAAGAAAGGAAATATATATTTGGGAAGTTAGAGGCGCTAAAGAGAAATTTATGGACCAGATACGGTTCATAGGAAATCCCCCATGAGAAATAAAAATAGTACATAAATAATTCAAATTATATATAGCCAATGACTAATGTCTCTCAATAGGTGTTTGGAGATGAGGAACAAAGTGATAAAATATAGTAGCAAGCAAATGCAATAGTAATGTTGATATATTTTTACCTCAAATGAGGCTATGTTTGAATTATTATAGTCATGAAGGAGCCTACCCCTTTGAAAAATATCTGTAGAATAAAAAACACGTTTGTTCTCTCTCCATCCATCCTGCAGGCAATGTACACCCAGTCCCCCAAAGAGGAAAAGTAGTGATGTGAGACTGTTAAGTTGGAGGGATAATGTTCAATTCAATCCGTACATTTTTATGTTTATTTTGAGACGATGGCATGCTAGGTGTTTTTGAAAACAGTAAGATGAATGAATCACAATATCTGATTTTAGAAAGGTTACAATCTGGTTGAAAAAAAAAACAAAGCAAATATGCGAACAGTCCAGCAACACATCAGGACCAAAGATTCCACGATGCAGCATGAAATTCCTGACCACACATGTGCCCTCACGAGACAGACATGGTGTAAGTTTTGGCTCTGAATCTGCACCAGCTGGACGACATTTGTCAAGCTATACAAGCACAGGGCCTCAGTCCCTCCTCTGATAGAAGAGGATGATGGAAGCATACCTACGCCTCATGGGGTCACGAGAAGATACGAGATCATCTATGCAGAGTGCTTGGCATTGAGCACAAAGCAAGCGTTCAATAACATTAGACATTGTAAGTTATATGAATAATTGTTCATACAAATGGATACAGAGAAAAGTCTGTGTTGGGAACTATTACTGGCAAACTGTTATTTGTTGTAAGGAATTTATCATAAACTTACTAACATCATTGGGACAAATCCCACTCTATTATGCCAGAGGTTTGTGATTTTGAGGTGGTACTTCTTGGACTTAGGAGGCTCCTTTCTTTTTTTGAGATGCCCTTCTTTTAATTAAACGCTGCCACAGGGCAAGAGGTAAAGGGATCTTACTTATGGTCACATGGCCTAGTATAAAAATGCAATTATTCAATGAAAACTTTTATTGAAGAATACAAACTACTACATATAGTTACCACCCTTTAACAAGGCACATATGTAAGTATATGTACATAAAATGTTACATGTGAGGTGGGGTGGGCAGGTGACTGAGAAAGTTTCAGTTTTCACATCTGAAAAGTGGGTCTGCAGGTTTTTTCCCTCTAACACTTGTAGGTTTTCGTTTTCCACCTTTCCAAAGCCTTCCTGCAGTCCCTGGCTAGCGCAAGGACCTGGGTGAGATACTGCCCATTCTTTCTGAGGGTCCCTGAGCACCAGCATGGACTAAGAACTCACCATAGTTCTGAAAACTGGAAGCTTGATTTGTTTTTAAAATTTTATAACCACATTTTAAGACAATTTGGAAATTAATGGAATATCTTAAATATATTGTCTTAATTTTTGCAAAACATTTGACAAAGGTTCTCATGGTGTTTTTATGGATAGAATGATGGAAGCTAACATTATTGTACTGCTTAGGTAGAGGCACAGCCAGCTGAATAATACACTGAAAGAATATTGATTTACTGACTCTGGAAAAAAGTTTACTTAATGGCATACCACCTACCCAGTGCTTGTCCTTGGCTCTGCTGAGTGCAATATTTTCCATAAGTACTATGAAAGAAAATTACATATAATTGATTAACACACACACACAAACCTATAGTTTCAAAATGATCCTGACAGGCTAGAATACAGTATAAATGTTTTTAAATAATAATCACTTTAAATAAATATTAACTGTTAAGCTCTACATTTATTCTCAGGATAGAAAATTCTGGGCTACAAATCGATAGATATGAGTATTTAGTTAATTACAAGTACAAAATTAGTTGGGAAAAAGTGTGGTTGCCTTTTGGCTAACTTACATGTAAGTATTATCAGGAGCATAACTCCGAGAACTCAGGAAGTAATATATCCCCCACCATTCAGCACTGATGAGATAATATCTTGTGTAATATCACAGAGAGAGATGTAGGAGGAAAAAACTAGACTATGGCCTGGAAGAAGTGATCAAATAAACGGAAAAAACTGAGGTATCTGGAAAACACTGAGGTCAAAAGGGGTTCTGGGGATGTTAACTTGAGGAGGACAAAGACTGGGGAGAAATGTGGTCTTCAGTCCTTCCAGGGCCTCACAGAGCAGAGGCTTCAGGCTTGTTCCCTCTACCTCACACAACAGGGAGGGCCAGGACTCGGGGGAAGAGGGACAGGTGAAGTGGGCTCCATCTGGCTCAGGATGAGAGACCCTCTGTCACAGGCTGGTGTTCAACAAAGACAGCATGCTTCTCAGCAGGGATCTTGAAAAAGGGCAGTTTTGTTTATCTAGTAAAGTTGAATAGGTAAACTCAGTGGTTCCTTCCAATCCTAAGTTTATGCAATTTATTTACAAAGTAAGATATGAAGTTAAATCATATAGACACCAACCCCTTACCACATCCATATTTTCACAGACATGAGGTAAGGCAGGAGGAGGTGCCCACGGGTGTCTTGCTGTCTTGTTATTTACCTTATGTAGCAATTGTTTTGCTTTAGTCACTATTGCAACCAGACTGGAATTTCTGTCTGGTTTTACTCTGTTCACGTAGCAATGAAGAGCATGAGCTCTGGAATCAGAGGGCCTGTGCTTAGATTTTGGTTCTACCAGTGTAGGTTTGGGGTACCTTACTTACCCTTCAAGCCTCAGTTTTCAATCTGGGAGCTAGGAATAATAATAGACCTGCTCGTAGGGTGGTTGCAAGGATCAAATGAGATAGTGCATGTAAACCACTCAGTGGGGTGCCTGCAACATAGCAAACCCTCAGTGAATGTTACCTATAGTTGTATTATTGGTGGTAGTAAATTATATCCTCTTTTGCAAAGTAGCTCCTAGATTTTTACCTTAAAATTTACTCTACCCTACTTTAGGGGCTGAGTAACTGACTTTATTTTGCTTCAGGAATAGTTTAATTTGAACACAGGAAATGGGGCTTCTTAAACGGATGATAAAGGGTAGGATGGTGCAGTGGTAAGAGCAGGAGTCGGGTGCCAGTGATCCATCCATACTGGCTCTGTGATGGCACAATCATTTGTGCTCTGCAGCAGTACAATGAGGGGATTAGACCAAATGGTCTTTCCGCTCTCTCCTGGCTAATACGTTTTATCCTAAATGGGGCCCTGGATGGAAAAGAATAATAAATCTTGAGGCTAGACAGAGGAAATGAGAAAACTGAAAAGCCTTAATACTGACAATTTAAAGTAGTCTACAAATCAAAGTACCTCCTTTACAATTTTCACTGTGCAATTAATGGTCCTTAAAAGCCATAGAAAATAAAACAAGGCAATAATAACCATAAGGGTGTACCTCATTCCACTGAGGAAACGCTAAAGGTGACACCTGCCAGACATTGCCACACTAATCATATACAGTCCCTTAGTTTAGGCCTGCACACTATGGAAAATGGCTACGGTGAACAGAATAGAAGGCAGCCTGCTCTAGAACCCTGTGTTGTTTATTTGATTTGCAATGGAATTCTGTGATTGATTATAGAATCAAGAACAGATGCCACTAAAAGAAAGAATCTGTTTACTACCAGGTGGCCACCTGAAGCTTTTTATTCTAAGCCAGAGCCACGTGCTCTCTGTGAATCAGACAGATGGCCCCAGTAATCAAGGGTACAAGTTTCACTCTCCCCCTTCTCTCTGCCTTCCCTCTACTCCCTTCTCCCAACTTATCTCTGCCTAGGATCCTACTTACTCATCAAATCCCATTCCCCATCTACAGCAATGTCAACATGACCTTGTAGCTCAGAGAAATCTTAACACTTCATGGTTTCCTGGGCCAAGCAATATGACAATAGATAGTAGGGGTCCAGCTTATCAGCAATTTCTGGAAGGCCAGTTCTGTGACAGGGTGTAACTATATGAATCCCAAACAAACAGTGCTACTACATGATGAGGAGGATTCTGACATATCATCTGCTGAAAATTCTAGCCGAAAGATCAAATTCCTTTAAGCCCACCACTGTGTTCTGCTATCACAATGTTATCAATACATCAACCCCCAACAGCACAGGCTTTTACTTCACCTCACACCTGCCACAGATGCTTTAGAACTTCATGAACATCAGTCCAGCACTTCCTTCCTCCCCAA
Source organism: Desmodus rotundus (assembly GCF_022682495.2). NCBI lineage: Eukaryota > Metazoa > Chordata > Mammalia > Chiroptera > Phyllostomidae > Desmodus > Desmodus rotundus. The sequence goes on from NC_071393.1 coordinate 99,974,496, forward strand.
CTTCCTTCCCAGCAGCCAAAAGAGTCCACCCAATCCCTGATCCTGTGCCCACATTTTGGTTTAGTGTTTTCACTAATCCTGTAAAAACAAATTGGGAATATGATATCAAATACACATTTCCCTGCCTTTCATAGTTTTGGAGATTATTGCTCTAATGAAAGGCCATTTAAGAAGCTGGACTTGCATCTAGGAAGCAACATCAATTATATTTATTTTCTAACCTATTTAGAGAACTATGGAGCTGGATGGAATCAAGCTACTGGAAAGAGATATGCACTACAAATCCCTATTAGAGTGAAAATATCGTTCTAGGTTACAAAAATATATTGGATACATTTTGGGATATTACCTCTTCATCAGTCAAAAATTACGCTAAAATTTTTATTAAAAATCTCACATAGACACCATATATATATAAATGTTGAGAAATTGGTCCATTCTAACCATAACCTTCTAATTTCCAAGGCATATTTTTAGCAGTGGAATTTTTAAAACACTTCTTACACAATCATCTAACATATAAAATAAATAAAAGTCAAGTCTCTCTGGCTGAAGCTCAGGAAGGGAGAACAGATACACCACTCAGCACTTTAGCTGTCCGCTTTGGCAGTCGGTACGATACCTCCAGGGGCCCATTGTTTTAGAATGATTGATCTAATTTATTCCCAGTAAGTGTGAATAATCCCACGTCATTAACAAAGCTGACAGTAGATGTATTAGAATTCTCCAGAGAAACAGAACCAATAGAGCATGTGTGTGTGTGTGTGTGTGTGTGTAATATATATCTATACATAGAGGGAGAAATTTATTTTTTTAAAGATTTTATTTATTTATTTTTAGAGAGAGGGGAAGGGAGGGAGAAAGAGAGGGAGAGAAACATCAATGTGTGATTGCCTCTGTGCATCCTCTGGGGACCCAGCCTGCAACCCAGGCATGTGCCCTGACTGGGAATCGAACTGGCAACCTTTTGGTTCACAGTCCCACGCTCAATCCACTGAGCTACACCATCCTGGACTGTGCTTCTATTTTAAGGAATTGGCTCATATGATTTTGTGGGGCTGGCAAGTCTGAAATTTGCAGGGCAGGTCAGCAGGCTGGAAATCCCAGCAGGAGTTGATGTTGAGGTCTCAAGGCAGTCTGAAGGCAGAACTTCCTCCTTCCTCCAGGGACCTCAGTCTTTTCTCTTAAAGCTTTCAAATGATTGTATAAGACCCACTCACATTATGGAGGATAATCTGCTTTACTCAATGTTTGCTGATTTAAATATTAATCACATCTGAAAAGTACCTTTTGCAGTAGTATCAAGACTGGTGTTTGACCAAACAACCGGGCACCATAGGCTAGCCAATGTGACAAATAAACGAAACATTACAGTAGCTAAAATGCCTTGTGCTGCTTCCTAGCTCCTATAGTAATAAGAAAGGTTCTAAAGGGCTGGGTGATCAGAGACCAAAAAAAATAAATAAACATCTTGAAGTGCCAATGTGGTCAAAAGATGCTTATTTGAAGTGAATGTAACTTGAGGTCTAGCAAGTACCATCCAAGGGAAAGTAGGGTCAACCAGGTCTAATTTTGGTGAATTTGGCTCATCTCAAAAACAAATTATAAATAGTCACCAAAAGTCTGCCAAAAAACTAAAAACGTTTTATTAAAAATGGATTAACTTTTGAGGTTGATACGCCAGCAGATTGGAGTTTCATGCATAACTGTGCCCTATGTCTCAGCAACTGGTTCCTGTTACCAGGGATTTTAATGAAGGAAATGAAATTTTTGCCTATGGAATGCTGAGCTCATGCTTCTTCCCAAAAGGAATATTAGCGCTTTAATCTAAAGAAAGTCGTTCATAAAGAGGTGGCTGAATGATAACTGACATAGGTTGTACTTGCATTTAATCATGCAACAAGGTTTGGGAGTGTAAGCTGGGATCTCTTGCACTACACAGCCCGAGTCTCCGAATGGGCCCCCTTCACCCCCACTGCCAAACTGGACGACATGAATCACTCTGTGGTTACCACCTCATCAGCGTGCCGTTGCTGTTGGATCAGGGCAGCCATTGCATGTGGCAATAGCCTATGAAGTAATCTGGCACAAAAGCTCCACCTCACAGAGAAGATGGTCGCTGCAGCAACAAATCTCATTCTCCCTTTGGGAACGTTTTGAATTTTAAAAAGAAAGTCAGTTAAAAGGTGTTGATAATAGGAAAAAAGACTAAAAACACAGAGACAAACCAGGATATAGGAATACAGACATGACCAAACATGATTTTGCAATCTAATAAAGCTGCCTGACAAGAAAAGAGAATTATAGTACAGTGTGATAAACACTGCAATAGCAAGACACAATGAACACTATGAGAACACAAAGAGGAGGTACCTAGACAGTGACTAAGGTTGGCTTTCTGCAGGAGACCACAGCAATAGCTGAGGCGCAAGAACAGCAGAGCACTGCAGTAATGCTCCATGAGCTTCACTACTGAGGGGGTGACACGATGGATCTCTAAAGCTAGAATTGGGTCTTGGGGAATACAAACCTTCTAGCACTCAAAGAACTTGTGATTGCCCTATAGCCCAGAGACGTCTGTCTATGGCTGTCTTTAATGACCTCGGGTCCCATTGCTACTACATGGTTCCTACGAGGCCCTAGACACTTCTTTTCTTAAGGCAGTCAAGACAGTCAATGTCACTTGTAATCTGAAAACTAATCATGCCAGTTTTGGTTAAGTAAACCAAACTGTTAAGTAAAAGAGGTCTACTTGTTAAGTAAAGAGGTTTTACACATTAACGCTAAAACACCCCAAAAGCCAAAATGTTGGCTTATGAGAATTCATAGTATCCTTAAAATTTAAATTTCTCAAATGCAAGAAAAGACTGATTCCATCTCATTTTTATTTCAAGTGCTGAAAGATTTTACTTACACACGTCATGACTGGTGTGTGATAGACAAACCAAGGAGAACTTATACTCTCCTCCCGTCAGTAGAGACAGGAAACCATGAGTCAAGAATCAGAATGAATGACCCCAATTCGCTGTACCACAAACCACCTTCAAATGTTAATTTAAATTTTCCACAGAAGACTGAATCAAAATGAAAATTAAACACATACATATACACGTACTCTCACTTTATGAATACCATGATTGGATCTATATGTTTTCAGACCTGCTCTTAACTGGTATTTTGTTTGGCTCTATCTCTCCTTCCAGTTGAGTTTCCTTAGTTATCATACTGCTACAGGATATAAAAGCGACACAACAAAGTTTTGTTTCCATTTATAGACTGGGTGAGCCATTAATTACAGTAATTGTACCAACAGTAGTGTTACTATCACTATCAATTGTGCAAAATTATTTGTGAATGGTATCTTACAAGAAGTAAAACTGAGTTAAAATTTTGAGTATGCTAACAATGAAAAAGGATGAATTTTTAATTTATCACACACAATGTAACACAAGTAATATAAATTAGAATTAAATTAATTTGAAAAGCCTGATCTTAAAATATCAATAGTTTCAATTTCAGAACAAATTTAGAAAATATTTTCTTTTAAAATATTTTATTGTATTTTTTCCATTATCATTTATCCCCCTTACACCCCCTCTCTCCCCTGTAATTGCCAGATCGTTGTTCAAGTCCAAGCATTCTTTTTCCTTTTGTTCAATGCCTCTACCTTTAACCTCCCCCCACCCCCATTCAAGAGCTGTCAGCTTGCTCTCTCTGAGTCTATTTTGCTTGTCAGTTCAGCTTGTTCATTAGATTCCACATGAGTGAAATCATATGGTGTTTGTCTTTCTCTGACTGGCTTATTTCAATTATTACACTGTTCTCCAGGTCCATCCATGCTGTCACAAAGGGTAACATTTTCTTCTTTTTTTACGGCCAAGTAGTATTCCCTTGTGTAAATATCCCACGGTTGTTTTATCCACTCATCTACTGATGGACATTTGGGGTGCTTCCATATATTGGCAATTGTAAATAACAATGCAATGGGGGTGCTTATATTCTTTTGAATTAGTGTTTTGGGTTTCTTCGGATAAATTTCCAGAAGTGAAATAGTTGGATCATAAGGCAGATCCATTTTTAATTTTTTGAGGTGTCTCCATACTGCTTTCCACAGTAGCTGCACCAATCTGCATTCCCACCATCAGTACAAAAGTGTTCCCCTTTTTCCACATCCTCTCCAGCACTTGTTGCTTGCTGATTTATTGATGATATCCATTCTGACAGGTGTGAGATGATATCTGATTGTGGTTTTAATTTGCGTTTCTGATGATCAGTGATGTTAAGCAACTTTTCTCATGTCTATTGGCCATCTGTATGTCTTCTTTGGAGAACTGTCTATTTAGGTCTTTTGCCCATTTTTTAATTGGATTGTTTGGGGGGGCTTGGTGTTAAGTTGAATTTTATAAGTTCTTTATAAATGTTGGATATTAACCCCTCATGTGATGTATCAACGAATATGTTACCCCATTTAGTGGATTGTCTTTTTATTTTGCTGATGGTTTCCTTTGCTGTGCAAAAACTTTTTAGTTTGATGTAGTCCCTGTTTGTTTTTTCTTTTGTCTCCCTTGCCTGAGGAGATATATCAGAAAAAATATTGCTATGAGCAATGTCCAAGATTTTACTCTGTATGTTTTCTTCTAGGATTTTTATGGTTTCAGATCTAACATTTAAATCTTTAATCTATTTTGAATAAGAAGGTGGTCTAGTTTTCATTTTTCTGTATGTATCTATATAATTTTCTGAAATATCCTTTAATCTTGAAGAATTATAATTTTAAGCTGGAGGAAAAGTGAACACATTACCCACTGTGTCTATGCTACTGGCATATGGCTTGGCTACTCTCGCCGGTAAACATTTTTGTCAGTCCTATGGGAGCATTTAGACATGAAATATGCAAGTTTTGAATTTTGCCAAGTCTTCAGGAATACATCGCTCTCATAGGATGAAGCTGTTTCACTTGCTTTTAGTCATAGGCCTGTACCGAACCTCGGCAGAAGAGAAAGTCAGATAAATTTGTTTCAGGTAATTAAGTTGTGATGTTTAATTTTATGCGTCAACTTGACTGGCCTAAGGGATGCCCAGATAGCTGGTACATTATTGCTGAGTGTGTCTGTGAGGGTAGAGATTAATTTGATTTGGTGGGCATCACGGAATCCATTGAGGACCTGACTGAAACAAAAAGGCAGATGAAGGGCACTGTCTCCGCTTGAACTGAGACATCCAGCTTCTCCTGCCCTCAGACATAGGCGCTCCTGGCTCTCGGGCTTCTGGACTCAGATTGGGACTTACACCATCAGCCCTCCAACCTCGATTCTCAGACCTTGGGGCTCAGACTGAACTATGCCACCGCTGTCCTGGTTCTCCAACCTGCAGACTGCAGCAGATCAAGGGACTCCTGTAGCCGTGTGAGTCGATTTCTCTAATAAGTCTCCTCCTATAAACGCAGCTCTACATATATAGTATATATAGAAACTTTATACCGAAATAGACACTTTATTGAATTTTTAAGGCCAGCTGTTTCAAGTTAGCACAATTCTAATTTGCACTGGGTATGTTACATTGTGTGCAGCAAACTGAAAATTCATCCTTTCTAATTATTAGAATGCTCAAAATTATGTATACATATAATTTTATAATAAATGTCCACATAGTATAATATCCTATTGGTTCTGTTTTTCTGGAGAACCCTGACTGATACATAAGTGATATTTAGAAAATCTGAACTACAGAGTGCTTTGGACACAGTCATCTTATAACTCTTTCATCTAGTAGTTTTCTGCCTTTTCCTGTCATGAAATCCTTACACAATTTAAAGAACACTAAGAATCTGACCCCCAGAAAAATGCATATATGCACACAGACACTCCATTTTGTCTACCAGTAAAGAAGCCCTCAGTAGATACACAGTATTACGGAATGGGGGTCCACGGAAGCAAGTCCACGCACTCCATCATGACCCCCATCGCAGGCAGGTCAGCAGGCAATCTGCAGTGTACGTGTGCAGGTAGCATAGGGCCTAGGTTCAAACTACTGTTTTAACTGCCCTTCCTTCAGCACTCTTAAATGTTCCGGGATTGTTCTTTGTATTCTAAAGAATTTAGATCATTAAACCAAAGATGAAACAAGATTCCTGATGTTACAAATATTTACAAATATTCCTTTTGGTAACCATGAGAGAGCAGTAATGACTTGTAAAACAAGTTAAAACACAGAAACAGAACAAGAAACAGAACAGAAATACTCATTGTGTTAAACTCCATACAATAAAAGTAAAACATAGGCAAGCTGATTACGGGTATTTTTCTTTTAAAATAGTTTCTTAAATAACTTGGTACCAAAAATACACATACACACACAGTTACACATACATACACACACATACGCAGGTATGTATAGCCAGGCTCTGAAATTACTTGAACATACATAGAATTTCTATTAATATATATTTTGAATGTTAAGACTGTGCTTTTCTTTAAAAGACAGCAAGATTTGAAAATCGAAAAATATAATAATTTTTAGGTGAGGTTTCATTTAGAAAGCAATCTTTAATTTTTTTTAAAAAGGTACAACATGGTTTAACTAGAAGTTTTGTCTACTAATCTATAAAAGGGCATATCATACATATATACATATATATAGGCATACACAACAGATGCATGTTTTTAATGCATTTAAAAATTTTTTTAAATCTGAAAATAAATTTCACCCTTCCTGACTTCTAGATACATATGTGTGTGTGTGTGTGTGTGAAAGGGTATTTACTCACAGGATTACTCATGCAGAAAATATAAAATGTGACTTGAAATATATCATCAAAGAAAAGAAATCCTTATTTTAAGAAGACACTTGAGAGCCATAAAAATCATTATTTTCTCTAGTAGACGAAAAGCTAAAGAAAATTCTCAGGGGGACCAACAGCAATGCACAGAGCCTGAACTCTCAGATTTCCTCTTGTATTCGTGGGGATGGAAAAGCTCCAATTTATGAGCAAGTGTTAACAAAATAAAGTCAGATACGCATTTTTAAAAATTCTGATATCAGACCATTAAGGGAGCAAGGGAATTACTAGAAATAACTCTCAAATTCTTTCCCACCAATACTTAAATTCTTTTTATAATGCATGCCAATAATTATGAGAAGGAGGAGTAAAACAAGGAAAACAAAGAAATCACTGTATGATAGGTATTGGACTTTTCTTTTTGGTGGGTTTCACTTTTCAAATTTTATGTTCTCAATGTTAGACATGATATCTTGTATGTTTATGATAATGGCATTTGAGGTGATTTCTTTAGCCTTGGCAAAGAACCATCATCTCCACCTTTAAAAGTGTTTTGAAGGAAAATTGCTCTAAAATTTATCTTTTTATTATCAATCCATATCCATCTACATCCACCCTTCAACCCCTGTCTCTCCTCCACAGCTTCTACCTGACTTATGAACCATATGGAAACACCTTTGACTTGCAGTCAGCATCTCTAGTTTGAGTTCAGGCTCTGCTTCCTAAGAGCTCTAGAAAAATTTCCTGAAACAGGGGTTCCCAACTGGGTTCACTTTCTCAGCATCATCTGGGCAGCTCTTTTACTTTTTATGCAGAGTCCTGGAGGTTGAGTAAAGGAGTGAAGCTCATGAATCTATTCCATGAAAGCTCTCCTAGGTGATGTGAATGAAAGCTTAAGTTTGGGATTTACTTGCTAGAACCTCTGAATAACTTTCCTAGTTTGTAAAGTGCTGAGTCAACTCTATGGTGACATCATGAAGGTTAAATAAGGCAATGTATGGAAAAGGGCACTGTAAATCGAAAAACCCAGTACAATACACGGTATTATGAGTCAATATTTTTGTGGGGTTTAGAAGAGAATCAGTTCATTGTCAATCATTTCTGCAACAACTGCTACCCACAGAGAATTAGAGACAAGAAAGTATATCAATTCTGATGATCTTCTGAAATGTCTGAGTCTAAAATCTCAGGGTACACCAGGACACAACTTTAAAAATGCATAAAAGCATTTTTAAAAATGACATAATGTTTTTATTGCATTTAAGAATTTAAAAAAACATCTGAAAATAAATTTCACCCTGACTTCTTGAATTACATTAAGATTTCATTGTGGGAATCAAAGACCCATCTTCTAGAAAAATAGAGAAACATTGGAACTCTTTGAAACCAAACTAAAGGAAGAAAATTGATGTGCAAATATTGGTCTCTGTCCTTCCTATACCTGAGCTGTTTCCTGGAGCTGTAATAAATGAGATGCTAAGACAGGTTTACTCACTCAGTCCCCATTTTGTGCATTTTATATTGCAGGGGAATAAATGGCACTCTAATAGCCTGGGAAAATACTACAGGAAATGACTTTGCCCTAGACAGTTTCTAATTTGTTATAATTTCCAGGATAAAGTATTCACCTACAACTTCGAGGTCTCCAGAGGGTTTAATCTACTTAAGCTAATACAAGCACAGAGGCTGGTAGAAAGGGACTATTATTCTAAAATGATTGTAATTATCATGTTGGAAAGACCACTGGCTCTACACTCAATCCATCATAAAAGTTCAATTTTCCTCTTTCATCAAAATAGAAACATTTGAAGTTTTTTCACTCTTTGGTGGGGGTGGTAATCACCTAATAAGTTTATAACTTAAATTCATAACCTATGATCCATAATTCAAGCTCCTTAGTTCATCAACACTTTGCAGCATCTGATTCCCATTCCTCTGTGGCCCCCTAAACTTTATTTCTCCAAATACTTTTCATTCCATATGGAACTCTTGCTCTTGACCTGTTGCATGCAGAAATGACGCCATGAGCACCCTACCATCACACATGCCCTTTCTTTCCCTAGAAATTGCTTTAGCAAATTCTAGTCACACTTCAAAATTCAGCTCAAGCATCCTCTCCCCTAGAAAGTTGTCTGGACCTCAGTGAGATTTAGCTGCCTCTCCTCTGGGATTCCTTACCATCCTCGGCACCCCTCTGCCCTAGCCCTTATAACAGGCAAAAATGATTTCTGCATTTCTCCCACACACTAGATGCTAAGGTCCTTCAGGTAATGGACCATGTCTGATTTGACTTTGTATCTACAACACTTAGTTCAGGGTCTACACTTCACAGGTGCCACAGAGGTTTGTGGGTCAAAGAAATGAATGTATTGTAAATGATGAAATGATTTGATCTAAGATACGTTACATGAAATCTCAGAGAATCAATTACACCATTTGCACGTATTGCAATTACTACATATTTTCTAATTTATTGTGTAGCCAGATGTTTTTTAAGTGGAAGAAGGTGAACTCTACCTCTTTGGTAAGCAAGTAGGCAATACAAGGAGTCACAATGGATGATTTTCCTTGTTTATTAAAGGTCATTTGAATCATTCTCATATGTTATGCAAATATAAACCAAGATCCACTGCCTATAGAAAATACCGTATGGAAACCACTGCTTCGGTATGCAAAAATCCAAGAAGGGGTGACCCTACTTGCATAGGATCTCTGGATTTTCAAAGAACTTCCCAGTGGGCCAGTGTCCCTGAATCATGCTTGGGGGAAGGGAAGGACAGCAGAGTCCCCAAAATAAACCTTGAGGATAAAAAGGCACTAAAATTGTTGGTGGAACTCAGGACTAAGATGACAAGAGAAGAACAACAGGGATCTTGAGTCATGAGATGGCAAATGCCAGAACTGCCTCAACCCAGCCTCAGGGCACACTGGCAACCTGGGCAAGTAGCTGGTCATTAAGAGCTGTAACAATTAGAGAAACCCAGGCCTCCTCTTGGCATGGAGCTTCTCAATGGATATTAATACTGTCATGGAGCCGCTACATCTGCACACTTCTTGTCACTTAAAATAAAAACCCTGTATGTTTAAGCTACTGTTAGATTATCTGATACATGCAGTTAAAGCATTCTTATTGATACAAAATTCACACCTGCTATCATAGTCTTCAGACACTATAACAGGGGTGTCATACTCATTCTCACAGGGGGGCCACATCAGCCTCGTGGTTGCCTTCAAAGGGCCGAATGTAATTTCAACTCCTTAACGGTTAAGGAGTAGTTACATTTATACAGTCCTAAAATTATTTCAGCCCTTTGAAGGCAACCACGAGGCTGATGTGGCCCCTGGTAAAAATGAGTTTGGCACCCCTGCACTATAACCACAAGTGACGCCTAGACACATGGGGGAGGCAGCCCCCAGCAGGACATCTGGGGAGGTGACCCTCAGTACTGAGTGGTGCTCTCAAGCACTGTCCTCTGGGGCACCCCAGGGATGTTCTTTTCAGCCAAACAAAGGATGCTGTATGTATACATATGTTAATTTTTAAAGTTCAGGTTTGAAGAGCAAACCCCAGTATAAAACAAAAGCAACTAGAGACTACATTAATGATCAAATGGGACAGATTCTTCCACAACCTCTCTTTATTGACCTCAGTGCGAATACTAGATATTGATTTAACACCAGAAAGTGAAGGGAAAGTTTTAATGTTATATGTGGAAAGAAAAGGTAAATTGAATAAAGAACATCTACTGACTCAGACATCTCGAACCCTAAGAATAAGTGAAATATATATGAGGTCAAATACAAAGCAAATTGTTAATAGTGGTTACCCCTTGACTCTATAATTAGAGTTGGAGGGAAGTGAGGCAGCTATTGCATTTTTTGTATATTTCTCTATTCTTTGAATTCTTGTTATGAGAAAGGATTTCTCTGCTAACAGGAAAAAATTTCTAATAAACAAACCCATCTCTAAGATCACATTTATCAAAGGTTTACTATAAATTCTCCCATTTAATCCTCAACACTGTGTGGGAAGCAGTATTTTCACCAAAAAAGAAACTAAGGTGTAAAGATTTTAGGTAACTTTATGACATCACACAGCTAATAATAGGAAGAATAAAGACTCAAAGATTCTTGAGTCCAAATCCAATGCCCATTCTCTAACCACTGTGACACACTGCCTGTCCCGGATGTTTCAGGATATATAACTATTCTTAGTTCTCTTTACCAAATGTGAGAGTTTCGTTGACACTTCATTAGACTATTTTTAGGAAAACTATCTTCCTAAGCCTTTCTCCCCTCCCCAGGTTTAAGTCTCTATAGAAACAAAAATAATGTTTAGTGTTTCATTAGGGATTTACTTACTGTTCACATTTGTTAAGACCATTTAGGGCTGGCTGGCGTGTCCTTAGAGTCCAGTCCTGGTAACTTTGGGGAAAAGATTTAAATGCATTAGTAGCTCTCAGTACAATAAACCAGACATTCAGGAGGTTCGTGGCACAAAGAACTGGGTAGCTGGTTATGTTGCATCTCGAACAAGGAAATAGGTTTAAACATGAGGAAAATTAATTCTTCAAAAATAGGCTTCATAACTATATAAAATATCCCCATGAGAAACAGAAAATCCACACTGCATCTAATGTCGGAGGAAATGGTGCTTTATCTGATTAAAAGACTGATGTGAAATTTCGCCCACTGTAAGTCAGGAGGGTTGTCTGGAACATTTTACAAGACCCAGATTCTACATCTGTTCTTTAATAGCTCTTGAGGTCTATATAAGGACTTGATTCTGGGTTATCCAAGTGAAATCTTGGATAAGGCTTCTATTACCATATCTTATTAAAAGAAAAAAATAAGGCTTATTTTAAGAGACTATGAAATTACAACCTGCAAACCGTAGTGTTAGAACCTGGATCAGCTCTAAGTGGGAGAAATGTTTGAATTCTCTGCTTATTCAAAAATCTAATAATGGGCTGTTTGAGTGTTATTTTTACATATCGAATACATTTAAATTTCACTGCGAAAACAAACGTCGTGAACAGAGAGGACCTTCTATGGTACCATCTCACTAAAAAGGACATGAAGGAGATTTGTTTAAATCCAAGTTTTGTCATTAATAAGCTAAATGACTCCCAGATTTTTGTCTCAAGCTCAGGCCTGCATACCCAGATCCTTAAAGCTATATGTCTAGTTATCATTTTGTTATTGATGTCTAGATTAATTGCACTGTGGTCAGAGAATATGTTCTGTTTTTAGTCCTTTATTATTGAGACTTGCTTTGTGGCTCAGCATATGTCAATTTTTATAAATGTTCCATGTGTACTGGAAAAGAATGTGTATTCTGCAGTTTGGTGGAGGAATTTGGGTTATTAATGAGGTTTACATCTTTTTTTAAGTATATTTTATTGATAACGCTATTACACCTGAGGCTACTTGTGAGGCTACAGAAGCTACCCGGCTGGGGCTCCAGCTAGCTTTTGATTGCTGCTTGTGAGTTCTCTCTTTTCTCATCCTCTTATTTTTAACCTATTTATATTTTTATTTTTAAAGTTATGGGGGGTTGGTACAGTATATGAGTATAGTTCTTACTTTTAAAATCTCATCTACAAGTTCTGCCTTTTCATTGGGGCGTGTGGACCACTTACATCAATATACGCTGTGGTGGGAGGGTTAAGCCGGCCGTTTTGCTGGGCGTTTCCTCTTTGTGCCCTGTTTGTCATGTCATGGTCTTACCTTCTTTTATTATTTTTATGACTCTGTTTTCTATCCACTATTAACTAACTAGCTGTATTTCTATTTTTACTGATGACTACGAAGGGCCTGCATACATCTTTATCGCAATTTGCCTATTTCTAAATAGTGACATGCCACTTCACGTAAATTGAGGCCCTCACTACAGTATACTTCCATGCCCTCCCTTATTGTTATTTGTTATTGTCATGGACTTTTACCTTTAAATTTATATTCATCTCATAATATGTTAGTCCAGTTTGGCTTTAGAGAGGGTTTGGAAAATTATGCCCAGCAGGCCAAATCCAGCCCACAACCTGTTTTTTTGTATGGCCCTTGAGCTAAGAATGGAGCTACAAAATGGAGAGAGAAAGTGAGCAAGAAAGGAGAATGAGAATCTGTGTCTTTGCTCTGGCTATCTTCACAATAGTCTTTGTTTTTTAGTGATTTGACTGTGATGTGTCTGGGTATTTTTATTTTTAAATTATCCTACTTGGACTTGTCTGAGCATCTTAGAACTGTGATTTCTTTTCTTTCACTCATTTTTGAAACTCCTCAGCCATTATTCTCCAAGTACTTCTGTTTTCTCCTCCTCCTGGAATTTCAATTACATGTATGACAGTCTGATATTATCCCACAGCTTTTGAATCATCGATGTTGTTTTATTTATTCATTTTTTTTCTCTTTGGATAACTTCTATTGACTTTCTTCAAGTTCAGAGACTTTCGTCAGCTATGCCAAGTCTATTGATGAACCCTCCAAAGGCTTCTTCATTGCTATTGGCATAGGTTTTTTTTTTTCATTTCTAGCATTTCCATCACAGCTGAAATTGCCCAAGTGTTCGTATAGGTTACCCACCTTTCCCACTAACTCCTTTAACACATTAATCATAGTTATTTAAAGCCTCTGTCTCACAGTTCCAATACCTGGGTCATCTCTGAGTTTCATCCTGTCACTTCTCTTGACAATGGATTTTTTTTTTTAGTCTTAGAATTTTAGTCTCAATGCCACATATCTTATGGAGAATAGTAGAGACAGATAAATGATATTTATGCCTGGCCATGTGGGAGACTGAGTAAACTCTAGTCAGTCAAAACAGGCTTAGATTTTGTTGTTATTTTTACCTTTGGTGCATCACAGTCTGCATGTTCCTCCAGGGACTGGCTGTTACCTTTTACTTAGAGTTGGACCTCAGTACCAGAGGGTTTGTTTTCCTGCTCTATCCTCAACTTGAGCAAGTCCTTCTTACCTGCCATTCAGAATCTTGTGCCTCCCAAAGTGGTACACTGCTGCTGCTTGTTATTTGACACTGAGCTGATGATAGGTGCAGGCAGTTGTTCTTGGATCTCCTCATGCATGCTGAGACCTAAGTAAGGCCTGTGCACCTGGGCCCTAGGGTGAGGCAATTTCTACGTCCTCCCCATGGCAGCCAAGCACAGCCATTTCTCACAGGGGAAATGTTGCTGTACTTTGTCCAGTAGTAGCAGATCTCTGCTTGGTATTAGTGCAGGATCCTGGGCCCAAGGTTTTCTGTCGCTCCCCAGGGGTAAAAGGTTTTTACATTTACCCCTCCCTGCAAGGCAATGGGTCTTTGGGCAGCGGAGGCAGGGTTTCCCCTCTCTTCTACAGTGGCTAATGGCTTTTATTCATAAAAGAGAAAGGCCTGAGGAAGTAAACCATGTTTTACCTGTGCCACCCAGTACCATTCTATCCACCACTGCCTGTATGTCTGTGTCACTGAGGGACCTCTTCTCGCCAGGCTCCTGTCCCACAATCGCTCTCATTAGCACCCAGGGGATACTGGTGGAAAGGAACTCCTCAGTGAAGGTGAACTACTGCTATGTCAGGGCTCCCACTTATTCTCAGCTAATATTTTAGTCCACATGTTAGGGAATTATTTAAAATTTTAGCTGATTACTGTTGGGAGACAATTCTTCCTGGGTCTCTCATGTTCCTGGCATGACTTGTGAATAGAGGCACTGACTGCCTTTGTTCTGGACTCTCTTTTTGGCCTGGGAAAATGACATCTCTCTCTAGAAGACAGACAGGTCTGATTACTCTCTACAATAATAAATGTGTCACTCTCCAGAGCAAAGGGTAGGCATGCTTAATACCCATTATCAGATGTTTAGGTTCCCTGAGCTCAGGGTTCCTCCCCTATAATGCAACCCACAGTAGGCTAGGAGTCAGGGAACCAGCACAAATTACTCATTGCTGTAACAGCATTCTTCAGGATGTCACTAAGTCCTCTGCCTCGGAGTCAGGAAACTGGCAAGCTGAAATAATTTGCAGTTAGGGTAAAATTTTAAACCCTTTCAAATTCTTGATAATTTTTTCTTATTTGCTTTACTCACAGCCTCCGATTCTCTGACAAAGGTGAAACAGTTCATTTGTCCTGTCTTTCCTTGAAAGGGCTTCTCACTCTGGAATTCAGTTCTTTTGGATGCCTTCTTCGATGGGTATAAGAAAAGTTATGACTTTTTTCTTGTTGTTAGGATGAGAGCTACATTCTCTTACAGCTACATCTTAAGTGGAAGCACAGCTCCCAAGGTATACCTATTTGACTACCTTCTATTACCAAAGACAAGCACTTATTGATCTGCAAACTCTTATTGTTCAGCATATAAGCATGTTTAATTAGTTTTTAAAAGAAGCACAGCTTGAGGAATGAACTCCAGGAATTTTGAGAAAACAGCTGATGGAAAATTCCAACACATGGCTGAAAGCAATGAACCACCTTCCAGCAGTGGAGGCAGGAGAGAGTGAAAGAATCTGACTCATAAGGGATGAGATGTTACGCAGAATGTACATATGCACTGGCAACAAGTCTTATAGAGGCTCAGGGGACAGACAGGAAAACTACAACCACTGGGGGTTAGAGAGGGCTCTCCAAACTCTCAAAAATGGGCAGGAGGGTGTGACAGAAAGACCTGAAAACGGTATGAAGGATAGATGGAAGAACAACAAGCGGTGTTGTGAGGAAAACCTCTCCAGAGTCACCTTTCCTCCCCTCCACATTCACTCTCTTTTTCAGGTGAACAGAATCTAGATTTCGTTTGTGAAATGTACCTCTTCTGCATTGTGGAAGTCTGCTTACTGTTCCCTAACCATGATTCAGGACTCCCTGAATCATGAAAGATTACAGAAATATTTGGAACCAATTCAAGACTGAGCTGTTAATTCTTGATTCATCAATCCTTGGTTCCTACCTTTTCTTAATTCCCATCTTTGTTTAACTTTTCTCCTAACCCTGTGAATTACCCAAAACAGTCAGCCCTCCATATCCATGGATTTTGCATCCATGGAATCAACCAACCAGGGATCAAAAATATTTTCTTAAAAACCCAGAAAGTTCCAAAAAACAAAACTTGTATTTGCCACATGCCAAGCACTATGCTGAATGCACATGAATGCAGTGATGTGTAGGCATACGCTGCTGTAGCATATATGCAAATACAAATTATGCACAATTACTATGTCATTGTATACTTGGGACTTTAGCACCCTCGGATTTGGGTATCCAAGGGGAGGGGATCCTGGAACCAATCCCTCTCGGATACCAAGGGATGACTATATTCCCATTTTGCTTAAGTTAACCAGGGTTGAATCTGTGTTGCTTACAACCGAAGAAACCCAGCTACATTCAGAGAATGTAGTCCAGGAGAGGGCGAGACCGAGGCCAAAGAAACTTTTGAAGGTAACCCGAAATCCAGATACTTTTTAAAAAAATTGTTAAAAGAACCTGTATTAGTAACTGTCAAAATTGTACAATGACTAATTCATTTCATGTTTCTTTGTGCTTATAGTTAATTAGCATTTTCTAATGGTTAGGCTAACAATGTTTTATTACTACAAACTATATTTAGAATTCACTCTCATATCTCCCATGTTAGAAATAAAAACGGGGTGAAGAGTAAGGTTGGAAAGAAGGGGAAGGGATTAGTCAAAGAACATGTATGAATGACCTATGGACATGGACACCAGTGTGGGGACCGACTGTGGGAGCAGGGGTGGGGTGGGGTGGGCTGGGCAGAGGAGGGCAAAGGGGTAAAAATTGGGACAACTGTAATAAAATAAATGATCATTTAAAAAATAGTAACAAATGAGAATGAACTGAAATAATACACATTACATGCAACGAGAAAAATCAAGGGAGGGGGTACTAGAGTAACAAATGACCTATGTTACAATGAAATATATGCGTTTATTGAAATTTAGCTCTTTATGATTTTTTAATTCCAGTTGTGAAAGTCATTTGTACTAGGCAAACTGTATGTGGAGGAAATTTCAAGTACAAGATATACCAAGTAGATATTACAATGAGAAATACAGTGAAGCACCACATAGGATGGTCTCAACAAATCTTGAAAAACGCACAGAGCAAAAGTGAAACAAACACCTGCTACAAACAGATAAGCCTGACGAGTGCTGTTGGGAAGAAAACATTTTGTTGGTTAATCTCCCCTGTTGTTGTATAAAAGAGGCCCAACGGCCCAGGGAGATCAACTGGTTTGTCTAGAGCGTGCACGGGTAGATTTCACATGATTCAGAAGAGGGAACCTCTCTCTCTCTCTTTTCTTTTTTGAGGGGGGGAGAATGACAGAACATTAATTCTTATCAATCTGAAATTCAGCAATATAACTTGTAGAAATAAAAGGTTTTAAGATTCTTTTACATATATATTTTATACACGAGAATTATATTATATATAAGAATTGTCATATACTCTATTATATAATATGACTCTCTCTATGTAAAATATATAATATACCTAACACAATATACATTATATTGTGATATATATAATATATCTCACTCTGAGTCCTTTTGAGGGTTATCCCATTACTTTTCAAAAATGTTATAAAAAGAATTTATAAAAAAAGATAAGGTTGTGTCCAGATAATAATCAAGGTAAGACCACCTAATATTTAATATGCAAGATTTTCTCAAACACCAAGTAGAGCCAGAAAATTCAAGCAGCCCACTCTGCCATGGGTTAGTTTGACACAGGGTTACTCAACTTTGGCACTGCCGACACATGGACAGGATAAGCCCTTGTTGTGGGAGGCTGTCCAGTGTATTACAGGGTGTTTAGCAGCATCCCTGGCCTCTACTCACTAGATGTCGGTAACGCCCCTAATCAAAGATGTCTCTTGCCATTGCCAAAAGTCCCCTGTGGGGCAAAACTGCTCCCTGGTTAACAGACACTAATTTTAAGATCATGACGGCAAACAAATACAGCTGCCAGCTGTACGATTCCACTGTGGAGCTGTCTGTGATTAAACTAGAGTTACATTTATATTTTAGTTTAAAATGTAACAGGCTAGAACTAAGGTAAATTAATTATACCAGTTTTTGTCTAGAGCTGAGCTGTCCAGTACAGTAGTTACTAGCCACATGCTGCTACCGAGCACTTGAAATGTGGCCACTCCAAAGTGAGATGTGCAATAAGTATAAGATATGCACTTGATATGAAAAATATATAAAATATCTCATTTTTATGTAAACTGAACGATTTGGGGTATACTTTGTGAAATATATTATTAAAATTAATTTCACCTGTGGCTCCTAGAAAATTCTAAATTACATATTTGGCTCACATTATATTTCTGTTGAAAACTACTGGTCTAGAAGCTTGAAATAATTTAGTATTATTTTTTAATGAAAAAAATTCTTAAGTCTATCAAGCCAAAAAGACTTTGGAAAGCTTTCCACAGCCTTATTTAATTAGCTCACTTCTGAGCATCATAACTCTTTATTATCATGCCTAAATGACTTTTCTGCTTTAAATACATTACTTCTCTCCCAGTCCTTTATTCTCATTTTAACTGGTTCTTTTCTTACTGCTGACTTATCTTCATGTTGTTCTTTATTATTCTCCTGAATATCAGTTTCTTTCATACACTCAGGATCTTTCCTAGTGGGATGTTGAGATGCTGCAGCATCCATCATGCGCAGAAAATTGTAAGCGGGAAGAGGAGGCTTCCATTCCTGAGCAGGTAAAATTGCTAGAAAAAAGATACAATCAAGGGTTAAAGATGAATAGATCAAAAAAAAAATCCCATAAATATACTAGAAAATGTTTTATTCTGAAAAATATATTAGTAGAAAGGAAGAGTTCGTGACTTTTATTAAGCAAAACTATTTTTTTACTACATTGTTTAAGAAACTTGCTGTATTTCTCATTACCAGCCATTTTTATATTTTATATTTGTAAGCTATTATCCTCTTAAGTTGTGTAAATAGGAAGAAAACAAAAGGTCTCCTGCCAATTAATCCTACTGAGGTTTCAGAAAATAGCAATATGTTTATAAGATTACCACCCAAACAGGTATAAGTTAAGATGAAAAAGTTTCCTGCTTCTGTCTTTATCCCTAAGAACTGGAACTGTTTCGTATGAATCACTACAAAAAAAAAAAAGTTTTGGCCCATACATATTTACTTATTATCTAGATATGTATTCCCTAACATTTTAAAGCATTTTCTGTTTTTGAAGCTTTTAACATCTTTTGCACACAAGAAAAGAAGTTCATTTTATAAAAATAATTACAGGGATAATTAAAAATTGCTATGGAATCAACTGTATTATAGACAGATACAGATTTAATAATTTCTTAGGTGGGCTTCATAGCAGTGAGCTTTAACACTATTTTAAAACATTGGTCATCAGAAAAAGAAAACAGATTTAGGCTTAATATGATGACAATATATATTTTAACATTTGTATGAGATAAATTAGCTAACTTTTCTCCATTTAGAAGACAGATCTTACAAAATAATTTTAGAGTTTAGTTGCCCATTTAAAATATTATTTTGAGAAATAAATGATATAAGGAATTATGCCAAGGAAACCTTTTAAAAATAAATTTCAGTGAAATAATGTTACATGAAAAAATGAAGTGTTACCTGAAAAAAAATAAATGTCCATAAAATACAAACTTAAGCATCTCTCATAAATCAACTGAATATCTTTAAAAGCTTAGGAAATTCATTTAAATTCTAATTTCCTAGAGAAGATTAAAGCTGCACAAATGCACATGAAGTGTATCTATGCTCATTGATATATAATTTCTTTACTCACTCAATTACATAATATCCTAGAACCTAGAACATCAGCAGGATATTAAGTTGAGGCTACCCCTGTAATAGATGTTTCAAATTACTGTTGCCAGGTTAGCAGATATAAAAGTGACAAACATGTAATATTTTCTTGAATATAATGATCAGGAAGTAAGAATAACTTTGTAGTTTGCAATATGAGAATAAAGTATCTTTAAGAAAAGTTCAACTTAAAGCATAGCACATATTTAGCAGTATTTTAAAAAGTAAACACTGTAACCTAATGGTCTGAGATGAGAACAAAATGCCTAAAAGCAGGTATCACAATTTTGCTAATTATTTGCTGAGGGAACACTACAAAAGTCTTAATGTTTTCACTTGTGAATAAAACTGTACTCTCATTATGTGTGGGCAATAGATACATTATTATCAAATTAGAAGTAATAGCAATAGCTAACATTTATTGAGCATTTACTATATACCAGACATTATCCATTTAATCCTTATAAACTCCATGAGGTAAGGACAATTATATCCCAATTTTATAGATGAGAAAACCAAGGCCTAAAAAAGGTCAGAGAATTTGCCCAAAGTTAAGTGTAAAATTCAAATAAAAGTAGCTAGTGGTCCCAATTTCACATAAATTAAGACATGCAGCAAGCAAGGTGAGGCAGACACCAGTGGCACCTTTACAGATTCAGGCTGTTCCAAGAGTAGCTGCGCGACCCACCACTCCGCCCAGACCCCACTCCCGGAGAGTGGTAAGGGCAGTCCCTGCCAGCACAGAAGACAGGACCCAATACAGACAATATGGCTCAGAGGCTGAGCCATATTCTTCTTCCTGCTGCAGAGGCTGCAGGAGTAATTTAAGATTAGGAGCAGTGATACAAGGAAATAATGGAAACCCCTCAAAGAGTAAGCTGGCAAAGGCATTCATGAACAAAAGTGCAATGGGAGATATACCAGTCTCTCAGGAAACTCAGAAGAATAAATCTAAGTCTTTCTTCTTGGTAATGGCTTGAATCGAGGAATCAACGTCCCTCAAGTATGCTCTTTGTAGGAAAGGATCTTTACATGAATTGTGATAGTACTTTAAATTTTATGCTTTACAAAGTGCATTTGCATACATAATTTTATCTGATTTTTTAAAATAAATTTTTGACATAGAGTAGGAATCATTAATCTCATTTTACAGTTGTAGAGGAAAAAACAAAGAGGACTTGCCTACAGATACACAGTAATTAAGGAGGCTTCATAGGCTCAGGTTTGTGAATTTTTAAATATCACCACTTGCCCTGGCAGGTGTGGCTCAGTGGACTGAGCACTGACCTGTGAAACAAAGGGTAGCTGGTTTGATTCCTAGTCAGGGCACATACCTGGGTTGTAGGCCAGGTCCACAGTGGGGGATACATGAGAGGCAACCACACATTGATGTTTCTCTCCCTCTCTTTCTCTCACCCTTCCCCTCTGTCTAAAAATAAATAAAATCTTAGAGAGAAAAGACAAAAATCACCATTTTTTTAAGCAATTCCATTTGTAAGGTGCCCTGGCCATAGCTACATACAATCCTATATGACTTAGTCAGAGTCCGTGCGGCCTCAGTGTCACAGCAGCTGTATGACAACACTCCTCTGATTCTCCGCAACAACAGTGCGGACAGAAGTGAACACAGACTACCTGAACAGTTCAAGAGCTACAACTGAAAGGACCCCTGTACTGTGTGGGTACAAATGAGTAAGTCAGAAATGAGCAATCACTACATAAAGGCCTCCTTCCGATGATGACTTACACAAGACAATTTAATTAATTTTTCATATTTCCTAGGAAAATATTAAAACTAAAATTATCTCAGAAAATTGACTTTAAAATATTATCTAAAACTGCCCAGAATAGCCAAATAATTGTGGAAATGAAGAACAAAGTTGGAAGAATCAAATCTCCCAATTTAAAACCTGCTACAAAGCTGCAGCATTGAAGACAGTGTGGTACTATCAGAAGGCACCTGAGTATCAGACAGATATAAAACACGTACATGTTCATGTACATGCTCAATGTTCAGAGCAGCATCATTCATAATAGCCAAAAACTGGATACAACTCAAATGCCCATCAACTGATGAATGGAGAAACAAAATGTGGTATATCCATACAACAGAATATGTCACCCATAAAAAGGAATGAACTCTGGATTCATGTATAACATGGATGATCCTTGAAAACCTATGGTAAGTGATTTCATTTATATGAAATGTCCAGATCAGGCAGATCCATAAAGACAAATCAGTGGTTGTCAGGGGGTGGGAGGAGAGAAGAATAGGGAGTGACTGCTGATGGGTATGGGATTTCTTTTTGGAGTAATAAAAATATTGTAGGATTCAATAGTAGTAATGGTTGCACAGTCTTGCAAATATACTAAAAACCAATGAATTGTAGGCTTTAAAAGGGGGAATTTTATGGTATGTGAATTATATTTCAATATAAAAAACCACCTATAGGATACTTAGACATAGTATTTAGTTAAACTACCTACTTTAACAGAAATGAAGCAGACCACTTGGGAAGAACAGGTGTGCTACAATGGCTGACACTTAACATAAATTAAAGTATCTGGTTCAATATACACAAATATGCATAATGGTGTATTTACACTATGCATGCTGGCTGAGACAGTACACAACACTGGAGTTTGTATACCAGAACTCTGTGTGTGTGTACACATATACATATATATTCGCATATACAGACACACCCCTTATTTTAGGATCCTATCATGGAGCAGTGCCAAAATATCATTATAATATGGTTTATCTGGTATATAATAACAAAGTCCTTGGATAGTACCTTATCCTTGGAAAGGAAACCTTTCATTACATCAAATTTCACACTATTTCCCCAATATACTAATGGTCTAGGTTATTACAAGTTAACTTATTTAAATTATAGCAACAGTCCTATTGTTGCCATAATTGTATATAAATTAACATATATGTCTATACCACAAGTATAAATTCACATTTTAGAAAAGTAGAAACTATCTCATGTCATAAACCAACATCATAAATCCTAAGCCAACATCTACTTTCTTGTGGTCCAAAATTCTGGCTCTGGAATGTAAGCGATACAGGTTGGAATCCAAGCTTACTCATTTAGTAGTTAATTATATGACTTTTAATTAGTTACTTAACTCTTTTACAGGTAATAATACTTCATATGACTCGTGAGAATTAAATAAGACAACTGCATTTAAATAATAGCATTGTGCTAGACACCTAGTAAGCACTCAATAAATGTTAGCTATTATTATTAAATTTAATACAATCATACTTATTTTTTGTGGGTAACAATACCTACCATTTAGGAGATTGTTCCATGCTATCAGTATATTAATAATACTTAGGATACTTATAAACATTACAATTCAACTAATTCTAGTGTTCATTAGCTATCATCCGGGTTTAAAAATCTATGAAACAAAATACATAATGGTGTACATTAAACAAAAGAGAAAACTTACTGATAGGATGTTCTAGTCCTGCTTCTAATTTCTTAAGCCACAATAAAAGGTTTTGTTCAGTTATGGCCTGGTCTGAAGGAAATGCAAACACTTGGCCACCTGAATGCAGATTCACCACAACAAGAAGAGGAAGGGGAGGTAGAACATCAAAATACGCCTGCAAGATTCTTCTCCCCACAGGAGTGTTTTTTCTATGAAAGACAGCAATTGAACATGCTAATTAAAATTTCTTTCTATAACACAATGAAAATAATAATTTGTAGAATATTAACCTTTAAATATAGTACCAATCCAGTAAATTTATTTTATGAAAAGATGTCCTAAAAACCGTAAGGTCTATAACTATGTTATTAGTAATCAGAGTCTTAAAAACTGTAACGTGGAACATTGTTTTCTTCTTCTTTTCTTTCTTTTCTTTTTTCTTTTTTTTAGAGAGAGGGGAAGTGAAGGAGAAAGAGAGAGAAACATCCATCTGTTCCCTGACCACAACAGGGGGACCAAACCCACAGCCTAGGCATGTGCCCCCGGACCAGAATCAAACCAGCGACCTTGCACTTTGCGGGACGACGCCCACTCAGCTTAGCCACACCAGTCAGGACCCAATGAGAGTTTTAATGAAAAACAGGCGTAGTCCAAAGATTTGACAATTTCAACTTAACATAATCAATAGGTTCCTTCTAAAGTTTAGCCAAGTATCTCATCATGTTGGTTCAAAAATTAAATGGTTATGCCCTAGCTGGTGTGGCTCAGTGGATTGAGTGCCGGCCTGCGAACTGAAGGGTCACCAGTTCAATTCCCAATCAGGGCACTTGCCTGGGTTGCAGGCCAGGTCCCCAGTAGTGGGGCATGTGAGAAGCAACCACACATTGATGTTCCCCTCCTTCTCTTTCTCCTTCCCTTCCCCTCTTCTCTAAAAATACATAAATAAAATCCAAAAAGAAATTAAAACTTTAAAAGAATTTCTTTAAAAAAAATTAAATGGTTACAAACTATAAAATAATAGGATACTTATAATAAATACTTCTTTTTCCAAATAAAAGTGTCCTTCCTCAGGAAAAAAGAGAAAAGATTAACTTCAAATTAAAAAGATTTTAAAAATTATGTTTATACAAGGAAACCGTAAGTTTAAGATAGTTTTCCTAATACAGCACATTCCACATTATAAAAAATACTATTTTACTCTAAGATACCTATAAGGATAACTACCTGAAAAAAATCTGTCTTAAGCAATAGCTTGTACTGTTAGAGAACTCTTCAACAGCAAAAATGTACCCTGCCCCATTTTTGTAATTTTTCAAATGAGACAAATAAAATGTCTTTTATCTGATGAATTTGAAGAATGGATAGTGTGTATATATGTGAACCATGTTCACAGACATTTAATGTCACACATGCCATGTAGGACACACACCAGGAAATACCATTTGTGAATGCACTGAAAACTTCTGTAACATTTGGGCTGCATTTCAAAAATAAAGCAGTACAAAAAAAGAAACTAAAGAAAAATGCCAAAATACCACAGTGTTTATACTTCTATATCTGCTACAATTTTCTCGATGGACATAATCACTTTTAAAATCAGAAAAATAATTACTTTAAAACATTTACTGTATAACAACAAAAGCAAAGGCAACGAAAGCAAAAATAAACAAGTAGGACTACATCAAACTAAAAAGCTTCTGCATAGCAAAGGAAATCAACGAAATGAAAAGGGAACCTTCAGGATAGGAGAAAATATTTGCAAAACACATCTGGTAAAGGATTAAGATCCAAAATAACTGAAGAACTCATACAACACAACACAAAACCCCAAACAATCCAATTTAATAATGGGCAGAATTGATTAAACATTTTTGCAAAGAAGACACACAAAGGTCAAAGGGCACAGGAAAAGATGCTCAACATCACCAATCATCAGGGAAATGCAAATCAAAGCCATGATGACCTATCACCTTCTACCTGTTAGAATGGATATTATCAAAAAGACAAGAGATGGTGCTCGCTTCGGCAGCACATATACTAAAATTGGAACGATACAGAGAAGATTAGCATGGCCCCTGCGCAAGGATGACACGCAAATTCGTGGAGCGTTCCATAAAAAAAAAAAAAAAAAGACAAGAGATGATAAGTCTTGGTGAGGACATAGAGAAAAGGGAACCCTTGTGCACTATTGGTAGGAATGTAAGTCGGTGCAATGGCAAACAGTATGAAGGTTCCTCAAATAATTAAAAATGGATTAATTTAAAAACTAGAACTATCCTATGATCCAGCAAGCAATCCAGTTCTGGGTAGGTATCCCAAAAAATAAACAAACACATGGTATCAAAGAGATATCTCACTCCATATTCACTGCAGCATTATGAATGAATAAGTAAAATGTGTGTGTATGTATTCGAGTACTTACACATATACATACACACACACACACACACACACACACGTAATACTATTCAGCCATGAGAAAGAAGGAAATCCTGCCATTTGCTACAGCATGGATGGGACTTGAGGGCATTATGCTAAATGAAATAAGTCAGACAAAGACAAATACCACACAGTATCACTTATATGTGGAATTATTTTTTAAAAAAGTCAAATTCATAGAAACATTAGAAAAGTGGTTGCCAGGACTAGGGTTCGGGAAAATAGGGAGAGTTTGGTGGTAAAAGGGTAAAACATTCAGCTGCAATAAGGTCTGAAGATCTAATGTATAACACGATGACTATAGTTGACAACACTATACTGTATAATTGAAATTTGGTAGGAGAATGGCACTTAAATGTTCTCTCCCTCTCCATTTGTGTGTGTGTGTGTGTGTGTGTGTATAAATAGGAGAGGTGATGGATGTGTTAATTAACTAGATGGAGGAATCCTTCCACAATGTATACATATATCAAATCATCACAATGTAAATTTAAATGTTACAATTTTATTTGTCAGTCACACCTCAATAAAGCTGAAAAGTACACAAAAATTATTGTAGAACAGAATTAAATTTGAAACAAGGTCATTTTAGAGCATCTAAGAGTTTAGTTACTAAAGTATTATGATATATACATTGGTCTCAAAATATTAATTCCAAAGGTAGAGACAGAGAGTTTCATTTCCTAATAAATGTAATAATTATACTTTCTTTACCTTTTAAATATTAAAAGATAAAAATATACTTACAGATTTAGCCAGCAAGGGATAACTGAATCCACGTGTTTCTCTTTTACCACTGCCAATACTGCTTTTTGATACAGAGGGTTTATGCTGCCATCACTGAATAAAATAAGGAATGGTTTCCGAAGCCTTAAATAAGTGGGAAGGTTTTCCACAGTGATTTCTGGCTGTTAAAAAAAGAACAAAGGGAATGATGATGCATAAAATAGAAAATAATCTTCAAATCACTCTTACAATTTTAGTTTTTAAAATGTAATTCAAACATTTACCACTTAAGTCATTTGCTATTATGACTAACACCTATAAATTTCAAGAGCATTTTTTATTTAATCCTACTTTATCTTAACAAAGTTATTTTCAAAACAAAACTACCAATAGAATTTGAAAATAAATTAACTTAAAGGAGCATCCTATTTTACAAGGATGTAACACATCAAATGATTTCTTATGCTAAAATCTGGACCGAAGTAGACAATGTACACATGACAAATAAAACTCTTGTTACATTTTTTTCTAACATAAAATTTTTGAAAAAATATAAACTGAGCTTTAAAGGTATAATCTTTTAACATTTATGATTACTTAAAAATAAGATCTTGCTTTGTTTCAATATTATGGCTTTATAGCATAATTAAAATAATGAAAAAATATACTAAAATAAAAAGCAGTCTCATTTATTTTGGGTTTAAAATAAAAAAAACCTTGTAAGATGAAATATACCCTCTTATTCTTTATTAATTAAAAGAGAATAACCATTTTTATATACTTTTAAAGGACAATGTATCAATAAGAATTATTATCATTAATAATAATTAACAATAAGATGCTCTTATCATTAATAAGAGCATCAAACAATGTTAACATATTTAGGATTAAGAATAGCAATGACTTAAAATATTATGCCTTTACCATTTTTGATATTTAGTTCCACATCTATTATTTCGTCATCTGTATTCACCTGAGCTAGATTAAATTATCCTCTATCAGATAAATAATGACCTGCTGACAAATGAGGAAACCAATGAAGAGAAACTGACTTGCTATAAAGTCACACAGCTAAGAGGAAGAACTGAAACAGCTAATAGGAAGAATTGAAACTAGTACCCAAGTACCCTGCTCATCACCTGAACATTTCATTTGATCACACTAGAAATCCAAATGAACAATTTTATTTTTTTGTGGTGCCAGCCACTTCTAAACACAGTAATGGTTCACCATCCTCAAACATCAAAATCTGGTATATACTTTTTCCTATTTCATTTTCAAAGGCATTTTCCTCTGCCAATTCTTTTTTTTTTTTCTTCAAATTCTTTCCCTTTCACACTCAAAATCCTTTTGCACACCTTCCCCTCCCATGACCCTAGTCTTAGATCCGTTCTTCTCCAAATTCCCCTATGCTGGTCTTCGTGTTAACTATCATCTTTAATCTTCTACATGAGTTATATGGCCTTCCTAAAACTGACAGATTTTATTAAGCTAGCAGACCTCACAATGAACAGATTCAAACGTCAAGTGAGATGAAGCCACCACTGTTCAATTGAGAACTGCAAAGTTCAAGATATTATGCTGGGTACTGAATAAAAAAGAAGTAAGGCACTTTCCCTGCACTCAAAGAGTTCGTACTTTAGAGGAGAAGGTACACAAACCACTGTGATGCAATAAAAAAATTTAATGTATGACAACAAGGAAATCTAGTGGCTCAAAATTAAGCTAAAAAGAAGGCAGGAAGGCTTGTAGATGTTTTTAGGAAGTGATATTTGATATGGGCCTTGGATAAGAAATAAGATCTTGATAGAATGAGATGTGTGCAAGAGCAGAGATAGGGAGCATCATCAGGACAGGCAGAGAGGTGTTCAGGCATATATGTCTGGGGAATAGTGAGAATCGAGTATGTCAGACTTAGGTATGCAAGAGGCAAATGCAGCGGTCAGACCAGATGGGAGAATGACTGTATAGGTATTCTAGCTTCTAGGAATACTGAGATTTTAAATCAAATGAGTAACATGGTTAAAAGCCTGTTTTAGAAGGATGAGTGACTCGAATATGAATTTATGAAAGACAGACCAGTGTCGGGCTCTGCTCTTTCCTATGTCTGTCAGGAAAGAAAAACAGGTGAGTTTAGAAGTTAAGATTAGAAACTCGAATTTAGGAACCATCAGCTGGCATAATGATGGTAGAATTTAACTGTACAAATAAAATTTCCTAAAGAATGAACACAGCAAAAGAAGAAGAAAAGGTTGAGGATGTACTTCTAGAGTGGCCAGAGAGTTGAAGGAGTATCTGGAGAGGATTGAATTACAGAAACCAGAGGAAAAGAGAATTTTAAAAATAGCATAGTTAACAGTTTTGTATTCCTTTCCATTCCTCTCTACTCTTCCTGTTGCTCTCTTTTTTTCACAGTTAACAGTTTTGATTGCTACTGAGAAACTAATGAGAAACAGAAAAGGTCTTCAAATATGGTCATTGGAAGGTGACCTTTAGCTCTTTGAGTATATAAGAAGCTGTAATTGTATGGATTCTGGTATTCTTTTTTAAAATATATTTTATTGATTATGCTATTATAGTTGTCCCAATTTTTCCCTCTTTGTCCCTCTCCACCGGGCACTCCCCATTCCCTCCGGCAATCGCCTCCTTAGTTCATGTCCATGGGTCTTGCATATAAGTTCTCTGGCTATTCCATTTCCTATGCTGTTCTCAACATCCCTGTCTGTTGTACACCTAATTTGTACTTCTTAATCCCTGCACCTTTCCCCCATTCTCCTCTTTCCCCCTCCAAAGTAATAATCCTCCAAATGGTCTCCATATCTATGATTCTGTTTCTGTTCTGGTTGTTCGCTTAGTTTTTTTAGATTCAATTGTTGATAGTTGTGAATTTACTGCCATTGTAATGTTCATAGTTTTGATCTTCTTTTTCTTAAATAAGTCCCTTTAACATTTCATATAAAAATGGCTTGGTGATGATGAACTCCTTTAGCTTTACCTTGTCTGAGAAGCACTTTATCTGCCCTTAAATTCTAAATGATAACTTTGCTGGGTAGAGCAATCTTAGCTGTAGATCCCTGCTTTTCATGACTTTGAATATTTCTTGCCAGCAAAGTTTCTTTTGAGAAATCAGCTGACAGTCTTATGGGAACTCCCCTGTATGTAACTAGCAGCTTTTCCCATGCTGCTTTTAACATTTTCTCTTTATCTCTAACCTTTGGCATTTTAATTATGATGTGTCTTAGGGTGGCTCTTTGCATCCATGTTGTTTGGGTCTCTCTCTGTGCTTCCTGGACTTGTATGTCTTTTTCCTTCACTGAATTAGGAAAGTTTTCTTTATTTTTTCAAATAAGTTTTCAAATTATTATTCTTTTTCTTCCACTTTTCTCACCCCTATGACTCAAATGTTGGTACATTTGAAGTTGTCCCAGAGGCTCCTTAGCCTATCCTCAATTTTTTGGATTCTTTTTTCTTCTTGCTGTTCTGATTAAATGTTTTTTTTTTCTTTCTTACATTCCGAATCATTGGTTTGACTCTCAACTTTATGTACTCCACTGTTGGTACTGTAAATTTTTATTTCATTTAGTGTAATCTTCACTTCTGCCTACATCTTTTTTATGCTGTTTAAGTACCCACCGAGTTCCTTGAGCATCCTAATAACCAGTGTTTTGAACACTGCATCTGATAGATAGCTTATCTCCTTTTTGTTTAGTTCTTTTTCTGGAGTTTTGTTCTGTTCTTTCATTTGGGCCATATGTCTTTGTCTCCTCATTTTGATAGCCCCCCCTTGTCTGTTTCTACATATTAGGTAGGGCTGCTTTGACTCCCTATCTCAGTAGCGTGGCCTATTGCAAAAAGCACACCATTAAGTTGGATAGGGTGGAGACTTGAGTAATCGCCTATGTGGGGCCACCCATGTGGAGCAGGTTGATGGAGTCTCTGATATGGTGTTGCCACTCTGTGGCTCTTTGTCGGAGAGCTCAGAAAATGGACAATGGTCATTGCCTGGCCTCTGCAGTTTTGTATGTGAGGAATCTGTTCCCTGGCATTCACCCCAATGCCAGACACTTCAGTTTCTCCCCATATGCCACTGGCACCCTTTCCACTGCTACCCCAGTGCTGGAGCCTGGAGAGAGTGAGTCTGCGTAAGTCCCAAGTCCATTGCAGGCCCTTTAGGAGGAGATGCCTGAGAGTCCCACAGTTTCTCTCACCACCCCAACACCCTTGGTTTTTACTGCCAGAAATTATGGGGACTTATCTTCCTGGCATTGTAACCCGGGGCTAGGTGGTCTGGTGTGGGGCTGGGATCCCTTGTTCCTGAGGTATCCCTCCTGATTTTTATCCACCACATATGGGTGTGGGACCTCATATTCTACATCTCTGCCCCTCCTACTCATCTGGATGAATGTGCCTTCTTTAATTCCTTGGTTGTCGGACTTCCATACAGCTTGATTTTCTGATGTTTCTGGGTGATATCTGTTTTGTAGTTAAGTTGTAATTTTTGCTGTGGTTGTGTGAGGAGATGAGCTGTGTTTACCTTCACCTCCACCTTGACTGGAAGTCTGTGGTATTCTTATTCATATTAAAAGCATATCAAAGGAACTTAATGTATTGGAGAAATGTACCAAACATATTTCCTAACTATTAGTTCTAAGTGTGACAGCCTGGGATATATCACTGCTTATATAGTTATCGTGTATTTCATTTTGGGGCATTATTTACTTGGGTTAATGTTCATCAGGTTCACTAAAATCAAATTTGCGGCCATATAAAAAATATTTACCCTCCGGTCATCCACTCTTTCCTATCCAGATGAAGGAACCAGAGTCTTTCTAGTACCTCAGTGCAGGCCAGAAGATAAGCTTACTTCTTGCTGGCTATTGCAGTCACTACATGCTTCAGACTCAAACTTCCAACGCAGAGAAGCTTTAGGAAATTTAATAACCACTTGAAGGATTTTCAATTTATGGAAAGGTCATAAACTAAAAGCAAAATAATTTTTATTATAGCTTTTCAAGTATTTAGTAGAACACTGCAAACCAGAACATTGTACTAAAACACTGCCACAATGCTTATCATGTTTGCCTAAACTATAAACAGATTTTGATAGTTAAGTTTGCCCTAAGTTTCTCAGCCTTAATGATTATAATCTTAAAGAAAAAAAAGATACTCATTTTTATCTATCAGTTAGGCAAAAAGAGCAAAATGATACGAATCTTCTGTTGGGCAAAACAGGAATAAGTATCAGAGGTCTTAAAAAATGTGCCTATCCTTTGGAATAGCAATTCAAATTCTATGAATTCACTGTAAGTATGTAATCATGAAAACACCTAAACATTATCTATAAGGACGGTCCCTGGGTAAAACAACAAACTAAAGACAACTTAAATATTCCTCAACAGAAAACTAATTAAATAAATTGTGTTTTTTAATACAACACAATATTATGCAGGATATTAAAAAAACCAATATGCCTGCCCTGGCTGATGTGGCTCAGCGGACTGAGTGCCAGCCTGTGAAGTGAAAGGTCACCAGTTTGATTTCCAGTCAGGGCACATATCTGGGTTGTGGGCCAGGTCCCCATTTGGGGGCATGTGAGAGACAACCAATTAATGTATCACTCACACACTGATCTTTCTCTGCTTCTCTTTCTCCTTCCCTTCCCCTCTCTCTAAAAATAAATAAATAAATAAATAAATAAAATCTTTAAAAATATAGAAATAAAAAACCAACAAAACAATATACCTATCTTTACTTCTTGATGAAAATATTCCTTAATATAAAAAAAGACAAACACATATATATATACACATGGAATTTTTTAAAGTTTGGGATAATATAGCCCCAAATTTAAACTTGGTTAAAGAGGTTGATTCTAATTTTCTTCTTTATAGTTTTCCATATTACCTGGAAAAAAATAGTTAAAGACTTATAATAATCCCAACAATATTATATGATGTATTTGCTAAAGAAATATTTAGTAACATGTTATTAAATACAAAACTGTAACTTTAGTAAATAATTTAGAAAACTACATCCTGAAAATATTAATAATTTAATTAACTATAATCTTTAATTGCAGGAGAGCAGTGAGGAACAGAACTAAGGTGACAAAAAGATTTAATAATTAAAACTACAGTCATTTATTTGAGCCTAAAATGTAATGTCATTTAATCATCGTGTCAACTAAAAACAAGGTATTTGTTCAGCATTTATATCTGATAAAAGTGTGCCTTATGTTAATTTATAATTGGAGAAAAGCATAAACTTTTAATAATCTAGTTACATTTAATATAAATAAAAAACAAGTGAAATCAAGAAGCGCAGATTACATCTTGCGCCCCTGAATCCACTATTACACAAAGC
The DNA here is from genome assembly GCF_022682495.2 of Desmodus rotundus. Taxonomy (NCBI): domain Eukaryota; kingdom Metazoa; phylum Chordata; class Mammalia; order Chiroptera; family Phyllostomidae; genus Desmodus; species Desmodus rotundus. The sequence goes on from NC_071393.1 coordinate 100,007,083, forward strand.
ATCGAAAAAGGACTTTTTTCATAAATCAGTATTTGATCTAAAACTGAATAAATAATAAAAACATTTGTTGCATGTTTACCAGGGGCCAAACACTGAACACGAATCTCATTTATTCTTTACAATAACACTCTGCAGTGCTATCACCTACATGTTACACACGTGAGAACTGAGATAGCAGGAAGTCAACATACTGCTGGTAAGGAATCAAGCAAGGATCTGAAGCTGAGCAGACTGACTCCATGTGCTTTATACCAAGTTTTAACCTAGGTTAAGTACCTCAGCTGGCCATCAGCCACACCAGTCTCAGCAATAAAAATAATCCAGAGACATGTAAACTTTTGGCAGTAGACTAGAGAAGCTTTATGCATAATGACTAAATAATAAAGCAGAGCAACCCAATGAATCTTCAGCTCACAAATACTGTGCCCTATGCCAACAAAAGCTGGAAAGTCACAGATTAAAATAAACTACCTTTAACCGACCTAGATACCCTTATTTCAAATAACATCCTTGTTATAAAATATACTCACAAATGTTTCCAGTAGTGCATTTGTTATTATTCGAACCATTTCTTGTGCATGGGTGTCAGTTAATGGAATGCTCTCTACTTGGCCTTCTTTGTGCCGGGCAAGCAGCAGGGCTGGAACATTTGCAGTATATTTATTTGACCTATGGAGAAATATATATTTAAAAATTTCAACTAAATTGTAGCAAGTCATCAAAAATGTAAACAATGAGGCCAAGAGGCCACATGGAAGGCAGCAAATGGGAAGCCCTACATTATCAAGGAAAAGATGAACTCAATTTACAGACAAATCTATCTTCTGTAGCCTTGACGACCTAAACTAAAAGAAAGAAACAGATAATAATCTACCCAGATTTTTTTTTCTAGAAAACTTACTCACCAAGAAAATGTCTAAATAGAATTAGGAACACACTGAGTAGTTCTCAGCTTTCTGATCTATTCACCATATGCTGAGCAAGGAGATGGGCATTTATTACAGACCTACTATCTGCATAAAAACCACTATGCCAAGTGGTTTTAGTTATATTTTCATTTAACCCTCAGAACAGCCCTAAAAAGCAGCCACTATCACCTCCATCTTACAGAAGAGGAAACCAGGACTCAGAGAATGATAAATAGCCAAGAGAGAATTCAAACTGAGGGACTCCAGATACAGTCTGTGCTTTCTCCACTGAAACAGAGCTCAAACCTGCTCCCTCCTGACACTACTTTTGCTAACTAAACCTAAAAGAAAAATCACTAACTTAAACAGGAAAAAATACTTTGTGTGAAATTACCAGTGACATAGTCACATTCATATAATGTAAAAACTTAATTCATGTTAGAACAAAGTACAGACATTATAACAATATAAGCATTGGTAGAGAGGCCTGTCTTCAGATCACCTGCAAAACCCTTTTAGCTGGCCAGTGGGTTATACAAACACTGCCTGAAAATGACCAGTCTTGCTTTCTGGACCATAGTTAAATGCACAAAGAAAGCACAGAAGACAGTGGGTGACCGTATATGTGTCAGGTGAACAGGTCTCATATTACCTAAAGATCTGGTGTTCAGTACTTTTAAAAAATTACTGATTTCATGGATAGAACGGGAGCTTGATCATCAAGAGCATATGTCACCAGTGTTCAGCATAAAAAAATTTAAGCTCAGAAATCACAATTAGAAATATTATAGTCAGAAGTTAATAAAGACAAACCACTGGGCTTAACAACTTCACTTGCACCTGAAAATGAGCCATTATGCAGAATGTGATAAACCCCAAATTTTCAGTCCAGTCCTTCATTCTGCAGCAGCTGATACATTTGGTAGTTCACAGGAGCCCCAAATTCTACAAATAGAGCAACTTAAGTGGCTTTAAAAAGTCACTATTGAAGTATGTTAACAGTAATATTTAAAATTAGGTAGAACTATCAGGTATAGTTGCATCAATTAAACTGTGAGAGAAATCTGGAAAAACTCTGATTTTTATAAACATCTTGGTGGTAAATCAAAACCCAGACACCCAAGAAGTAAAATCCTGCCCCCTAAAAAAAATGACAACTCCAAAGAATCAAAATTACAGGTAACACAAATAGTATTTTATAGGAAGATGAAATAATATGAATCCAAGGCTGCCCCTTTGGGGGAGCTAGCCTGAAGTAAAATAATATCTAAAAATTCTAAATAGCCAGGTGGTAGTTGCCATATCTTCCTAGAAGGAAATTAAAACTGTTGTGTTGCTGCCCTATCTTCTTCATCAACTGTGTACAGACAAGCAATGTATAATCTTGCAAGCTTCTTCCTCCCTAAGATTAGAACACCAATAAACTTACAGTATCGAAACATCCTCTTCGGAATAAATTCCAGTGATAACATATCCTTTAAGCAATTTTCCTGCTTCAGTGAAATGTTCTTTTGCTAATAAAAATACAGACAAGACAAAAAATGAAACCTTTAAAATTATGTGTGCTATTTAACTGATGAACAGATTTATAAATGACAGTGATTTGTTATTCATTATAAAGATAAATATTTGAGTACAGACCTTATATAACTTAGTAGTTCTAAAATAAATCTCTACTGTTTTTATGACATTTGATTACAGAAATGTAAATTGATGCAATGCAAGTATGGTTCTCTAAACAAATGTACTCTAAATTTATAAGATTTATAGCATTCTAATTATACAGATTTACTGAATAAACATTTTTTTCTTTTTTCAATATATTCCTAAGGCAGAGTAAATGGAGACAGCTATTCTATATGTAGCCTCAAAAGAGAAGCAAATTGCGAAATGATGTACACATTATACTCACACAATCTAAAAGAACCTATTTGCATAGACAATAATGGAAGACTGGAAACTATAGTCCTCTTAACAGAATCTGCGTTAGGGTTCTGCAATTAGGGGGGATCTGTGTCTTTTTTTTATTTCCTGTATTTTTCTGTAATCTTTGTTATTTTTGAACCTTGATTAATTTGTTTTTTCTTATTTGTTAGGCTACAGATATTCAAAATTAAAGCTATTATGTCTACAGATTTCTAAATACTTTTTCATAAACAATAGCTTATTCTGGATCATGTTAATGAGTATCTGATAACCAAGAAGCAAGTCTGAATTAAAAAGTTGTTAACTAATGAGAAAAAAGCAGAGGTGGACTTATATAAGTGGCATATTCTTTCCGAAAGGAGGCCAAATGATAGCTTAGCTTGCTGCTATCATTTGGTTCAGAGTAGTTCAAATACAAAACAACGATGAAAGATTTGAGTTATAAAGCACCTAGCAAGTTGGGTATGCTGAACTCAAAAGATCTGTACCTTAGCATACAACACTATATTCGGGATGTAAGCATCAACACTGTTAACATCAGGTAACCACAAGATTATTTTCTTTAAAAAAAGGATGCACAAGATTTAGAAACGCTGTCTTGTAGGAAAGCAAAGTTACTAGAGCAGCAGTCAGCCAGTAGGCAGTATTGAGAGCTCATTTATAATCACAATTTTAACAAGGAACTAATAGTCCATTAAAATATTTTCTTTAGCCTGTGCTACACCAAGTAGAAAAGCTTCATAAGAAAACCAAGCAATTAGAAAGGACTGAGTGACTACACTTTCATTCTAAGAGAAAACAAGAATGAATTCTGGTCAGTAATTGATCATTACCTAAAGCAATGATATAATGGAACTGTTTCAGTTTCTTCTTTTCTTTTTTGAAAAGTAACACTGGGAAATTATACTAATGTTCCCATGTAATTTCTACATACGGAAGCCTCTCTGCTCATGAATATGTTTCTTGAAAGGTTCTTCATGAATTCATCCCTTCATAAATCTTAAGTTTCTTGTTTGATTGAAGCAATTAAGACTACAGACCTCAGATATACATCCATTTCCACAAGTCAGAGTGTAAATTTTCCTCTGAATGTTTAAAACCAGGCATATTCTCCTCCTTGATGAAAACTGCATATATGTCAGAGTATATGGCAACTCCAAATATAAGGAAGTAATCAATTATCTAAATAAAACATTTTAACTACTATAAATATATTTGAGATGTAATATTGTGGTAACCTACAATATTTACTTGTTTAACTGTAAACACATATTAATTGTATAAAATAAATAACTTAGCAATACTGTTTTCCACTATTACACTTTACTGAAGTTATACTTATACACACACACACACACACACACACACATATTTTTAACTCTGTCAGCTAGAGTTGAGAAGAACACTCCAGTAAGTAAAAGCACTCCTAACCGCTAGATCTCGCTTTCTAAATTCAATGTTCCTCTAACAGGAACCTAGATTCCTTGGAGAAATGGCTGATTCCAGAATGGGGCTGGGAACGTCTTGTGCCAAAAGAACATATTCAAAACACGACGGAGACATGCCAGAAAGGCATGAGTCAGACTGAAGGGGCTCCCACTGACCAAATTCAAGCAAACTAGTCATAGTAACTGATTATAAATCATTGAATAAAATAACTCAGGTGCCCACACTGATAAATGAGAAGGGAAAGCTCTTACAGCGAATAAATGTAAAAAGAATAATGGAGTTAGAAATTTTCCACTTGGGAACCATCATAGTAATAGTTCTTTCAATCCTAAAACTGAAGTGCAAAATTATAATGACAAGTAGGACATTTACAGAGTTTTAAATTATAAACCCATAAGATATTTATTATTTACAAAGGAAAAAAATAGCAACTTTCCAGTAGAAGGACCTGGCAAGAGAGATATTTTGCCCCCATGGAATTCACATTATTTTAGTCTTCAAATCATTAGAATCCATATAAACAACAAATTAGTATCTGATACAAAATTAGTGCTCAGAAAATGTCAGTAGTTAACTTTTATAAGTTAAAAAGAAGAAGAAGAGGAGGAATGAATACCTGACTAAAAAGACTGGAAATAATCAATCCAGTGAAATAACAACAAAGCATCACATCCAGATCACATCATTCTGACACACCAGAAATACCTGTATATAACTTAATATATAACTTTTTCTGAGATATAATTACATGTAAATTATACCATCATTCGTATAGAAATGCAATCAAGTACACTGTTCCTTATAGTGATCTTGTGTGTGTGTGTGTGTGTGTGTGTGTAAATTGAAAAATTCCTCTCAGCACTTACAATCAAGAAAAAGTTTTCGCTATGGATGAGTCAACATCCTAACTTGAGTAAATGGCACAAATTTCATCTTACTGTTTCTGGTTGCTACCAGATTGTTGAGGGTTAAGTTTTATGATCAACTGCAGTGTTTTCTTAGATGTTCTACACAATTATTCCCTACACTTTTATTGCCTAACACTTATGCTTTTAATGATTTTATTGTATTTGTGCTTTTTATTATCTGAAGGCTAACTCTTTTTGGAAGGAGGCCCAATGGAAATAATAAATGAGAACTTCAGGGCACCAAGCACCTGAGGTAGACAGGAGACAAAGTCAACAGTGGGGGCAAAAACATTAGAAAGGGAAAAACAAAGGAGTAAAACACAGACTCATTCACTTCACAATTTTTCATAAAGGAAACACATACTATAAAGCTATGCCCTCTGGGATTCTGCTTCCAACATGGTAAGGCACAACACACACATTAACATTCTTAACATTTCTTTGTAGCAAGTTCTTTTGGCTTTTAATTTAAAAGAATTTGAAGACAAACTGGAGGGGAATAAGTAAGTACTAGACAGACATATACACAAAGCAAAATTTAGTGAGAATTAATAGTATCATACACAAATATAACGCTAAACATGGGAATCCTCTTCCCATACAAATATCCTTAAAAGATTTCATTCAGAATTTGAAATACATTTTAAATGAAAGAGAAAGAAGAAGGGGGAAGATTCACTAGATAAATGGTAAATGTATGTGAGGAAAACACTAAGGCTAAGGATTTCATGGCCCAGTCAAGAAGCCCTCCATATGCAAAGACAAGAGTAACACTCTAAGCAGTACTAAAAGTCAGTAAAAATTCCCTATGTGTACCCTTTCTTTAAAAGTAATTGAAACAATAAAAAATTAAAATTAAAAAAATAAAATAAAATAAAATAAATAAAAGTCACTGAAAAGCCCTGGCCAAATGACTCAGTAGGTAAGAGTGTCATCCCCATACCCCAAGGTTGCGAGTTTGATCCCCAGTGAGGACATATACAAGAATCAACCAATGAGTGTAGAAATAAGTGGAACAACAGACTGATGTTTCTGTTTCTCTCTATTTCTCTTTCCCTCCCTCCCTCTCCCTCTCAATAAATAAATAAATACATACATACATAAATAAATAAATAACCCTAATCAGTGTGGCTCAGTTGGAGCTTCATCCCATAGACTGAAAGGTCATGGGCTTGATTCCTGGTCAGGGCACATACCCAGGTTGCAGGTTTGATCTTGTTAGGGCATGTACAAGAAGGCAACCAATCAATGTTTCTCTCTCACATCTATGTTTCTGTTTCTTTCTCTCTCTCTCTCTCCCCCTACCTTCTAAGCACTGCCCCCCACCAAAAGCAATGAAAAAAAAGTCCTCGGGTGAGAATAAAAAATATTTTTTTAATAAATAAAATTAATGAAAGACACATTTCTATGAAGCAAGAATGGAATAAAGAGTAAGAGTCTAAGAATAGAGAATTTGGGGTATTAAAAGAACACTAATATGAGGCTATAAGTAAAACTCTAATTAATTGATATAAGCACTGTATCAAAGCTGAATGTAAAAACATTAATTTAAAATGCATCAAAAATAAGATCAATTAATTGGTGGATGGAAGGATGGATAGGTAAAAGGTGTATGTTAAAGCAAGTATAGTTAAATACTAATGGTAAAGTCTAGATGACCAAGGTATATTGGAGTGCACTGTAAAATTCTTTCAACTTTGCTATATGTTTGAAAATTTTCATAATAGTATGTTGGGGGAAAACATTTCTAAAAAGAATGATATATAAAGAAACAAAAACTCATCAATAATGATAATCTGAGCCTATAATATGAGCATAGAAGCTGATAGAGAGAAAAGACCACAGAGGAAATTAAAAGCATCCTCATCTTCCATAAAAGGGACTCAAAATCATTGAAATGGTCTTTAATTTTATAGATTCCAATAGGTTTTGTCTGTTTTTTTCAAAAAACATCTTTAGCCTTGGGGAATATAAAACCAAAGAAGCGTACAGCATATAGAAAAATAAATAAAAACTAACTAAAGAAATATCCATGAAGCATAAAACAGGCATCCAAGTAAATGTAGACAATATGTGTAAATAGCTAAAGTTCACCTGAAAGAGTCCACAGGCAAAAATATATATATAAAAAGATAAATGAAAGACTTTACCCAATCATATATTTTAAAACTAAGTTCAACATGTATTATAAAACTAATATTAAGTACCAATAGGTAAAGTGAACAAAACAGAAAACATTTGACAGAGATATATACATACATATAGATGTGGATTTAATATGGTAATGGTGGGATCACAAAAAGGGATGGTGGAATCAAAAAAAGCAGAAAAAAAGAACAATTGTTAACTATTTAGACAAAAATTAAGTTGGACCCTAACCTCATACCATGCATGAAAAGATCTAAATAGTTAAAGACTTTTGGAAAAGAGGAAAAAAAACAAAAGAACACAATCAACATAGTGAAAGGCAACCTATGAAATAGGAGACAAATATCTGCAAATCATATGGTAAGGGAATAATAAACAATATATAAAGAACTCCTCCAACTCAACAACCACCACCCAATTAAAAACTAGGCATAGGACTTGAACAGACATTTCTCTAAAGAAGATATACAAATGGCCAACACACACATGAAAAGATGCTCAACATCACTAATCATCACACAGTTAGGGAAATGCGTATCAAAACCACAATGAGTCACCTCAAATAACAAGTGCAGGTGAGCTTGTGGAGAAATTAGAATCCTTCTATACTGTTGGTAAGAATGTAAAATGGTATAGCCACAATGGAAAACAGTATGGTAGTTCCTCAAAGAATTAAAAATAGAATTACAATATGTTCCAGAAATTCTACTTATGGATATATATCCAAAAGAACTGAAAGCAGGCTCCTGAAGAGATACTGGTACATCCATGTTTAGAGCAGCATTGTCCATAATACCAAGAGGTGGAAACAACCAAATGTCTATTGACAGATGAATGGATAAATAAAATGTGTTATATTCATACAGCGGAATATTTTTCAGCCTTTGAAAGGAAGGAAATGCTGCCAACCAGATATGCTGACAACATACTACTACATAGATAAATTTTGAGGACATTATACTTAGTAAAATAAGCCAGTCAGTCGGAAAAGGTAAATATGAGGAGAGACCCAAGAAAATCCAGAATTTATTTATAAAAAATTGTGTATTTATTCTTACATGTTTAAACTTCAGTCACTATCAAAGTACTCTCCACTTGATGCAATACACCTATCAAGACTTTTTTTCACTGCTCAAAACAGTTTTTGAGTTCACCGATTTTGATGTCTTTTCATGCTTCTTTCGTTTTTTGTTTTACCCCTTCCACATTGGCAAAACCACTACCCTTTGAGGATTTTTTTCATCAAAACTCGCTTAGGGCAATTGGGTGAATAGGGAGGGTGGGGCATGGGGGTCATGCCATTTTTGGTCAAAAACTGTTGAACACTCATTGCGGTGTGAGCAGGTATGCTTGTAAATTACCCATCATGAAATGGGCAAACACATGGAAAGAGTCTACAAAAAATTCACTGAAGCTGAATGCAGCTTCTCACAACAACGTCAATTGGTACACTGATACAGATGGGTTCCCAAAACACCCACTTAGCAGGGGAAGCCTATATACTACAAGGGCTTGCCCTCCAGAAGATAATTCCAGTTCTTTTGGGTCCCCCCTTGTACTGTATGATTCCACTTAAATGAGGTTCCTAGAGTAGTCAAATTCATAGAGACAGAAAGTAGAATGGTAGTTGCCAGGGGCTAGGGAAAATGTTGACTCATTTAACAGGAATAGTTTCAGCTTTGAAGGAGGAAAAAGTTCTGGAGATTTGTTGCACTATAATGTAAACATACTTAACACTAGCTACCTATACACTTAAAAATGGTTCAGATGATAAACTTTATGAGTATTTTATCATGGTTTTTAAAAAAATATTCAAAGCAAAAACACAAAATAAATTAGAGTAGGAAAATATAAAGTAAGAAGAAAATACAGGTGAATATTAACTGATAATGAGAATAGAGGATTTCTATAGCTAGGAGCAATGGAAGAAATCTCAAAATCAATAAATTTGAAAACAATTTTAAATTGCTACAAGTAAAATTATTAAGCAAAGCCAAAAAGCAAACAACTGGGGAAAAATAACTGAAAAAAATGACAAAAGCTTAATATCCTTAATATGTAAAAAACTCATAGTAATTCATTAGAGAAGCAATAAAACCCCATTTTAAAAAATGAATAACACACACAATTTATAGAAGACAAAGTTTTATTCCCCTCCTGGGAATCTATACCCATTAAACGGTCTAAAATCCTCACAAAAACTCATAAATAAAAATATTGTTTACATATAGCAAAAAGAAAACAAATATTATTGTTAGTAGATAAATACATTATGGTATATTCAGCTAACCAAATATTATATAGCCATGTTGTTTCTGAAGAATATTACTTACATGAAAAAATGCACCCATGTAATTTTAAACAAAAACAGCAAGAATCTAACTTGGATATATATACTAGTCCAATCTCATTAAAACATATGTAAATATGCAATACATAGGCATACAGAAAAAGAGGGAAGAAATTACATTAAAATCTAACAACTCTAATTAGATTATAGATTTATATTTATTCAAATTTCTGTGTTCTCAAAATCTTCTATAATTTGAGTTCTCTGTCATTTAAAAAGACAGTAATTCTTTTTAAAAAACTAGTAAATGAGTTTTTAACTATGCATTGTATAATTTAAAATCTCAATTCTACTTACCTGTGGTCATGGTTGGACTAAATAGTCCCAGTACTGACACACTAGAATAGAGGATCAGGTCTTTATATAACTCCCCACTTAAATATTCTTCTGCTTCTTGGACAGATGTTATGTTCACTGGATATGAAATCCTGTTGCTAGATGAATATATAATTATATTGAAAATTAATTTTTTAAAATACTTTTCAGCTTGTAAAATAATAAAAATACTGAACTTAGAAAAGACCATATGCCTCAAGATAAACTTCCAACAAAATAAAGACAAATACTATACTAAAAAAGTAAAAATAGTCACCCTCATTAAACAACATTCCTATCTCCCCCAAAGTGATGGAATATGGATGAGCTCTACCACAGCTCATCCTGAGATCTCAATTCTAGTATTCACCTTAACCCATTCGAAGTGTGTCAACAATATATGGTCATTAGAAGTCTTATAGACATAAATGTTTAAAACCTTAGGGTGAAGCTGAATACTTACAGCTGGATAAACTTTAGGAGCTCTTCAGTTCCTAACATACCACCATAAGATACTGGGTTTTCACCTTTCTTGTACATCTTTACAACAGGAAATTCAGTCACATTTTGCTTATTACATATATCAGGCCAATCTGCACAGTTTATTCTAGTAAGCAGCATAGTACATGCACCTAAGTAGAAGGAAAACATACATTTTATAAATATTAATGTAGAAAACTCAGTTGAGAATTCTCAGTATTTTTATATCCCATTCTTTTTTTTTAACCTCTCAGCAGCACGAAACAGTGCTGTGGAGCACTCTCTTCGCTTGATTTTTGCAACACTTTCCCCTACTGGCTTTCCCCTCACCTCTCCTGCTGCTCCTTTGTGTTCCTTTGGCAGGTTCTTATGCCAGTAGAGGTGGGATTCCTCAAGGCTCAGTGTCTGCTGCTTTCTCTACTTGCTTTACACTCTCGTCTTAGACAATCTCAAAAATCATCGCCTATCTAATGAATCTTAAATTTTTATCTTTGGCCCATGCTCCTCCTGAAAGCTCCAGACCCATGTATTCTTGCTGACATATTTATTTCCATTTGAAAGGAAACATCCTCAAACTCAGTAGGTCTAAAACTAAATATGGTTTCCTTGCTGAATATATTGGTGAACACTGCCATTCTTGTACAACTCAGGAAGCAAAATATCATCTTTCATGCCTCTCCTTCCTAACTTCCCCATGTCTAATCAAATCAGTGTGCTATCCTGTCAATTTCACCACCTGCATTTTAAATATCTGTTTTTTCTGTCCATTCCTCTCTACTACCACTATTCTAGTCATTATCTCTACTGGATAACAATAGGCTTATAATTAATCTCCCTGAATTCAGCATGTCTACACTGAAACTAACAGTATCTTTTCAAAAGTCAAATCCGTTTTGTTAATAGCCCACCCCACCAACCTTCATAGAGGTCGGCCTTTCTCATCCCTTCATGTCTCTGCATGTGTGACTACTTCAAGAAAGCCTTCTTGGACACACTGATCTACATCAGGTTCCTATGCTCCTACAGAAACGTGCTTCTTTCTTTACCTCATTATGCAACGATACACTCATTTGTGTGGTTATCTGATTAAAGTCTGTTTCTACCAAGAGAGCTTCCTGAGAATACGGACTGTGTCTATTTCACTCGTCACTGATTTTCCAGTGTCTAGAGCAGTCCTTGCACATGGAACACCTTAAATACAGGTGTGAATAACTGACACACATGGAACTCATCCAGGGCTTCAGGGATCCATCCTGTCTAAACACTATAATTTCTTTTCAGCCTAAGAAAACACACAGTAGAAACCCAAAGAGAAATTCCCACTTATTCCCTAATAATATATGTAAAGTTCTCCAAAATATGTATATCATTAGGTAGAAAGAGATCAAAAACCAAATAAAATAAGCACCACACAACTCAGCTGTGAAAGGAAGGAATAAATTCTAATAAAAGAAAACTTTAAAATTATATTAGATCAAAGAAGGACTCTTTGTACAATATATCAATTCAGGATAAAACTTAACCATGTAATTAAAACTATGAATGCAATATTTTGATATTTTTATCACCAAAAGTTTTTAATAGTAAAAATATCCTTTCATATTTTAAATGATTCTAAATTATACAACAAAGATGCGGTAACTTATCACTAGATTTAATGTTAACAATCTGTTTGATAATACAGGCATGGTGTAATGTCATATTCACCACTATATTCCTTTGCCTACTACAATGTTGGTTACATAGCATGTAAACACTAAAAATTTCTGGACTGTACCCTAATATTTCTTCATGAACAAATTTTAGATTTTACACTAAAATATATTAATACCTGAATATTGTATGAGCATACAAAGATAAACCCTTATTCCTACTAAAATTATATCTGCTAAGTGACTTCTCTATAAAGTTCTCTTATCCTTTATTTTAATTATTTAGTCAGTAAATATCTGGCGATGGTTGTTAACATAGGGTACCATATTATACATTGTCGCTCTAGCACGGAATGTAGTGCTGCTACAAATGCAGTTCTTTTCCTTCAGTACGCATCCTCAACGGGTCCACCATGGCTAAAAATGTTATTGTCCCTGCAGTCCAAGTTGAAAACTTTGGTGTTATCTTTAAAACTGAAGAAAAAATACTGATACATATCATTAAACATTATAAGGCTACCTATATTAAGCAATTAAAATTTTTTCTTTCCTATAAAATGGTTTCAATATTTAATTATGTTTCAATTAGAGTAGTCTAATATCCTAATATGCCTGGAGTTTTATATCCCATACATTTTATCAATGCAGTAATTTCAAATAGGCTTCTTAATTTAAAGGGAAAGAAAAAGTTTCTCTTAGCTACAGATGCTATGATAGCATAAAAACTTGACATTTGCTGCCACCTTGTGACTAAGTATAAAATAATTTTCACTGTCTTGGATTAAGAAATGAAGTGACTTTTCCCCAAGTCAATGTGAAACGTTACAGGACTAAATGCCCAAAGTAGTGCAGTATTTTCCTAATTTACAAAGTAACAGTTTTGGCTTCAACACAGACTCAAAGCACTATAGCTATCTATACAAATAGTCTGGGGAGATAATTCTGGACAGTATCCAATTACTATTTTACTATGGTTTATATCTCATCACCCTTCTTTTCCTTTCTTCTAATAATTTTCCAATAAGGCTAAAGAACCTAAAAAAAAGAAACTTAAATCAAGGATAAACTGAAAGAGAATAATGGGATTTGCTTTTAAAAAAAAAAAGATTAGGAAACACAATAATACATTTCTACATTAGCCCCCTAAACTTCCAAAAGTCCATTTATCTGATACCAAATTACTAAAGTAATTGTTATTCATTAAGAATGAACTAAATGAAAAAGGAAATCAGTTCTGGGTTGATAATATGTTTTTTTATTCTACTAACACAGACAACTCAGAGTCCTTGCATTGAAAGGTCAGATAATCTCTTTAGTTGGTCATTAATAGAGAAGAAGGTAAGGGAATCTTTTTCCATTGTCTTTTTGCAACTAACCAAATAGTCTGGGGAGATAATTCTATTCTTCAGGACATTATCCAATTACTATTTTACTATGGTTTATATCTCATCACCCTTCTTTTCCTTTCTTCTAATAATTTTCCAATAAGGCTAAAGAACCTAAAAAAAAGAAACTTAAATCAAGGATAAACTGAAAGAGAATAATGGGATTTGCTTTTAAAAAAAAAAAGATTAGGAATCACAATATCTAAAGACTTAATCACCTCTTCACTTGGGTAATGAAATAATCAAAAGTTGAATCAAATGTGATAAGGAAAATATTAGAGAAATGCTTCAAAAATGATTTCGAAAATCCCTGATGTTTTCATTACTACAGAACATGTTATATTTAGGGTTGACTTTCTGGAATCAATTTCTTGAGTTCACAAAAGTTCCCAATGTATAAATAAATGGTGCACCAGTACACATTTTCCACTAAATAAAACAAGACTTATGAAGCTCTACTATATTTGGTTATTCATTTATTCAACAATTATTAAAAATCAGATATTCTGCAATGTAAGATAGCACACTAAGTACAGTAAGCTCAGTATAAGGTGTATTACCTACCCACAGATGAACTTACTAAATAATGAAATCGCCTGTAAACTAGTGCCCACCAAAACTAAGTAGTGGACACATTCCTATAGTCGCCAAGAATAAGCCTATTTAACTACAATAGTTTCTATTTAAAGAAAAGCAACAGGAAAAAAAATCATATTACAGATATGAAGCATGATACATTAAAATGATGACAAAATATTATCCTAACCCACTCTCCCTCTATGTCTCCCCCTTTGTCTCTCTCTCTCTAAAACAGGCCTTCCTGTATCTTTCCTGGGATGGTGGCATAGGCATTTTGAGTCCAAGTCCATTCCTTGGATTCTTATTTTCCTACCACTGGGTCAGGTTTCATAGAATAGTTAAAATAAAAAGATCCATGAGGAACCAACTCTATAGCTTCAAGAACACTGAGATCCTACGTCTTTGATGAGACTGTAAGACTGGGTCTTATCTGTCAAATGTATATTTAATAACATTTAGTACTTATTTAATAATATTTAATAGTAACTGGCACAGGATAGGCACTCTATAAATGCTTGCTGAATGACTGAATTCAGCTAAAAAGGTTATGGATTAACTATGTGGCAGCAAGTGCTCAATACACGGGCTCTGTACTTTCTACTAAAGACAGTTCCATGAAGACAATCAAAATGAATGCTGCTAAGCATTTTTAAAGATCATGGCTAATTAACCTAACCTTGGAGACAAAAACATAATAACCTGAAAGTTTTGCAGTTTTCTTCATCTTTTTTTTTTCTTTTTTTTTCTTTTTTTTTTTATTTATTGTTATTCAATTACAGTTGTGTGCCTTTTCTCCCCATCCCTCCACCCCACCCCAGCTGAACCCACCTCCCTCCCCCCTCTCCACCCTCCCCCTTGGTTTTGTCCATGTGTCCTTTATAGTAGTTCCTATAGTTTTCTTCATCTTTAGCCTGACAGTTTTACAAACAGCTACAGCTCAGAATCAGGAAAATGAGCAGGCATACCACAGCACGATACCTTTCAATTTAACTGCCAAATCAGTGTAGGAATGCAGAAATGCCATGGATACTGCTTGCCCTGCATTAAAAAGAAATTCAACACATATTACAACATGCACATCTCCAAAGCACCCGTAGTTATACATAAGAAACATACAGATTTATGGGGGTTCCCAAAATTGCTATTTATTGTTTCAAACATTTAAGAGGGTTCTAAATGCAACTCATTTTCTGCATTCATATACTGCCAGGAATATAGTTGAATGGCTATTATTTGACAATAAAAACAATACACTTCCTATAAACCTATAAGAACTGTTAATATATTAAAATCATTAGCTTGAATTACAATAATTTTTCTAAATTAATAAATTGAACATCTAATTTAATCATTAGCCTTCGATTTGCAAGTCAGATACATATAATCAGTTTTACAACCCCAGAATCAGCTAGAAGTAAATGTTCCATTATGTGCAGTCTACCTGGGACATAAGAAAGCTGTGACATCTTACAATGTGCAATATGCAGAATGCAAAAATAAAATTTGCCTACTTTAAGTTTCCTAATATGTAATATAGTCTCCCTAAAGATCCATACTCACAACCAGCATAGAAAAGCACTATGCTGTCAGAAGCCATTACGGTTGCATTAAATGTCTCTTCTGTTAGTTCCAATATGAGTTCCAAAGGTAACTGTTTCTTCCTGTCTCTGGAAACACTTTCTGCCACTTCATCATCTTGAATTCCTAAAACATTTGAGAAGAAATTAATGCATATACAAATGTACAATTAAAATATTTAAGCTCTTTTTACAGGTATGGAAATTTGATACTTTATTAAAAAACTTCTGAATTCACACTATTTTATTAGTTAAAAATGCATGATGTTTAGAAAACTTTATAGTTCCCTGGCTTCCTATCCTAAATGACTCTGAGATGCTTCCTGACTCAGAAACTGAAGTTTTAGTCAAGTGTAGAAGCATTTATTTAAACTTGTCTAGAAATAATACATTATATTTTGTTTCTAAAAAAATATTAATTTATAATCCAAAAAGGTTGTGTTTATTTAACTTCCACCATGTGACAAGCACTGTGATAGACACTAGGGAAAATAGTAAACAAAACAGATTGAGTCTATGACAAGATGGAGCATTTATCTACAAAAAGGTCAGACAATAAACAACCTGGTTAAATGATATTGCTAAATAAATATATATAATTATAAATTGTGATCATTTAAGAAAGGAAAAAGATACAATAAAAGATTGTAACAGGGAGAGTTAGATTAGGAGATCCACAATCTTCCAGGTAGAGAATCAAGAAAAGAATGTCTGAGGCAAAAAGAGTAACATATGCATATGCAAAGGCTCGGAGACATAAAATAACTTAGCACATACTAGGTATAAAAGGCAGGCAAAATTGATTAAAACAAGGTAATTTGAAGGGATAAATGGTATGAGAAAATTCTAGGCTAGCAGTGGCTAGATCGTAAGAGACCATATGAGCCAAAAATTTTGAATTTTATTCTGAGTGTATCAAGTTACGGTGATTTCTGAATATGTAAAAATATATCATTAATTTAGACAGACAGACTGACTGACCAACCAAATGATCCATCCATCCACTTACCCGTCCATCCATCCATGTATATGGTAAAAAACACATTTTGAATTCATAAATATTGTGTTGAAAGTTTCTATAGATTGCATGGTAACAATGAAGAAGCACCTAACTTCATTAGAGAAACAATTAAATCTTACTAGAAGAATTGACACTAGCTGAATACTAAAAGAAAATAAAACTTAGGTGAGAAAAATTTGAGGACTTCTGGTCAAGATGGCAGCACAGGTAAACATGGCTCACCTCGCACAACCACATCAAAATTACAACTAAATATATAAAATAACCATCACTCAAAACCATCAGAAATTGAGTTGAATGGAAGTCTCACAACTACGGAATTAAAGAAGCCACATCTGTCCAGACTGGTAGGAGGGGCAGAGACGTGGAAGGGGCTGGTCCCACATCCACATGTGGTGGATAAAAATTCGGGAGGGATATCTTGGAGGCAAGATACATCTTTTCACCTAATCAACTTGACAAAATGTAACTCAAAAATTTCTTCAAGTTTCTTCATAGTCTTGAATGTGAATTCATTCAATAAGAAAGTTAATTCATTGAAATTTCACAGACCTAATGGATGCTGGGCAGGAATGGGTGGGGTGAGCATCACAAAACATATTACCCATATCTGGACCTTCCATGTCATCATCTTCATCGTCTGCTGTTTCCTCAATGTCCATATTATTTTCTACATGAGATATTACTAAATCAACATCATGTAACACCAAAAATTCCACTGGCATTCCCTACAAATAATTTTTAAAAAACATAACTAAACTATAATAAAGCATTTTAACATAAAAATATTTTACTTGATATTAAAATGAAGCTAAATCATTGCATTACAGTTTTTAACTAAATAAAACAAAAAAAGAAAAAATAAAATTACCACCACAGTCACTATGAAAAGTATCCAAGCATACTTTACAAAAAGGTAGTGTATACCGCTAAAAAAGATGGCAAAAAAAGAGAAACTGAAAGTCTCTCTTGCCAGACAGGAGGGGGATTGAAGGTTGGTTATAAAAGGTTGAACTACAAATTGATAGTTACAAAATAGTCACATGGATGTAAAATACAGCTTAGGGAATACAGTCAATAATATTGTAATAACTACATACAGTGCCAGGTGGGTACTTGAAATACTGGGGGGAACACTTTATAAAGTACATGATTGTCTAACCATTGTATACCTGAAACTAATACAAAATAATATTGAATGTAAACTGTAATTAAAAAATAAAATAAAATAAAAGACTGTCTCACTTGCTTCTTTCCACAATTACATTATACTGGATCTGAAACATTTTACACATAACAGTAAATTCTACTTCAATATAAAATGGTAATATATACACTTTAATTGCAAGCAAAGCCAATCAAAATTATTTGAATACTGCATAGATGCAATGACTATTATGACTATTTCAAAATGAAAAACTGAGCTTGAAAAGGTTGATTCCTGTATCTGGTCTCAGAACTGAAAGAAACAAAATCCAAGTCTTTTTCCTAGTATTTCTGCCATACACATAGACAAGAGAGCTTAAGTTTGAACTGTCCGGCAGTTTGTAAACATACCAATCAATTTTTTAGCATAGGTACATAATATTTAGATTTTCAGAGTTAAAGAGTTCTTAATAAGTACGAAAAAAATTTTAAAGACTTAAGAAAAAAGACACATTTATAGAAATGTACAAATTAAAAGTAAATGGCCAATAACCCTTCAAAAGTTCAGCCTCACTAATAATCAAACACATATAAAATTAAAAACAACAACTTTCTTTGCCTATTAAAAAAAGGTGGCTTTTTTTTTTTTTTAGATTAATGCTCAGTATTGGCAAAGATGTATGAGAAACAAGGAATTCCAAACCCTTTCAGTAAAAGTATGACCCTTCTGGAGGGAAATTTGACAATGGATTTTAAAAACCTTAAAAATTTCACTTCTAAATATTTAGCAAAAGGAAGAATCAGTGATGTTCAAAACAGTATACAAAGGCAGGCATCATAGCACAACAATCAGTGAATATATATATTCATGTTACATATGAATATACATATGAATGTGGGAAAAGAGAGAAATGAAAAAACCAAAATGTTAACACCAATTATGTTTGAATAGTGACAATGTACAGAATTTTTCTATAATAAGTATATATTACTGTAGCACCCCATGTATTAACTCTAAGTAAGCAGACATTGTAGACCAATACATAAAATGACTAACCTCTTCTCTTTTGAGGACTACATTAGCTTGCTGAGGAATGTCCACTTCCAAAGAGTCCCTTTTTCAAAATGAAAATAAAAGTTTTATGTTGCTAATCTGAAGGATAATACTTATCCAGAACGTCAATCTAAAAAACAACTGTTAAGTTCTCATACTAAAAAACAAAAAAGTTTATGAAAAAATATTAAAATTTTGTGAGTCAGAAATTTTACACATAAATACAGACCAATTTTCTAGTCTCTACCTTCATTTAGAAAAATTTTAAGGTCGAAATTTTAAACAAGCTAAAAATTATAGACTTTAGCTCAACTTGTTCTAAAAGTTCTAGATTTGAGTTTATTTACAAGTGAACATATTACCACATTTAAATATGAGAAAAATATCAGTGTTTTGCAAGTTTAAGATACCTTAACAAGAGTAGAACTCCTGCTTTTCCCAGAAGACGCCAAGCAACCCATTCTGCTGTTCTTCTATCTGCTTCATGTGTAGCTTGTTGACTGACAATAAAAACCAGCGGTAATCCTAGTTGCAGATGAACAGTTGAAACTTGTTGAGGATCTTCAGCAACTTCAGTCTTCATTTTAAAAAAGAACAAAATGTGATAATAATATTCCAACATTTGGATTTAAACCCTGTTAATTCTTATTTAGTCATGAGTATAAGTACAAGTCTATGAAATAAATCCTACATTACCAGAAATGGTCTCATGATTTCTAAGTTTAATGCTTCCAGTATACCTATACAGTTTAAGAATTATAAAACTAACAAATTTTATTAGGCATTAAACATAAAATTACAACCATAAGGAATAAGCATATTATAAAGAAAAAAATCAATAAATAAAAGTGTGGTACTGAGAGAGTTTCAAATAAAATAGAACAGATAACTAAGAAATACATTCTTTCGTATTAGAATTTAACATATGACATATTACAGAACAATGAGGAACATCTGAGTTAAGACAGCGGCCTGAACACACACATCTAATTTTGCTGCCTCCAGAAATCCCAGGAAAACTATAGCAGTAGGATTTTTCAGAAGAGATATACCTACATATGTGAAGAAATGAAAACAGAAAAGGCAGCAAAATTTTGGATGCTGGAAAACAGGATAACTGACTACAAAACAAAACTCTAAGCCATGAAAGAAAGCTAAGAAACAATTCAATTTTAACTGCAGAATAAATCCTAAAATTGCTCAGGAACTGTCAGTGCCTGGTATCTCTGGAATTGGGAAAGAAATAATGGAGGAGGAATGGCAGAAAGTCTTCTTTTAAAGGAGGAGTAAGTAAAAGCTTTGGAGGAGCAGTTACATCCCTAGGTTCCCCTCCCCAACTCCATGAGCATAGCCAACTGTCCCTCCCTCACACCAGGAGAAATCTGGGGGGACTTCAGAAACAGCTGACAGTGTGAACAGCATGCCAAAAGCAGGGGAATTAAGTAATCAAATGTTGAGTTGCTCCCCAACCCCCTTCCCACTCAGTTCCCAGAATGCTAGCAGCCAGACTTCTGTCTTCCAGCAGAAGACTGGAAGATCTTTTTCTGAGGCTCTTGTGGAACTCTGAGTCCACTATTCTGTGTTTCTTGGACTGCCAAGTCTTTCTAGGCTGACACCAAGGTGTAAATTTTCAGCTTGGCTCTCCAAATGGGCACTGATTTCAAAACTACAATTACATAATTCCTGGTAAGTATAATAAAGTGAAATGAGATTAGAGAATCTCCTTCTTCATTACCTACCTTAAAAAAAATTGTTTTTAAAACAGCAAGAGAAAAATTCATGAACAGAAATTTTAGGAAAGGGGCACAACTTCGAATTATAATGTTGTAGCCAAAGAAGAAAACAGATTTTTAGTAAAGCTTGGGCTGAGTCCTAATACTGCCCCAGTAGCAAAAACAGTACTGGCAAGTAGACGAAAATCCTGAGAATACTTAATATCTGAATATTGGAAGAACAGGAAAGGAGGCTGGAGAGAAATAGTGAAGAACTAATTGTACTGTGAACTGATAGTTCTCTTTCAGGGCTCTATGCTAAAATGGGAAAGCAAAACAAATTCATAGGGTATTCTCCCCATTGAAATGAGATAAATGTTCCTCCTCCATATGAAGGGAAAGGAAAAAGACATATACTGCTTTTTAAAAAAAAATTGTTTGAAGCCAAAGTCAAACCAAACCAATAACTGACTCAAAGAACCCAGGAATGAGGCCAGTAAAATTGGAGATGGGGAGTTCTTAATCTATTTAAAGGCAGAAGCGATGATTTTTTAAAAGTGAGAATTATGATTACAAAATACAATATAAATATTATAAACCTTAATAATGTAAAAATAATAAAACTAACAATAATCATCAACAGGGTTACACGATATGAGAGGGCAATGTATGAAGTTAATTTTCTCATCTTTCACAGGAAGGGGTGAGTCAATCCTATCTTAAATGAAAACATAGTTTTTAAAAAATAATGAGTTAATTTCCTAATGTTTTTCATAATCATTTACAACACTTAAGATAATATTTCCTGAGGCCTCTAATGAAGATATAATTTATCAAAAGTCCCATAATCCCTCTAGTTTCAGATCGATTTTTTTTTCAATTTCTTTTTCTTCTATTAAATTCAAATAAGATTAAATATAATACTTCTTACTGTAAAGTAGCATATGCAATATAATATAATATATCCACTAATCTATTCATTCCTTCCATGGTGCACTTAGACCTCCCATGAAGTCACCTCACAGTTCATTTCTGAGTGATGGAATTACGTAGCTTTAAATTTTCTTCTTTTACTTTGCTCCACTGTTTGAATTTATTTATAATATGTATGCACCATTTTTATTTAAAAAAGGACATGCTGAATGAAAAGGCCTACTGAAGGTTTTACACATGTTCAGGACAACCCTTCAAACTTTCAAAGAGAAAAGTATGCTGGTCAACAACACCTGTGTCTCTGTAAAATTCTTCCAGGCTAATATCAAGAAAAAAGAAACACCAGAAATGCTATACTTCCGATATTTACCAACTTTTAAAACAGTAGTCAAAATATTCACAAGAGGTCTTTCATTGACCATGATGTGGTCTTTGTGAGCTCAGAGCAGTCACAGTTCATTATAACCATCACAGAATATTGCCAATACACAAGGCTATATTTGAGTTTTAATACAATACTTTAAGACATTAAATGATCATTTTATGACAAGTCTATCATCTCTTCTACCTTTAATAAGGAAATACTCCTATATTCAAGACATATGTTCAAGGAAAGGGTAAAATATGTAGCTCATCTAAGTGAAATGCATATCTGTGAATCAACACAATAAACTTAATATATAGATTATCTAAAATATTAAAATAAGGCACATACCAGCAGTGGTGCTGCCATTGACTTAAGAAATCGATAAATGTTCAGGGTAGTCAACGGCTGCCCCATTAGTGTTCTTCTACATTGCTGGGTCAAGTCCAAGACTGGTTTACAATGAAAAAAGTAGAGATGAGCATATTCTATATCCTCCAATCTGCAAATTAAAAATCAGGGACAGACCCACTTGAAGTTCAATGTGTGATCCTTCTACCATCCAGAAAGGCATAACAAATTTCTTTAAGTCTCATGTTTTTGAATAAATGTTTTAGTAAAAGCCTAAAAGAGTATAACATTAAAATAAAATGGACCTAAGCTAATGATATAGAATATTAAAGAGAACCTTTAACCGTAATATTTTTAACAAACCACATGAGTTGCGTAAGCAATTTTTTTCCTGAATTTTTCATATGGTAGCTTCTAAATTAGGTTATAGGCAGGCCTACATATATATATATTTTTAAAAAGGCTGTCACCTTGAGGACAATAAGATTATCTTTAAATATAGTCTCTTTTCTAGAAATTTGCTAAATACAGCTCTGTAACACAAATTTTCAAGGTTTAATTTAAACCCAAATCTGTTTTGAATAAACTTCAGCCAACACATGCCTTAAGATAGAAACCATGTGACACTTTGTGGGAGTTTGTGAATTTGTATCTGAAATATTACAAAACTCAGCAAATATGGTATATAATTTGAGTTTTGGCATTCCCTTCAATATGAGAATTCAAAGATAAACTTAGAGTGGGTAAGGCTTGCCAAAGTTAAAATAGCATTTTTAAAAATCTCTGTGGGGCATTAGAAGGGTTTGGCAAAATACTTCAAATTTTTATTTTTAAAATGTTATTTTAATTCTTGATACATGCTTAAACTGAGCTCCAAAGTTCACTGATTTCAAATTTAATTATAAAGCAATTTCTAATAGATTCAATGATTAAAGAAATGATCACCATAAATGACCCCAAATAGCCACAGCAATTTTGAGAAAGAAGAATAAAGTAGGAGGGATAATACCTAATATCAAACTTGATTACAAGGCCACTGTAATCAAAAGAGCCTGGTACTGGCATAAGAACAGACACATAGATCAATGGAACAGAATGGAGAGCCCAGAAATAAACCCATGTCTATATGGTCAATTAATATTCAACAAAGGGGGCAGAAGCATAAAATGAAATAAAAATAGCCTCTTCAACAAACGGTGTTGGGAGATCCGGTCAGCTACATGCAAAATAATGAAACTTGACCTCACCATACACAAAAATAAACTCAAGATGGCTAAAAGACTTTAATGTAAGTTGTGATTCCATAAAAGTCCTAAAGGAGAAGATAGGCAGGAAAATCTCAGATATTCTGTGTAGCAAAATTTTTACCAATATATCCCCTAGAGCAAGGGACATAAAGGAAAGAATAAACAAATGGGACTTCATCAAATAAAAAGCTTCTGCATGACTAAAGAAAACATCAGCAAAATGAAAAAGGAACCAACCATATAGGAAAATATATTTGCCTGTATTTGCCTCGGACAAAGGTTTGATCTCCAAAACTGATAAAGAACTCACACAACTCCACTCCAGGAAGACAATCCAATTAAAAAATGGGCAAAGGACCTGAACAGACACTTCTCCATGGAGGACATACAGAGGGCCCAGAGACATATGAAAGGATACTCAGCATCACTAGCCATCAGAGAGATGCAAATTAAAACCATAATGAGATACCACTTCACACAGGTCAGAATGGCCATCATAAATCAACAAACAAGTGCTGGTGAGGTCGTACAGAAAAGGGAACCATGGTACACTGTTGGTGGGAATGCAGACTGGTGCAGCCACTATGGAAAACAGTATGGAATTTCCTCAAAAAACTAGAAGTAGAACTCCTTTTTGACCTGGCAATTCCACTGTTGGGATTATACCCTAAGAATCCTGAAAAGCCAATGCAAAAGAATGTAAGCACCCCAAAGATCATAGCAGCACAATTTACAATAGCCAAGTGCTGGAAGCAGCCTAAGTGCCCATCAGTAAATGAGTGGATCAAAAAACTGTGGTGCATTTACACAATGGAATACTATGCAGCAGAAAGAAAGCAGCAGCTCCTACCCTTTGCAATAGCATGGACAGCATGGATGGAACTGGAAAGCATTGTGCTAAGTGAAATAAGCCAGGCAGCAAAAGACAAATACCATACGATCTCATCTACAAGTGGAACCTAATCAACAAAACAAACAAGCAAGCAAAAATATAACCAGAGACATTGAAATAAAGAACAAACTGACAGTAACCAGAAGGGAGGAGGGAGAGGGATAACAGGGGAAAGGGGAAGGAACATATATAAAGGACCTATGGACAAAGCCAAAGGAGAGTAGGATTGAATGTGGAAGGTGGGGGGGAGTAGCAGTGGGGAAAATGGAGACAACATACTTGAACAACAATCAAAAAAATATAAATAAATAAATAAATATCAACAACAACAAAAGAAATGATCACGCAAAGATTTACTGAATGCCTTCTATATACTAGGCCCTGTGCTAAAATACAAATGATTAAGATGAATAAGACAATTCAAATCAATGAAGGGCTTAAACTAAAGGAGATATATTTAGTAAAACAATTAAAATGTAGTTTATAAGTGCTATAACAAACAAAGTGCTATGAGAAACAAAGAAATACTTAATTCTGCCTCAAGTTGGGGAGGGGATATAAAGAAGGGATTCAGTAGATCATCACAGAGATTAAAAGCAGCAAGGGAGAGAATGACTTCTCTAAGAAGATAAAACAAATGGGCATTTCAGACAAAAGAAACAGTATAGCCAAGGCACAGAGTACTTAAGTTTTTGAGGGGACCCTAAATAGTCACATATTGAAAGGTAAGTGTTGACAGTAGGAGGACCTCGCTGAGGCTGGAACTCGTATCACAACTCCTGAAATAATGTTGGGAAGTTATTTAATCAGGGATCATTTGCTTATAAATATCAGAAACCAAAAAGAGGGATAGGGAGAAACACCTACTGGAAGTTCAGAAGAGTATCTCACTGAATACAGGGAACTTTAAAATAATTGGATCAGAGAGTAAATGTAGAGATCTGAACTGCAAGAGTTCTGAGACCTTCATTTTGCCATTAATACCCTTCAACTCCCAACTTTCTATAAAGACAACTCTCTCTGATTTACTTCAATGTGGGCAAAACATTCCTGTGAGCAAGAGAGCCACTACACTGTAGGACCATTTTTCTATGCCCAGTTCTAAGTTTCCTGGAGAGGGGATCTCATTTGTTCAGGTAAACTGATGCAATCCATCACGGCTGGCCCTAGGCGAGCTGGCTGCCTCTGACTTAATTGAATGTGATATGCATGGGGTGAGGGTAACACCCTTCTTGGCCTATACACAGATTCTTTAAGCCGGGAACATAGGGAGGTAGCAGAGAGTACTGGTATCTCTATGGCATGTTACCTCTTTTACTACCTGTCAATATACACCCTTCTTAACCGACATACAATTTCATGTATAATAAGGTCCAACATTATATAACAATAGGTATACTAGTCTCATTGACTGTTACATCCCCAGCAACTGGAATAGTGCTTAGCACATAAAAGGTATTCAATAAATATTTGTTAAATGAAAGAATGAGCACATGAAAGAAAAAAAGGCATTCTCTCCTCCCTCATTAGGAGATAGTCTAAAGTTATAGCCAACTACTTCACCCAGAAATGGGGTAATCAGATTACTGTATTGTGAATCCATTCACAATAGTCGTTCCTGGTCACATCAGGTCCAGGTATGACTTCTCATCATCTCATTATCCATGAATAAATGAGAATTCAAATATCTCCAATATTTCACATACTCAAAAGTATATCAAAATGGAATAACTGTACATTTTTAATTCCCATTTTTAAGTGGAGAAAAGCAGATTTTCTTTCAGAACATTACTGTGTTTAGTCATAGGTCAGGATAAAAAATACATATGGCATACCTTGCTGAAGATTTTTAAAGTAAATAATAGAACTTATATATGCCCTGCCAATAAATAACCACCCTTTGTGTTTTAAGCATGTGACCATTATTTACAATTATTCATTATCTGAAAAACAAGCCAGTAACACAAGAAAGAGAAAGTACAAACAACTAACCCTAAGAGAAACTGTGGGGCCACCAGAGAATCACCATGGGGTGGAGAATAACAAGGCTTTTCCCTATTCTAGGATGGGAAATTGGCAGTTGGGAGTAGCAGAGTAGCTGGATAAATGATTGCTTATTGTAGTTTGAGACTCAATGACTACTTACAGTAAAGGTTTATGATACTATCAGCATAAATCTCAAATTGTTAAAAACCCTGATTCTTCTATGAGTAGTAGACACGCATCAACGTTTTATTTAACTCATTGATGAGGGAACCAGCAGAATGACAGTTCAGTAAGAACAGACAAGTGGAAAAGGAATGCTAGCTGTTGTACAGGCATCAATAAACACAACTTCTCTGTGCAGGAACTTTATTTTCTGCCAACCCGTTCCCCACCCCCCCACATCATTCAACTTTATCAGTTTTCTATGCACTAATCTCTGAATTTAGAGAGTTGTAAAATGTCTGGGACTTAATTACTTGTGTGTGGTATATCAAATAATCACTATTTTCTAAGGGAAAACAGTCATTTTTGAGTCTCTTATAGTCGGCAAGAGACTCAAAAACTATCATGGTATAAAAACGTCACATGATCACCATTTGGCCCTGCTTTGGATTAATTTTCCTGATTTTAGAACATTTTAAAGCCAAACGGAACATTTTAAAGTCTTTAAAATGCACTGGCCATTCCTTGTGTCCCTAAACACTAAAAAGAAAAACTTTAAGCCTATGTTACCCAGACAACAGTCAAAAGAAGGCCCCTACCTAAAATTGTAAGCTAGGAAATAGACAAAAAAGTAAACATCTAAAACATTCTATTCAAAAACTGTACTTAAATATACTTAAGATTATGAGAAAGTAAGTAATAGAATTCTCAGAAAGAATTTATGGAGCTTAATTATGAAAGCTGTTATTTTATCACCTATGTCATCACTGTGGGAGATCTATTCCTGAATACACTTGGACATTCATAGGATCACACCTTGTGTCTTATCCATATTGTCTTCATTCACCTTAGTCTAACATCACTTCTGCATATTTAAATTCATTTTCAGACGGTAGTACAGTGGATAATAGTAATGAAGGTGATTTCAGGTTTCATTTATATGTTCACATCTGCTTACAATTTCTCTTAGACAAGTCCACACTGTGAGAGTATAATGGAATTGATAAATAACAATTGTGAAATAAATAAACTTAAAACTGTTGATATATGCCACTTATACATACCCAATACTTTCCAAAAGGGCAATTTCTGTGGTTAAGACAAATTGGTATGTGTTCCCATACACAAAAGCAGCTTCCATGACTGCCCTGTGCTCTGAAGAATAGATAAGAGAGTTGGGAGAGAGGAGGAGTTAGTTTCTGTGACTCTACACAAACTTCTATTCTCTAGATTGCCCTACACCCTTTCATGCTGTATTATATTTAAAGAAAAATCCTTTGTAGGGATCCCAGTTGGGAAAATGCAAGCAGTTAAAGAAATTATGAAAAGTCTATTCTATTCAAGGTAAGAGGAGAATAAGGAGCATAAAAGAGTTATACTTGACAATGTAACATGAAAAATCTGTGATAGCTTCTTCCTAGTAGAAGGGAAGAGAATACAAATCCACCATACAACTTTTACATGTTATATATCTGTGTATTGTTTCTCGCTTAGTTTTTTTTTTTGTAATCAAACTTATTCTTGAATATAGTTTAAAAAGACAACTATCATTCTTCAGGCACATTAAGAAAAAGAGTTTCTCTACCTTCCACCCTATCTCCAATTTCCAAGGGACAACTACTTTCAACTCTTTTATTGTTTCTTTAGGTATTTACCTCTAAGTCTCTAACTTATATTGTTATATTCTTATTTTCTAATTTTTTTGTGTTAGTCTTATCTACTGACTTCCCACCAGGGAAGATGATAAATTAGCTCTTTCTTCCAAAACTCCATTCCACAAATGTACACATTTGTATCCCCTCAATTTTCCCAATATAGTTCTAATTTTTATTAAATCAATAGTCAGTATTTATATTGTTATGAGTCAGTAAATATTATTTACAAATGAGCCATAGAGTACAAAATGAACACTTTTCCTTTACTGAACTCTTTTTTCACTATAGTTATACCTATCTTTTTCTTTATTTTTGTATACATTTCTTACTAATTTATTCCTAAATTCTTGCACAATTGTCTAATCCTCTTAACACTTCAAATATATCAAGTATACCATCTACTCCCTCTTCTGCAGAAATGTCCTATATAGACTACTGCTACTTGACCTGCTATGCAACTTTCATCCTAAGGACTCACTTCATCATCATCCCAGGGATCTCCTATTCTCTCTTTTGTATTAGCTCTGTTGGTCTGTTACCCATGTCTTCTTGACTGATTTGCCCCCTTATTCCCATTCTCTAGTACTTCCTATGAGAGGAAATATGGAATACACATTTTTTGCAAGTTTGCACTTCTGAAAGTGTCTTTCTTCCACTTTCATATAACTAACTATAGTTGTCTGCTTATAGAATTTGAGGTTCAAGTCATTTTCCCGAGAATTTCAGTTTCCAGGGCTGCAATTGAGAAGTCCAATGCCATTCTGATTCTTGCTCCTTTAACTGCAAACTTTTTTCTTTCTGGAATATTTGAGAATAATTTTTGTTCCAAACATTTGAGAATAATTTTTGTTCCCAATATTCTGAAATGTCAAAATGAGATAGATGCTTTGGTGCGGATCTACATTCATCTGCTATGCTAGGACTCAATGGGTTCCTCCTCTTTGGAAGCTTGAATCCTTCTGGGAAATTTTCTTGAAGTGCTTCTTTGAAGATTTCTTCCTTTCATATTTTATTTTCCCTTTTTTCCTCACTATCCTTTCCAGGCAGTTACCTTCCCCTCCACCACCTAATCTTCTACCACTTACATCGCATATCATCAGATTATTCCACTCACGACGCTGCTGCCTCGCTGCCCCGCTGGAGTCATTTACCTCCCCAGCCAGGGTCACTCCCCCTCATTACAGAAAGATTTTAGCTTCTGTCACACTGTCACTTTCTCCAATACTACTCCTGTCAGAATCCTTGGTGATTTTACTATCCCCATAGATGATCCTTTCAAAATCCTTGGCCTTGTCTATAGACTCCCGTGATTTTTCTTTAATCCTACCTTAACCACTCACTGTTCTGGTCCCACTGCAGGCCTTTAATTAGCAATTACTGCAAACTCCTCCATAATTTCAATGTCTAGCATCATCCTCCCCTCCCCCATCCCTCCATCTGACTAGGTTACTCAGTCTAGTACATAACTCTAACCCTCCAGGACCTATAATGCTACCCACTTTTCACTGTCAGTAACCCCTTCAAATCCTCTCTTTTCTCTTCACTCAGCTTAAATTCCATAGTCGATCTTTATAATCACTCCTCTGCCCATTTGGCCTAAACACAATCCAGGTTAAATCAAATAGGCAAGTTAAATGCCTATTCTGTACTTACAAATTGATTCTGTCAAAGTTAGATTTTTGAAAAATCAAGAAAAATATCTCACAAACAGCAAATACCAAAATACTTAAAAAGCATGCTAGTCAGTCAACATTTACCAAATGCTATAAACTACTATACCAGGTACCATGAGGACTATAAAGAAATAAAAAATAGTAACAGCTAACACACAGCACCTATTACATGCCAGAAATTATTTTAATTATTCAAGCTCATCTGGTCCTTATAATAACGCTAAGAGGTAGGCACAATTTTTTTTCCACCATCTTAGTGAAGAAGCAGCAGTCCAAGTTCATACTATAAATAAGTTGTCCAAGTTCATACTATAAATAATTGATGGAGCAAGGGGTCTGATCTAGGCTGACTGGCTCCAGAGTTCAATTCAAACACCATGCTATGCTGCCAATTAAAAATAGAAAACAATAGTAAAGATGCTTTAAATTTATTTTAAAATATTAAGATCACGGTTAAAATACACTATTTTAAGTCTTCAATATATCATACAAGTACAGGCACAGCAAAGATTAAAGTAGAAGTTAATAAATACCTGGTGTTCCAATGGCTCTTACATATGAAAATACAATGTTTGCTTTTCCTTTCAGAACATTTTCTATATTCTGAAGGTCTTCCAGGGTGGTAATGTATTTTACTTCATTAAAAAGAAGGGCACTAAAATAAACAGAGACGTAATTAGTAGAAAAATCTGTACGAACTTAGTTCTTTAATACATGTTTGACAAGTACAGTAGTACCACGGTACTCGTCATTAATTCATTCCAGAACTTGTGATGAGTGTCGATACTGAGTACCCGACTGTTCGCGAGCTACCGTGAGACTGACGCTTCAGACCTCTGTTTCACCATGAGAGAGGGGCACCAAGTGGCGAGTAAGCGCTGAGTGCTAAAGCACTTTTTTTCTCATCAAAATGCTATGTGTACATAGCATTGGGTTTGACAAGTTCTGAAGATGAGTATCGAGGTATAACTATAAGTTAAAGACCTACTAAGAAAATTTAGTAAGAAACTACACTTTTTTTTTTATTTTAGTGATTTTAGAGTGGGGGCGGGGGGAGATGGTAGGGGAGGAGAGAGACAGACATCAATTTGTTGTTCCACTTATTTATACATTCATTGGTAGATTCTTATATTTGCCTTGACTGGGGATTGAACCCATAACCTTGGCCTATTGGATGACTCTCCAACCAGCTGAGTACCCAGCCAGGGCAAGAACTTAAGCATTTTAATAATAAACTAAAATCACTCTCTGAATCATTAGTCTGTCCCTGAGAGCATCAACCAGGGACAGTTGTGAGTAGTGGTGCTCATTCTCCATCACAACTACCTCAATGAATTTAAGCCATATTCATTAACATCTTGGCCTGGTCAAATAATCCCTTAGAGTTTTCTCAGCTTGAATACATTTTATCCCTTCATACATCTAAAATGCAGGCTTCTTTCCATGGCCTATAAGGCCCTGCATGACCTAGACCTTGCTTACTTCTCCAACCTCACTTTGTTCTACGATTCCTCATGTATACCACACTTCAGGCACACCTCAGGCCTTTGCATGCACAATTCTGTTTGCTGAAAGCTAGTCCCTTGCTCCTTCTCATACCTCTGGTCTTTGAGAAGCCTTCTCTATTGGTCCTGTGTAAATAGGTCTGTAGCATTTTTCTCTTTCATTTTACATTATTTGATTCCTTCCTAGTACTTATCACAATTTACAAATATTTATATACTTGTTTATCCCTTCTTCTCATTAAATTGTTACCTTCCTGAGGCAGGAACCTTGCATATTTTACCCCTATTTCTGTAATAACTGAAAATAGGGCATAGTATATCATAAGTAATCAATAAATATTTGCTGAATAAAAGAAATGGTAGGGTAGAAATTATTTATTCCCATTCTTCACTTGAAGAAATGCAAGTTCAAAACACTGAAAAGATTACTTAGTTAACAACATTTACTCAATTAAGGAGTCAGGAACAGAACACAAAACAGTACTTATTCCTAGCTCAGTAATCTTTCCACTTGACCACAGTTCTTCCAAATCATCTTTTCAGACTGTTAGACTAACTGATCATATTTCTTCATCCAAAAGAATCTTTATTAATTTTCTACTTCTATATAAATTCTCTAATAACTCACTTCACTTTTCTCTGTGTGCATGTATGTGTATTTTTGTTAGGCAAACTGTAAGGATTCCTGAAAGTCAGTCCAAGTCCACATACTTAAGCAAAGGTTTACTCAACTATCTCCAACAAATTAGTCAAGTTTTGCTTCCTGTAATGGAAAACATGGGACTTTCTGCTAATACTGCAGTTCTTCAACTCTTTGGTTTCAACATACCTTAATAGCTTTAAAAACTGAGCTCCTCAAAGAGCTTTTGTTTATGTAGGTTACATCTACCAATAGTTGCCAAAATAGAAATTAAAACAGGAATTTTAAAATGTTTATTAATTCTTTTAAAAATAATAATAAACAGCATGTTAATATAAATAATACTTTCTCATAAGAAAAGCAATTTTTCAAAACAAAAGAAAAACTTAGTGAAAAGAATGGCATTGTTTTACATTTCTGCAAATCTCCTTAATATTCAACTAAATAAAAGACAGCTGGATTCTCATAGCTGCTTTTGCATTCAGTCTGTTCTGACATCACACAACACATCACTAGCCTGTGGAAACTGCACTCTTAAAAGAATAAAAGTGGAAAAGGTAAATAACGTGTTAGTATTATTAGAAAAGTATTGTGATTTCATGGACACTCTGAAACTACTGCCCTAAATTACCTTGGCTTAAATATTGACTTATTACAGATTTCTTCAACTTTTTCAAAGAAAAGTACAATTTGATCTACTACAATTCCCAGGGCTCTTGTTTTGTGTTTTGAGAGAAATATTTACAGAGTAGTACTCACTATATGCAAGGTGTTTTCACACATTTTCATTTAAATCCTCAAAAATAATCTTGGAACATTCTTTTTGAACACACACAGGTAAGAGTTGGAGGGATTAAATAATCTGCCCCAGATCATAGTGGTAGTCACTGGTAGAGCTGACCCTAAGCTGGCCTCTGACACTAAGCCAGGACCTGTAAACTACATTACTGCTGACCACTGTTGTAAATGGGAAACCAGGTGGAAAGCAGGCAACGAAGGAATGGCAGTGGAGTCTCAGTGGCAATCTGGGCTATTGGTGGTTTATATATTTTGGCTAACAAGTCCAGAATTACTCTTGAGTTACTTCAAAACAGTTGGGAGGTGCCTCTAGTAAACTTAATTGGACTTCCATGTAAATTCTAGCCTTAGAAATTATACCCACCCTTTAACTTTTATTGCTCTAGCCCTGATCTATGTGCTTCGAAATCAGATCTGGGAGAAGAAATCTCCCAAACCTTTTTCTCAAATAAGGACTGGCAAATAAAAATTAATAAAAGCCAACATTCTGGGAGCTCTTGCCCCATGTCAGGCATAGTACTAAGCATTTTATAGTACTGGCAGTTAATCAGATTTTAGACTGCCCAGCTCTGATCCTCTCTTTTGCTTTGGAACTCCCAGTTTTCTAAGTCTTTGTGGTGAGCAGAGGCCTCCTCGTAAAAGGGCGGAATCCCCTCATAAAATCTAATATTATGGCAAACTTCTTTCCCAAGTTCCCTGCTGCAAGGCACAGCTATATGACCGAGGATCACTTGTCTGGCATGTTTGGACAAGGAGCTAATGATACAAAGAATTGGGGACAGGGCAGAATTATTTCAAGAAGCAGTAGCAGCAAGAGTCAGCTCCAAAGGCAGCAGTGAGAACAGTACTGATGACAGCCCCAGAACAGGAGACGCAAGCTCTCTCATTCAACACAGTGGTAATGCAGCCATCCCCTCCAGACTAGTTCTGTGTCACGATCTTGACTGTATTTCAGAGCCGTATAATTGAGTCCAGTTCCCCAGCTCTTCTAGCAAGTCTGAGATATACTATATTTGCTCCAAATCCTTTTCTGCTTAAGCCAGGCAGACCCAGATTCTGGGGTGATAACTAAGAATGCTCGGCAATGCACTGTGTTTTAATTTGCATGGCAACCATCTAAGAGTAGTACCATCTTGAACTCCATTTTACAGATAAGCCCATGGGGCTTAGAGAGGTTACCCTGCCTAATGTCCCAAAGCTCATTAAGCGGACAGTATCGATGAGGTAATATAAACCATAACTAATGATATTCTATTTAATGATCTCTATGATTTTTCCCAATGGCTTCCTAACTTTGTTTTTTAATGTTAACTTCCAGAATACAGGCATGCCTAGGGATCTCTACGATCCATTCCACAAACCTGTGCTACTTCACTCCAGTTGCAAAGAAGAAAAAAACTGACAGAAATGGGTTGAAGAAGAAGTCTGCCTTGGGATCTTCTCTTCTTGTCCTAATGATGCAGTAAAATTTCTCATGCATTCTACAATATGAATATTATTACTACATTCTAATTACTGTTGTTTTGTTTTTCCAGTGTTCTAAATAACAGAAATTCAGTAAGGTCAAAGGACACAAATTTAATAGAGAGAAATCAGTATCTTTCATATACATGTATGTATATATTATACATATAGATATGTTATATGTCTATATTTTACATAAAAATAGATGTGTTAGAAGACAATGGAAGAAAAAACCCATTTACAATAGAAACAAAAGAGACTAAATACCTTGTAAGAAGTTTAAGTGTCCAGGCATATATGAAGAAAGCATTAAAATATTATGAAAAGACACAAAAGAAATTGGAACAAATAAAAAGACTTCAGGTTCTTGGATGGGAAGAATTACTCTAAAAATGTCAATCTCCCTAAAATAACTTACAAATTTAATGCTAGTAGGGAATAAATTGGACAAATTAATTTTTAATGTTATCTGTAAATGAAACAAACCAGCAATTCTTTTTTTTAGTTACAAAATTTTATTTTTTATTTTACGTTTTTCATTTCTGTAAATTGTTTTTCAAACACAGTTGTCTCCAATTTCCCCCCTCCATCCCCCACCCCAACCATCCATGCCTCCCACCCTGGATCCTACCCGCTTTGGCTTTGTCCATGTGTCCTTTAGAAATGGTCCTCAATGACCTTTCCCCTATTTTCCCCATTATAATTCTTAAAAGAGAAATATGAAGGGGCCTGGATCTTTCAGGTATTATAAAACCTCAATAACTAAAGCAATGGTGCTAGTATACAAATAGACCATTGAAATGTGAAGTTAAAAAGATAGACCCAAATATATATGAGTGATTAGTGTAAAAAATGGCATCTTGAATAGCGAAGAAATTCATTAATCTCAGTTGTGTTGGGACAACTATGTAGCCACTTGGCTCTTACACAGCTAAATCCTACCCTCATACCATTCACCAAGTTGAATTCCGAACAGGTCAAAGATTTAAATATAAAACTGAAACCATGAAAACACTGAGAAGAAATACACCAAACAGAAATAAGACTCTGATCTTTGACAAAGGAAAAAAGCCACTTAATGGAGAAAGGGTGCTAAAACAACTGGACATCACATGCAAAAAAATAAATCCAGACACTAACTTCACAACTTCCACAAAAATTAATTCAAAATGGATCACAGGCCTAAATGTAAAATGTACAACTATAAATCTAGAAGATAACATGAAAGAAAATTGGTAACCTTGGATATAGCAATGATTTAGATACACCACAAAAAGCATAATCCATGGGGAAAAAAAATGTTAAGTTAGAGTTCATTATTATTAAAACTTTTGCTCTGCAAAGGAAACTGTTAAGAGATTGAAAAAACAAGCTACAGACAAGGGGAAAAAATTTGCAAAGCATGTATCTGATAACTTACATCCAAAATACACACAAAAAAACCCCTTAAAATTCATCAATAAAAAACAATTAAAATATGCGCAAAAGATCTTAACAGATACCCCACCTAAGAAAATATACAAATGGCTAGTAAGAAGCATAGAAAATGTGCTCAACATCATTCTGTCATTGGGAAACTGCAAATTAAAACGATGAGGTGCCACTAAACAACAATTAGAATGACTAAAAAAAGTTGTCAATGCCAAATGCTGACAAGGATGTAGAGCAACAGGAACTCATTCACTGTACATGGGAATGCAAAGTGGTACAGCCACATTGGCAGGTAGGGTGGCAGTTTCTTACAAAGCTAAACACAGCCTTACCATATTATCCAGAAAGCACATTCATTTACCTATAGGAGTTTAAAATGATGGTACATCCACACATAAAGCCTGCACAGGAATGTTTATAACAGCTTTATTCATAATGCCAGAACATGGAAGAAACTAAGACGTCCTTCAATAGGTGAATGGACAGATAAATGGTACATCCATACAATGGAGTATCAATCATTGATAAAAAGAAATGAGACATCTAACCCTGAATACAAGGCAGAACCTTAAATACATATTGCTAAGTAAAAAAATGTCAATCTAAAAAGGCGATATGCTATATGATTCAACTATATGACATTCTGGAAAAAGTAAAATTATGTTGACTGCAAAAATTATCAGTAGTTGGGGAGCAGAAGGGCAGGAGGAATAGGTGGAGCACGAGGAATTTTTTAGGTCACTGAAACCATGCTGCCTGATACTGTATCGGTAGATACGTGCACAGGTCGAAACTTACAGAACTGTACAACAGCGTGAACCCCAAAACAAATACGTACTTTGGTTAATAATAACGTGTCAATACTGGTTCATCAACTGTAACAATGTACCACACTAATGCAACATGTAAGCAATAAAGGGAAACAGTACAGAGAAGAAAGGAGGTAAATGGGAATTCTATGCACTCTCTGCTAAATTTTCGGTCAACCTAAAACTACTCTAAAAAGTCTACCAATTTTTAAAAAATAGGTGAATTCCTTTGTATCAATGGCATAAGAGAGATCTTAATACAACTTAAAATTCAAAAGTCCAAAGAAAGACAATAAATTTGACCAGATAATTTTAAAAGAACAAAGTAGGGAAATATGAAGACAAATGACAAACTTGGTGGGGGAAGGGGAAAAATGTGCAGTTTAGTCTCCTTTACATAAGGAGAGTGCCTAGAAATTAATAATAAAGTTTAAAACATGATAGAAAAGTGGGCAAAAGATATCAAGCAACAGTTCAGTTCCATTTCTAGGAATAGTATGCAACTGCCAGAGAGTACATGATAAAAACTGCTTAACAGACACTGGGTGTTTTAACCTAACAGATTTAGCACATAAAGTAGGATGATAGAGTGAAAGGCATGTTTTTCCCCATGGTAATTTGCAAGGTATAACTCTGATATGATACACTATTTAGCACAGTTCTTCAATATTCCAAATATTACTGAAAAAACTTTAAATACTATATTTCATAAGTCATTTTCCTTATATTTTAAACAAGAATGAGGATAATTGCCTT
Source organism: Desmodus rotundus (assembly GCF_022682495.2). Classification (NCBI taxonomy): domain Eukaryota; kingdom Metazoa; phylum Chordata; class Mammalia; order Chiroptera; family Phyllostomidae; genus Desmodus; species Desmodus rotundus. The sequence continues at coordinate 100,044,359 of NC_071393.1, forward strand.
TTTGGAATTCTACTGGGCACTTAGTTTTCTCCCTCTAAGTTTCTTCTTCCCTTAAGTGTTGGGAAGCGTAGGGAAGTGTCTTCTTCCCTAGGACACTCCCAACATGGCCTCTATGTTAACACCACCTAGATCTGCACTCCTTGGGGGCTCAAGTTCCTATAACTGTTTCCTTGAGACTTAGATAAGATAGGCATTTGACTCTTAGATTACATTATCTTCTTCCCTTTGACTTCCCTGAAAATTTGCTCTTCTCCCTTTCCTACCTCAGACAGGGATCAGGTTAGATTTGAAGCAGAATGAGGTAAAAAAGAAGTCAAGGATTAACTCAAATTTGTAGTTTTGCTCATTATTACAAAATTAACTGTCACCAAGTCCAGTTAATTTTACCTCCTAAGCATTAAAAAGAAAACTCCCTCTCTGCTATCTCTACTCTACCTCTCTAGATTGTACAACAGCCACACAATGGTTTCTCCATTTGGCGGGGAGATTTTCAGGAAAATAAATATATTTTAATATTTTTTGTTTTTTCAAAGTATATTTTATTGATTATGCTATTACAATTGCCCCATTTTTTCTCCCCTTTATTCACCTCCACCCTCCACCCCTCCTCCCACCAGCTTTCCCTCATCCTAGTTCATGTCCATGGGTCATACATGTAAGTTCTTTGGTTTCTCCATTTCCTATACTATTCTTAATCTCTCCCTATTTTGTACCTACCATTTATGCTTCTTATTCCCTGTACCTTTCCCCCACTCTCCTTCCCTCTCCCCACTGAAAATCCTCCATGTGATCTTCATTTCTGTGATTCTGTTCCTGTTCTAGTTGTTTGCTTAGTTTTTGTTTTTGTTTTAGGTTCAGTTGTTGATAGTTGTGAGTTTGTTATCATTTTACTGTTCATAGTTTTTATCATCTTTTTCTTAGATAAGTCCCTTTAACATTTCATAAAATAAAAGCTGGGTGATGATGAACTCCTCTAACTTGTCCTTATCTGGGAAGCACTTTATCTGTCCTTCCATTCTAAATGAGAGTTTTTCTGGATAGAGTAATCTTGGATGTAGGTCCTTGCCTTTCATGACTTTGAATACTTCTTTCCAGCCCCTTCTTGCCTACAAGGTTTCTTTTGAGAAATCAGTGGATAGTCTTATAGGAACTCCTTTGCAGGTAACTGCCTCCTTTTCTCTTGCTGCTTTTAAGATTCTCTCTTTATCTTTAATCTTGGGTAACTTAATTATGATGTGCCTTGGTGTATGCTTCCTTGGGTTCAACTTCTTTGGGACTCTCTGAGGTTCCTGGACTTCCTGGAAGTCTATTTCCTTTGCCAGATTGGGGAAGTTCTCCTTCATTACTTTTTCAAATAAATTTTCAATTTCTTGCTCTTCATCTTCTCCTTCTGGCACCCCTATGATTTGGATGTTGGAACATTTAAAGCTGTCCCAGAGGTTCCTAAGCCTCTCCTCATTTTTTTGAATGCTTGTTTCTTTGTTCTGGTCCAGCTGAATGTTTATTTCTTCCTTCTACTCCAAATCATTGATTCGTGTCCCAGTTTCCTTTCCTTTACTGTTGGTTTCCTGTATATTTTTCTTTATTTCACTTTGCATAGTCTTCACTTTTTTCTCTATTTTGTGACCACACTCATCCATTTCTGTGAGCATCCTGATTACCAGAGTTTTGAACTCTGAATCTGATAGACTGGCTACCTCTTTATCACTTAGTTCTTTTTTTGGAGTTTTGATCTGTGCTTTCACTTGGGCCATTTTCTTTGTCTCAACGTACCTATTATGTTGTAAGGGTCAGAGCCTCAGGTATTCACCAGGGTGGGGCAACCCACTTCACTGTGTTGTGGCACTGTATGTGGGGGAGGGGTCCAAGAGGGAATAATGTTGCTTGCTCAGCTCTTGGTTGGCTTTCAGTCACTTTCCCTGCTACCCAAATGCAAATTGGGTTCTTCTGGTGCTGATTCTCGGATGGGTGGGTTTGTGTACATTCTAGGACCCTGTGCATCTCTCCAACGAACTCTCCTATGAGGCTGGGAGTTTCTCCCGCCACCTCAACCCCCATAGGTTTTTACAGCCAGAGGTTTTAAAGCTTTCTTTGCCTGTGCTGGAACCCCTGGTTCCATAGTCTTGCTCCCCAGTTGTTCCTCCCACGTAAATGTGGGACTACCAGCCACCTCCTCACCCTGGTACTCTAGCAGCAACCTTGCCACATGTCCTCTCTGCCCTGGCTGCCTGTCTCCACCCCTCCTACCAGTATGAATGAATGTTTCTTTAACTCCTTGGTTGTCAACTTCCATGAAGTTTGATTTTCTGGAAGTTCTGGTCGGTTTTATTTTCAAATTTGTTGTTGTCCTTATTTCAGTCGTACAAGAGGCAGAGTGTATCTACCTATGCCTCCATCTTGGCCAGAAGTCGGTTTCTCCATGTTCTTGGACCCCACAAAACTGTCACACCCACTAGAAAGAGCTCTCCAGTACTAATTCAATCATATCACTTGCCTGCCAGCAACCCTCTATTAAGCAATCAGGTGTTGTGCTGGTCAATTAGGACAGCAAGCCCAACTGAAAGTAACAATCCAGCTTTCGTGCACTTACTGCAACAGTGCAAGCAAGAGGCAGAGAGAGGCATCAGTTCCAGAAAGTTTCTTTCCCTTCCCTGCCATGTAACAGGCCCAGGTGAGGGTCAGGTGTACAAAGCACAGATGTAAGGTATCATTGCATTTCAAGGAAAACCCAACAAAAGGCTCCTGGCTCCTTATGGACTGGTGGGCTGGGGTGAAGGAAAGAAGGGCTAGGAGTGGAAAGGGACTGAGTCAAATTGGAGATAAGAGGGTCTTATCAGAAGTACCTGTGAGGTGCCCAGCCAAGGTTTCTGATGAGACCTCAAAATGGAAACAACTGGGCTAAAAATGCAGGTGTACACAGGAGCATGTTTGGCCTAAGGGATTGGGAGAAAGGAGGGACCTGAGTCCTTGACCTCAATTTTCTCTAAAAAACTGCAATGTGCTGGCTGTGCACCAAGTCCGGTGTAGAGCAGGCACCTTCCTCCCAATGAGGCCTGCTAGTTAAAACCTTATTGTCTATGGTTGGGCCCAAAAGATGATACAAGGATTCTAATGTGCAGCTGGACTCCTCATCCATCAGTGGCTACCCAAAAGCTTGAACTTCTTCACATGGTAAACAAAGATGTCCTGCATCTGACCCCATGCCTACCTCTCTGCCCTCATCTCCTGCTTCACATTTGATACTCTTGGTAAAAGAAACAAACAAAAAAACCTACCTTCTCCATGCCCTGGCTGGTATAGCTCAATGGATTGGGTGTGGGCCTGTGATCAAAGGGTTTCCTGTTAGATTCCCAGTAAGGACACATGCCTGGGTTGTAGACCAGGTCCCCGGTAGGGGTGTGAGAGGCAACCACACATTGATGTTTCTTTCCCTCTTTCTCTCTCTCCTCCCCTCTCTCTAATAATAAATAAATAAAATCATTTTTAAAAAGAACTTTTAAAAAAAACTACCCTGTCCAAACTATTCTAACCTCCATGTCTTTGCTCACACAGTTCTCAATGCTTTACCCACTTTCCATTTCTTCACCAAGCAAATGCCCACTTACGCTTTAAGTATCATCCCCATGCCACCTCTTTCAGGAAGACTTCTTAGTAAATATCTACCCTCATTCTAGACCCAAGGAACTATTCCCTACCCTGTGAGTCCATAAGCCCTTATGCATACATCTAACTTGCTACATAATATTTTCTGTTCATGTATCTGTCTCTGAAACAAAACCCCATTCCTAGAGAACAGAAGCCATATCTTATTCTGTTTTGAATCCCCGTACCTAACAGGTATCTGGCACATGGGAGGAACGAGGGGAATAATCTTTGTGGAATTAGTGTTCTACAAACCAGCATTAGCACAGCACAAGGAACAGGATATCACCACAGCAGGACTGCATGACACAAGCACCACAAGCTAGCCAGTTCAGAGAACAGGGTCCCCAGCACTGAGAGCCACTCCACATCTAAGGCTCCATTGTTTCAAAACCACCTTATCATCAGATTGTTGAAGGTAGACATGCCGCTCTAGGATTTGCTGTCAAACGTGTCAAAGATGATCTTATACACCCTTCCCCCATCCCTCAAAGAATCTTCTTTGTTCCTTCACTGTCATTTCTGGGTCAAAGACAGGCATCAGGTATCCACTGTACAAGTATCATATCTATTACTTGGACTTCTTGCTAAGCCTTTTATGACCGCCCCCCACCTCAGGACAGCCACCCTTTCTCTAACCCAGGAAAGGACTTCTAAGACAGCCCAACAGCTCTTTGGAATTCCTTCTTCAAAAGGCCACCTTTCATTCCTTATAATTGGCTTCTTACTCTACAGGCCTCGGGATCCTTGATTATCAGGATGTTTTCTAAAGCCCTTTCATTAACATATTGTTAGTAATGGAACATTTAAAAGTATCCATTTTCAAAGTGATAAACACAACTTTTCACCAATATGTTTTAAGTCTTCTGTAATTTATCTTTCACCCAATTTTTCTGGGAATCCAGTCAGGGAAGGGAAGGAAGCGGGGAGCCAAGCAGAAGACAAAGATAGTCAATGTCAGCAAAGGTCTTAGTTGGAAACAGACCTACAATAATGTTAAGTCGGGAGAGTCCATATAAATTCATGTCCTTAACAAGTCATAGTTTCTAGCTTTTTCATCAAAGAGAATACTAGACTTTATTCAGAGGTAAATTGCATGAATGGACCTCAGACAGGCTGACTCCCAGGCTTAAAGACGCCATACCAGGGAAATTAAATTAAACTCACTTACTTCCTCTCAACCAACATTCAGGTATGTGCTGGGATTATTGAACTGTTTCTGTACTTACTGAGCAGGCACAAAGCTATAGACTACAGAAAAAAATCATCTGCGTGAGAAAGATGGTAGACATAATAGTATGACCCATGTAGTCATGCTGTGCCATCTACTATTTTAATACAGAGTATCTATATGTTTCTGCATTATTTGCCATTTAAGAAAGTTTAGATCCTCTATGTGGGAAGATAGACCAGGAATTTATGTGAAATTGATGCCTACAAATATAATGTTAAAACTCTAAAGTATTTTAATTGATTGTGATTGTCTAAAATGAAATCACTAGATAAATAATAAGTAAAGAAGTGAATGGTAACCCCTGTACTTACAAGAGAACATGAGCAATGATGGCATTCACATCAAACAAGGTATCAATAGGGAATTCTCTGAGTAGTATGTTGCCCCTGTAACAAGTTTGAAAAAGTGTTACAGAAATATTTCCTTAGCATCCAACTTACTTGTTCCTCTGATATACTAGGCTGTAATGTTAGAGCCTGTGTCTTATTCATTATCCCATGCACATCCCAAAGTGGTGGCCATAATATACATTCAAATACTCATTGAATATAGACTCAATAACTATGTCAACTTTGAAAGCTTAGGCCCTGGACCTAGCAAAAAGACCAGAAAAAAAAAGTGCAAACAGGGCTTCCTACCAACCTCCCTGTCACATACACACAGATTCCCCAAATCAGGCTGGGAAGGAGACAAGTAGGAGAAAGAAATGTCCCCAGCAGCAGGTCTCTGAGGAGACAGGATCTCTCCCTATTTCCTAGGTCAAATCCCAAGAGTTTGAGGAAAGATTTTAAGAAATGGCAGACCCAAGTGCCCAAGTAACCTGGACATTGGCAGATCCATCGAAAACAAAGTACATTTGTTTCACACCAGAATATGACCTGACATATCTACTTAAACACTGAATTTTCTTACTTACCAGGCATTTGTAATAGGAATTTACATAAAATTTTCACGTAATATTTAAAACAACCCTGTGAGGTAGGTATTACTTTTATTTTATAGATAAGAGAGCTAAAGTGCAGGTAACAAATCTATTACTTGGACGTTTTGCTAAGCTTCATATGACCCCCTACAACATACAATTTATTCTGGATTAGTGATATTTTATATACTTGCATATTCTAGAAGTATAGTTTTATATTTGTCCATAAGACTCAAAATAATAGTTTACCTGAATAAATATGCCTTCATCAAATCCTTTTCTTTTCCACAGTATCTTGATATTTCTTCTTTGATACAATTAACCTTTAAAAGATTACATTTAAGGTTTAGAGTATATCAAAAGGTGAATTTTCTTGCTTTGGGAAACAAGAAATAAAATTAAACATTATAATTTTGTCTCTGTATCATATTTTCTATTTTACTTTTCTTTCTGATTTGAATCCCATAATTGCTCATTTACTCAAGTGCTTGAGGTAACCCAGAAAAAGGAACTGTTTCTACACCTAATAGTAATATTTAATTATACCTAAGAGTTTACATTTAACTCACTCTTATGAGAGAAGCAAGTAGAAGGTAACCAGGTAGAAAAGGAAGGAAACAATTAAAGCAGGACAAAAATCATGAGCATAAGCTAGGAAGCACAGCAGTGAGTGGTAAGCTGGAACCATGAAACCACCTCAACAGCCAGCACACATATATAGCAGACAGTGGTGGTTTTTCACCCAAAATCCATTCTCCCCTTTGGTTTTACTGACAGAACTTCACTAAAAGCAAGTTCCCTATTAAAAGACTTTCCCAAACTCCCAACAGCCAAGGATGGCTAAACGGTGTTAGGAGAAGTCACTGGTTTGGAATTCTTAGAAGACTCCTAAAAAGGGGTTGACAGATACACTTACTTTTCCCACTTCTTCCTGACAAAACAAATAAGATAGCTACAAACCAGCAGTAATGAGGGACCCTGAGGCATCTTTAAAGAAGAAACCCTTGCTAAGGACTGTGACTCAGAAAGAATGAACCTAAGTCCCTGATGATGTCAGAGCAGCCATAACAGCTCTTGATCAGCTTACCGACAGCTTACAATCAGGACTCTAGATTAAAAATATAAGGACAATCCTGGCAGCGACATGAAGCTAAAATGAAAGGCATCAGAGCACGAAGATAAGGAGGGAGGTTAAAAGAATATCACATCAGTATAGGTCAAGGATGACTGAGATGTGAAGTAAAAGAGAAAAGAACAAAAAGATTCTAGAGACTTTTCACAAATACACTAAGTAAAATTAGGGAGAAAATTGAGCGTGTATATGCAGCATGAAATAGAGGTGGGGAAGGAATGAGATAAGAATGAAGAGATTACTAGATGGGGCAAACAGGCAGCCACCAACATAACTTACCAAAACAAAGGCTGACAGAATACTTTGTTTTGGATTTTATAAGTTTTGGGTTTTTTTTTAAGATGAGTTTTTTGTTGTTTTTGATGTGCAATTTTATTTTAAGAGAGTTTGAGGAATCAGAGTAACAATTAGGGAAGCTACATTTGTTTAAAAAAAAAAAGCTACAAAAGGAGAACTGATACTCAGAAAGGATATCAAAAATAGAGAATTAGAATTAAAAGTCATAGTATAGCCATAACCAAAAAACCTAAATTTTAGTGTATGTAATTTTAAAAGAATGTTTAAAAGTCAGAGGATAATGAATGGTTGGCATTATGATAATACATTTGTCCATTTATCCATTCAATATATACCTACCATATTTTGAACACCTACCATATTTTAGTCACTGGGGGTACAACTAAGTTCCAAATAAAAAACTTTATCTTTAGAACTCACATTCTAAAAGTAGAGACAGATAGTTTAAAATATTAAGTAATATGTAATGTTAAATGTTATTAAAAATATTAAGGACATTTTAGGAATCAAGGAGAGCTTCTCTGAGGGGGTGACATTTGCACGAACAACTGAAGTAATGGAGTGAAACATACAAATATAGAAATATGTGGAAGACGAGTTCTAAGCAGAGTGGGAAAATACCTGCCAAGGTCTTGTGGAAATAACACATCAGGTTCAAGTAACAGAAAGATGACCAGTATGTGTCAAGAACAAACTGAGGAAAGTGGAGGAACTGAAAATGAGATTGGGGCGGAAGCCGGTGTTCACAAGATTGTATCACAACTGTAATGGGAAGCCTTTCTGAAAGCGGAGCAAAGTAATCTGACACATCTCACCTACATGTGGAGAGAGTTTAGTTGGACAAAAGAGAAAGGAGAAAGGCCAATTATTAGAAGGCTATTGTGGTTTTCCAAATGAGAAATGATAGTCTGGACAAGGGAGGACTAAAAGTGAAGGTACAGGAAGTGGTCAGAGTTGGAAAGTTTTGATAGTAGAACCTAAAGGACTTATTGATGGATTGGTGATGATAGAACAAGTCAAGGATGACTCAAAGTCTTTTTATTTTTAAATCTACACTGATACAGTAATACTGCCATACCAGCTTTCTTTAGACTATCACTCGCATGTCGTATCTTTTCCCTTCATTTATTTTGAAAATTTCTGAACGCTTTAAAGATGCATTTCTAAATGGCATTCAGTTGGGTTTGGTTATTATACACAGCTTGACAATCTTTGACTTAACTGGAACATTTAATCCATTTACATTAGTGTTTTCTTCATCTATCTCTGCCTCCTGAAATCTTAACTTTTGAAGATGATACCAAAATGCTACTATTTGGGAAGTCTTTTCCCAATACTATACATGACCTTCTACCCCAACAATCAGATATGAGCTCTCTTTCCTTTTAACCGCTATGGCATTTTATTTGCATCTCATTAAAATTGGGTTCTGCTAGTTACTAAAATAATTTGTGAATGTCTTTCATCCTCCCTATTTAGGATATAAAGTATCCAAAGAAATAGAATAGGTCTTAGGCATCTTTCTATTCAATAGCCTAAATATAGTAAGCTAATTCTAATCTCATATACATTTACTGAGTATCTGTTATATGCAAGAGACTGAGCTAGATACTCAATATAGGTCTATCTTATTCACCAGTCTACATTCTATATAGTTCTGCATCCTCAACTATAAAATCCAGTTAAGTTAGTTCATAAAGGTATGGGTATGAACCTCAATATTCTATTACAGTTATTAGATACACAGTTACTAGTTTACTAGTTACAAGATAACACGATTATCCTTTTTGATTATCATACCTACATATTATTTAACTTTTAAATTTCAGTTTAAAATGTTATTCAGATCTCCTCAGAGATGAGTACCATTATCATTCTAGAGTGTAATCAGTTGTTCAAAGTTAGCTGACACCTCTATACAAACAGAACTGAATTATTTTTTTAAGGTATATAACCATGACATAAAAAGGATGTATTTGGTTTCTGTCCCCGGTGCCTGACACAGAGTTTCTAAAACCCTTGTAACTTCCTGAGTGATAGAAATACTAGAAGCATTTTTGTTCTAATATTTGGCCTTTAACTCCAGTTCCTGATACAGGAGTTTCTAAAACCCCTGAGTTGTCTTTTTTTACATAAAGACATGAGTGGTGGCTCGGGGCTCCTAGATAGCTTCAGGATACCCTCTGGTTATCAGAAAGACAGGGCAATCATTAAGAGGGCTGGAACTTTCAACCATACCTACCATCCCCCACGCTGGAGACTGTTAATCACCAACGGCCACTGATTTAATCTGTCATGCCTCCACAAGGCAACCTCCATAAAGCCCTAAATAACAGGTTTAGAGAGCTTCGAGGCTGATGAACACCATCCAAATCCGAGAATGACACACCCCAACGACACAAGGACAGAGGATCGAGACCTGCTGACCTTACTCTATGCATCTCTTCTACTTGGCCATTCCTGAGATAGCCTTTGTGATAAACCAATAGTAGCAAATAACGTGTTTCCCTGAGTTCTGTGAGCCATTATAGCAAATTATCAAATCTTCGGAGGGGAAGGTGAGAACACCCCATTTGTAGCCAAGTCCTATAGAAGTCAGTTGTGGGTAACCTGGAGATACACTACTTGTAACTGGCAAATGAAGTGACAGAGGGTCTTATAACACTGAACCCTTAAACTGTGGGGTCTGTGCTAACTCCGGGCAGTTAGGGTCAGAATTGCTTGGTGTGGAAAACTCACACATTTGGTGTCAGAAGTGTTATATGTGGGTAGAGGGAACAATATCCTTTTAATAGGCAAGGTAAGTTAAACTGTCTGTGCTTCCTGCCCTGGGAACTAGCCGCAGAGACCAAGAGGGATAATAGCCATCTCGTGGAAAAGGAAGGCTAATGAATCAAAGACGAATAGATGTACACACAGTGTAGAAGTAAAAGGAATTCTACGGAAAATAACCTCACAGGGTAAACTGATCATAAATTCCTAACTGGGGAAGTCATGATGGGTAGTCATGCCCCAGGCATATAACTTTAGTAAAAGGCGTATCTTTGCCTTAAGCAAGCCTCATCTTTGTTTCTGTGCAGCTAGATTAGCACACTTTGGTGTTAATGTGACTACCCTTTCAGACCCCTCCTTTTAAAGTGCTAAGAGCACATAATATTAACTATCCTGTACTCCAGTCCTGGCCTTGCTTTCTCCCATCTCCATGTAATTGTCTTAAAATTCCCTCCTAATTTCAAATGCATAAAGGAAACTGTTATCCTCCAGATCATTTGAAATCTTGTTCCGCAGGGTATGTTGTCAGTTTGGCTAAAATAAACTCTTATAAATATTCTCTACAGGTTTGGACATTTCTTATGTCAACAACAGAAAGTCAGGTACACACTAATCTGAAAGAGTTTAATAATCCCTGGGTTGCCTCGCATTCAGGTTTCTAAGGTACCAATTCTAAGTTTAAACTAGTAGAAGGCTCATGTAGCTATCTAGTCCACAATGCCTATGGAAATTTTCCACAATTTTCCATAGCAAGGTTGAACATCTTTTGAGAAAAGAATTAAAAATATAATTTTAAGTTAGGTTGTTTTAACCTTATTCTAAAAATAAATGAAACTGCGGCATAAGAAATTTAAAAAACTTAGACTAGAAAAAATACTTCAGTTACCTCAACTTTGGTACCTCCATTTGTGCTAATAGAAATTTAATAAATAATTGAATTCTGATATATTTGTCAGGCAAAACAAAATAAAAGTCTAACTACAGGACTGAAAAATGACACCAAAGCCACAAGAGAATAATTTATAAAATTAAATTGACCTGGAACTATCTTTTTGTGTTTCTGTTTGCTCTTATGAAAAAAGTGTAGCAAAAATTTTTTTACAGTTTGGAAAAAGAAGTGCAACAACATCAGCATTGTTAGACATTCAGTCGTAAGTCACTCAAATGTGAAATGTTGGTCACTGATAATTTATTGACACGAGTATCTTTCTACCTTTGCAACTGAAATTCCATAGTCTTGGAGAGGTTTAACAGCCTTACTCAGTTCTTCAAGAAATATAGAGGTACTTGAAGAATCTAAAATAAGAAAAGTTTTATGAATGCTTAATGAATTGTACTTAGAAAAGATAGAATCTTAAAATGAAAGTCCAAAGTTGCTAAAGTAAAAAGAAATATATTAGTTTGCCCAACCAATATGCATCAACAAATAAGCAGTAACTAAATACACCTAGTTATAGTATATTTATACCCTTATTTCCAAAGCCTCATTATTCTTATTTATAATGTCTTTATAATGACATATTTTAACTTTGTAAGCAACCTTAAAAGCCTTCTAAAACAATAGGGTAAATGTTTAATTTAAACCTAATATTTGGCATTATTTTACCAAGTTTAATACCATACACAAAAAAAACACATGTATACATGCATAAAACTTTCAAAATGGTTTTAAAATACCATTTTCAAATAATAATTATAAGGGAACCGATATAAATGTGGATTTAGTTCCACATTTGCAAGAATAGCATTTTTTTATGCATGAAGCCTTAAATGAGACCATTACGATTATTAGTTATGTTTAAGAGTTATATTAATTTATTTTAATTAATGGTATAGCTAAAGCATTACTGATACTACATTTAAAGTTTAAAAACACTTTTAAAAGATTTACATAATAAAAATATCAAAGAGTATACTTTCAGAAATGACTACATAAAATTCAAATGTTACTATCTTAATAGTTCATTTTTATCTAGGATTTAGTATGGATTAGTACATGAATAAAGTCACTTATCCTTATCCTCACAACAAAGCAAGTGCTATTTCCTCATTATGGATGACAAAAAAGACAGAGAAAGGCTAAGTGCCTTGACCACGGTCATACAACAGGTCAAGTGGCAGAATCAGGATTTAAACTGAGGCAGGCATATTGTAGTAGAAGCACTGTAGCACATATTACTAATCCAACAATAAGCTCTCAGTGAGCACACTGATTCAACAGCAATAGAAATGTCATAAAAGTCATAATATAAAAAATACTTACCAGCTTGATAAAAATAAGCTAAGGAGGCTTTTCCTGCTTGCAAGGTACTGAAGTATTGTTGAGGACTCAGTTCTGGTAGCGAGTTGACTGCTGCCTTATAAACAGTGCACATGATGACAAAAGAGATGCCAACTCTAGAGACATTGAAACTGAAAGACATCATCACCTGTAGTTGTATATAAGCAGGAGATTTTGTCTGTGTTTGTTCACTGCTGTGCTCTGGTGCCTCAGACAATACCTGGCAAGAGCAGGGGTTCAACAAAGTTTTGCTGAATGAACTTGTTAAATAAATGACTTAAGTAAAATATGCAAAAAAGAATAATATAAGGCATTATTTATACATTTGATCGTGCTAGCACTTTATTATTTCTTTCTAGTAAAAATTTGAGATGGGATGATATATAATGACATTGATTTGATAATGCTATTGATTTTTGATACTTCTAAAAGACAGTCAGGAAAATGCAATACTAAGTACCTTAAGTTTAATAGGTAGTTTCTGGAGTATGTGAAGCTAATTGTCATTTTTAAGGGCTCTAAAATTTATTCTCAAACATCCAATTCAATTTTTAAATTGGGCATTTTATCTTTCTCTACTGGAAGTAGATTTACAATTAATATACAAACAGCTATTTAACACCATTAACATGGGAGTGACATGTTCAAAATACGCATACACATCTACAATGTTTATTTTTAAAAAATTTAAAGTTCCTAGAAGATAGCTATTAAAATTACTTACAAACATTTTTTTGATATATTTATTGATTATGCTATTACAGTTGTCCTATTTCCACCCCTTCACTCAACTCCATCCTGCCTACCCCTTCCCTCCCACACTCCCCCCCTATAGTTCATGTCCATGGGTCATTAAGTTCTTTGGCTTCTACATTTCCTACACCATTCTTACCCTCCCCCTGTCTATTTTCCACCTATCATTTATGCTATTTATTCTCTGTACCTTTCCCCCTTCTCTCCCCCTCCCAATCCCCTATTGACAACCCTCCATGTGATCTCCATTTCTGGGTTCTGTTTCTGTTCTAGTTGTTTGCTTAGTTTTCTTTTGTTTTGGTTTTAGGTGTGGTTGTTAATAACTGTGAGTTTGCTGTCATTTTTACTGTTCATATTTTTTATCTTCTTTTTCTTAGATAAATCCCTTTAACATATCATATAATAATGGCTTGGTGATGATGAACTCCTTTAACTTGACCTTATCTGAGAAGCACTTTATCTGTCCTTTCATTCTAAATGATAGCTTTGCTGGATACAGTAATCTTGGATGTAGGCCCTTGCCTTTCATGACTTGGAATACTTCTTGCCAGTCCCTTCTTGCCTGTAAGGTCTCTTTTGAGAAATCAGCTGACAGTCTTATGGGAACCCCTTTATAGGTAACTGTCTCCTTTTCTCTTGCTGCTTCTAAGATTCTCTCCTTCTGTTTCATCTTGGCTAATGTAATGATGATGTGCCTTGGTGTGTTCCTCCTTGGGTCCAGCTTCTTTGGGACTCTCTGAGCTTCCTGGACTTCCTGGAAGTCTATTTTCCTTTGCCAGATGAGGGAAGTTCTCCTTCATTATTTGTTCAAATAAGTTTTCAATTTTTTGTTCTTCCTCTTCTCCTTCTGGCACCCCTATAATTCGGATGTTGGAACGTTTCAAGATGTCCTGGAGGTTCCTAAGCTTGTCCTCATTTTTCCAAATTCTTGTTTCTTCATTCTTTTCTGGTTGGATGTTTCTTTCTTCCTTCTGGTTCACACCATTGATTTGAGTCCCAGTTTCCTTCGCATCACTATTGGTTCCCTGTACATTTTCCTTTGTTTCTCTTAGCATAGCCTTCATTTTTTCATCTAGTTTTCGAACAAATTCAACCAATTCTGTGAGCGTCTTGATAACCAGTGTTTTGAACTGTGCATCCGATAGGTTGGCTATCTCTTCCTCACTTAGTTGTATTTTTTCTGGAGCTTTGAAGTGTTCTGTCATTTGGGCCATTTTTTTTTTTTTGGTCTTGGCGCATCTGTTACTTAAAGGGGCGGAGCCTTAGGTGTTCACCGGGGTGGGGTAACGCTGGTCGCTGCGCTGTGACGCTGTGCGTGGGGAGGGGCCGAGAGGGAGCAATGGCGGACTTCAGCCACTCCCTCCGCTACCCACAATCAAACTGGGCCCTCTGGTGCTGGTTCCCGAGTGGGTGGGCCTGTGCACGCTCTAGGCCCCTGTGGGTCTCTCCAACGACCTCTCCTGTGAGGCTGGGAGTTTCTCCTGCTGCCGCCCCAACCCCCACGGGCATTTTCAGAGGTTTGAGGCTTTATTTCCCACGCACTGGAGCCCAGGGTTGCTCGGTCTGCTTCGCTCCCCTGCCGTTCATCCCCGTTTATCTGTGCGTGAGTGTGGGGCCCCGGGGTGCTACCCACTGCTCTGCCTGCCCCGTTCTCCGCCACCCTGAGTCGGGCCCTCTCGGTTTATCTGCGCGGGTAACGTGGGGCCGCAGGGTCTGCTAGTGGTCAGACTGCCTGCCCTGTTCGTCCCACACTCCGCCAATCTCGGTCCCGCCATGGCCACGAGAGTCCTCTCCGCCCCGGTGCCTGTCTCCACCCCTCCTACCTGTCTGGATGTATGTTTCTTTTTTATCTACTTGGTGTCGGACTTCCTTGCCGTTGGATTTTCTGTCAGTTCTGGTTGTGTGAGGAGGCGCAGTGTGTCTACCAACGCCGCCACCTTGGTTCTCCGAACATTTCTTAATACAGTTTTAATGCTCAAGACTTTGATTTATTTATACAACTTAGAAATTCAAATATCTTTTCAATTCAGTTCTATTTTCTGATCTCAGATTTGTTCTAGATTATCCTCCTCTCATCTTTCATGCTGCAGTTACTTCCACATTGTCCTCTGCATCTGCTTTCAATTCTCTTCTGTTTTGCTACTTTCATATTTCTCTTAAATAATTTCTTCTTTCAGGAAGCTTTTCTACTAATAATCTATATTATCTGTGTTTAAAAGAATATAGTTAGGAAAATTTGTGTAATATAAAAATATACTTCTAGAAGGTAAACATATGCCTATAAGTATAGGTAAGAATTTTGTTTTAATTTTTTTTCAAACAAACAATCACTATCTTAAAACGGGAGATGGCAGTGGGGGGGTGGGGGAAATAAAAATTATCCATTAGGATAGGGGTTGAATTTTTCAGTAAAGAATAAAATGATAAAAGAATTAAAAAATTAGAAAAAAATGATATTAAATTGGATATTTACTCTATTTTTTCAATATTATTAATAAGCATAATTAATGCCTTATTTAATGCCTCTCCCTAAGGAGTAGGTATATCAAAAAAGGAGCTAATCACTTGTGATTACTTCCTAATATTCTTTTCACTGCAGCTAATTAATATCAAACAGTGAATTAATTTACCATCAATTTTTAATAATAAGCCTCTTAGAGTTCAAAATTCAACTAGAATGATGAGTGAGGACTGTGAGAGGTATATAAAAGAGTAATTTTAATGATATAACTAAGGGGTATCCTTGACATTAAAATTGATTATACATTATAGCCATTTTAAGCCAGCATATTTTAAAGCCACTTTATATTAATAGGAATGGTTTAAAAATAGGTCATCCAAGATTTTCTTTATATTCTGGGGGTGGGGAAAATGCATACATCCTGAGCCTAAGAAGAGTAACTATATAAAATCTGTTACTAATGAAATAATTCCAACCTAATTAAAAGGTAAAATATTTAAAGTACAATTGTAAGATTCAAGTGCAAAGTATCACTTTTACTGTCTTTGTGGTTACAATTTAATTATTTCAACACTAAATTGGACATTAGGGTTAACATATGATTCTTTTCCCGTAGAATGCATTTTGTAACACCAAAAGTTCTAACTGTACATTCAAGACTTGAATACTTTCCCACATCTATCTCATTAATCAAATGAGATTATACATTTCAAAGTACTTTGCATTTGGTCAATTAAGAGATTTTGGTGGTTATTCTTACATTTTTTGGAAACAGGAATTCAATAGTAACTTCTCCAGTTTGTTCCATCTTTGATAAGTTTGATTATTTAAGAAATGACTTAAAACAGAGAATACTGCACAGGTCCGCTAGAAATAGTTTACATGGTCATAATAAAATAAATAATGAATGATGATTTAACCAAACCTATGGCAACCACAGCTGAGATGATAGGAGACAGAAAATAAGGGACCACGCAGTCAGGGTGAAAAAGGGGATAAAAGAGAGCTAAATATTCATCTTTCACAAGACCAAAAGCCAAGTTTATTGGAAACAGGAATATCAATGCCAAAAGAAACAAGGAGCAGTTGAAAGTAATTGCCTTTAAGGAATAATAAATTGAAGGGGGGAAGACACCAAAGGGGCTTTTGAAACCCTACGGAAAGATCTGACTCTTTACACAGTGTGCTTTTCACTTTGATTTTTTAAAGAAATTACTTATGTGTAATGAAATCTTTTATAGCTTCCACTCTTATCAGTCCAATCTACCCCATGGGGCCAAAAAGAGTGTTCATTTCACATGAATAAAATGCATTTTCCCAGGGACATGGTCTCCTCATAAAAAGATCTTGAAAAGAAAAGGTAAGTGTAGATGGTGAGTGGGGAAAGAAAACACCCACTTTTAGTGAAGTTTGAGGCTACCATGTGACTTATTCTGAGCAAAAGTGGTATTACTCTTTGAAGCAATAGTTTTAACAGCTACTGTGGTAATATGCCAGGCTTTATGCTCAAATAGTGGCTGTTTATCAGTATAGGTCCCAGAATGAATGCAACAAAGAGAACCTGTAGCTGACATGCAATGAACATGGGATGTAGAAGAAATAAACCTTGTTGTCTTAAGCCACTGAGATTTGAGGAGTTGTTATGGCAGAACAATTTAATTTATCTTCACTGGTATACAAACTAGAAGTGAGATGCTGCCTTAACAAGAACTCTAAAATACTACATCAGTGATTAAGCAGCAAGGGCCTAATCAAGAAAACTTTTTTTCCAAGAAAACTTATCAGAGACACGAGCTCAGCAAATGATCCACATTAAGGAGTGACAAAACATATGATGAAACTGTCACTACAATAATTTGAAAGTGGCATGTACCTAATGAATTTATGAGCTTGTACCTAGGTGGCTAATGGAATTACTTACAGCCCTAAGAGAAAAGGCTAGAGAATAGAAGATGAGTACTGTGTGATAGTTGCTGTTGGTTGGGTGAAATAAGAAAGGTACTCAAAGAAGAACCCCATCCAAGAGACTTGCTGTTCCAAACTTAATACAAGCCTTTAATCCCCACCCTTGTAAGGTCAGGAAGCAAGCTGAAAAAACTGCTCTGCCATGGAAAGAGTTTATAGTCTCCAAAGCCAACTTCAAATGTGATCAAGGATAAAAAAATGAAAGGGACCTCTTGCAGGGCAAAGCCAAGGACTATGGAGAACTATGCTCTAGAGCATGTGCCAGAATATGAACTATCTGTTACTGGTTTATGACAATAAGGTAAACACAGAAATTTAGTGTAAATGTTTAGAAGCTTTTGTAGCAATTTCACACATTTGCAAATAAAATGCTTAAGGGCAACAAAAGTTTTTGTTTGGCACTAAAATACTAAGAGAGCCCCCAGAGGGAAATGAGGAGGAAATACTTCAAGGGAAAAAACACAGACATTCTTGCTAGTGAGAGAAGGGGGAAAGGATTTTCCTTCACGTATTCTAGACAGATGGAGCAGCTGGTGGCCCTCTTCAGCAGAGTAATCCCATTTTGGGATTGGGTCCAGCATATAATACTTGGTAAACAGTTCAGCTTTAAATGTTTGAAAAACCATTGTACTAAAGTAATCTGTTCTCCTAGAACAACAATATCCAATCGTTGAGCATTTGGACACATTTCTATCTTTAAAATATCTAGCAACAAGCTTTTCTAGAATACCCTTGATTCAGTTCCCCTTCATAGGCTTAAATTTGCCTTACAAATAACTGTAAAGCTAATGGTTTTCCCTCTTAAGAAAAAGAGGAAATGAAAAACTGTAAACATTAAATAAACTATACCAAATCTGTGGGCATCATTCTCTGGGGAAAGACATGTTTCATACTTTGCAACAAATGGGCCACTTAATGCTTACAAAGTTTCTGTAAGAGTATTTTGTCAAAAATTAGCTTGCTTACGGTTTAATGCTGCTAATGTAGAACAGAACCTGCTCACTGAACTAGCCTCAAATAAAATGTTGATTATATCTCATTACAGCTTATCATTTAAGACCGAAAGGTGTCAGTAAAAGGAGTCAACAGCGTCAGCATCTATTTTACAGCCCCTTCAAGACAGCTGGGGCAAAATTCTTTCTCTCTACCCACACCTGCCAACAAACACACCCCAAAGCAGGAGAAAAGAGAAGGGTATCCAGACTTGCAATGACAATGGAATAAAAAGTCTCACAAGCAAAGACCTAAAACTAGTACGAGCAATATCCAGATGTTAACTATCAGTTTGAGTAGAGAATATAGGCAAAAAAGAAAAAAAACCTTCGTGGTGAAAATCTATTCATGGCCTAAAATTTGTACCTCATTGATTATGGAAGATAAAAAACAGGGAACATGTCAGAAAACAGGGAAGTCTACTGATTTTGCCAAGTGCCTCAAATCACGTATCTCTGAGTTCATGCTTAATTTGTGTGCTTAAACACATAACTGCAATTAGTTAACTCACTATTGCCATGAGCACTCTGTCCCCTTTCAAGTAGAACTGTGTAGAGCCCTAACCACAAGCTCTGGGAATCCACTAGGTGAATATCTTACACTAATGAACATGAGATCCTTCTCTAAAGCATTGTTGGACTAGGTCTGTTAACTTCTTTACAGCAAGTTGTACCCTATGTAGGCTGCACTGCACAACTGCTCAGCTGCCATTTCATCTGATACCCACCTAACAGTGCTAGGCCTAAACAGCTATCACAGTTTGTTAACACACCTATAAAAGAACCCAAAACCCACCAGCATCTGGTGCCTGCATGGACTCCTGTTCCAGAATCTGGAGCGCAAAACAGACTTTAAAGTTCCCTATGGATCACTAGCTAGGAAAAAAAGTGGAAACACTCTTCTTGGGCAAAGCATTAGAGCGAAGGATAGTGAGTTAGGAAAGGCTGGGTCTTGGCTGTGCCAGTAAATGCACCCATGTCTTTCAGAGATACTGAACTTGTGGTGTGTGGCTTATTCTAAGAAAAACACAAATTATTTTCTCATCATTTTGCACTATTCTGTTTATTTTATTACCAAACACCAAAAAAAAAAATCAACAAATGTTATGTTAGCCCAATACACGTTGGGAAATTTATTTATTGTCTACTCCCTTATAGCAGTAACAAAGCTTTTATTTTGCGTCTATGAGCCCCAGGAACCGGTAGCGCCATTTACCATAGACAGAAGGAAGGTTTGAAGAATACGTGTGGGATTTTAGGGGCACAGACTATTCTACTTCTTCCTCTATAGACATTCATCAATAACATAGAATTCTAGTTTTGCCTTTTCCCTAAATTTATGCCGACAGCATCTTTCCGAATTCTAAGTTTCAAAGGGCCACATTCCCCCTACTCATATCGCTTGGCTCTCCATCTCATCCTAATACCACTCCTCTTTAAGGGACAGTTCCCGAGGAAGTGAAGAGTCTTCCCTGTAACTTCGGTTCACCTTTCGCCTCATTCCATTCCCTCTCCCCTCCAACGGCTCAGGATTTTCTCACCGCTCACGCCGGGGAAAAAAGTAAGCAAAATGCCTCTCGGAAGAGTCCAAGTGAGGCCCCTTCTAGACCAATTTCCAGAGCTCAGCGGTGCGGCCCTGCAGGGGGGAGAGCGGCTCGGTCTCAATCACCATCCCTGCAGGCAGAGACCACAGCCCCTAGCCTGGACGACCGGCACTGCCACCCACCTGCTTCAGCGCGTCCGACAGGTCCCACCACGAGAAAGAGAGACTCAGGGCCGGTCCTCACTCCACGCAGCCCGCTCGCCCCGCAGCCGCGAAGCTCTAACCCTACCCGCGAAAAAGAACTGCCTCCGGCTCCCACCTCTCTGTAGATTCCGCCTACCCGGAGGTGGTGGTGGTGGGGGGGGGGGGACCCAAGGCTCCTCCCTCTCCTCGTGCTCCTGACGTGCGACCACTCTAACCAATTGATAGCGCAGTGGGCGGAGCGGAATCCGCCCCAGGTGACAAGCAACAACCCAGTCCTCCCGCCGGTACGAACGGGCCGTGCAGTAGCTGAGCCAATCAGCAGCTTGGGTGGGGAGTTCAGGGGAGGGAGAAAGCAGAAAAAGCGCACGCCCAATCAGATCTTGGAGCCCTGGAGTGACGGGTCCCGCGGCCCGTGGGCTTCCGAGCGCGGCGCGCAGGGGGGGCGTGCCCGTCTGGTCCAATCCGCGCGAGCCCACCGTGCGGAGCGAGCGCCTCAAATGCTCGGGTTTCTCAGCTGATTGTCTCCAGCCGAGAGTTGTTTTCTGCAGCTACCGAGCGGAGCCGCAGCAGGAGGAGCCGAGACCCCCCGGGGGGCGGGGAGAGGAGGAGGGGTTGGGGGAGCCGCGGCTGCTCTGCGCGGGGCTCCGGGTTCTGTCACGGCGCTTCCTGGGGTTGAAGGTTGGGGTGGGTGGGGGGTAAGGCACAAATCCTTCTCCTCCTCGACGGCCGCTCCGAGCCCTGCCCCTTCCTTCCCGCGCTCCCTCGCCCGCCCCCCAGGCCGGTCATGAGGGTGTCCGTGCCGGGTCCCGTGGCCGCCGCCGCCCCCGTGGCCGGCCGCGAGCCCTCGACGCCGGGCGAGGGCGGCGCAGGCGAAGGCGCCGTCGCTGCCGCTTCAGGCGCGGTGGTGCCAGGGTCCGTGCAGTTGGCGCTGAGCGTCCTGCACGCCCTGCTTTACGCCGCGCTCTTCGCCTTTGCCTACCTGCAGCTGTGGAGGCTGCTTTTGTACCGCGAGCGGCGGCTGAGTTACCAGAGCCTCTGCCTCTTCCTCTGTCTCCTGTGGGCAGCGCTCAGGACCACCCTCTTCTCCGCCGCCTTCTCGCTCAGCGGCTCCCTACCCCTGCTCCGGCCGCCCGCTCACCTGCACTTCTTCCCCCACTGGCTGCTCTACTGCTTCCCTTCCTGTCTCCAGTTCTCCACGCTCTGTCTCCTCAACCTCTACCTGGCGGAGGTAAGGCGGCAGGACCGGCTTGCGGGGCCAGGAGGGCGAGCGGGGCCGCTGCGACCAACTCCCGCGGAGGACGGTTGGGGGGGAGGCGGGCGGCGATGGGCGGACCTGAGACCAGCCTGGGGAAACTGAGGCATGTCTGGAGGGCGCGCCAGTGTGCTCGTCCCAAAGTTGAGAAGCCGATTGCCTCGGTTACTGAGGGACTTGAGGGGTGAGTGAGTGAGAGTGTGTTCTGACAACTTAAAACAGCAAGACGACCCTTTGTTCGGCGTTCTAGCCCTCTAAGGTAAGGTGTTGCTGGCATCGCAAGAAGTGTGAGCCCTGGTAGCTCTGCCGGAGCTGGACTGTGTCGAGAGAGGTTGGATGCTGAGGTAGCAGCAGCTCTGCTGAAGCTGGACTGCTGCCAGCCATTACGTCACCAGGCAGAGCTGTTCCTCTGCTATTGTTGCTGCGTTTCTTTTATTAGAAGCTTATATTCCCTCCTGCATCCCCTTTCCTGTGGCTCGATAAGCCTCACACAAATTACGTTCGATAGTTCTCCGGCAGAGTTAATAATCGATAACCAATACTGAGGGTCAATAGAAAGACCTCCATAAAGCCCTTAATGTTTGCCCCAGTTGCTTCGTGCTTCGGCTGTTTTTTCTACCTCTTCTATCCTAGTGTGTCTGTCTATCTCTCTGTCGAGCTAATTAAGAGAAAATACTAGCTTAACCTGTGCCTATTGCAGAAACAAACCACCAAACTGTTTTTGCAATAACTTGCTTAATAGCTGGAAGCTAATCACACCCCCTTTCTCTTTTATGAGGAATTACTGGTTGGATTGCATTGTTCTGCGGAGCTTAGGTATTTGACCCATTTCAAACAGGTTTGGGAGTGTAAGGTTGCCAATCAAGTGTGTCAGCTAGTGGTATTTAAGCCACAGAATTCTGAGAATTGTCCAAAAAGTATCCCCCTCCCATCCTGCAAAAAAAAAACCTCTTGAGAGGAAGAAACAAGGTGACATCATATACTTAATACTAATATAGAACAATATTGGTCTCTGCAGCTAATCCTCTCAAAGGCTTTTGGAGGTGATGAGAATTAACATAGCTATCAGGAAAAGTAAAAACATTTGATGCAGAATCAGTGTTTACATTTCCTGCATACATAAACCAAGTGTTTTCTCCCTTAGTAGGAAGGAA
Source organism: Desmodus rotundus (assembly GCF_022682495.2). Lineage (NCBI taxonomy): Eukaryota > Metazoa > Chordata > Mammalia > Chiroptera > Phyllostomidae > Desmodus > Desmodus rotundus. Next base: position 100,066,963 of record NC_071393.1, read on the forward strand.
GTAGAATACACAATTTTTAAATTCAGTCGTAACTTCAGCTTTTTAGCAGGCTGAAAACAATGGTTTAAAATGAGTAACAAAATTTTAATTCTTCTCCTTTCCCATCTCTTTGGAAGTCCAAGTAATACAATGACTAAAAACAAACAATAAGAATCATAAATAAAAAGCATGGGTAATCATAAATCAAATTATCATGCCATAGTCATGTCACTTATTTGACAATGTTCTGATCTTCTAGTTGTTTAAACTTTAATTGCACTTCTCTCCTTTATGGTTAAACTGATACATATATTCTTCCTGACATTTCTAATATAACACCAATGACCTCCTTTCACGAAAGCTTTACTCTAGCTTCAGATGTAGTTAATTTGCCTGAACATGACTAGCAATCCTTTGCCATAAGCATCAAACAAGTTCCCCTGTACATTTTGACTTACAAGAATTATATTAATGATCTACTGTAAAATAGTTGGTGGGCATTTCATCATGTAGCTAAACACTGTACTCTTAAGATATATACATAACACAAAGTGCACAAGTTTTAAATATACAGGTAGGTGAAGTTTTACATATGTATACATTCATGTTAGTACCACCAGTTTAAGACAGACAGTATTTCCAGTGCCCCAGATGGTTCCCTTGTGCTCTCTGCTAGTCATATCTTTCACCTGAGTTAAACACAAAGTGGCTAAACACTATCACAATAGGGGAAAAAAGCCTCTATAATTAAGCTCAAAATTTAAAAAGCATGCTTCTCCAGCATAAACTACACAATAACTAGATTGGGTTTTCAGATTTATTTTTAATTGATGGTATTCCCAGCTAGTGAGGAAGAACTTACAAATGTCTAAAAGTCTTCCTGTTAAATCAGTCTTGTTTGTATATTGTAATTTTTAAAAAGCAATAGAACTCTACTAACCTAGAAAATATAATTTGGAAGGAAACTGGACTAAAGCTTTTTCTTCTTGTAGTCTCTCGAAAAGAGTGTAGGTTGTTTGTCTGTTTGTCTTTTTATAATCAAATCAACAACTTTATGACACATCACTGTATGTAAAAGAACAAATTTTTAACCTGTTTAAAAAGGTATCTTAACCAGAAATCATTTCCCTATTCATTAGAAAAAATCTAGGAGAATCTGTATTTAAAAGAATATTTTAATTCAAATTTTTATATCAATTTCAAGGTACTGGAAATACACTTCCCATTGATCATTCTGAATTAATGAAGCTTTCTCAGTGAGTTAAATTCATATTCCCAGTGAGCAGAACAATAGGAAAAGTGTGTGGTAACAAATATTTACAAACCAGCTGATTTTTTTTTAACCAAAAGGCCCTATATCTGTTTTGAATAGGTATGCATCTTGCCTAATCACTCTGTCTTCACTATCTGTCTTATTAAATACCAATTTTATTTTACTGTTGATCTCTTTAAAGCATTTGGTGTATCCACTTCTCACTAATTAAAAACAGTAACTTTACAGACTTAGTTGCAAAGAATAGAGCAGTGTAAAAATAAACTTGGTAAGACAGCCATTACTACTTTGAACATATTTGGTGGTTCCTCTAAAACTCATTATGTTTTCAAAAAGTTAAGACTGCCCGAACCACTCTTTCTTTTGTTGACTGCACTTGAATAGAATTGAGATAAAAGTTAAGTAGCACTTTCTAAAATAATTAGACTTTTATCAGTAGAACTTTTACCTTACCAGAAAAAAGTTCACACATTTGTACTTTTAGTATAGAAGACTTGTCTTTAAAACAGATTACAGGGGCCCTCTGTTTTCCACAGTTATGCATTCTAAGACCCCCAAGTGGATGCCTGAAACCATGGGTAGTACCAAACTCTCTATACACTGTGTTTTCTTCAGTACATACATAGCTTTTTACTTAAAGGAGTCACTTTATGGCCTTTCTTGGTCATATCCAAATTGCCAGTATCACTGCTCTGGCATTTTGGGGCCATTATTAAGTAAAATAAGAGTAACTTGAACACTGGCACTGTGATACCACCACAGTCAATCTGATAACCAAGACTGCTACTAAGTGACTAATGGGCAGGTCGGTATTCCAGCATGGATACCTTAGACCAAAGATTTACAACAGGTATGCTGCAAGAACTTTTAAAATGTGCAATACCTGACTATTTAGTTGGACACTTACTGCTTTTCCCTTAGATTCTCAAATTAAAAAAAAAAAAAATGACAACAGCCAACACAACAGTAGCTGTCCAGTGTGAATGAATCAAAATTTTACCTATTTTTTTTGTTAACAGCAAAAAATATATTTTGTGGTGTACTGCAGAATTTTAGTAATTAGTTTATGTGTGCCATGAGATAAAAAAGGTTGAAAATCTCTGTGCCAAAGGGTCACCACCTAAGGTGGAAGCTCCTTTAAGGATAAGAAGTTATTTTATCATATTTTTATCTCATAGCAACAAGAACAATGGGGAATATATTATTGAGGGAGAATCTTGAAAAGACTAAAATCTGGAAAGTATTTAGCCATCAAAAATTTGGAAGTTAATTTTGATGAACACTTGAGGGAAATTATTTATGTACTTTCTGAGATCTCTATATTTTTTGCCTAGAAGATTGCTTGTGGTATGAATGCTAAGATTCTCTTAGGTTATCTTGGTTTAATTAGGTAAATTTCATTTTGATTACTATAAGTATATCTTAATGAAATCACTTTATATATTATAGAATTTTGCTTAGCAAAACTTTTTATATGATGGCAAATGGCCCATGGTAATTAGGGCTTTGCTAATTTGGTTTCAACAAATATTAAATAGAGAAGCCAGTGAAACAAATACGTCTCATATCATGAAGTCAGTTACTATTTACTGAAATAGTGGTTTAGTTCAGTGTTGGATTTTTATCTGTAATTGTGATTTTGTCTGAATCTCTTAAATGGTTTTATCCATTAACTTGTGTCTATTATTCCTGAGATCATCTGTGATACAACAGTTTGTTGACACACAATTCTGTGGTAGAAGACCTGGTTACAATGTCTTACATTTTGTGTGATTTAATATTTTCAAAGTGCTTTGTAACACTTGTCTTCACAACCCCCATGATATAGGGAGAAATAAATGGGGTGTATGTAACTTGTCCAAGGTTATATGGCTAATATGTATCAAATAAGAGACTACTGTATAGACAAGGGCGATCAAGTCTTATCAAGTGATCTCTCCCAATGAACTTTCCTGGATACTATCAACACTTTATTATTTAGTGCTTCATTATTTAACTTTCCATATTCTACCACTTCAAGCTTTTTTTACTTTCCAGCAATCTTCTTCCCTCTTCATACTGAGCATATGACTCTCATCTCCTAGTTTATAAAAGTAGAAACCAGAGCCATATCACTGAACAAAGATCAGAGAAATGCCTTAAAATGCTGCAGAGAACATTTAATCTTTTTCAGTGAATGATTGAGCTGATAAGAGAGGAAATTCCTCAGAGGCAAGAAACCACAAAAGAAGATGTGAATGCAGAGTGTTGTCTTGGGATTAGGGGTACTTTTTAGCTGCTTCCTGCCAGACTAAAGCCTGGATTTTAATTTTATGTGTTGGTGGTATGGGGAGGTGATATTTGAGGCATTACCTTGTAGTGAGTTCTAATCAGAGATCTCATTCCCTCCAGATTAATGCCAGAATCATCATAGTGTACATCTTCAGTGGATTAGGGGGAAAATAAGCAGATCCTCAGAGGTTGGTGATAGGATTTGTGCCTATCTCTGCCTTGGCTCTGAGTGAAGAAGATACAAATTAGACGAGGAAAAGTCTTCCCAGAGAATTCATAAAGCTCTCATACAAGTTTGAAGCCTAAATTCACACCACTTCTATGACTTTAGAGGAAAAAAATAGCCTGAAAATGTAGTTTATGTTGGCTCGATAGTAACCTGGAAAGGGCAAATGCAAATTGTCTGAGGAGTATATGTTAAAACCAGAATCCTGACAGATAAAATATGAAAGAACATTAGCTCAAAGTGAAAAATTACACTAAGGAGTCTTACCTACAAAGATTAAATATGTCAGAATTAACAAATACATAGTATAAGATATTCATTTATGTGAATTAAGCAATGTTGATATATGATCAAGAAATAATCAAAACTGATTAGACACTTTTGGGAATAAATCTTGTTTAAAAATGAAAAATATAATTAAAGTTAGAAACTGAAATGGATGGTAAACAACAGAATAAACAGTTTAAAAAGTTAGTAAACTAGAAGATCTGAGAAAAAATCACCCAGAATACAGCCCAATGAAATAAAAAATGAAAAATATGAACAAGTGGTTAAAAGAGAATTAAGACATAATGAACAGATTCAACATATAGGATACAGCAGAAATAAGGCCTGCTTAAGTGTGGTTGATAAGGTAATAATATGGGTTAATAATTTATAGTTTTAATTTGAACATTTCACCTAAAATGTCATATGGTGTGCTTGAGTGTGATATTATTACGTTACAGATTTACATGCTTATTCTGTGAAAAAAGAAATAAGGGCATTATTTGCTGGACCCTGTATATCTGATTCGAGTTTCGGAGAAATTATTCAAAAGATTAATGACTTAAAGGTTGCCCAAATTTACAAGTGACACCAAGTTTCAGATTCAGAAAGCCCAACAAATTTAAGTCAGGCTAAATGAAAATGAACTCCTTAGACTAAAACCTGAAAATACCAAAGACAAATATTTTTAAAACAACCCGACAAATAAGAAATTGCTGACAAAAGTACTTTGAGGTTTTACTTTAAAGTGTTCAATAAAACATGTACAATTTCAACAAGGCATGAGAATTTCAGAGATGGAAAATACAAGTGCAAAGCATAAATTGTGGACCTGAAGAACACAAAAACTGAAGTGAAAAATTTACTTGAGGGGTTCACCAGCAGATCAAACAGAAGGAAGGATTGATGAACTCAAAGACAAGTCACTGGAAATAATTCAGTCAGAAGACAAAAGGAGAAAAAAATGAACAAAACTAAAAGGATTTATAGTATATTATCAAGAAGACCAATATCCAGACAAACAGAGAAAAAAACACAAAGTGTATTCAAAGAAATAATGGCCAAAACCTCCTGTGGTATTAAATGGACATTAAATCCAAGAAGTGAAAGGATACAAGAAAGGAATCCAAAGAAATTCACACCAAGACATATTATAATCAAATTGTCAAAAGTCAAAAACAAAACATTTTAAAAGCAGAGAGAGAGAGAAAGAAGGGGGAGGGGGAGAAGATAAATGGAAGAGACTTGTCACATAAAAGGGACCCTCCATAAGCAGATTTTTCAGCAAAAATTGTACAGGCCAGCATGGATCATTTTAAAGTGATCTTATCTAAGATCACTTTAAAACTTATCTAAGATCACTAAAAACTTATCTAAGAATAAAACATTCTTCAAAACTATTCTTCGAAAGTGGAGAGATAATGACTTTCCCAGATAAACAAAAGCTAAAGAAGTTTGTCACCACTAACCCTGCCTTACATGAAATGCTAAAGAGAGTTCTTGAAGTTGAAACAAAGGATACTAAACAGTAACACAACAGCATAAATATGAAACTCATTGGGAAAGATAAATATGTAGACAAATACTGAATACAATTTATAAATGTCTGTGCAGCTAACATCAGGGTACCTAAATATGTCAAGCAAATACTGACAGAATTGAAGGGAGAAATGCACAGTAATACCATGATAGTAGGACACTTTAAAACCCCACTTTTCAGTAATGGATAGAACATCCAGACAGAAGATCAATAAGGAAACAGTACTTGAGCAGTGCTATAAACCAAATGAACCTAACAGATTTACACAGAACATTCAATCCAACAGCAGAACAATACACTTTTTCAAGCACACATGGGTATTTCTCCAGAGTACATCACATGTCAAGTTACAAAAATGAGCCTTAACAAATTTAAGAAAATTGAAGTCATACCAAGTATCTTGTCTGACCACAATGGAATGAAACTAGAAATGAGTAACAGAAGTAAAACTGGAAAATTCACAGCTGTGGAAAATAAATAGCAAAATCATGGGGTCAAAGAAGAAATCAAAAGGGCAATTAGAAAACACCTCATGACAAAGGAAAACATGACATGACAAAAATTATGGGATACAGCAAAAGCATTGTTAAAAGAGAATAGTGATAAATGCCTACATTAAAAAATAAGATAGATTCAGACAAACAGCCTAACTTTTCACCTCAAGGAACTGAAAAAAGAACAAACTAAACCCAATGTTAGCATAAGAAAGGAGGTAAAGATCAAAGCCCAAATAAATGAACTAGAGGATAGAAAACCAATAGAAATCCATGAAATTAAGAGTTGTTTTTTGAAAAAGTAAACAAAGTTGACAAACTCTTAGCTAGACTAAGGAAAAAAGAAAAATCAAAGGAGGTATTACAACTCTATGAACAATTATATACCAACAAACTAGATAATCTATAAGAAATGGATAAATTCCTGGAAACAGTCAACCTATTCTTATACCACCATTACACACATGACATGTAAAGGTACTCAAGATCATTAGTCATCAGGAAAATGAAAATTACAACCACAATGAGATACCACTAAATATTGACTAGAAAGATTAAAATTAAAAAGGCTATGCCAAGTATTGGCAAAGATGCAGATTAATTGGAACATATACACTGAATGTAAAATTTTACAACCACATGGGAAAACAGTTTGGTAGTTTTTTAAAAATAAAGCATAAGCTTCTCATAAAACACAGCCATTATAGCCTTAGAAATCAAAGAGAAAGGAAAACATATGTCCATACATAAACTTGAATGTGAATGTTCTTAGTAACTTTGTTCACAACAGCCCAAAATTAACTCAAATGTCCAAAAGCAAAGGGAGAAATAAAATATGATATATCCATACAAAGGAGTACTACTTGGCAGTTAAAAAAAAAAGAAAAAAAGCAACAAGCTACTGATGGAACACACAACATGGGTGAATCTAAAAATTAGTAGGCAGAATAAAAGAAGCCATACAAAAATGAGCCTACACAATATCCCATTGATATTAAATTGTAGAAAATTCAAACTAACATAATCACAAAAAGTGGATATCCGGTTCCTTGGAGCCTAGGCAAAAGAAAGGATACACAAAGAAGGGGCAGGGTGAAATTCAGTGGGTGTGGAAATATTCTGTATTTGATTGCTGTGGTGGTTTCACAGGTTGTATACCTATTACAAAACTCATTAATTTTACACCCTAAATGCATGCAGTATGTAGTACATATACCTCAATAAAATGGACCTCCCTTCTAAAAAAAAAAGCACAGAGCGGTGTTTGCAATTTACTCCAAGAATAAAATTTAAGTGGGGAAGAGGTTTAAAAAGTTTGACCCCATCAGTTATCAGTTCTGTGTAACTTGAGTAAATTACTTAACCACTCTGTGCCTATTTCCCAATTATAAAAATGAGAATAATATTACCTACCTCACAGAATCATTGTGAGGACTAAATTATATAATTTATATAAAATCTTTAGAGGTAGTGGCATATAGTGTTGATTGTTAAGTATTAATATTAATTTTCAGGGCATTGGGATTTCATAGACTACATTCTCTCACTGAGAAAGCAGTGTTTGAATTCAGTAACAAAAATAACATGAAAGTTTATCTGGAAAATTTTAAAACACTTATGAACATGTGCATAAAGGAAGAAATCACAATGGAATTTGAAAAATACTTAGTATTTGGTAATAAAAATACTACATATCAGAACTTGAAAGAAGCAACTAAATTGGCATGCAGAAGCAAGTCTAGAACTTTAAATGTTTAAATTACTAGAGAAGAGCCTGTAATTTCCAAGCCAAGGTGCAATTTATGTTAGAAAAAGAAAAATAGGATAAGCCAAAGGAAACAAATAGAAGGATATGAATGTAGAAATTAATAAAACAGAAAACATCAATAAAGAGACTTGACAAAGCCAAAAGCTACCCCATACCTTTCTTCATAATTAAATTTCAGGGATGGCCACACATGTGCTCACCATCTTCTTACTTCTCCAGCCACTGTAATCTGCCTTTGCCCCACCACTCTACCAAAATAGCTGTTGCCTAAGGCTTGCAGTAACCTTCATGTCAACAAGTTCATTAGATTTTTTTTAATCTTCACCCAAACTAATCTCGCAGCAGCAGCAGCAGACTCCATATTTGTCTTTGTAACACCCACTGGCTAGCACTTTGACTAGCTGTCCTGACTTTCCTTTTTTATAGCCCTCTAGCTTCTCTTCAAGCTCATCTGCCTCTGCCTTGCCATCAGAGCTTGAGGTTGCTGAACACCTAAGCCTAGGCCACCTGTTCTTCCCAATAATTGTATCCATATTTGTGACTTCACACCACTTAAAAGCAGATGACTCATACACGTACCTATGATCCTAACACAGACTGTTCCTCTTAGCTCTGGCTTTCTATACTTTACACCTATTTGACATCTCAAGGGTATTTGGAGCCCTGATAGCCCTCATATTCAACATATCCCAAACTGAGCTCATGATGTTTCCTCCTCCCTCCCTATCACACACCTGTCATCCCCAAAACCTGACCCTTCTCTTTTGTTACCCAATTCTGTAATGCACTGCTATTAATTTATTTATATATTTCAAAAACCTATGTGTCAATGCTGCCTTCTCCTTCATACCTCACATTTACTCCATTACCAAGTCCTGCCTATATTACTTCCTAACATCTCTTAAGTCCACTCACTTCTCCCCATCTACAATGCCTGGTCCAAGCTATTTCCATCTATTGCCTAGTCTACATTAGTTAGCCTCCTACTTAGTGTTGTCTGTATCATCTGGCTCCCACAAGTCTATTCTCCACTCCAAGATTCTTCCATTGGCTCTGGTTACTCTTAGGCTAATGACAAACTCCTATACATACTACAAGGCACTTCATGATTCCTATCTCATCTCATACTGTGCTCCTCCTTGTTCTTCTCCTCTTCAGCCACACTTAGCATTCTTTCAGTCCTTTGTACTTGCTGTTTCCCTTCTGCTACAGAGCTTTTCCATATTCTTTTCCCTCTGCCTAGAATACTCTTTCTTTCTTTGCCTAGTTAACTCAGCTCCAGCGTGATACTTCTTCAGGAAAGCTTTCATCCAACTATACATTTAGGTTGGATTTCAAAATTACAGACTTAGAACATTATGCTCCTTTCTTTCATGTCATTTCAACATTTGTAATTGTATATTTGTGTAATTTCATTGTGGGAGCTTACTACTTTGTATGCATTGTAAGAAAAGGGACCAAGTCTGTCTTGCTGTATCTCTAGGTTAATACCTGGCATGTATCAGATGTTTAGTAATTATTTATTGAATGAACAAGGCCCTTGTTTACCATGTCAAATATCATGGGGTAGGGAAATCCCTACCCCATGTGAATATATAATTTCACAGGGGAACTTAGTCTCCACCCTTCTTTTCTTTCCCCCACCCACTTACTTGCCCTCTCCCTGTCAAAAAGAATTCTTGATTTAAAACAGGGATCTCAAAGTCAAATGCCTGGAGGGCCCTGCATACTATCATTTGAGGACTGTAATGAACTAAAGAGCACATATCTAAAGAGGACAGCCACATTAATTCAGTCCAGCTGCAAGGTACCATTGCCAAATCACCTGATTTTTTAAGAAAAATCAGAAATTCTGATTCTTTTAAATGAGAAACTTACTTTTAATGATAGGGTATTGAAGTATTGTTAAAAATACTAAAAACATTTTGTGGATCAAACCCTAGTAGGGGCTACTAATTTGTATTTATTCCTCCTCTCCCTTCTACTTCTGTATTATATTCCCTGAAGGAGTAAAACAAACCAACACAATCTATCTTTATAATTTCCATATAACAAAGCTGAATTATATTTAATACCCATCAACAGTAGTTTATGTGAATTCTGAGTAATTAGCATGTTAAGTTATGGGAAATGTATGGTATTCTAAATCTAACCAAATATAAGAAAAGCACCATATCACATGATATACCACTGATTCTGCCTTCCTCTACTACCCTATGTATTGCTTTGGCTAAACCACTATGTGTTACATTTATTTTGAAGGAAATTTTGCATAATCTTCAGCACCTAGCACTGTTATCTATGTGGTCAGTGCTTAATGATTTGGATGGTTGAGCAAATTCACAGTCAAGTAAAAGGGTTTAGAAGACATCTCCACAAATAAAATCAGAATGCCCAACTTTGCAAAGCAGTTAGAACTTTTTATGTACTCTATTTTAAATAAAGACAAACTTACATAAATTAAGTGTCCTTGTGTCTTTTTATAAATTAAGTATCCTTGCAACTTTGTTAAGGAGTGTGTTTAAAATAGTATTATTTCAGCAATAGCTATGAACTAGAAATTTGGGGATCTGAGTTCTAGTCGAAATTCAATTCTACTTGGCTAATTGATATCTGTCAAATCACTACTTTTCTGGGCCAGTTGTTTAATAAAATGGTTAGTCTCAGTGACATTCAAGATACCTTTAATTCTATTAGTCTGACATTAATAAAGCAAACTAGAATTGAGAGTTAAAAAAGAGAAAAGCTCTTCTTTATGGCTTAGTTCTGAAATCTAATACAGTGCCTGTGAATTCTCTCTCTTAAGAGATGAATGCCAATTTTAAAAAGTTACACATCATGTTAAAACTAATCAAAGTTTAGTTTAGGACATAAACACAAATACTTAAATATTTAGAATCATCTGTTTTCTAAGATATGATGTTGCTGGGTATGTCAAAGCTGGGTGTTTTTTTTTTTAAATACCTGTATGTTCTTTTTACAAAAGCTCAATTATAGCTGCAATTTTTCACTAGCATACTGATCACGCTAATTTTTTCACCTTCAATCTTTCACTGTAAAAATTTTTAAGTAATATTTTCTTAAACTTTTGGGCTCTTTTCTCAGCTGTTGTGTAGAATTTTGTGTAATTGCTGATCGAATGACTTGGGCTGGTTTGATGTGATACTGTGTACTCTAGGGAACTTTTCTGTCATACCATGGAATTAGCAGCTTTTAAGCTAATGTGAATGACCATCATCACTGATTATGTTCAAACTGTTATTGTCCTTAAGAAATCAAGATGAAAAGAAAGTAAGCAGCATTCTTCTGCTTCTTTCTCTCTTGTGATGTTCTGTTATTTCGTCTGAAACATTCTGCCCCTTTTTTTCTCTACCATTAGTCAGGTATTTCTAATGTGTCGGGCTCTCTGTCTATCTTTACAAAAAGCAACTCTGCTATCATCCTAGTTCAAAAGCATGAAAGGTTTTATGAAAAATCAGTAATATACAATGGGGGATTTAATGTTGGAAAAACTTAAAAGGATAGCACAGTTTCAGCACAAATTCAATTTAAATCAGTTTCTTAAGGAGTCTAAATCTATAATGTATGAGACTCAGTTCAGAAATAAATTCTGTATATTTCTTAACATAAAATATGTTAGCATATCTTCAAAGAATATCCATAGTAAACTAATGAACAGACCATAGTAATCTGCTATATTTCAGGGTGATTTTCAATAATGAAAGCTCACAAATTTTTCTCTCATTCATAAAATTAATGCTTCATTCCTGAATAATTATTTATCATTTACAAAAATATGCTTCTAGTTAAGTAAAAATACTTGATAGTTTGCAAAACAACAAAATGAAGGTGTTATTGTTTCTAGGTCATTACCTTTTACTAAACAGATAATTTGGTTTCTGAATACATTTTTATTGGGCATGTTAACTTTGCAAATTTTGAAATAAGTAGTTGCTGTGACATATAGATGACACTATTAATAAAGCAGTATTTGTCACCTTAAAAATTAGGGAATTAACTTGAGCTATATGCCATTAGAGATTTAAATGTACAAATATATCAAAGAGAACCAGAATTCCCATGAGGCTTAAATTAGGAGTCAGGACAAGACCCCTGGCTTTTAATCCTTTCAGTTTCCTGTGTTCCTGGACAATCCACTTAAGTTATTTTCTAAAGTTTAGCTTTGTTTTTTTGTAAAATTAAGTTATTGAATTAAATGTCTAAGGTTTTTCAGGAGAAATTAGAGACAAGCTTCCCGTTGTCCTCTCCCAGCAGTCTTACACACAGCGCTTATTCTCCTAGCAATAATATGTGACAATACCTGTAAACTATTGCCAACCAGGAGCACCTACCTGAGACATGGTGTCCAGGGTTTTTGTTGGGGATCAGTCATATGGGCATGAAGTGCCTTCATGGCTGGTTTCAGTTATTCAGTCTATAGCCTCTTCAAAGGTCAAACTGATACCGCATGGTCCAGGGCCTCCACCATAAATCGCATTGTTAGCATAGACTCTCGTGTAACCCAAAGCCTTGGGCAAACAAAAATACTCTTTGGCAGGGCGTTTTAAGGTCTTACAAATTATCTTCCAAGAGCCAAGAAAGGGCCAGATCTTTCTTTGGAATGTACAGGGTTTTGGCAGCTCAGGCCTGCTGAGTTAATCCTTCACTGTATACCTTGTTTCAGTGAAGTAATCCTTTAGTACCTTCTTGAAAAAGGTGCTTGGTAAGCAGTTTTTTTAGGGGTTTTATTCTGTCTGAAATATTTTAATTGTGTCATATTTGATTGATAGTTTAGGCAGCAATTCTAGGTTGAAGATAATTTTTCCTCACAACTTTTAAGGTGTTGTTCCTCTTCCAGTGTTGTTAAGTGTGAAAGCCATTCTGATTCTTGATCCTTTGTATGTGATTTGTTTTCTTCCCTTATTGAAAGCCGTTAGATTTTTCTTTGACCTCGTGTTCTGAAATGATGTGTTTTCATACGAGTCTGTTTTCTATCCATTTTGCAGGGCATTGAACAGGATCTTTCAATTTAGTCACATGTATCTTTTAGTTTGGGGAAATATTCTTAAATTTTTCATTGATTTTTCTCTCCTCTTTTGTTTTTGTCCTCCCATTCTGGAACTCCTAACATTTGAATGTTGGACCTAGGGAGCAGATCCTTTTCTTATCACTTCTCTCCTATATTGCATCTGTCTTTTTGCTAAACTTTTTTGAAATTTTCCCAACTTCTAGCCCTTCTCTCCACTTTTTTATTTCTACTAGCATGTTTCACTTCTATTAGCTCTTTCTTATTCTCTGAATTTTTTTTATTAATAGCATCTTGTTTTTGTTTTATGAGTGAAGTATATTATCTCTGACTCTAATGAGGATAGGGTTTTGCTTGTTCAGGTTTTTTGGGTAGACATAGACTAAGACAAGAGATTTAGGGATTTAACTGGTCTTAAACAGCTTTTATCTACTCCTGTCTTAGCCACCTCCTCCTCTTGCTTTGAGTGATAAATTGGTTCCTATACCTTTTAAATATTCTGAAATTTATCAGGTTGGTTCTCAACCCTCCTCATGACTGGCTTGGGATTCATCTTTCTTGGATAATCACACATTGTGTTGGGATCCCCAGTACTACCCTTAGCCTTGATGACTTGCTAGAAGGACTCACAATTGTTATACTCATGGTTGAAGTTTATTACAATGAAAGGATAGAGTGAAATCAGAAGAGGAAAAAGAGATAAAGTTAGGTCCAGAGGAAACCAGGAATCAGCTTCCAAGAGTCCTCTCCCAGTGGAATCACAGGATATGCGTAATTTCTTCTATAATGAGTGTGGTAATACATGTGAAATGTTATTTACCAGGGAAGATCATTGGAAACAGTGCCAAAGTTTTTATTGGGGTTTAGTCATGTAAGCACTCTGCTTATTACATACCAAAATTCCAAACTCCCAGAAGGAAAGCAGGTGTTGAATATAAACCATATTGTTTGCATAAACAGTTTAGGCACAGTGAAACACCCTTATCATTTAGGGAAAAGTGGCAATCCTCCCAAATTCCAAGTTCCCCAGTGCCAGCCAAAGACCAACCTTACCTGCAGGCTATTCTGAGGATAACAGTCTCAGGCCTGCTATGATGCAGGCCTTTTCTGCACACACATCGATCTGCTTTCTGGCTTCTAGCATTTTGTTATTACATCTTTTTCCACTTATTCAAACATACAGTTTTATTCCTTTTAGGAAAATCCCTTTCATATTGCTTTAGTGGAGTTTCAGCTGAGAACAAAATTAGATACATAAAAATCACTTTTAAGCAACTCAGAAGAAAACAACTAAGCAGAGAGAAGAAACTTTTTAAAAAAGTATTTGTATTCCAAGAGGGAGAGACAAAAAAATATTGTGTCCTAGAAAGAAGAAATGGCTGCTGTAAAGAAAATGTACATGTATTTAGAAGATTTAAAAAGAGCTTTTAAAAATGCATGTATGATAGGCATTGAAAGAGAACATCTGAGAAAAGTCTGGCTCTTCAATTTATAGTTAAAGTAGCTAAAAGCCTCATTGCTTAATGCAAGCAGTAGCCATGGTAAGCTTGGGAGTGGTGCACTACTCTCCATAGCAACTTAAGCAATTGAGATGCGAACTGTGGATAACTGCTTCTGTAAACCAATCCACATAGCTGGGTATATATACCTGTCAATTCACCATGGAGAAGAGATTATGCTCACCACAATTTATTTTTGTATCAATTTTGAATTTTATAAAGATATGTTCTCCAGTTAAGTTTATATTTAAAATTTTAAAAAAGTGAGAAATCAACTAAAAACCAGAAATTCTATAGAAAAGCACCAGTTTTAATAAGTATTCTAGTACCTACCATCTTCATGCAACATGGGTCTACATGCCATGGGGGACAACAAATTTTACACAGCTCTTCAAAGATTTGAGGTAATTCTTCCTCAAATCTTATGATACTTGTATTAATTAAACTTGGGTAACATTTATAAAAATACATATATTTGTCATATCCTCTATTTGAGGAACTAAATAAGGAGATAAAATATGGAAGTCTGCATTTTTAAATAGAAAATCATTTCAGGTTACTTATAAATAGGTTCAAATTTTAAAATAAAATTCTAGTGATAAACAGTATTTTCAGCCTTTATTAATTCAAAAATTTTAAGCATTTTTTAAATTAAGGGATGCTAGTTTGCACATGAGATAAAGGTAGATTACTAGGGGTGACCCCAAAACAACCGGAATTATCTTCTGGAGGGTGGGCCCTTGTAGTACAGGTTTCCCCCACTAGGTGGGTATTCTAGGAACCAATATGTATGGTGTATCAGCTGGCATTATTGTGAGAGGCTACGTTCAGTTTCAGTGAATTTTTTTGAAGACTCTGTCCACACATTTGCCCATTTCATGATGAGTGATTTACAAACGCACCTGCCCTCACCACTCTGAGTGTTCAGCAGTTTTTGACCAATGATGGCATGACCTCCGTGCTCCTCCCCCATTCAAACAATCTTACCCAAAGCAATTTTTGTTGTTTTCCTGGATGAACAAAGTCCTCAAAGGGAAATGTTTTGCCAATGTGGAAGAAATGAAACCAAAAACAGCAGAAGCACTAAAAGGTATCAAAATCGATGAGTTGAAAAACTGTTCTGAGCAGTGGAAAACATGTTTTGATAGGTATATTACATCAAATAGAAAGTTCTTTGAAGGTGACTGAAGTTTAAACAAGTAAGAATAAATACACCATTTTTTAGAAATAAATTCTGGGTTTTGGGGGGCCCTCCTCATATATGATGAAAAACATTTGATACCCATCAACCCACATAATTCTTCATACTTTCATAATAATATTTCTACAAATGGCCCATTTATTCAGTTTTTCTGGTAATAAGAGAGACTTGGGAAGATAAGGCCCCTGTGATATAAATTGACATCAGAAAAGTCATTTACTTGTATGTTATTTACCATTAACTTCAAAAAAATTACATAAAGTACATGTTTTTTATGTTTCATGAACTATTCTTCACTGTCCTAACAAATAATACATTATTACTTGGCATTTTTGATATTACTAATTTTTTTTTACTCAGAATCATATCCTATTAGCTAAATTCTACAAAATACTTGGAATATACTAATAACAGATCATTGTTTTTAACCTCACTATAATCTAAAAATGATTAAAGCATCAGGTTGTGTTTATGTATTGCATTGTAACATATTCTGCAAATCTTGGATGATAGCTGACATTTAATTATCTCCTTATTTGGTTCAGCTCCCTTTCACACTCATTAGTTATCCCATCCCAAGAACTATAATCTTATGGATTATACTTCCTACTGTGTTCCCATTCTTTTAATTTGAACCTTCTAAATGCTTTCACTGAAATCTAGCTTTTTCCAAAGGACACTTTGTGCCTTATAAACCCTCCATCTAAATTTGTGGGAAAAACAATCAGCCTATTTTATGTTTCCCAGTACTACTTACTGTTGTTATACCATCATCATATCTCTGAAATCTATGCCATCCGATTAGGTCATTGTTGGCTGTAATAATAACTTCCACTTCCCTGGATGAATCAGCATTTTCTTTCTTCTGGGCTGGTTCCATTATATAGATCTTTTTCAAAGCCCGTATTGATAACCCACTCAATGTCTTTCAATTCAATGGCTTCTCAGAGCTAGGGTTTCTGCATTTCTATTTGAGCCACCCAACAGCATGCCCACATCTTGAATCAGCTTTTGAATGAAGCAGTTCTTCCTGACTAGTGTCTTCCCTTTTTCCTTATACATTTTGAATTTATCCTTTTATCTGATTTCACTCTGATTTACTTTACTTCTTTTATCTGATTCACTTGAATTACTTTACTTCTTTTGTTTACCCCACTCTATTAGCTCCCTTCTGATATTATTTGCATTTAGAACCAATGGTCAGTCTCGTATTCTTCATCCTTGGACTTTCTGCTGTGGTTTCCTTGCTTGCTTTTTCTTTCTCTACAATAGTTGCATGTTATAGTTCTAAATTATATAAAAATGCAACCTAGTTATTTGAACTTTTTATAATGGCATCCATTTTTTTTTCTATTAGATTGTTTCAATTTTAAAATCAGGAAACTACTGATTTTAAAATCCACTGTAAACTGCCTGACTTTAACAGGACCTCTCTGCTTCTCATTACAGTATTTTCTTATATAACCCTTCTAGTCATGTGTTCAAAATGTTTTCTATATTCCAAGTGCTTAAATCTACATCCATTCCAAGGATATGACCTTGCCTCCTACTTACTAGAAAAAAATAGAATCTGTCTGCCAAGTTTTCATTCATCTTCTCTATATCAAAATGTCTGTATCCATGTTATGTCCAAATTTATTTAAACAAAGGGGTTTGTAGATCTGTGCAAACCTCCATGTTTCCCTTTAACTATCTTTTCCTTCATTGTTTACTCAGAAGTATGTGTCTTCCTTTTCAGGGATAACCTGCCTCATCTAAAGCCTTCTTTAACAACTGAACTCTCCCTTCTCTCCCACTCTCCATTTACCATTTCACCCTTTCTAGTTCATTTTTTAAAATTACAGTTTGCTTTCAATATTATTTTGTATTGGTGTCAAGTGTACAGCATAGTGGTTAGACAATCATATACTTTACAAGGTGTTGCCCATGACATTTCCAGTACCCACCTGGCACAATACATAGTTATCGCAATATTCCCTGTACTGTACTTTAGTTTATTTCTGACCAGCAGATGATTAAGTCAGAAACTGAAGGGCCTGAGATTTATTCTACTTGAAAGCTTGTTAGCCTGCCACAGTTTTATATATCGATACATATACTGACAGAAAACACAAGACTCATGGGTCAGAGAAAAAGACCATTTATTGCTCATGGCAAAAGCAACCACCAAAGCAATGTCTTGCATCACATCCCAAGCCCTGACTGCTATAAGACAACACTGTTAGGGCCAGATGTTCCCTGTACATGTAGCAGGGCATGTTACAGGGGAGAAGCTCAAAAATAAGGAAGAGAGACAAACACACCTTATCTTAACTCTTAAATGTAAGCAAATTTTTCACCAAAAAGGAAGAAAAAGAATACCCCCCTGGAATGTCTCCAGGGAGGGAGATGTTCTCTATCTTCATTATAATAGGAAACAAATCTTCCCTTTGACCTTAAGGTAGACATTATCTCTAATTTTCAAGGGATTTTTACAAACCCCTTCACTCAAAAGACCTGGAACATGCAGAAACATGTAATATTCATAGAGACTTATCCCCCAACACAAATTTTTCCAGGTGTACTATGTTCAAATGCACCTCAGAATTGATATCTGCCCGAGTATTATCACTGCCTTTGTTGTTTCTGTTAACTCTGCACTCTTGCTCTGTCACGCCACTGAAAATAATTCTCTTCAAGGTACCAATGATATACTAGTAAATTGATCAATGGGTTTTTTTTAATTGTTCTTGACATTTGCATAATTTAACAAGGGCTATATTTTCTTTTACCACTAAACTACTCAGCTGTTTTCTATGACTAATTTGATTCTTAGGTCTCTCTCCGTCACCCACCTCTCTTTTCTTCACTCTTTACACAGTCTTTTTCCTTTCCTGTTACCTCTTACCATTTCCTAGACTGAAATAGACCTTCTCCCTTCCCAGGTGTTACGATAGCATCTTTTGAATGATATCACAATGTGTCAAAATAGATAGTACTTCTTTTATACACTGAGCTCCTTGAGAGCAGAAACAATTTATGTACAATATTTATGAATCCATGGCAGCTTTCATAGTGTGTGCTCATAAATGATTGAAATCAGTAAGTTATCAAATACATTATTTTTCTTTATAAGATTTTATACTTTTTCTTTCCAGACTCCCAAATTTCATACCCTATTTCAATATCTTATAACTAGTCTTCCTACTTGTAGTCTGTAGATCTTTTATAGTAGCCTCTACACTGACACCAGATTTAGGAAATTCAATATTTTAGAGTGCCTACATAAAAACCTTCAATATCTTTCAATTATCGAAATAATAAAGCCCAAATTCACTAGTAAAGAACTGAAAACTTCCACACTATGCTGCCAGAATTTTCTATATTTATTTCAAATTCTTCTTACCTACCTTCTTAACTTTGTTTAACAAGTATTTGAGGATCTGCTTTGCAAGGCTTTGTGAAGGAAGAAGTTTACTATGTGTGGTATATGCTCATTAGCTTTGTGTTCAGTTTTTGGTCCCTTGTTTCCTCTTACTACTTCAGTTCACCTCCAAAATAATCTTTGGAGAACACTCACCCATATTCATATAGTAAGTACTTCCATTTTAGGACAAAATGTAAGTAATAATGAAGTTTAGAATAAGTGGCAAGTCATTCAGCACTATGTCTGGCTCATAATAAAAGTTTAATGTTTAAACTGAATTAATTCTGTATAAGTTTTTAAAGACAGAAATTTAGGACTATAAAAAATTATTAATTTATTATTTTAAGCCTTTGGGAAACCTGCCTATTTTTGCCTCAAGGTACTTCTGCTGTTAACATTTGAATTTTACTTGTTATCTGTTGTTGTTTGTAGTTGTGTCACTTTGAAACACAAAGTCAAAACAAATTTAAGAATATTCTATTACACATTTTTAAAACTTACTTTCTGTACTTTCTTTATAGGTTATATGTAAAGTCAGATGTGCCACTGAACTTGACAAACACAAGTAAGTTTCATGAGTAGCAAGATTTAAATTTTATTCATAGTAGATTTTTCAAGGACATGGTGGTTGAGGGTACCTTAGCAGTTCTATAGAAAATCAAATCGTCAGATTAGTTCATAGGAAGTGAATTGAGTAACCCATGGTACTTTTCCTACAAACAACCATATTGCTGCCTAATACCCCTTTTTCCTTTTTTTCTTTTGCATCCCTGCTACTATCCTTCAGATGTCAAATGTAGTTTCATAGAGTCCACAAACACTAATGTTAGATTATGCTATTTGGGGAAAGAATGTAATGTATAGTTCCATGAAATAAATAATGTTTCAGTACTGATTAACCTCAAAAATTCAAGCCAGTAAATTTGGATTTTGGACCAGTTCTCCCACTAACTTGCTAACCTATGCTTTGATTTCCTAAACTTCTATAATCCCCAGGCTCTAGGGATAATTTTAAGATCTATTTTGGATATTGAACTATGTAATTATTGTTTAATTATTTAATCTGTGATAATATTAAGATCTAAACTTCTCAAATTAAAATCTTTGTAATTTGCATGTACATTTATCAGAGATCGCTTGTTACAGATTAGGCATTACCACCAATTTACCATGCATAAACTGTAGCCAAAAGCAGACAGTGTTTTATGACTTCCACTATTGAAAGTGACCCCAAATAGAAGATATTAGTATGCCAAATAAATTTCTGAATTCTGTTAGTTAGGAGTATGAATGTATCTGAAACTGGGATTACTTTCATATAGATAGCTGTTGGAGCTACTTGATATAGATAGCCAGCCCTTACCCTGAAGAGTTTTATGAGGTGGTCTAATTTTTCTTAGGGGAAAATTTTTAAGCATTTCATTTTCAGAGTTTCTCTGTGTGCATAGTACATGTGCAACTTCATAAGAAGGTGAGGTGTTGATAAGTGCTTGAAAGTCTACTCTCCCTATATTCTTTAGTCATGTTCTAAAGTAATGTTTGCTATGGTTAATGAGAAGTTCATAAAATTAAACATTGTTTAAAACATATTTCCCTTTCCTCTTAAAATCAGTGTTAGTGATCAGTTTAAATTCAGGTAGTTTATTAATATTCCAGGCAAATTATAAAAGCCAAGGATTTATTGAAATGGAAAGATCAATGAAAATATGCTTAGTAGTTATAGAAATGAAAAATTCAGGATTATCTGAATTAATGTTAAAATAATCCTACATTCTTCCTGGTAGAGGCAATTGAATTCAAGTGCTTATGAGATTATTTTTAAATTAATGCTTTCAATTCTAATGCTATTTTAAAATGGTTTAGATACTAATTTTATGACAGCAAAGATAGCTGAAGTAACTCTGAGTGATTGTTAAATTTTTATTTAATGAAATTACAAACATTTTAAACTGAAGGAATTATTGTATCTAAAGTAACACACTAATAAATTTAATTTCTTATTAGTTTTATAAATATCTAATAAACTTATTTTTTTCTTTCAGAATTCTATTGCATTTGGGCTTTATATTGGCAAGCCTTATCTTTTTAGTGGTGAACTTGACTTGTGCAATGCTAGTCCATGGAGATGTCCCAGAAAATCAGTTGAAATGGACTGTGTTTGTTCGAGCATTAATTAATGATAGCCTGTTTATTCTTTGTGCCATCTCTTTAGTTAGTTACATATGCAAAATTACAAAAATGTCATCAGCAAATGTCTACCTCGAATCAAAGGTAAGTACGATTTTTAAATTTTCACTTGAAACTCTAACTTCAAATCATCTTATGAAGCATATTTTAATGGGAAGTTTATATATTTTTAAATATATACTGAATGTCAAGTACATTTTTTATCATGAAAGAATAGTCACTAGAAATTAGAAAGTATTCAAAACTTCGCATTTAACTAAACAATGGTTTTTAAAAAGTTTATACTGAGCATATTGTATTTTCTGTGATTTATATCTTCTACATTGGAGGCTAATAAAATGAAATAAACAAGAATTTATATCAATATATTACAAATAGCCTAATACATAAAGCCACAGTAACACCTTAATACTTCCTCAGTAAGGGTGGCAGTATTACCATTCAACAAACTTACCAGATTATGTGTACATACATTTGGTTTAGCAGTGTTAAGATTTCATACTGGTAAAGTGGTGTTTATTTGTATAAAGGTTCAGAAAATGTTATTTCACCCCATAATATGAAGTTCCTATGATACTTGAAATAACTAGTCATGTAACTAATTTTATAAATGCCTTGCTTCTCCCTTTCCTTATACTTTGGATCAGCAAAGGAGATCAAATGCTAACCCATTAACAAAGAACCCTGGAAGTTTCTGTTGCTGGTTAACAATGCGGTCGAGCCATGAATCAGTCATCACAGCGTACATATGGCATTGAGTGCGGGAGTGTAGATGTGTGGTTATTGGAGTGTGGGTATATACAAGTACATGAGTTTGCTTTCATTTGCCTATTCACTGAAGATAAGCAAGATGGCGTCCTAAACAGAACAGTTCTCCAAAATATTTTTAGACTTCCATATTGTTGTTATACTTAATATAGTCCTAGTAAAGTCAAATATTATTATTAAATGTATGAAAATCAACTTGTCTTTAAATTCAGGTGGAGACTTTAATTTTACCTTTTAAACTGTATCAGTAGAGTGCAGAGTCAATATAGAAATATATATAGTATTATATAGAGAGAGAGGTGGGGAAAGGGAGAGAGACTAACTTAGACTTTCAAACCTATTAATCATACCTGGAAAATTACTTTATTCAACTTCTGTTCTAAAACATTAGTTCCTAAAATTTAAATATTTTAGCTAATTCTGCCTTTAGTTTACATGTTAAAAATAATATTGTCACTATTACGGTACATAATCTTTTGGTATAACAATAGGACCTTTGCTTAATGTAATAACATCACCATAGACTTCATACCTCTTGCTTGTCTAATAATAAAGCATAAATAGATGTGGTTGACTTTAAAGGCCTTCCTTTTTGGATACCAAGCAACTTTCTAAGTTTGGTCTTACTTGCTTTGAAATAGATAATTCTCTGAATATAGTAAAATTGCCAGTCTGAGAAGAAAAGTTCATCTGATAATTCCTCCAGAATAATTTCAAACATCTTTCCCTAACTATCATGTGACAGGTACTCACTTTATTATTTTTTTTAAATTCTTAAATATAAAAGGTGTATGGATTCAGAATTCCCTAGGAACACTACAGACACCTGTTAAAATGCATACCTATAAAGGTCAATAAATATAACATGAGATACTAGGTTATTTGTATTATATTGTATTGTTATATAGTTCTTGGTTTTCCTAACTAGATTATATACTTTTTTATTCAAAGACTACATCATCTTCTATGTTTTCCTTGTAAAATTGCTAGACTCATTCTTTTTTAAATTATATAACAGTTACAGTAATGGCCATTTCTTTTATTCAATCAACAAATGTCTGTTGAGCCATTTACCTCCTCACTGACAGTTTCTTGCTATCTCTAATAGCATTTCCTTAAAGTTCAGACTTTGGTCTTCTGTTTTTCTTTTTTTATTCTTCCTTCCTTCTTGTACATATTTAGTGATAATGAGATCCTCCATAATTTATCTCAAGCACTCTGACCTACCTTATTTGTAAATGGCACATAGAATGCTTTCTTTTCTATATATCCTTTGGCTGTTTTCATCTGCCAGGAATGCGTTTTTCCCTCCCAGTGCTCTATACGTGTTTGTCCTTATCATACCTAATTTTAAAGGCACAACTAATATTTCCCCTCTTTAGGAATTCTCCTTCATGTCCAAAATAAAATTTAGAAATAACTTTATCTGCATTATCTTAAAATTTTACTTTATTTTTTACCAACTAGAACACTTTTCCAAAGTAGTGATTGTAACTTGTTTTTTAAATATGTTACTGTTGATTTAAATAACTTATTTCTGCTCTCTCATTATTTTAATTTTCTTACATATTTAAGGTTACTTTGTTCCATGTTTAGGTTCTTATATAAATATGTAACATATTAGTTCATAAACTAATGTAGATATTTACAGCAGTATGTTTTCTCAAGTACTGCTTTGGCACTTTTCTATAATCTTGTTATATTGTAACAACATTCTTATTTAACAAAAACAGAGAGCATTTGCTGTTTTGATTTCAGCCATGTCTCAAACATTACCTATTTACAGATCAGTGTGAATTATATATTATCTCTCTATATAGGTCTTCCTTCAACTCACTTTGGCAGAAAGTCTGAAATTCAGGCATCTATCCAGTTCAGGCCCTCTCTCTAACTTCCCTAAGAAGTTATCAGTTTTATGCTCTGCTTCATTATCCTTGCATATGAATCAGGCCTACTATAAAGAATCTCGCATTTCTGAACTCCAGGTTATTGTTAGAGGAAATAAACTCTCTGCTGTTAAATTAAAAAACTTAGTTGTCATAAAGATTACCTAAAGGTTGCACAGTCTGTCCTTTTCCCTAACTATTATACATTTTACCCTCAGCCCAATCCAAATCATTGTAAAATTTTGTGCAAAGACTGTATTGTACCCTGGATAGAGTTACCTTTTCCAGCCTACACTTTGACATCATGCTGTGATCTACATCAAGAAATATGTAAGACCTTTTTGTACAAAACATCCTAAAATCATTATTATATAATATTGTTGAGAATATTGTCCATACAGTGTTCCCCAGAAAAGATCTTTTTATCCAAGGACCAGGTTAAATATTATTGATTAAATCCTTCTTTCCTCTGATTATTATGTTGTTCAGAACAATTATGCGGCTCATCAATCATAGATAACCCCACAGTACACATTTTTGGTTCTGACTGTACCTCTAGTTTCTTCTCATTTTTTTTACCACCACTTCCCTTACCCCCTGCCACACACACATATTCCTATGTTCAGTTTTCTTTTTGTGTGTATCTCTGTAACCAAATTCTCTTTTGCAATGTGGGTGATATAAATAAGGAATGGGATTAGATATACTTTTGGATATGTTTTTATCTCTTTTTTCAGATACATTGATTTCTAAAATTAATTTGGAAAGCCCTTATTGAAAGGCAGTATATGATTAAAGTATATGAAAGACATATATTCAGTATATGAAAGACAGTGATTAAGAGCTGGAAACCTGGGATCAGAGAGATAAGATGTAAATTCCATCTTTCCTTCTTATTGGCTGTGTGACATTAGACAAGTAACAGCATGTCTAAGCTATACTCTCCCAATCCATAAAGAGGATATAATGATAGTGTTGATCTCATAGGTTGTTTTGAAAGGGTAGTATCTACCTTATGAGGTTGTTATAAAAGATAAGTGAAAATGCATATAAAGTTATTAGTATAATGCCTAGCACTTGGGAAATGCTTATAAATGTTAGTTATTATGATCCTAATGTATATTAGAGAATGGTAATGTAGCTTCAGGAAGTTGTTGAATACCTGAAATTGTTGGCAAAATTTATCTGGAGAGGAAATATATATATATATATTTTTTTTTTTCAAATTCTCAAAAGGAACAATGATCAAAAAAAAAAAAGAATAAGAGCTACTGAAGACCAGATTTCTCTTTTAAATATTTTATTTTAATTTTGATTATTCTACCTTATTTATGTACCATCCCACACAGACTTTGATAAAGGTTGATATCTCTGACAGGTCACATTTAATCTATTATTTAACTAGTTCTTCCTTAGAAAATATTGTTGAAATTATGTAATGGCCTTTTTAATCATAGGTATTTTTATTCTGAAATCTAGTATATTATTTATTATAATCTCAATTTTATGTGCATGGGTATAAGACAATACTTTTTGTTGTTAACATTTCAAGTGTCTCATTAACTGAGAGAAAATATGATAGAGTTTCATGGGATTTTTTAAAAATAAACTCTTTATAGGGTAAAGAAATAGTTTATTTATTTATTGAAATTGTTAGTGCTGGTCTTTTCTTTGAATAGTTTTTTACTGCTGTTTGCTTTCCTTCATTTATATGATTTCTTGGTATTTGGTTTTATTTACTTTTTTTAGTTTTATTTGTTTATTTAATCTTCATTGTATTTTTTTCCATTACCATTTATCCCCCGTATTGCCCCCTCCCCCCAGCAATCACCACACTGTTGTCCGTGTCCATGAGTCCTTTTTCCTTTTTGCTCAATCCCTCTAACCCCTAACCTACTACCCCCCAGCTGTCATCCTGTTCTCCATCTATGAGTCTGTCCCCAATTTCCTTGTTAGTTCAGTTTGTTTATTAGATTCCACATATGAATGAAATCATATAGTATTTGTCTTTCTTTCACTGGCTTATTTCACTTAGCATAATGTTCTCCAGGTCCATCCATGCTGTTGCAAAGAGTAAAATTTTCTTATTTTTTACAGCTAAATAGTATTCCATTGTGTAAATGTCCCATAGTTGTTTTGTCCACTCATCTACTGATGGACACTTGGGCTACTTCCACATCTTGGCGATTGCAAATAATGCTGCAATGAACATAGGGGTGCTTATGTTCTTTTGAATTAGTGTTTTGGGTTCTTTGGGATATATTCCCAGAAGTGGGATAGCTGGGTCAAAATGCAGATCTTTTTTTAATTTTTTGAGGTATCTCCATACTGCTTTCCACTATGGCTTCACCAATCTGCATTCCCACCAATAGTACAAAAGGGTTCCCCTTCCTCCACATCCTCACCAGCACTTGTTTGTTGGTTTGTTAATAGCCATTCTGACAGGTGTGAGATGATACCTCATTGTGGTATTAATTTTCATTTCTCTGATGATTAGTGACATTGAGCATCTGTCTTATTTACCTTTTATCATAATTATAACAACATTAAAATGCATACTGCTAAAATTATTTTTATTCCAATACCCATATGCACTTCAGAAAACAAATATTTTCTAAGAATATAGAAGACATTTGTTTTTTATCTTTTTTAAGACTTTATTTATTTTACTTTATTTTACTTTTAGAGAGGGGGAAGGGAGGGTGGAAGAGAGGGAGAGAAACATCAATGTGCAAGAGATACATCGATCGATTGCCTCTCACATGCCCCCAACCGGGGACCCAGCCCGCAACCCAGGCATGTGCCCTGACTGGGAATCGAACCAGTGACCTTTCAGTTCACAGGCTGGTGCTCAATCCACTGAGCCACACCAGCCAGGGTGACATGTATTTTTTAATGAAAAAAATAATTTATCAGCACAAAAATGTTCAACTATTTCTGAAACTGTTTAGGCTCTATAATTGTCAGTATGTATTGTTTTCTTATTTTTGATGCTTAGTTTACCATTTTAATTTCAAAATAGAAATAGCATTTTGATATGGTTTCAAAAAATATGTGCAGGTATCTGCTTCTGGTAATGACTGAGTAGCTTCTATTGGACCAACCTTCCACGTAGCAGTGATAAATTCTGGACAAAATATAAAAAACACTGAAGGCACTGGAGAGCAACCACTTAGAAGAAGGAAATGACACTGAGTGAGTTTCCTGTTTTTTACAGCTTCTAGCCTGAGGTGAGTTCCCATCCATGGGACAGCCAAAACCTGAAGAGCAACCTGCTGTTTTACTTGCTTGAAGAATTCAGAAGATAAAATTCAAGTAACTACCACAGATGGAAAGTGAGTGGGAAATCTTAGGAAGAAAACAGCCAGATAGAAGAAACCCCAAATTCTGATTATAAACTATGCAAAATTTACCCACATTTACTGATACCTGAAGTACACATGTGCAGGACAGACTCTAAGTAGCACAGTTATGGATAAAGGGATTGAACTGAGATTTCAGCTGCTCTCCATGCATGGGTAACAGTTTGGGATTTGAGCCTAGCCAAATTTATGCTTAAAAAAAGACAGAGAAAGAAAATCAAAACTTTTATAAGGAAGATAACTGAATCCAGATTTTCTAAAACATATCACTCACAATGTCCAGAACACAATCCATTATATATATGAAGAAACAGAAAAAAATTAATTCAGATTTATGATCAAAAAGCAAAATTCAAAAGTAATCATTGGAGGCAATCCTCCCCAAATAACCTAGATGTTGGATTTATCAGACAGATTTTATAATATACTCAAGGATGTAATGGAAAATATACTTGGATGAATAAATAAATAGGAAACTTCAAGAGAGATGGAAACTATGAAAAACACAGAAATCCTAGAATTAAAAAATTCAGTATTTAAAACTTACAAGTCACTAGTTGGGCCTAGCAGATAGGAGATGAAAGAAGAGTCAATGAATTTAAATCAGTAGAAAGTATTAAGTCTGAAGAACAGAGAAGAGTAGGGGCAGATGATAATATAATGAACAGAGTCTCAAGGCCTAATCATGTATAATTGTAAAACCCAAAGAAAAAGAGGGATAAAATATGGTTGGAAAAAATATTTGAAGAATACTGACCTAAATTTTCCAGTGTTGATGAAAGACAGAAATGTAAGTTTTCATGATGCTCAGCAACCCCAACCAGGATAAATAAAAAGAAAATCTCACCTAGGTTTATTATAATCAAAGTGCTTAAAACCAAAAAGAAAAGAAAACCTTGAGAGCAAAGAAAAATGACCCATGCATAAGGGGGCATTGACTCAAATGATACTCACTTCTCATCAGAATAATGGAGGCCGGAAGACATGGAAACAAATCTTTAAAATGCTGAAAGAAAAATGTTGTCAACTGTGAAATCTATATCCAGTGAAAATATTCTTCAAGATTGGTGAAGAAATAAAAATACCTTCTGATAAAACAAAACAAAGAAGGCTGGTTACCAGCAGACCTGTACTGTAAGAAATGCTCAGAAAATTCTACAGACTGAAGAGAAATAAAAAAGCCACTTGAATTTCAGCTCTTCAGGAAGGAATGAGGAACACAAGAAATAGTAAATATGTGGGTAAATATAATTTCTTAATTTCTTTAAATATAACTGCAAAGCAAAAATTATAAGGCATACATATGTAGATATAATGTATAATTCTGTAGTATAATAAACAACTGTAGTATAAAGGATGAGAGTAAATGGACCTGTATGATTGCAAGGTTTTTATATTTTACATCAAGTGATATAATGTTAAATATTCCTTAGACTGAAAAGTTAAGAATATATATTATAATCCCTAGACAGTGGTTCTCAAACTTTTGGTCTCAAGACCCCATTATACTCTCAAGAATTATTAAGGACCCCAAAGAACTTCTGTTTATATAGATTGAATCTACCAATATATACATATTTAGAACTAAAATTTAAGAAATTCTAAAACTATTCATTAAAGTAGCAATAATAAATCCATTATATGCCAACATGAATAAAATGTTTTTATGAAAAACAGTTATATTTTCCAAAGCAAAAATAAACTAGTGAGAAGATGAACATTGTTTTACATTTTGAAAACCTCTTTAATGTCTGACAGTAGAAGACAGCTGGATTTTCATGTCCGCTTCTGCATTCAGTCTGTTGTGATACGTTGTTTAGGTTGAAGTATATAAAGACAGTCTATACTCACACATAGATGTAGTTGGAAAATAAAGGAGAATTTTAATAGCTTTTTAGATAATTGTGAATATTCTTTAATACTACATCAGACCTCTGAAGTGGAGGTTTATTAAAGGTTAGTTGCCATGTGGAATCTAAAACAATATTAGTTAACTTTTTGTAATCTTCATTGGTCTGTCTTGCACTTTGAATGATTTTGTGACATCATGCATTGATCATTGGAAAAGAGTGGTCACAGATCTTCGAAATGTTGATTCATTCCATTGACAATATCCAAAATGATATTTGTTAATCTCACCAGTAATCTCATTAGAAAAGTGTTTTTAAGTTTTGGTATGCCGCCAGTCTTACAGTGGATACAAGTGCTTACAAAGTTTTCAAAAATTCTTTTTTTCACTTGAAAGTTTATATTTCATCATTGGCAATAAATATTGTCAGATGTTTTCTTTAAAGTGGTAGGCTCATTTCATTTATTTTTTTTAAAATGTGTAACCAGTAACCAAGTGTGAATAACCATTGTTTGTCGGCCATAGTTAGCTGTTAAGTAAAACTGGTATTCCATGAAACACAGTGGCGAGGTCAGCTTACAAGTTTGTCACTTTAGTGCATTTCTTCAAGACAACCAGTATACTTCAGTATGCAGCAGAATTGCTTTAAGTGCACATCTTATCTCATCACACAGTGTATTAAATAAACACATCCTCCTAGGGTTGATATTTTAAAAATATTTTTACATCAAGTATCTTCTTATGTGAAACTGACTTTTTTAACTTCGAGTGCATAGTAGTGAAGAATACAGTGCACTTTGGTGCCACTGTCTTGATTTATGCTAAGGTCCAGAAGTTTTACCCACCATTGCTTTTGTACCATTAGTGAAAATTTTAACACAGCCCAGGATGAACAAGCAGAGGAGTTTTCAAAACTTTGACTATTTCAGTACCAGTTTTAACTCTCAGGCATTGACATAAAAGAATATCTTCTTGAATGATTAGTTGGTACTGACACCAGGTGAATATAAACAAAATTAGTCCCACTACATCAGATTCATTTATCTATAAGGCAAAGATATAATTTAGTAGACAAGATATTAAGTCACTCTTTATATTTTCAGTTAAATTTTTAAATCAGTAAATTTTTATATTATTGGAAACTGTGCCATAATTTCTTTTATGGACCTTCCATCCACCAGGTATTTGGTAATGTCAACCATGTAAGGCTTTACTGGTCTCTCAGTTATTCTTTGTACTTTAATAACCAATGCAGTATAATAACTTAGCTGGTAAAATGCTTGAATGGCTTTTTTATTTCCACTTTGGAAAGTTATAAAAACACCACACCTACACTTAAAACTTCATTTCCTTTGCTTTAAATTGTGAATGATTGGTCTCAACATGATCCTTGGACCACAGTGCTATTACAAATGTTCTGTTGCAGAAGACACAAAAGGTAAATTATTAACATTTATAAAGCCCATTGAAAGATAGTTTTCATTATATTTCATTTGATAAAACAAGAAATCAGTTTCATCCAGTCCTTTGAGGTGATTCTTTGTTGAGTCAGAGAATTCTAACACTTTCATCTTCCCCATCATCTTCAAGGTAAACAGGGGAGCTGTGTGTTGAGAAAGATATTTTTATTGTGCTAAAATATACATAACATAAAAGTTACCATTTTAACCATTTTTAAGTATATAGATAGCTCAGTGGCATTAAATACATTCACATTGTTGTACAGCCATCACAACTATCCATCTCTATACTATTTTCATCATTTCATACTGAAACTGTGTCCACTAAACAATAACTCCCTATTTCTAAGCAATAATCTGTTCTTAAATATGAAAACACTCCCTTAGAGTAAAATATGATTCATTTATAAGATGAGTTTAATATCAAATTAAGATTTTTAAAAGTTTTTGGAGAAAATTCTTTAAAACCACAAATCTACAAGGTATACCCATTCTTGTTATTTATATATAGGTTACAAGGAAAATTTTAGGTTTTCAAAATAACTACTTATTGGATGATTTGAGGTTTTGGCAGGTATAATCCAAGAAAACTAGCAAGAACCCAATAAGAGTACAGAGAACAAGCAAGGTTAATCTCTGAAAATGTACATATTTATACCATAATTTTATTATATTAAGTATTATAGAAAACACAAGAATACACATGCATACAGAGTGTGGACATCATGATATAGCATGTAGACTCTGGAAAACTCTGCTGTACATTTGAAAAAGAATAAGACTGTACTATGCAAATAATATCTTAGTATTTTAAAATCATATCGATTTTGATCATTAAAGTCCCTGGACCACACTTTAAGTACTGCTGTGCTATAGCAACCACTTAAGGCAAAAACCAAAACAAAATAGTGTGGTTAAAAGTCCACTAGACAGATTAAAATGGAATTTTAAAAAGTATTCAATTCACCTGAGAGAATACAGGAAATGATGGATAGAGAAACAACAAACAAACAACAGCAATAATGAAACACAAGAAGGAGAAATACAAAACAAATAGTAAAATGTAAGATCTAAATGCAAACATACCATTCATTACATTAAATGTTAACAGACTAAATACTTCTGTTTAAAAGTAGAGATTGTCAAAATGGATTTCTAAATAAACAAAACCAATCTATATGCTGGCTTCCAGAATGCACTTTAAATATAAAGACAAATATAAGTTGACAGTAAATAGGTAGAAGCTAATGTACTACGCATTCAGTAAGCATAAGAACATACATTTTGTTTTTACGATGTAGGTCAAGTTGATTGCTTACTAGTAATAAGTGAATCAGGTCACATTGCTTTTTTACTTAAATCCTCCAGTGATTGCTCATCTTAATAAGTAAGAAATATAAACTCCATACCTTGACTTTCAATAGCTGATAGGATCTGCCTATCCTAGGATCTTTCTTCTATAGCTTCTTTTTCTCTCCTCTGCCTCAACCACACCATTTTTTTTTTCCTGTCCCTCAAACAAGATTAATTCATTTTGCCCACGGACTTTGCACCAACTGCCAACAAAGATCTCCTTATAGACTATGGAATCTAGAATTTTGAGTGGCTCTCTTCTCATATTTCAGGTATCAGCTCAAAAGCCACCTCCTCAGAGAAGCCTTCTCTGACTACTCTATCAAAACAACTCTTCTTTTCTCCGTGTTTGCTCTTGATCATTCTAATTATTTTCTCCATGTCTGTTATCATTACTGGAAACCATCTTGTTTTATTTGCTAACTATTAATTATAAATTCTGTGAGAGCAGAGATTATGAATAAGGCACTTCAATGTCAGATAAAGTAAACTTCAACACAAGCGTATTTCCAGGTATAAAAAGGTACCTTTTGTCAGAAAGCAAAAAATATTATCAAACATAAAGAGGTAATCAGGAAGACATAAAAATCATAAATGTGTACAAGGCCAAAATAGTAAGAAATGAAGGGGTAGGAAGTCCTTACCAAATGTTAGAAATAAAAGGAAAAAAATAATCTCCACCATCATAGAGATTTTAATGCCCATCTTCAGCAATCAATAAAACAAAAGAATAAGTAGACAGAAAATCTGAACAACAGTCAACAACCTCTGAGATAAATGACTCTCAAATGGAGAATACACATTCCTTTCAACTGATCATGGAATTGGTCATCAAAGTAAACCATAAATGGACCATAAGACAAGTATCAATACAATTAAAAGATCACAATCAGAGAGTCATCTCTGGGCACAGTGGAATTAAATATCAATATTATTATGACATCTAAAACAGTCCAAATATTTGGAAATTATACAACATAATTTCAAATAACCCATGGGAAGAGGAGAAATCACAAGGGAAATGATAAAATATTTCAAACTGAAAGATAATGAAATAAAATATACCAAAATTTGTAGGATGCAGCTAAAATACTGGTTGAAAGGAACAGTATAACTTTGATTGCTCTGTTATAAAAGAAAAAAGATAAAATCAGGAAAAAGTTTTAAAAAGAAGCATGCCCAAAGTAAGTAGAAGGACTGAAATAATAAAAAAAAATAGAAATCAATGAAACAGAAAATAAACGATAGAGAAATTAAAGCCAAAAGTGAATCCTTTGAATATATAATAAACTTGATGTACAGGACAAAGCAGAACGAAAACACAAATTACCAATAATATGAATGAAAGAGGGATTATCACTATAGATCTTAGAGATATTAGAATAAAAAAGAGGGAATACTATAAACAACTCTGTGGGTAAATTCGACAATTTAGATGAAATAGACAAATTTCTTTAAAAATAACAAAGTTGATAGAAGATAAAACACAAATCTGAATAGCCCTTTATTTATTTTTAAAAAATGAATTTGTTATCAGAAATTTTCCTCAGAAAAACCCAGACCCATGTGGTTTCATTGATTAATTCTTTCAAATATTTAATGAAGAAATAACACCAACATATAAAAACTCTTTTGAAAGTAGAAGACGAAGGACAGTTGCTAACATGTTTTATTTATGAGAATAGCATTACTGTGGTGCAAAAACTTGACAGAGATATTACAAAACAAGTAAAAAGTACAAACTGGTACCCCTTATACTTAGAGACACAGAATTTAAGCAACATATAAAAAGGATAATGCATGATAACCAAGAATTCCTCCCAGGAGTGCAACATTGGTTTAACATTTTAAAAATCAATCAACATAATTCACTTCATTAGGAGAACAAAGGAGAAAAATAATCATTTGAATAGAGGTAGAATATACATTTATCAAAATTCAGCATCTTTCATCATTAAAAAACAATGAAACTCAACTAATAGGGTACAGGAGGAATGTTCCTCAATCTAATAAAGAATTATTAAAAAACCTACAGTTACTGTCATAGTTGAAGTACTGATTGTGTTGTTGCCAAGATTGGGAACAAAGCAAAGATACCCACTCTTGCCATTTCTGTTCAATATTCCAGTAAAGAAAAAAGAAACAGAAGGTTTAAAATTAAGAAGTAAAACTGTCTCTGATTGCAGATAACATGATTGTTTATGTAGAATATCGTAAGGACTCTACTAAACAATTACAAGAACTAGTAAGTGAATTAAGATCTGAGGATACAAGGTCAAAATATAAAATACATTGTATTTTTATATATAACAGTTACAATCAATTAAAAATGAGATTCAATAAATAGCTCCATTTACAATATTATCAAGAATAAAGTACTTAGGAATACATTTTCCAAAAAGAGCAGGTAGTACCTCTATACTGAAAACTAAAACATTGCTAAGAGAAATTAAAGACCCAAGACAAGGAAGCCATTGTTCATGGATTGGAAGTTGCAGTATTAAGATGTCAGGTCTTCCTAAAATGATGTAGAGATACAGTGTAATCCAAATCATAATTCTGCAGAGAGGTTTTAAAGTAGAAGTTGACAAGCTGATTCTAAAATTTATATGGACATGCAAAGTACCTTAAATAGTTTTAAAATAGTGCTTTCCAATAGAACTTCCTGCAATGATGAAAATATCTTTACATCTTGGGTTTAGATAAAGATTTCTTAGACAGGTCATAGCAAATAATCACAAAAGAGTACATTAGAATTAATTAAAATTTTAAATTCCTCATTAAAATTCAAGATTAAGAACATCGAAGGCAAGCCACAGATGTCAAGAAAATATTTGCAATATAAATATATCTGACAAGGGACTCATTTGCAGCTTATATAGAGATCTCAATACATAAAAATACAAATCAATGATAAAAAGACAACCCAATTTAGAAGTGGTGAAAGATATGAATAGATTCTTCACAAAGAAGGTATACAAATGGCCAACAAACACAGTATCATTAGTCATCAAGGAAATGCAAATTAAAACCAAAATGAGATACTACTACACATCCACCAGCATGGCTAAAATTAAAAAGAGTGACAACACCAAATGTTATCTAAGATGTGGAGCAACTGGAACTCTAATACTTAGTTGGAAGTATTAAATTGTACATCAATTTTTGGAGAAATCTGGTAGTTTCTTACAAGCTGAACTTATGTCAGTATCTACCATATGACCCAGCAGTTCCACTCTTAAGTATGCACTGAAAAAAAAAAAAAAAAAAACAGTGGAACATATCCACAAAAATAATTGTATAAAAATGTTCATAGAAGTTATTAACATTAGAATGGATAAACTGTCATATAAACAAACACATAATTATACAGCAGAATTAGTGTAATTAACTGTCCTGGTTTGCCCAGGACTAGAAAGTTTTCTGGTTGTAGGACTCTCAGAGCTAAAACTACAAAACTCTTGAGTGATCCAGGAGTTAGTCACCCTAATTATTCACCTCAGCAATACAAAGACCTAACCACTGATAAATCCAACAACATGGATGAATTTCAAAACATTGTGCTAAGTGAATGAAACCTACTAAGTATTTTATATTCTATGGTTTCATTTATATGAAGTTCTAAATCTGGCAGCACTATGTTGTGGTAAAAACAAAAGCAGGAGATTATTTGTGTCTGGGACTTTGGGGAAGGGGTGTGAGGGAACTTTCTGGAATAATGGTAATGTTCTCTATTTTGGTAGAGATATGGGTTACACAGGTGTTTTAGTTTGTCAAAACTAAAATGGTCAGTTGAGGTTTCTGTCTATCTGCATTCTAAAAACACCTGTAAATAAATATTAAACTCTAGTTAATGACAGAAACAAGTGTTAATGATATGTGTACTAGAATGAGTGTAACTCCTCTTGTCAAGTGTGGAATTTTTTTTTAATGGCATATTAATGTCAGGGATGGAAGAAGACAGAATTATTCCTTGAAGATTGCTCCTGAGGAGAATTGTTTGTTATGACTATTCATTTAGGAAGCTTTTCTTTAACTTCTGACACTTTCCATGTTGCTGGGTCCTTATTTTTTGTTTTGTAATTCTCTGTTTTGCAGGAAGAATTTTACTTTGTTTTCTAAATCAACGAGCTTCTTTTATTGTTGTATGTATGTAATTTGGCTGCAATTTTGTTTTATTAATTGCTTTGGTATTGCTGATTCTTTGCTCTTTTCTCACAACTGTTTTTAAAGTTTTTACAGTATTTATAAGTATAAGCAGAGTTTCATATCATAAGATGTCTTTTTAGCATTTTTTTTTCTTAAAGCAGTGACTATGTAAACTTGTGGTTATTTTGAAGGATGGTAATGCTTAGAATATTCTAACTTTTCTTACTAACTTACTAACTTAAAGTTCTAACATAAGTTTTCTTACTAACTTAAAGTTAACTGACTTTTCTTTAGTAATGTACTTTTAAAATTAAGTCTGGATTGGTTTTAGATTAGCAGTTTTATTAACATTTTTTGGATTCACAAAAATAAAAATGTACATTATAAAAATGTTAGCCTGTATTTATAAAAATTTAATATTGCTAGGGTTTTAGTTCTTTCACACATACTTTTTGTTAATGGTAGTGGGTTAGCTCAAAGAAGGTACTCTGTTACTATCCAACATCTTTTAAGATATCTTTCATCTTTTAATTCTCTTTCTTCTTACACTTCTAAAATGCAGTGGTCTTATAAGGAAATTATTTATAACAACGGTTCTTAATCCTACCAAGCCCATTGCAACCTTCTAATCACAAACATTTTTAATAACCTGTTTCTATCCTGAATTAATAGAATGTTTAACCTACCTACACACTTAACCTCAAAAATTCAGTGTCATTACCCCAATTGTAATAGAAAGGGGAAATAAAAGAAGTGATTAATAAATATTTTAACATGTAAATTTTGGGGCATAATGTAGTACTCAGATGATTGTATCTATACATAGAAATTGAATGGAACTGCTACAAATGCAGACTGTTACATGTGTATTGCATTGGTGCCTTATGTACCACAAACAGCATTGCTGCGGTTTCATGATTTTCTGAAATATTTTACCATTCTTGACAAAGTTCTGAACAAAAGACAAATTTCCCTCAATTTACATGTTTATGTGTTTCTGAAAATGTTGGCATCTGTTTAAATTATGAAAACATAAAATTTGTTTGTATGTATACTATAACAGAATTAGGTTTTGACTCAGACCATTAAAAACAGGTTTTTCATCTTTGTGAATGTCCAGGAGGACAATGGAAAGTATGAAACTCATCTAGTATCCCTGGCCCTTGGGCACCAGATGCTATCATTGTCCTGTAATCATTGTAACAACCAAAACACAACCTCCCAAAACACCAAATTGGGTGTTTTTGCAGTGTATCTTTGGCAATTGTGTCACTTCTCAGAATAATGTTTTTAAATGCATAAGATAAATAAGATTACAAAATAAACCAATTGTATTGAAATACAGACCCCAGGTTAAGTAAGATCCCTGCCAAAAGTTGATACCACACTCCTCTCCAATATACACACTCCAGTTGAGAACCACTAAGTAAAAGGGCTCTCTATATTTGGGGAATTGGTGAAAAGCCTTAGTATTATGGATTTGAAAGTACACTTGGTACCTACATCATTTTGTCTTCAGTATAAATTGTATCAATAGGGGATTAACATGAACTAATAGAATAATAGAATGAAGAAAACAGCACAGGAACTACATTTCTAATTTTCTATCTTACTGGAAATTAAGTATGTCAAATGGGCTCATGCTTCTTCTATTCTCCATTCGTTACCCATTATGCCTGAACTACCTCTCTGATTAATATCAATCATAGCTCAGGTCTTTTGTCAACTTGTGTATTTATATATTACTTAAGGGAGTGTGGTAACTGTGGCAGGAAAAAATCCTCCTCCACATGCCATTGGGCAAGCTGGCAAAGAATTTACTTGTATTAACGGGTAGTTTAAACACAAGTGGTTCTAATAGTAGAAATTGTAAAGCAAGATAATAGAGTTTATTTCAATAGGTACTCATTCAGTGTTTTCTAGGAGTGTGTTGCAAAGGTGGCTATATTATAGGTGGGTGAATAGCTCATCATGACAAATGTGTAGAGTACCATGATGATGATTTTTTATTTCTTTTAGGGTATGTCTCTGTGCCAGACTGTCGTTGTAGGCTCTGTAGTCATTCTTCTGTATTCTTCAAGAGCATGTTATAACTTGGTGGTGATCACCATATCTCAGGATACATTGGAAAGTCCATTTAATTATGGCTGGGATAATCTTTCAGATAAGGTAAGTACCTACCATGTATTGCCAGACTAACTATAGGATAATGCAGTTAGCTTTAAGTAGGAAAATATTTTAAGTGACTTACAAACACTTTTATGGAATCTCTAACTACTATCAATAACCATACTTAAAATTCTATGTTTAAAAACCCTCATTTAATGTGGCACTTGAAATTATTCTTCAGAGAGAACTCCCAAAGGAGCATTTGTCTTCCTTTTTGTACATAATACTAATAGTGCCATAAATCTATTGGTCATAAATATATTTTACAAATTTTTAAAAGGACTGTATTTAAATATCTATGGATAAATTGATTGCCTGTCATTAGCTAGTGAATATGGGTATGTCTTTAATTTATTAGGATAAAATTAATTCTCTTGCCCAAGAAGTACATATAACCTAAATATTTTGTTCATTTTTAGATATTTAAATAATAACTTGTTTGAAAATCTGGCATTATCAGTCTTGATAATGGGAGAGCATTCACGGTTCTTGGTTGCCAGATGTTTGCCATAGTAATTCCCAGTACTCTAGCTATGCATATTTAACCTTCCATCGTTCTCCACATCCTTCCTAAAAGTGCATATTGACAGACTACATGTCACATCTTTTATTTATATTAATTTAACTTTGTATTGAATTTAAGGAATCCTGGAATACCCTTATATGAGAATTTTAGTTACCTTTCTACAGAGAAGGAATTTTCACATGTGACAGATTCTCTTCAGTCTCTTTCCCACCCCTCTCTCCCTACATCTAGTAGAGTAGAAACAAATTCAGTATGGAGTTTGTAAGTGGAAGAGCTGAGCAACTTACATATTCCATTCTCTAAGGTGTGACTCTGGGTGCTATTTGCCTGTGGAGCATCTGGAACCAGTAGTCTATTTTATAACCCTCTTCCAGCTATGTGGACTAAAAATGAGATCACTCTATATCTCTAAAAATATTTTCATATATTGATGCATCGAAACTTAACAGCTTTTTATTCTACTTAACATCAGTGCATTTTATATCCTTTAGGTAAATGTCACTACATTAGAAACCACAAATATGAAAAATCTGAGTTTTATGTTTGTATTCGATATATTTTAACTTACCCTACCTGAAGCAAGTTAATTGTGGAGGGTGACTAATTATACATAAAACAGATTTCAAAATTGCTCTGCCATACTCTATTTACAGGCCCATATACAAGACGTAACTGGAGAAGAGTACATAGTATTTGGAATGGTCCTCTTTCTGTGGGAACATGTGCCAGCATGGTCAGTGGTACTGTTTTTCCGGGCACAGAGATTAAACCAGAATTTGGTAAGATATAATATTCCCTAATGCCTCTTCTCCTTATTTAAAAAAATAATTGTACGTTTATGTTGATTTTCTATTTTTGGCAAAGCATTATAAAATAGATCCCAACCTCCTGTTGTAGTTGAAAAGTAAATCTTCAGGCCCTGTCTGGTGAGCTCATTTGGTTTGAGTGTCATCCGGTGCACCAAGGTTGCAGGTTTGATCCCCCGTCAGGGCACATACAAGAATCAACCGATGAATGCAAAAATAAGTGGACAAACAAAGCGACGTCTCTCTCTCCCCTGCCCCTCTCTAGAATCAATAAGTAAAAAATTGTTTTAAAAAACTAAATCTTCATATGCTATCTACTACTTTTTTCCACAGGCACCTGCTGGCATGATAAATAGTCACAGTTATAGTTCCAGAGCTTACTTTTTTGACAATCCAAGACGATACGATAGTGATGATGACCTGCCGAGACTGGCAAGTTCAAGAGAAGGAAGGTATATGAACTGAATTAATACTGAAGTAGATTAAAGAGAACAAACCTAAGCTTTAATCCAAATGTGAAAAAGGTGATTTGGTGATACAAATATCAATAAATAAAATCATTTAATGTTGAAGCTTAGAGCAGATGTTAAACCCATGATAGGATCTGTACTATAAGGACCTCTCATTGGACTCTAAGCCTTGGGGGTAAAATGGTACCAATTAATTCCAGGATCCCTCATTGGTTCGAAGTTGGCAATCATTGGTAAGCAGGAAGAAATATTGTTGTGATTGTATGTTTCCTTATCTATAGTGCTATACAAAATCCACAGAGAAACTGTAGATAAAACTCTTGGGAACGTTAGATGCCATAGGAAATCTTTTTGTCACTTCCTTATTCCCAAATCATTGCAAATCCATACCATTAGCTGTGTATCAGGGCAAAATGAAAGCCTTAATACACACCTACATAATGCTTTCAGCTTGACAGAGCATTTTGTATAATCCTCCCTTCATCTGGACAAGTTATTTAACCCAATTTTTTAGCCTGTTTTTCATCTGTACAGTAGAATAATAGAACCTGTAGGACTGTTTTGAGGATTAAACAAGTATGTGTAAGTATACATAATTCTACTTGTGTATGCCAAATGTCTTAGAGCCTAGTATATAATATGCACTATTATTATTACCTGGTAATCAGGTTCTAGTTGTGACATTTATTCATTCTTTTTTATGATATAGAATCAAAGGTATTAGATTAAAGTCATTAAATTTTATAGAAAGTCATTGTGTTATTTCAGTATTTGATACTAACTGTATTATAAAATTCTTTGAAAAACAAAAAATACCAATGTGACCTATTATATACTGATCCAGTCCTATGGCTTTTTTTTGTTGTTGCAGTTTACCAAATTCACAAGGGTTGGGCTGGTATGGCACCATGACAGGGTGTGGCAGCAACAGTTACACAGTCTCTCCCCACCTGAATGGACCTATGACAGATACTGCTCCTTTGCTCTTTACTTGCAGTAGTTTAGATTTGAACAATCACCGTGGCTTATATGTAACACCACAAAACTGACAGCATTACTAAGTTGTGATTCTTCAATTGTTTTTCATGAGTGTATATATTCAACATGCTTAAATGCCATCTACATAAACATTCCATTATCGTTTGCAACTGAAAACAACACCTGGAAATGTGGCTGTGTTCAGCAGAGGACACGGCTATTACTTTGACCTCTTCATGGTAAAATGAAGTTAACTGGAACGTTTGGAGTGGGAGAAACGAGAGATTAGATGTTACGGCACTTGATGGCCTCCATACATCTTGACTTTGGAACATCAAATGCATATTTGCATATTTGCACTTTTATCTTTGTTTTGAAGAGTACACTGCAGTCCCCAAAGTCCTAACTCCAGTGTTCACCCTGGGATACATTGTTCGACAAATTCGGAGGCGGTTTTCCTATTAAAATCAAAGCCTGTATATTCAGTGGTGTACTTTATATGGCATTCTTACCCAATAAAAATTTTAGTGTGAAAAGTGCATAAATTAAGGCATAAAAATGTATTATTCTTTTAAAAAATATACTAAAAATATGTAATCATTGAAGATACTTCTAAGCATGATCATATAATACCAACTGAAATTATTCAATCATTTTTTAAAGGATAGTAAACCTTAACAGTGATGAGGAGCAGTGTTCTTTGGAAAGCCACAATTATGTCTTCAAGGAGAAAGTATACCAGTGAAAATTATGTGGCTACTTTGAGTAGAACTGGTCAAGTGGTTATTTTGTATGACTAAGATAATATATATATACACATATACATGTATATGTATACACATATACATGTATATGTGTATATATATATAGTAGATTAAGCATGATTCTTCAAGAAACAATAGTGGCTTTTGCATAGGGAGATTTTGGTAGAAACTTGTTGGGACTAAACAAGTTTACAGATGCATTTAAGAATTATTCACAAAATATACAATTCTAAGTTAAAACATGATTACGTTTTCAAAAGCATTTGATTTAGCTGAAACAAGATATAGCTGATTTTACCTAAAAATCAGTATTGTCCTCAGGTAAATTAAATCATGATACATAATTGCAGTGAACTCAAGTGCAATACTTAGTAGGACATGAGACCTCCTTCAGTTTTCACATTTTTAATCTTGTATATGGGCAAAGCCAAATTATATTTAATTTAAATTAATTCCAGCACTAGATAAATAAGTAAACTGATATGAAGGTACTAAGTAGGTAAGTATAAAACCAGTGGTTAACAATATTGGAATACTTTTTCAATTATATTGAAAATATCTTGAATGTCCTATCC
Organism: Desmodus rotundus; assembly: GCF_022682495.2. NCBI lineage: Eukaryota > Metazoa > Chordata > Mammalia > Chiroptera > Phyllostomidae > Desmodus > Desmodus rotundus. The sequence goes on from NC_071393.1 coordinate 100,109,215, forward strand.
CAAATCTAAAAAAATATATGGTAGTCTAAGGTAATAGAGAATTTTAAAATGCACTTTCTACCAGTGTCTATATTGAAAGAAGGAGATGCTGAATACCTCAAGATGCCAAGGGAATAGGCACCATTGGGAAGTTGTCACAACATACTTAAAGACACCTAACTTTATACAATTGTCTGCTGATCTCTTCCTTCAGAACTAGAACTAAGACAACTGTCTTTTTCTGTCTCCTACTTTGATTAGAAAGTTATGTTTTATTTCCTCTTCCTTAAAATACCTTTCAACTTTTTAATAATTGATGCAGTAACTTCACAAAAGTATAATGGTAGGTGAAACCCCAAGGAATAAATGAAAATTTTAATGCTTTCCATCTTTTGGGAGGCTGGTACACAGCCAAAGAAACTTTTTTTTAATCATAAAACAATGATTAACTATAGCATACATCTATAGTTATGCTTCTTAGGTTTATTTACAAGGTCTCTTATTATAACCAAATTATTTAAAAATTGATAGTACAGAGTTAACCCTGGTATTTACATGATAGTATATTATGCACCTGAGAATATTAGGATTACATCTTCAATTAATAGATTTCTTTTCAGAATGCCAACTATTTATTTTCCTAATGTTAGGTATTTAATTATCTAGAGCTATCTGAAAAGATCTGTGTTTTTCTTAATCCTTGGGTTCAAATAAATTTTTTTCTAGTAAGGTTTCCCTTAGATAATGTTCATATTTGACCAGATAAGCAAAGACTACTTTTAAAAAATATTTCAGATAAAAAAACTTGGTTCTTTCAGCTGCATTAGTTGATTCTTCCAAATTTGAGATTTTTAAACTCATTCTTATCACAGACTAGGATACCTGAATTCTTACATTTGTCTCTCTATACACATCTCCCACAATACATCACCAAAGACAACAAAAAATAAGCTTCTGGCCCAGTTTTTGCTTGAAAATTCCAAAGCACTAGGAGCACTTTAAGTTTGGTCTTGAAAGGAATTGTTTATAAAATCAAAGGGCTACCGATTCCCTGTTCATCCTGCACTGAAGCACATGATGACAATTTCACACCTTCCTTTTTGGTTTATTAATTAGACCAGTGTGTTTCATTGCTTAAGTGTGTAATTAATTCTACAGTGATTAGCAGTACTTGTTTTTATAATTTCATTTGGGTGGCCATTAATTTTGAAACTCTTACCACTCATTATAGCTGGTTGTAGTTTTATGAAAGATGTAATTTACAGCTAGTGGCTTTTTTATGCATAGCTGACTTTTTATTGTTTAACAGTGTTTCCCAGCTATATAATCAGTTTCAAACTGGTTGTAAAAGTATAGCTGTGGCCAATGAATGTATTTATTTGTTGTCTCACTAAATTGTAACAAAACACTCCTGTTAAAATAAAAGTGTTTGTGCTTTTATTTGGAGGTCTGGTTTTCTTAATCTCTCTTAACAAACTATACCAAACGAGTTCCTATTGTATAATAATAAGAACCCTCGTGCTACCAAAGAAAAAATAGGAATTACAAATGATAGTCTACTGTTTGTGAGTTTATAATTACACCTAGTTATCATGTCCCTTAGTATTATACACTAATTTGATAGGAACTGTCATACACTTTACTTTAAAATAACAATATGATATTAGTCCATGTTTATTCAAATATTAAGAAAAACCCTCGTGTAAAATAATTTATAACATCTATCTCCATTCCCTTAGAATCTTAAATAGGAATAAATTTATCTGGCCCATAATCTTGGGCAGCTTTTCTTTGATTATTGAAGAAATTCCTCACTTGATGTTACCTTTTCCCCTGAAAGAAAAGGTCTTACTATTTTTTCCATGATGACCCCTTTTTCATAACCTGCCAAAACCACACCAATTTTGAATACAGTTTCAGGATGTTTACTGATGTCGTAAAGTCCACAAATCTTTGGGAGTCTACTGACTCTTGCTGCAAATAATATTTGGAGTGAAATTATGACCTCTAATAAAATAGTTTTAAAAGCAATTTATTCAACAAACATTTAGTAAGTGTTCATATGCAGAAAACTATGTTGTGGAAATGCAAAAATGGATAAAGTTCCTTTTCCTGCCCTTAAGGAGCTCACATTCTAGTAAAGGAGGCTTAAAAAAACAAAAACAATACAGTACAATAAGTGACACAATAGAGGTAGGTTGTAATTACAGTGGTAACAAAAAAAGGAAGTTATTTATGGCCCTCCTTGGATGCAACAAGGGCGATTTCACAGAGATGATGCTTTAGCTGGGCCTGCAAAGATACATACAAATTTTCCAGGTGGGGAAGGATAGCTTGGGCACTTGATGCAAAGTGAACAGGATGCACCAGGGTGTGGGGGACTGACCATGGTGCATTGGAAGAACTCTAAGTCCATTTTCTCAGAACATGGGGGCTGGGGGAAGTGGGATTGGGAGACCACATCAGAGAACCTTGTTAGAGTGCTTCTAGAAAACCCACTCTGGTAGCATTGTGGAGCAAAACAGAGGAGACAGGCTGGGTATAAGCAGATAGGTTAGGGTAGTTCTTTAGTTAAGAGCAAAGAATATGGGAAGACAGTGATGTAGCAGAGATACGGAAATCAAATCCATAGCTCTTAGACATTGATTGGATAGGAGGAAGATGGAGGAGAGGAGTGAGCCTAGAGAATTTGGGTGATAATGGTTCTGAATTTAACCAGAGTAACGAACATAGGCATAAGAGTAGATCTGGGAGAGAATGATTCTTTTAAGAAACACACACTGGTATCCTGGAGGACAACCAAGGCAAGGTTTGTAGTAGACAGATGAATGGATAAGTCTGGGCTAAAGATAAGATTTTAGAAATTGAATTGGAATTACCCAAAAGTGAGAAGTGGTGGTGATTAAGGGAACAAGAATGAAAGCCTGAGGAATAACATTTAAGGCATAAATGAAAAGAAGCTAAAAAGGAGGCATCCAGGATTAAGTGAAGAAATATAAGGAAATCAAGGGTTTAAAAAAAAAGATTTTTAAAGAAAGAACTGTCAACAGTGTCAAATGCAGGAAAAAAGTCAAATAAGAAATGCCTTGTGAACTGAACTGTGGATTTAGAACTAGGGTTTTAGACTTCAGAGGAAGAGATTGCTAAGAACTACTACAGAGCCAAAAGCCAGATTTTAGTTAAGTGGTAAGTGGGAGGTGACAAAGTGGAGATAAGATTATTCTTTCAAAAAAACCTGGCTGTTGAAAAAAAGGGGTAGAGGCATGAGAGAGGTATACTGATAAATTATCATTTAAATCCATAAACTTTCATATATGGTGCTTATTTCATAGTCCTTTGAGTCTCCAAGAATATTGACTTAACTGGTAGGTTAAAGTCTTTCTCTTCCTGCCCTATTCAAATGAGGGGGAAAGGAAAATACAACACATATTGATATACTTAGCTCTGTCATTATTCATTTAAAACATACTGAATGCATATTCATACATTCATCCAACAAGTATTTATTGGATATCCACTATGTGCTTGGCACTATCCCAGGCCTTAAGGACAAAGAAAAGAAAAAGTATACAGCAGTGTAAAATGGTACTTATAAACCATTATATAAATAAACCCTGTTTTATTAATAATGTGACATCTCAACATAATTAACCTGCTAAGACATATAAAGAGGCACATAATTTTGAGGTATACAGTTTTTCCCCTACAATTACCATGTGATATAAATTCCTAAACCCCTTCAAATATTTTTGTCCTTGAAGAGCTTCCACTAATGAAACCTCCCAAAATTACAGTTTAGTTTTAAGGAGAAAAAGGAAATGAATATAAAAAACAAAAAGTTATATACACTATGAGTTTACAAATCAAACAGTAAAAGCGCAACAAAACTCAAAAAGAACACTAGATTAAAATTCAAAATGATTCCTTATTCTATTATAGTTCCAGATTTTTTCTGAAAAAATTATTTTTAATAAATTATTCAGTATTACACACTAAAGTATGGAAGGTTCAAAGGTCACGATCAGTGAATCCGGGTGAAAGAGTTCTTTGTACTATCCTGGAAACTTTTCTGTAAATTTGAAATTATATAAAAATAAAAATTTCTCCCAAATTTTATTTGGTATTAGGTAAAATATTATGAGAATAAATATATAAATCTATTCAATTTTCACAATGTACAGAAATCCCTTATGCCTTTCAATTGTCACTGTATCTTTCTACAAACCAAAACAAGCCAATCAAAATAGTAATTCTAAAAGTGATGTTTTTTTTCATACCGATGTATTTTAGGGTTGCCAGATAAGATACAGGACTACCAGTTAAATTTGAATTGTAATAAGAAATAATTTTTTGGTATAAATATTTCTCCAATATTGCATGCAACATACTTATATTAAAAACTATTTATCTAAAATTCAAATTTAACTGGTCATTCTGTATTTTTATTTACTATATCAGTTAACTCTAAATGCATTGAAGAATTTTAGGCTGTTATTATGGGTTATTCATGAGCCTCCTTAGCATTTTTCTATTAAACATTTGTCACAATGTTTAGTTTTATTTATATTACATCTTACATAAAATTCTAATTTGAGAGACTTAAAACATCATATACTTTTACCATATATGAATTTAATAATCCTGATTTTATTCAATATTAAACTTCAAAATTTGTGCCACATTACCAAAGTATAACTTTTACTCACAATATTATACATAGACTTAACACAATTAAAAAGTATTTACTTAAAACAATATGTCTCCTTTTACAAAAGCAGCTTTATAAAATGTTCGCCTTAAGACTGTCATTGTTACTATGTCTTTGAACAAAATCCTACTCTTTGACCTCCATTGTCCAGAAACAGGCATATGTCAACTCGTTTTCTTTAATGAATATTTTGTAACAAGTTCCTGAAGTTTTCTAATTCTTTCACACTTGTGGAAATTCTGTAACCAAAAAAAATTGCATTCAGAAACTATCTTAGATAACTTTTCTAAGGTATTCAACTTTGTATTTTTAGAGCACAGAAAAAAATTTTAAGTAATTTATTTCAACAAATTTAAAGGTGCATAAATCATTTAATCTATTTTGATGTACTTTCGTTCTTTACTTGATGTGGTAAAGCTAAGATAACATTCCCCATAAATTTGTTACCTTTAAGTATTCATGACTTAGTATTAAAGTTTTAAACTACAGAACTACCAAGTATAAAGATGTTAAAATACTTAGGTATTTTAAGTATTTTTAAGTATATTCATATGCTTAGTATTTAAAGTATAAAGTACATAAACATTAAATACACATTTTAAATATGCATGAGTATATGAGTACTGAAAACTAATCGATATATCGTATCTAGTAAATATACAAAGAACCAAAGCTTTTGAACTATAAAGATCGAGAATAGTAAACATGTGATCAAGTTGTTTTCACTAATTGTTACAAAAAGTAAAGTTTATTCATTATTTCAAGTGTAGTTTAGCTCTGCTCTCCACCATGAAAAATGTAGCAGGGTACTCAATGAATATAACTGTCAAGCTTTTGTGTACTAAAGAATAATTTTGAAGGTATATTATGTCAAACCCAAAATATTAAATCATAATTGTTAGTCCTTCGGAAATGACTTTTATAAATCTCTGCACTCATACATATGATAGGCCAGAAGAAAATGCATATATACTTAAATTTTATAATGTAAGTGGCCTGTTTTCAAGCTTATCTTCCCATCATTTTTATGAAATTATTTTTTAAAGAATTATTAACCCTTTTACAAAACGATGAATTCACAAAGAAGTTTTACATGTACATCTATATTAAACAACATGAGTTTTTGCAGGATCTTTAAAAAATTTGGGGCAATGCAAAAAACTACTTTCAAATAATTAGACAAAATATACAAATTCAGGAAGATGAATACTGAACTCCAATGAGCAAATTAATCATGATTATAAAAGTCAATAGGTAAAAATAAAGAATATCATGTAATGACTGTATCTACATACTTACAGTAGTTCATAAGATCATACAATTCTGTAGTGAGATAATTTTACCATAAAGGATATTCCTTACCTAGTTTTATCCGAAAGTATACATGTTGCATTAGACTTACTTGACTAGCAGAAACAATTTCAATATATTTAGACTAACCTTCCAAATGCATTAAATAATGATACTATTTCTTGTCTGGTTAGATGGAATTCATAACTGGGCCCACTTTCTGGCATATTCGCTATCAGTTTCTCAGAAAACAAGATCTTCAGAGCAGTACCCAAACCCTGAGTCTACAATAGAAATTTAAAAAAAGGAAAATCAGAAAATTCTTTGTGCAAAGAATAAATGAAAAATAGAATTGAGATAGATTTGCTTACCTGAAGCTTTCCCCACAGTCTACATTTAAAACAACCAACACAATCCATGATTCTTGAAATATTTCTAAAATGCAGTCGAAATTCCTCCTAAAAAGCAATTTGATAAAATTGTATTTTCTGAGTGCCTTCTATGAGGTGTTCTATTGGAAGTTATTATTAACTATTATGTAAATATTGGGAGATGGGAGACAGAGATTGGATGGCCTCATTAACCCCGCCCCAGAAAAATAGAGAGGGAGGGAGAGAGGGAAAGAAAAAATAAAAACCTTTGACTACATAATAGTTAAATTAAAGCCCTCTTTCTGGTATTAATGAGATGAAAATCAGATATTATTGTTATTATTATTCAGAAATATATAGAATATAGTGAACATCCATGTATTCTTCACCAACTTTTATAAAGAAACTATTACAGGGAAAAATTGAACATTCTGAATTATTTGCTTTTATACTCTTAATAGATATGTATATACCTTTGAACATTAGGGTACTATATTGTTTATAACAGGGCAGCAGGCATCCAGCTCACCAAAAGCAGTATATGTCCTTAACTAATAAGGAAAAAAGAAGGGAAACCAAGAACACATCCTTCATTTACTCCAAAGGTAATTATTAATTGATCCTCCAAGTGACTCCCTCCGTCTTGGACTTATACTGGAAATAGTTTACAGTACTGTAGGCAGGAAATTTGACATACATTTCAGATGGAACATCTAGTTCCATCTAACATCTATACCTACTGACCTACTACTGGGGGAGTATATGGTGTTCAGTGTTCTCTCTGTTTTTTTAATGTAATAAATCACATACTAGACTCAAGCAGAAGAGAACAGGACCAAAGATCCGAAAATGGGAATCAATCAGCAAAGATTGGAACCCACTATTCAAAGCAGACCTCAGGTCACTCTAATTTACTCAATTCAGTCTTTCCCCAGATGTTTCATTCAGCTTGAGACTCCGAAACAGCTGTAACTTGTGAAAGATCTTTAACAGGATCCCAGATCTTCTATCATTATTAATACAAATTGTCTGTTAATATAAAGCCCAAACTGCTACTATTAGTTATTACCATACGTTATCAATATTCTATATCTTGTGGTTCTGTACCTTTTGGGTTGAGCCCAGTAAGAGATAATCCTAATTTTAAATCTACTTTTTAAAAAATGTTTACCCAGTAATATTACTCATACTACTCTTATGATTTTGGTGATTTGATTTGAGGTTCTCTCTAAACTTACATTTTGACTTTGAATTAAAGAAAAATCATACTGTAGCACTTATAACAGAGCAGTAAAATTACTCTAAAGTAATGTTCCATCTTATGAGGTGTTGACCTCTGGAAGACTTAATAGTTGCTATAAGAGCCTACGAAATCCATTTGTAGACAAGCATTGTATATATACAGAATAAAAAACAGCTCACATGTATGTGTTATAAATTTCCAAATGATAGCAATGTTATGATCAATAAAACACAATTTTTACTATAAAAATATTACTAAAAGTATAGTGGCTTTTTGGCAATTATATTTTCACAATCAATAGCTATTTAAAATAACACTGTCATGAGGAAAGACCCTGAAAGTTTTTGACTTTAAGAGACTCCTACTGTGTGCTGTCACCTTGATTTCAGGCTTCTGGCCTCTGAATTGAGAGAATAAATTTCTGTTGTTTTAAGCTCTGCACCCCTACCCCCGCCAACCAAAAAAATAAAAAAGAGAGAGACTCATACTTGTAAAGGATGGAAGCCTCTGTTATAAAAGATTGTGCTTATTGTAGACACTGTCTAAATTCAGTATTTGAATCTATGTTTGTTAATTCAAATACTTGAATGTAGCAGCTCTTGAGTAAATCTTTGTATGGCACATAGAGAGAGTAAGCATGGTTTCTTACCGTAGCCAAAATAGCAGTGCAAAATGAAAACCAAGCACAAGTGCTCAAGTGAACTTACTATGCTGGGACCAAATGAATAAGCTACAAACTTACTAGCTCAGAATAGGAAAACATCCTTGTGACTTCTACAAATAAAAATCAATGTCCAATACCCTGAGTATATTCCAAAGTTATGTCCAATTGGAAAATTTATGATCCTTAAAATAACCAGAATATAAATCACTTACAAATTCTCCGTGTTTATGTACAGTTTAGATCAACACTTAAAATTACGGTCGGTGGGGAGAATAATCAAACATGCTGTGGTTATATACTATGATTTATATTCAATGAAACCAATTGACCAAAAAATAATTCTCTTCCAATTTTCAAATGTTTTATAAGCCTTTAAGTAAATCATATTCTAATTTGAATTGAACATTCAACAATCCTCTTTCATGCAAGTCTTCTATTTCTAACCAAACACTGATAGAGTACAAAGGAGACAAGATGAGATTTTTAAATGAGCTTATAAATAACTGTTCAAATCCATGGTGTTCACCATAAACTACTTTTTTTTAGAAAAAAAACTGATATTAACAAGTTTTCTTGTTTTTTTACTCTTGTAAAAGAATTCAGAAAAATTATCTGTTAAATGCCATAGTAGCACATCAAACTTGAGTGTTTTAGTTCTGATAAAATTAAAACATTGTGAGAAATATTTCTAATCTGCACAATATAAAAAGAGTAAAAGCCAAAACACTCTCCAATAAAACAGCAAGTATCCTAAAAATAAGGAAGATATTGAAAATAGTAAGAGGAAAAAAAGTCTTATTACAGCATCTTCCCCCTCATTTCTAAGTTCCTGGAAGCTGTTTGGGAGGTTATATAAGCAATGAGTTATGTATTTCTAGCAAGAATGCTTTAAGTAGGAGGTAGGTGGGAGGTCAAAAATAACTATTATCTAACAGCAAAAAACTGAGTGCAAAAAGTATTTTGCTTGCAAGCTGCATAAAATCAGGTTCTTCCCTTACAGAAAGAAACAAAGAATAAGACAGAGGAAGACTGTTGAAATCAGATGAAATATTCTGATGAAATCAGATCAAGCCCATTGTTCCTGAAGGCCACCTGCCTCTACTTACCTATAGCTTTGTAACAAAGAACAGTAATATAATCTTACTTGAGTTCCCAAATAGGCTAGAAATCCCTTGAGGATAGGAGCTGTCTCTCCCTTTAATGACAAAAATCATGCTCTCCATATTAGTAATCATTTAGAAAATCTTCCTAGTACTATTTTATATTTGTAGTAATTTAATGCAAGAGACACAAAGATGCTGTTGCCTAAGGCTACACCTCTATTAAGAGGCAAGGCAAATTATACACATAAACTAATGCAATACTGAATGTCATCTGTAATTGAAATTTTTAAATAATATATAAACAAACAAATCAATAAACAAAAAGAGGCGAGGCAAGGCAAACACCAAACCCCATTTTGTGGGTCTCTGTTCTTTCCACAACCACATGCTGGCATTCCTAAATGCCTTTAATTGCCATTGAATAAGATGAATGGAAAAAAAAATAACGCACCCTGGCTGGTGTGGCTCAGTGGATTGAGCGTGGCCTATGAACCGAAGGGTCGCCAGTTCAATTCCCAGTGAGGGTATATGCCTGGGTTGCAGGCCAGGTGCCCAGTTGGGAGTGTGCGAAAGGTAACCAACTGACTGATGTTTCTCTTGCACATTGATCTTTCTCTCCCTGTCTTTCTCCCTTCCCTTCCCCTCTTTCTACAGAATAAAAATAAATTAAATCTAAAAACAAAACAATGCTGTGCCCTCTCTCCTTAAAGAGGATCCTTTAATTCATCCAAAACCATTTTCAGAATTCTCTTCAACCGAAGACAAATACTTCCACTCATGCTCCAGATCCCTTTCCTTTAATTGATAACTTCTCTTCATTACCTGAGACCATCAGTATGGAAGCCATATATAAAGTGTGCAGGGACACACAGGTTTCAGTTGTTGTTATTTTGAACATAACACAAACTAGATCATAAGTTGGACCTACCTTTGAACTTCTGTTGTTTTGAGGAAAAGAAACATTATGACTGTGATTTTTCTTATAATTTCAGGATGTATACCAACATTTATTGTTAAGTATAAAAACATGGGCTTATATTCATACCTGCCTAAGAGTTTATATCTAAAATTAAAGTATAAAATAATTACCTTTAGTTTGTTTGCTTCTTTTTTATCCCCAGCAAAAAATGAATTTTCATCAAAATGCAAAGGAAATGACCTGCATTTTAAAACAGAATATTCAATTTCATGTACTATAAAATATCAAAAGTTCTGCTAATATAACATTTTGCTGATCAGTGATGAATCACATAATTAAAAAAAGAGTAGAAAATATAGTAAAACTAACACTCTGATGCCCCCAAAGGCTAACCACAAAATATAATTGAAGTTTGGCCCCAAACCCATCCTGTTCAACTAAATGTGAAAACAATGCAGATATCTAAGAACTAAAAGAATGGCTCTTAAAATTAAAAATACATACTTTTTATTACCTAGGTTAAAACAAAAACAAATCAATTCTAAAAACCTACAGGCAAAATTAGCTTTTAATTATTTTTAAAAGTTTTCCTTTCTCTATATTGCATATTTAAGAACCTAATTTTAGATACCACTTGTCATTCTTCTATTAATATACAAGTTGTTAATACATAATTTACTTGATTTCATGAAGTATTTCCAGAAGTAACATTTTGTTTTCTTCATCCTGAACTTTATTCCCGGTGAAGAGCTGAAAATCTGGGCGCTCAAAGAATGGTACCACTTTAGATAAAGCCCTTAATTCTATTAAGTAGAGAAAATACAAGTTCTTAAGCCTTCTTGGACCTTCTCCTTCAGTCAAAATTCCATCAAACCGCTGCTGAAATTCTGTAATGTTGTGTCCCCATATCTTTTCTAACCAGGTATCTAAAAAGAAAGAAGAATTAAATATTAAAAACTGAATTTTAAAATTAAGTAAGTTTCATTTTACTTACATTAGGTTGTTTATGCCTATAAGGAGTTAACTTCATTTTATATATTAAAATATGTAATAATATAGCCATGAAAACTGGTTTTCATAATGTAGCCTTTAACAGTTCTATGAGTATTTTATCTTCTAGAAGCCATCCACAAAAGAACAATAAATTAAATGTTTTACTGAGAAACCAGTCTAATAAAAAGTCAAATTTCTGAATATAAACATACTCATAAAACCAAAATACACAATTAAAAAATGATTACCTGAAATTACTAATGAACTTAAAGCCTTAAGGTGATTATATTTTATTTCTAAAACATAAAAAATACTTTAATTTTAGAGGAAATATGTTACTGATGAAAATCAACCATGGTCTCATTTTTCAACAGCATTCTTAAATTCGAGCATAAGGAGCACCAGACAATGCTTTCCCCCATTAAAGTCCAGGACTGAAGCTGGCAAACAGATAAAGGAGCTGTGATACAGTAGTACCTAAAGAATAACAAATTGTGCCATTAGGGGCTATTTTGATTCCCACTACAAAAGAACATTTCCAAAAGGATGTGTAAAGTTTTGAGAAGCTTCTTAAAAGAAGGTGTGAAGAGCTAGGATAATGCTGAACTTCTTATTGTATCTATAGTTCCTATATTCCTGATTACTAGCACTTAAGAATAAATTTTTTCTGCCTAATATTCAGTAAGGTCAATTTTGTTCCATTCAGGTAAATACCAAGAAAATGTTAAGAATACCTGAAAGTAAGTGTGGCGAAGGGAATAAAAGTGAATGTCACATACCTTGCAGGAGATACCGTGCACTCAAGTGCACATTAATGCTTGCATGCAGACCAGATATAAGTCTGTAGAATGCTCTTTTTTCTACACAGAGGCCTAAAAAAAGTAATTTGGAAATAGAAATTTCATATGTTAAACTTGTAAGATTATGAAATACATGTCTTTAAAACTGAGAAAAAAATTATCGTTTAAATTTGCTTAACAGTTTTCAATTACCTTCTAGCCAACTGTAAAAAGTGTTCTCTGAAATTAAAAGAAAAATAAGTCACAAAATTATAAAAATGCCAAAAGGTAAGTTTTTCTAAAGTTTAAATGATAGCCAATTTGTGCCAAACAGTGATTAAAGATTGTTTAACTAAAGGTCCAAATTTTCTTTGCAATTTCTCCACAGGAAAGAGAGAGGTCTTGATATGAGTTCAGTACCAGGCTCCTGCTCAGTCTTTAAGAAACCTTTAGCATCGCCTTAGGTAGCCCGTCTCATCACTCTCTGGATAAGGCGTTTTGTAGGAGGTCAAAACAGAATTTAAATGTTAAATCAATACATAGGAAAATACTTAGCCTTTATAACAGTTCATGCTGTGAAAACTGAGAACTCATTATATGCTTTTGAAATTAATTTTCATAAATTTTTAATTTATAAGAATTATAAAGTAGAACTGCAGTATATTATTTATATATAGCTCATGGTATTATATACTATTCAATATTTCAAAAGATCAAATCAAAGTTAGAGAAACCAAACATCACTTTTATTATATGACCTAATAAGATCACTGTTAATATGCATAGACCTGGTAATTATGCTTTTAAAATTATGCTCTAAAGAAATAACTCAAAATGGGGAACAGTTATAATTTGTAGATGATTATGATGATTGTGTTATGTAAGTTTTAAAACCTGAGATAATCAAAAGGTACAATGATGCTAAGTTAACATGACAGAATACTATATAGCTAGTTAACATGGTAAAATAATATAAAACTATTAAAATGACAAGAATGTGTAACATGATAATATATAAAAATATTTATTTGAAGTAATATATTAAAAGATATAAAATAATTATAGCTATGTAAAGATTCTTAAGTATGCATTTGCTAGAGATGGCAAACTTACTATGTAGATCTTTTGACTAATGTTGCTTATCATAATATTAAAAATGAACCAAGTAAGCATAAAAGTAATGGAAGAAGTAACAAAGAGAATAAGCAATAAGTTAGACTATTTGAAAACTTAAAACATCTGTCAGAAAACTTCACAAATAAAAGCAATATACAAATAAGAAAGTGGGTAAAAAAATGGATGCTGCAACTATAACAAAGGGATAATATCCTAAAAATATAAAAAGTTCATAAACTGAATAAAAATGTTAAAGTGCCCACTACAAATGGGCAAATATGAATAGAGAACTCACAGGGGAAAAATATAAATGATAATAGATAAAATTGCTGTTTCATTAGTAATGAAAAGTACAAGTTAAAACTATAGATACCACTTTTAAGAGAAAGATATATTTAATGCTAACAAGGGCTAGGTAAAACTAGCTAGCATATTGTTAGGAAGGGGTGTAAATTAGCACATGCTTCGTCAGTGACAAAATGGAATTTGGTCACATGTATCAAAAGCCTAAAATGTCCATATCCTTTGATCCAGCAAATCCATTTGTAGAAATCCAGGCTGTTACAGGTGAAGGTTTGTGTGCCCCTAAAACTCATACGTTGAAGTTCCCTGTGATGGTGTTTGAAGGTGGGGCCTTTTGGAGGTAATTAGGTTTAGTTGAGGTCATGAGGGTGGGGTCCCCATGATGGAATTAGTGGCTTTATAAGAAGAGGAAGGAGAGTGGGGGTGGGGGGTGGAGACAACTGTACTTGAACAATAAAAAAAAAGAAGAAGAGGAAGAGACCCAAGCTCTTTCTCTCTCGGCCGTGTGAGAATACAGCAAGAAGGCGGGCTATCCGCAAACCGGGAAGAGGGCCCTCCCCAGAAACCAAATCTGCTGACACCTTGATCTAGGAACTCCCAGCCTCCAGAACTGTTAGAAAATACATGTCTTCTGTTTAGCCACCCAGTCTGTAATATTTTGTCAGAGCAGCCTGAACTGACTAACACATAGGCTAAGGAAGCAAGTAGTCATGGGAATAATAATATACAAAACTGCAGTATATATCTATTATAAAATATACATATATTAGTAATTATCAAATGTTAACAGAGAAGCAGGAGGAGATAGTAACTAAGAGCACGGCCCCCGGAGCCAAACTGCCTGATCTGAATCCAAACCCTGCTACTTAGAAGTCGTACAATTTTAGCTTAGTGGCTAAACAACTTGGAAACTCATTTTCCTTGTCTATAAAATGGAAATAAAAATAATACCTTCTAGGATTGTTGGAAGGATTAAATGAAATCATATTTATAAATTTCTTAGAAGAGTACTGGCATGTTGTCTTCACCATTATCATTATCGATTATTTTGGAGTTATGGGATTACAAGTGATGTGTTTCGGTATAAAAACCTTTAGGTTTTATTTTCAAGTTTTGCACCAGGAATGGGAGGGAGCAGGAGTGTAATACTGTTCGGGACCTAGCCTTCAATAAAATTTTCAGTTTCATAATCCTGAAGTAGCTGTTCTCAGCTTGACTTGATGGTGATCCAGTAGATAATCACTGAATATGACAGCTGTCAGAGAAAACCTTTTCATATTCAACCCAAATGAATACTTATAAACATAGTCATAAATAAGATAGTTTCTCTAAGGATAGCCTCCACAGGTTAACAGTATTGTCTTTGATGAGAGAGAGGTTGAGATCTTCAAATAGTATTGAAAAAACAAAACAGCCTCTTCTGATGTAGCTGGAATACAGCATAGAAGTAGGGACATCCAAGGTATAATAAGGTTACTCAAAACTGAGAATTATAGGATTACCACTAACAGTAATAATATATGAATAATAATATATAACAGGACAAATAATGTTACTACTGCTAAAAAAATTTCCAAACAGTACAGTTCTGATTCAGTATTTTATTTAGCTACTACCATTACCATTAATATAAAATATAATAAAAAATAACAATGTTATCAGACTTCAGTATCATTTCTTAAACAATGCAAAAGCCATTCATAAAAACAATGTTCAGAAGATTTTGAGGGAGAGGAAAGTGGTACTTCACATTTAGCAATTTCATCT
Source organism: Desmodus rotundus (assembly GCF_022682495.2). Taxonomy (NCBI): domain Eukaryota; kingdom Metazoa; phylum Chordata; class Mammalia; order Chiroptera; family Phyllostomidae; genus Desmodus; species Desmodus rotundus. Next base: position 100,124,450 of record NC_071393.1, read on the forward strand.
AGCTGGACTAAAGCTAAGTACAGCTTAGTTTTTTCATATCGTTAAGCACATGGCCTTAATGACAAAAATCATTTTGATCTCATAACGCAAAAGGATTCTCAAAAAGACGAAGTAAACCTACAATATGTTAAAAATTTAGCATTACAATTAACTGAAAGAGTTGGCAATGATGCCTACACCCAAGAGTCAGCATAAACCTTGGAAGCCATAAATCAATGTTCTGATCATGCCTAGAACCTTTCTCTTTGAGACCCAGCAGATCCTCCAGTTCAACCAGTGAAAGGGTGTTTTTCCTGACAGAGGGTGAGGGAAATGTCTAGCTTCCATGTGCAGTGGGAAATGTAGGAGTGAATTATCAGAGGCTGGGCACGTTGTCCCCTACTGCCTGATCCCAGGCACAAATAATCATTTTTCCCTTAACCTGTGCTTTCACCTCCCAAATTTTAATTAGGAAATAAGAATTAACCTCTTCTGAGTCTCAGGAGTGAAAAGAAAAACATTTGCCAAATAAGTATCTGAATTTTTAACAAATTCATATATGTAATGTATGATAAAGAGATTGTACTTACCTTCACTTTTCCCTGAAAAACAAAACAAAATGTTATTATTATAAACTTCCAGATGCCCCTTTTAAAATGCTACACTTCCATAAAAATAAGGCTTATTAAATAATGGTTAGTTTAGGTCCATCAGTTCATCCACATAAGCAAAATCTGTAATATGCTTCTGCCTGCAACTCTTATTGGGGATAGGACTAAATGGCATCATCTCCAAGAGCCCAAACGCAGAGTAGCTGCAGCTCATACAGACTTAACAGGGGCTAACAGGAGATGAAAATCTAATCTATCACCTGAGAGTGCTCTGGATTACTGTAAGGACTGAAGGTTATTTGGCTGGCAGAGCCTTATCCCGCATTTATTTATCCTAAAGTTATAACACAGTTTCTGCTACAAATTTGTATTACTGCTTTGAAAGCTCCACACTGGCATTATAAAATTTTACTCTATTCAGGAGTATTTTTAGAGACTATTTGTTGGACTCAAATTACACACGATTCAACAGTTTGTATGCAGCTGCTCATTTACTATTGAAAAATTATCTTCATTTGCCCACTTTTATTTGATGCCATCATTGTTGGATTACTAAAGTAACATACGCTCATTGCAAATACATGCTCTTAAAAAAGAGAACACAAATGAAATAAAAAATATACCATCCATAACTCCTTCTGCCCAAAGATAAATACCATTTACATTTTGGTAAATGTTCTTTTTTTGTGTGTATACATATTTACATGTTATCATTGTTTTTACAAAAATGTATTATACATACTTCTGTAACGTTTTGATACCTGTTTTTCCCCAATGTGCTATTGATCACTATTTTTTTTCATAAAAATAAAACATTTATTTTTTCCAAACACCACATCAGACATTTAAAGGGAAGAACCTAAAATTCTACTCCAAGATCTGAAGATTAAGAAAGGTTCTCTGTACAATTGTGATTCATCCTTTCCTGTCAGTTGGGTCCTATTGATCAGTCATGATACCAATGAATACAAATTTCCAGCCACATTTATAATGGTTGTATTCTACTAAGTGAATCTACCATAAATCATTTAACCAGTTCTGTAATGACAAACACTTAAATTGTTCCCATTTATCTTTAAGATAAGTGAGAGTCATTAATTAATTTATCAGATCATAATGTGAGTTCATAGTGAAGATCTCCTCTCATCTGAGAATTTGCATATCATCTGATATTAAATCAATACCTTCCACTGAGTTACCATGTGACTCTGCATAAACTCAAAAGCCTTGTTTAAAAATGTTCTTTCATTTCTAATCTAAGAAAGAGTAGTCTTCCAACATTTAGGGAATGATGTAACCCATTGCTTTCCAGGAGGAAATTTATGTTTATAGACTATATGAGTTCAGCAGCTTTTCAAATAATTTTAAAAAATTGCAACCTTACACAACTTTCTAAAGGCACATCAAAGATTTCATCAGTAACCACATATTCATATAATATATAGGGGTATATATTATAACTGCTTTTTATAGACTGCATAAAGGTTTGTGATTCTCAATTTTACATACCCTCTGCACCTACGTACTGCCTAGCACAGTAAATGGTGAATAATCATTTGTTGAAGGAACAAGTGATTTTTACTATTGTAGACAGGACCATTAAATAAGGATAATTTTCATCCATCCTGTGCCAGGCTCTAGATTAAAAGATTAAACCAATAAATGTTGCCCACATGTCCAAAGTACTAGGGTAGATCAATAGATATATAAGTAATAGTCAGATAATTCTAGACAGTGGAAAGGGCTATAAGGGAAACAAAACGTGGCATAAGAACACTTCTTCACAAAGGAGACAAGATTGCTTCCAGTTAGGAAGATCAGAGAAAGTTTTGTGGAAAAAGGAAGCATTTGGGACAGGCCTTAAGTGTAAGAAGAAAATGAAAAATGTTAATGACATATAAAGACATGTGAGTTTGAAATCAGATTCCCACCGTATACAATAATTTCAAGTGTTCGGAAAGATCTAAGGCAGATTTTTTTTGGATATTCATTTAACTAGAAAATGAGTAAAAATAGAAAAACTAAGCACGCACGTTCTGTGAAAATGCATAGAGTAAGTGTACTGTATAACCTCATCTTCATCCTATGATAGTCTAATACCATGAACTTCATTACAAAAAAATACTCCTTCCTGAAGTGTATCTCAAACACCAATTTCTCTGCAAGGATAAGGCATGACTTCTATGGAAAAAGGAATATATGATCTCAAATGCTCTTGCCAACACTTAATCTGCTTTCCCCCTCCTTCTAATCAAAGTTCAGCTGGCTGAGAAATAGAACAGTGCAAATAAATAACTCACCTTGACTAGAAGCCAAAGGATTTAAAGGCCTTTTAATTGTCTGTGGCCTGGAATCAAGAGAATTAAATTACAAAGTGTAATTGGTATGTATCATGTTATAATTATTTAAAGTAAAAGTGAAATTATCTCAGAAAGTTTCTTAATGACTATATCCCAAATTAAATGGTTTTATTGAGCTTATAAAATATTTAGTTTTCCCTAAGTACTATAAGGGAGGGTGGTTGTTATTTGTTTTAATGATAATAGTTTATGATTTTTCCCATGGTAGCAGCCAGAAAGTCATTTCCTAATCACCTCCTCAAACAAAGGAATTAGAAATACCACTCAAGCTCTTCTCCTAGATTCATTAATATGTTTTTAAATCCATTACATATACATATGTGTGTGCGCCACAAAGTGCACTCCAAATTGAAAGAAAAATGAGCAAAACATATATAAATACTCAACACAAGCATTAAAGTTAAAAAGGAAAACAGGGTGGGTAGACTATTTTCCACTTAGGAAATCTGAGGTACATCAATTTGCCCTGTGGCCATGAAGTTTGTTATGCTTTCAATAAAAGATGGGTTTTTTTTAATAAGAAAAAAAAGAGTTACTATGTCACTAAAGTGCTTTTAAATCTCAAAATAAATATTCATTAGCATCATTATGTGAAGTGTAGGGATTGTTTTAATCTCCATTATTTAAATTTTATAAACTTGCACAAGTTGAGATATACTGAGAACAAAACGTAAGTTATATTTTAATATACTCAATTTAGCATCTCATACATTGTCTCTATTCTAGAAACATTGTCGAAGTCATGATATAAATTAGTTATAAAAGAACTAATACAAAATCTAACAAATGGTCCAGTTAGACTCTATTTTAGTTCACATTAAAAAAAAACTTTAAAGGAAGAGAGTAAATCAAACATTCTGAATAACAAGAGAATTTAAATGAAACATAGGGCAAAAATGAGTAAACAATGAAAAGTCTCCACTTCCCAAACTGGAGAAATTCTTCAAGTCCAAAAAAGAAACAGTCTGACATTTTATTGGTGTAAGTATACTTGGAGATCTCTTAAGTTTATATTTGACTTATAAAAAGTGAAATGTTTACAGGAACTACTATAAAGGACACATGGACAAAATCAAGGGGGAGGGTGGAGGTGGGGGAGGGAGGTGGGTTTGGCTGGGGTGGGGTGGAGGGATGGGGAGAAAATGCAGACAACTGTAATTGAATAATAAAAATTAAAAAAAAATTTTAAGTGAAATGTATTATCACCCTATCTGGAAACTCCAAAGATTTTCCCAGAATGCCCCCCAGTCTCTAAGACAGAGTCACACACACACACACAGAAATTTCTTCCAAAAACCAGTAAGCACATTGTTTAGAGAGCCTAGAGGCTCACAAGCGGGTAAACTTGAAGCATTTCCCAGTCATCCAGTGATCAGATTGACCGCTTCCACTTTAGTGGTTTAGAGTACAAAGTGGGTTCTCCCACGGACTAGATCTTTGATACTAGACAAATCACTTAAAATCAGCTGTCCAAATTTCTGTTTCTCCATCTGTAAACAGTGAAGACTACAACACAGGGGACTGGAAGCACAATGCCTGGCACACAGTGAGTGTTCGGAGGTATTAGCTATTATAATTATTTTCTGAAATTAATTTAACGTTAAAGTGGGAATATAACTATAGCTACAAAAATAGGAGTTTAAGTCACCAAAAGAGAATTAGGAGTTACATATTATAATCTATTTTCTGCCACTAATTATATGATCTAGGAAAATGAAGTAAATCTCTCTGATTCTAGGTTACCTCATCTATAAAATGAGATTCTATGATCCACTCAAGGAACAAAGTGCCCACAACACTCGCACAAAAGTCTAATACTATTCGAAGTCTTCTAAAGAAGAAAGACACAGTGTGATGATGACAAGAGGGAAGGGGGAGCTGGGGCTGGGCGGAAGAGGACAAAGGCAGGGTGGAAACAGGGACATGTGCAACAGTATCAACAATAAAAATAAAGAAAAAAAGAAGAAGAAAGATATATTTATTGAGATGTAGCTACTTGTTTCCCCAGAGGAGAACTGGATTAATGAATAAGTATGTTCCTATATGCCAATATATCCCTTAACAAAGTAAATTTGATTTGTACTTTTATTTGTTTACAAAGAGAAATCACTATATCTTCTAAAAATTTTTAAATGGAAATGAAACATACTTAAAACAGTTTTCTTCATAGATGACATTCCATATCTTCCAAGCATCTGGTCCCTTGTAACCTGTGTAGCGCTCAGGATTAAGGAGCAAATCTACATACTCAGCATCAGGAGACTGTATATCTATAAAATAAAATGTTTTATTAAACCTTTCTTTACTTCAGTTACCTTTAAAAAGCTAGTATACAAGACTGTATTCCATTGATTCTAAGGCACTATAAATGTATCAATGCCTCAGGGATTTAAAAACAACTTTTCAGGAGAAAGAAGGGAAAGAGGAAAGAACCAATACAACCACATTAAATGTACACACTGGTTGCAAAAGCATCCTGCTTTTAGAAATGGTACAAAATATGGCCCTGGCCAGATAGCTCAGCTGGTTAGAGCATCGTCCCAGTACGCCAAGACTGCAGATTCCATCCCTGGTCAGGGCACATATAAGAATACATAAATAAGTGGAACAATTAATCAGAGTCAGTCTCTCTTTCCCCCTCTCGACCCTCCCCTAAAAATCAATAAATAAAAATTTAAAAAAGAAAAGAAATGGTACAAAATAGGAGCAGGTGAATTTTAGAATCAAAGGAATGTGGTAATTCAATTCTCATAAATTGACAAAGATTATGCTATACATTTTCCCTCCACATTAACCATAATAGTCCAGCAGTAACTAGAGATGACTGAGGTGTTAGTACCGTACACTGTTACCAAATACTTCCTTCTTACATGACCGTCATCAAGATCCACTACAAAGCTGTCCCAAAGGTATAATCCTAAATATGCAAAAAGTTATATGCAGGATGGCATTTGTGTCATCATTATTTATAAAAGGGAAAATTGGAAGCAACCTAATTGCCCAACAGAGCAGAGAATGGGTTCTGGAGCCAGAGTTTCTGGGTGAGAATCCAGGACAAGTTATGTAAATACTCTATGCCTCATGTCATCATTTCTATGATGGGGTTAATACTCACAGTGCTCTTGTGAGACTTAAGTTATTTATATATGTGTGGAGTGCTTAGGACAATGGTAAGAGAATAATATTAGCTAGTGGTTTAAGTGTTATGATGTATCTTAACAGACTATTTTACAGTCAAAACTTAAATACAAAGGCTAATAAAATGAAAAGAAACATTATGGAAAAGTCAATTACAGATATATATATACACACACGCAAAACATACCAAAATTGGTGGGATATTGCTTTCTCATGTTTTATAAATTTGTATACATACTATAACTTCAAAGTCAAAAAATAAAAAAGGCCCCTAGTCCTCCAGTGGCTTTGGGAAATTATTTAATAGTACAGTGATACCTTACTCATCAACAAAGTTTAACAAAATAAGAACCAGCAAAGAATGAGGAAGTGAGCAAAAATGACCTCAACACAACCAAAATAGATGACAAAAATATGAGCAGAAAGGTGCTGAGAGTCCATCAAGGTTTCAATAATACTGCTTATCAAAAAAAAAAATTAAGCTCGGGATATTTTTATCCCAATTCACAGTATGTTGGAGGCATAAATTGGGGGAAATTTGCTCTGGAAGCAACACAGTGACAGCGTCTAGAAATAACTGAAGTGTAATGCAGAAGTAATGCACAATATAGCAAATTATAATGAATTCATAATTAACTGTGATTCTTAAAATGCTCAGCATCTACTAAAGACAGAAAACTAACCACTAAGAAATGATTAAATTTTTTGTATTCTGCCCAAAGATAAACGTTAGTCACCTCATAATTTTACTTAAGATTAATACTTAATTTCTCCCAATTCTATTTTTTTAAATGTTACTGTAACTATATTTTGCCAGATGACAAAAGCTCAAATTTCTAATTTGGATTTATCAAATACCTTCTATAGTCTACCTACCTTTTACATATATTATTTACTTGTTATAAAGCTTTCCTTTTTTATAATATTCACACTCCTTTAACTGAATATACACATCATCAAGTGATTCACCCAAGCTAACAGAACGCCAGAAATGAATTACTGATTCTTAGTTCTTGCCACACAAATGTAAGCATGTAGTCTCAAAAAGATACTATTTAAATAGAAGTTAAGGTATTACCATTCTTTCTAACATTGCAGGCCTTAAAAAAAAAGTGCTGCATATTGCCCTGGCTGGTGTGGCTCAGTGGACTGAGGACTGAGCGCTGGGCTGGGAACCAGACGGTCTTGGTTCTATTTCCACTCAAGGCACATGCCTGGGTTGCAGGCCAGGCCCCCAGTAGGGGGCGCTCTCAGGCAACTACACATTGATGTTTCTCTTCCTTTCTCCCTCCATTCCCCTCTCTAAAAATAAATAAATAAAATCTTTTAAAAAAAGTGCTGCATATTAGGTTTAATTTCTTCTCACAGCAATATTTAGGCAAAAGAATCCTTGTGGAAAGATGGCAAAGCTAGGGGTTTGGGAGAGCTTTTTACCTTTTTACTTTAGTAGTCTGAATCTTAGTATGTCCACACTCCCTTTCCAACAACACATGAAGCCAATGTGTTTTGGAACTCAGAACTTTTCAGATTTTCCAGAATACAGTACATGCAGCATATATTGCATATTAGTCCAGCAGTTACCGGGGCAGTGACCTTTGATCAAACATAAATATTTCTGCCACGAAATACTGAGTAGTCATACAATGAATCTGTGCTAAACTTAGGGGAGAAATATTCACTTTTCAAAGTTTTCAGAATTTGGAAATAAGAATAAAGGATTATAGACATAAATTTGCCAAAACATGGTTGTGTTTTATATTAAGGAAAGCATGCATTTCTCTTTTTTTGCCCCTCCAAAAGGCCACAAAATTAAAAGTAAGTACTTCCTCTTTTTCTTTTTCTTGTTGGGGGGTTGGGTGAGGATTGCAGGTTTCATATTTTACTTGGAATTAAAATGATCTTTGTCATTCTTTTTACTATTTTTTTAAAAGATCATTAATCTGCTCTAAAAGAGCCATAGCAAATTCAGTTTGATTTGATGTTGTTTAGCCAATTAAAAGGATAAACAATTCAACTTAAGAAAAGGGAGACCCTAGAAAAAAGAAGAATAAGAAAATGCATAAATTTTGATCAAAGAGTTCTAATGGTTTCTATAGCTCCAACTCCTATATTTTAACAGCGCCAGCCCTCTAGCTTAACTTTAGATGTAGCAAATACAAATCAGGGGTCATTATTCTCTTTTCCAAAATAACATGGATCATCATTAAGGAAAATATTTAAAAATCCGATGCCAGTAAAACAGAAGCAAGGTTTTGCAATCTCTAGCTATTTATGCAAAAATGCCTGTATATATTATAAAAATTATATTTATATTAATGGAACTATAGAACTCAAGAGGTGAATTTTTTCAAAATATTGAGTTTTCTTTTTAAATGTTTTTATTGTGGTAAAATATATGTAATATAAAATTTGCCATTTAAAACATATTTAAGTGTACCGCTCAGTGGCATTGCATTCACAATGTTGTGCAACCATCACCACTGTTTCCAAACTGTTCTGTGACCCCAAATAGAAACTCTATAACCATTAAGCAGTAATTCCCCATTCTCCCTTCCCTCCAACCTTTGGGAAACTGTAATCTGCTTTTGGTCTCTATCAATTTAGCTGTTCTAGATATTTCACACAAATGGAATCATATGATACTTGTCCTTTTCTGTCTGGTTTATTTCACTTAGCATTATGGTTTGAAGGTTAATCCACATTGTAGTATGTATCAGAACTTCATTTCCCTTTATAGTTAAATAGTATTCCACTGTATGTATAAATACTATACTTTGTTTATACATTCATCCACTCATGGAAACTGGGGTTTTTCCACCTTTTGGCTATTGTGAATAATGCTCCTATAAACATTGGTGTAAAAATATCTGTTTTCCCTGTATTCAGTCTTTTTAGGTGTATGCTTAGGAATTGTTTTATTGGATCATATGGTAATTCATGTTTCACTTTTTGAGGAAATGCCAAACCATTAGAAACTGAGTTCTTAAAAATCATTTTTAAAGAATTATTCTTTTCTTAGGTACAATTTTAAACTAAATGCATGCTATAAAAAGTTATACCATCCGCTTCACAGAAGTTGTCTGAGGAATCATCGTGCTTGGTCCACTGAAGAACAGCCTTCTGCGTTTCCTCACTTCAAACAAAGATAATAGTGTTATTCCTTTTCATGTTAACATTTCACATGAAAAAAATATTAAAATACTGCTGAAAAAAAGAGCAAACCTCAGGGATTCATCCACAGCTCCAAGTCGTTCAGCTTGCTCACATTCTTCAATGAGGCTATTGGCTTCTTCAGAGTACTGAAATGAAAAGAGGAGTAAATAGAATATACCTTACCACACTTTCTAAACTTTTAAAAAGAATTTTGAAGTTATTTGAAGTTCTTTTATACCTGGCACCATCATCATGGCTACAGAACTTTAAAAAAAAAATAAGCCCTCACATTGCAACTGAAGCTAAAAAAGTAAGTATAAGGCTTTGCCCCTTATTTTTGTTGGAGAACACATTTACTATTGTGCTCACCCCCCCCCAAAAAAAAGAGAGAGAGAGAGATTATAGTTCTAACTCATCACCAAAATTTTCACTACGAAAATCTTCGATGTATAAGGAAGTCACTAGGCAAGGAGAATGAGGCAATGTTTTGCTTTCTCCTGACCTAATTAATTGTAAGTAAGCATCAGCTTTTTCATCCAGAAAAAAGTGGTTAAACTAGATCATGTGTGTCTAAGGTCCATCTCAGCTCTAAATGTCATGATTCTTTCTAAAAATGTCCTGAAGCCTGTCAAGTCTTATAAAACATAGTGGAATATCTTGAAATGTTTAAAATATGTTCCTTAACAACCACATTTCTTCTCAGTGTCTAAGTCACTTTATATACGTATTCTGCTCAGCGTGTATGTGGCACATGGGAAGCGAGTATGGATACTAAGATTCTACAACACAACAGTCCTCACCACCATACAGCTGAAAAACAACATCAAAAGCAGGAGGCCACCGTTCGATCACTCAACAAATACATATGGAGTACCTATGTAGCCTTATTGTTAGGATGGCTATACAAGTGACTGTCCAGACTAGGCCACTTTTGTGGGTAACAGAAAACACTAACTGCTGAAATGATATAATTTTTTGAAATACTTATTTACTAAGTAACAACTCTGTTTTCTTATATTGTTTGATCTAAAAGATAGCTTAAATCAAAAACTTTTTAAAATAAATGTTTATACATAATTAAGTATAAAAGTGTAAAGGGATATGGTATATTCAACCAACTCTCAAGTGGTTCAGAAAACAATAATATATATACAGAAAAAGCATGCTAAAGCAAATGTGGCAAGTTAAAAATTACTGAATCCATATGAAGAGTACATAAAATACATTTATACTAATCTTGTAACTTTTCTATAAGTTGGAAATTACTTCAACGTAAGTTAAAATACAATACATATGTTCAAGAAAATAACATATACCTGTGTGCATTAACATGACAATGTATATTAAAACAAAAATATATAATTTTATTATTGTAATTATCTGAACATTAAAACATAAGTTAAAATAACTACCCTTAGTTCCTATTTAATAATTTAATCAGCTTCATTAAGTCACATCCATCTTGTACTATGTCACTAGCATTTTTCTGAAGAAAAATCTTTTTACAACTTATTAAATTTGCATGAAATTTCCCATGACCTTATTGAAAGTTAATTTTTTTGGTTATTCAGTTTGAAACTAATACCTTCAGTTGACTCTTCTCTGCAGATATAAATTTAAATTGAGAAAATATTCTGTCTACAGGTAAAGATGGGAAAATAAAATATTTTAGCCCAATTATTTTCACAAGTTCTATTTTTTTGCAAATGACATTTCTTCAATAAACATTTCAAGACAAAACTCATCAAAAAAGTTGTCTTTATTTTTTGTATTATTTTAAATGTTTTGCCAAATATAGATACTATAAAATTGTAACCCTTCTTAAATTCATTTCATTTCATTTCAGGTCAGAATATAAATTTACCCAATTAAAAGCAAGAGTTTCTTCAGGAGCAGACTCTTCCCACAAGTAAAGACAATTATAAAATTTCAGAATTAACCCTAGTACACATTATTTGAAATTTCCTCACTTAGCATGTTCGATTCCTCCCTCATTTTTGTAGAAATAAATTTCAAGGTCTTTGTTTACAAGTTTTGTTATAATAATTGCAATTTGCTAAACTTTCAAAAGCTGAAATTTGTTTTTTTTCTTTAAGCATTCTAGTTAGTGACATACTTTGAATAACAATTTTCCACTGAATTTAAATGAGTTGCAATCAACATTTAGAGGGCTCATTTATTAAAAAATTTTCAGTACCACTGCAGCACGCTTGGTGTTTTACAAAGTAGTTCTTCATGGGCTCAAACATTGATAAAGTCTAGTTGATAATGGACAGCAAAGGAAGTACTCCTGCCGTGCCAACGTAACGTTTCTTTTTTCCCCAGCATTAGCTTCATCTCAAAAATTTTATGGTCATTACTAGTGTGTGTGTGCATATATATATATATATATATATATATATATATATATATGCAAAAGCCTATAATATTTTCACAATTACCACTTCTATCTTAATTGGATAACTATCACAGTTGTGTTTGGACACAGTTATGAATTATGTGTGTATTTTAACCACTTGCAAATTCATTTCTGCTCCACAGATTTCTTGATTTGCTAAGGACCATGTTTTTACCATAACATTGTTTTTATCAAAATTCATATATAAATTATCACCACAAAACAAATATTTTGTCTTCAATTTTGAACTTCAAATGAATTTAGACTGGCATTCACAGTAGTGACAAATGTTTTCCTTCAGCAAAGCAGCTTCCAAAAGTTTACTTTGAGTCCATCAATTAAATGAAAAAAATCAAACAATTCTGGATTTAAAGACTTTCTATTTAAAAAAGCTAATGAGCCCTGGCTGGTGTGCCTTAGTGGATTGAATGCTGGCCTGCAAACCAAAGGGTCACTGGTTCGATTCCCAGTCAAGGCACATGCCTGGATTGGGGGCCAGGTCCCCATTAAGGGGCACACGAGAGGCAACTGACACAGTGATATTTCTCTCCCCCTCTTTCTCCCTCCTTTCCCCACTCTCTAAAAAAGAAAAACTAAATAAAATAGCTAATAATAGCATCATTTATGTACAAAGTTCTGCCATTGGAGCCAAGACATTGCCTATAACTTCACTCTTTGTATGCAGACAAGAAAACATACAAATCTTCCATACTGAAGGATTTCAAGCAATTAATATTCTCAAGGAGATGAAGCACCCCTTAAGTGTGGGCTGTGCACGGTGACTTCCTTCCAAAGAATACAGTATGGAAAGGGTGAGAAAGGCAGATTTATTTAAAACTACCTCAGCCAGGTGATCAAGGTTAACATTAACAGTGATAAATCATGTTGATAGTGTACGATGTGATGTGATGTGACATGACTTGATGTGACAAAAACGGCACACATGAATGAATGACTGTGTCTTCTTCCCCAAAACACACAACCCTACTCTGAGCGTGGGAAAAACAGACAAATCGCAACTGAAGGACATTCTACAATGTCTGCCCAGTAGCCCTCAAAAAGAGCTTATCAGAAACAAGGGAATTCTGAGAAACTGTCACAGCCAACAGGAACCTAAAGAGACATGACTCCTAATTGTAACTTGCTATCTATCCTGCATGGGATTCTGAAACGCAAAATGGACATTAGGTAAAAAGCAAGAAAGTCTGAAGTATGGACTTTAGTTAGTGATAATGCATCAATATCAGTTCATTAATTGTAATAAATGTATCATACTAATGTAAGATGTTAATCATAGAGGAAACTAGGTGTGGAGGATACAGAAACTATACTATCCTCACAATTTTTCTGTAAATCCAAAAGTATTATAAAATTAAAGATTTATTTAAAAAGAGAAAAAGAGACATAAGAGACACATCGACCAAATGCAATGTATGGAATATATTTGAATCCTGTTTCAAACAGACTATTAAGGCACTTAAGAAACAACGAGATATCTGAAACCTGACTGGGGTTATATTTTTTAAAGTATCTTTTTGTCTTAGAGATGCATAAAAAGTATTTGTAAACAAAATGATTGATCTGAGATTGGCTTTAAAGTACTTGAGAGAATAAAGTGGTACACAGACATGAAAGAAGATTTGACTATACAGTGATAACTGCTGAAGCTGTGTAATAGGTACACGTTGTGGGGGGTTTTCCTCCTCTGCTTTAATTTTTCTTTCATGCTTTGCATAAAAGGATTGAACGAAAAAACTGGAGCCATTGAGTACAAATAACTCTCAAGGGGTTTCACTGTAAAGGGGACAGAGAAGTGGGGTAGTAGCTGGCAGGGAAAATGAGTATTTTGAGTTTCTTAATATACTAGACACACACACACACATATATATACACATGCGTGCACACACACACATACCTTGTAGCTTGCAGATTTAATTCCATCAGGAACTTCATCCTGAAAAAGAAAAAAAATGCTTTTACATGGCATTTATTCTACTGAAAAAGTATTTTAAATTTCTATGATTTATGAGAAAAAATCATGAAACAAATTATTGAAGTTAACATTTTTGACTGAGAATAATTAGGCAATTTTTATATTATTTCCTACATATAAACAAATAAATTCAAAAACAAATTATTCCATAGATTGCTGATATATATACTAAGGCATGGAAATGTAAAAATAGTCACTTAGCTATTACTCCTTTTGATGCTCAAATTGTCCACATTTGGCCACTAGGGGACCCACTAATGCTTACCTGATATTTGCACCTGTGTCCCTTTGGCCCAACGATCTTTCACAGTATTTTTTGTTTTCTGTTATGACCAGATACTCCAAGCTCATCTTGTATATTTCTTGTTCCAGTCTTGGAATCAATCATTTTTTAAGAAGCCTTAGTTCTTTTCAGAGGAAAATGGTACAGGTTTTCAATGGAGCCTCTTCCTAACTACAGGACCTATCTGCCTATCATCAAAGTGATGTTGTGAGTACAGATACTGATGGATGTGGGGGACTCTGTAAATTGTAGGGCCTAATGCATAGTGTATTATTGAATTAGATTATGCCTGCTCATAGGGAAGGGCCCACACAGAGACATCCACTTTATGGTGTACCCCTTCAGGCTTTGAACTAGGTCAACATATATTCTTGTATTCTTTCTCTATGGCCCAATATGTTAGACAGTTTCTAATTTTTTCATATAATAAACCATGCCAAATTTATAAACTACTTTCAGCAGCACTGACATCTTTACAAAGTCCAGTACTGCTTTACAGTCATATTTAAACATTTGTTGAATTATTTTAGTATGTGAAACTCCTAGTAGAATTGCTAGGTTCAAGAATATGTACCTTTTTATTTTTTTTTTAATCATTTGCCAAATTGATCTCAGAAAAAATTTCACCACCATAGTGCTCTTTTTTTTATTTTATTGATTTGAGAGAGAGAGGGGAAGAAAGAGAGAGAAACATCAATTTGTTGTCCCACTTATTTATGCATTCATTGGTTGACTCTTGCATGTGCCCTGACTGGGATCAAACCCACAGCCTTGGTGTTTTGGGCTGATGCTCTAACCAAATGAGCTACCTGGCCAGGGCCAGAGTGCTCATTTCTTAATGCCATACTAACACTGGCTATTGTTAATCTTTTTCACATTGGCCAATTAATAATGGAGGTGAAAGAACACTGTTTTGATTTATTGTAAAAGGAATAACTAATGTTTCAGCTTATGGAGAGAATCCAGCCTCTCTGGGCAGACCACCAGCCACATTGAAGTATTCTCTGGAATCAGGGATGCAAGCAAAAGGATGTGGATTTTAAAGACCAAGTTTGAAGAAGTGAATTTCAATTTTTATTATTTTTCTATCTCCTTCTGGGTCCCAGAGTACAACCTGAACCAAGTCTAAAAATGAACCGAAAAAGGAAATCAGTGTTGACAAAAAGGCAACTGGTGTTGGTTCCCTGTTGAGCCTAAAAAGGTCCTAACAAAACAGCACAGACCATGCGAAGTTGTGAGTTAACTGTATTTAAACCCGTGCATTAGATTAAGGAACAATTATTAAGTGTTTTAGGTGTGATAACTGTGCTGTGTTCATAATGTAATGTCCTTTTTTTAAAGATGCAGACTGAAGTATAATGTCAAAATATCAGTAATGTACAATATAAATACTAGCTACGAAAGCTGATTATTTAGGCTGAAACAAGTATTTCAAAGTGTTTGAAATGATATTTAATCACTCTTTACTTCTGACTGACTGCCTTATTTGGGAACTGCTGGAACTGAGCCCAGGCTTGTCCTAAGAGGAGTGTGCATGGCTCATTCCCTCACTGTCACTCAGACTGGAGTTTCTCATATCTCCCTCCTCTGCTCTGCCTTCCCCTCTGCTCCCACAGTGTGTGCACATTTAGTACATCTATTATCAGGCCATCACACTTGTACTGAAATTGTCAGTGTTTGTCTCCCCTACTAAACCACAGCTCCTCAAAATAAAAGCTCACCTTACATAGCCAGGCTGTGGCACGGAGATACTCCCTCCAAAAATACTCGCTACAGAACCAAATGACATTTGATTGCTAACTGATATTCCGGTACCAGTTTCTTCTCCAGCCCCTCATCTTCCTCCCCACTCTCCACAATATTGCCAATTAGCTTTCCAAAATCTTGGGTCTAATCATGGCACTTAATGCCAATGAACTATACACTTAAAAATGATTAAAATGGTAAATATATGTTATTTATATTTTACCACAATAAAAAGTAAAATAAAAATATATACTTTTAAAGCAAAAAAAACTTCACTGAAAAGCATAAAATTCTCTGCTTTCAGTTTAGAATACTTCAAATTGTAATGCTCTGAGAAATCCTACATAAAACCAGGTATTTTTGTCCAATCCCTCCCCACCCAAGGAAATGCGAGGAAAATAATATACCCACAAAAAAGAGAAGGATTTTGTTTATACCTTGATTAATTTTATTTACTATACTATAAACATAACTTTGTTCACGTAAGATATAAGATGAAAAACAAATATCAAGCCAAAAGAACTACAGGTGCTCCTTGACTTATTATGATGGAATTATATCCCAATACACCCATCGTAAGTTGAAAATATAGCAAGTCAAAATGAATTTAATTCACCTAACCTACCAAACCTCATAGCTTAGCCTGCCTTCCTGAAGTGCGCTCAGAACACTTACATTTGCCTACAGTTGGGCAAAATCATCTCACTGCCGCTGCCCAGCATCACGAGAGAGTATCAAACCACGTATCGCTAGCCCAGAAAAAAAGATCAAAATTCAAAATCCACATTACACTTTCTACTAAATGCACAGAGCTTGCACACACCATAAAGTCAAAAAGCCATAAATTCAACCATCAATTAAGTTGGATTAATGGGGACCATTAATATTAATCTCACTAATAAGTAAAATGATTACATTATTCACACAATTTTAATCTGTTATTATGAAGGCAGTACAATTCAAAATATGTTTTATATTTGTAAGTATAGGGTTTTAATATGTAAATATTACACATCATATTTAGCCTAGGGATTAAAATATAATTTTAGTTTTAGTGGCTCCTTTATAAAAGGTTGTAATTATTTTTAAAAACATAACCGTTCTCAAATATATACTTGGTTCTTACAGATTGACAAGGCCTGACAGCACAGTCTCTTCTTCCACACTGGCTGATATCATTCCAGAAAGGACATGGCCTCTTCAGGTTTACCTGTAAAATAACAATAGAAAAAGTTTCAAAATAATCTCTAAAAATAGAAAAAGTTTATAATTAACAGATGTTCAATTGTGACACTACCACCTGATCATGTACCTGGCTGCAATTATTTATTCTGTATCTTTCACTTACCAGTTGTCAAGTCCTAATGATGACATAAATATGCAGCTGGTATAAGTAAATTGGTAGACTTGGTTAAAAAGACACAGATGCCACTAAACACTGAACAGACAGCAACTAGGAGCCAAAGAAGCTCAGATCACTGCTGCTCAAGTCATATTCTTTTAAAGTAAGTAACAGTTGACATGATAGAAGAGCTAGACAATTTATCAACTCAAACTGTAACTACATAATCCAATGATCAAGTTTTCTAAACTGTTTCAGTAGATACCTCAAGATAAAATATAAGCCCTAGCTGGTGTGGATCAGTGGATTGAGTGCTGACCTAAAAACCAAAGGGTCGCCAGTTCGACTCCCAGTCTAGGGCACATGCCTGGGTTGCAGGCTGGGTCCCCAGTAGGGGGCGTGCAAGAGGCAACCACCACACATGGATGTTTTTCTCTCTCTTTCTCTCCTTTCTCCTCTCTAAAAATAAATAAATAAAATATTTTTTAATTATAAAAAAACATGACAAGTGACTAGTTAAAATAATACAGGTCAAAATAAAGTTATGCTTCTAAAAAATATTTAATTTAATATGGATTAACTGGAAAAAATCTGATAGAAAATTATGATCAACTCACAATTTTGATAACAATACATATAATAGTTTCTGTTCTGACTTCAGTTTAACCCATCAGTTTCTAACTCTTGAGTGCAAAACTCAGTTATTAAAATTAAAAGTATACAATGGGTAGTCTCAAAACCATATGGTTCACTCTTGTGAACTTAATTTTCCAATAACCTCTATCAATCTCAAGCAATAGCCACAATTTTGAAGCTTAGCAATGCCTTAAAAATGTAATTATCCATTTAAACTTTAAGTATTCTTATACAAAAAAATTAAAGTAAAAATACCTTGTAATATCTAAAGTAGTCGCTTTCAAGAAGTTTTTGTAGTCTTGGGAAAAGCCTGTAGTTATTAAATCTATCAATGGTTTCAACATCACAGGTACAATCATCCAAGTAACCACTAACCTGTTACAAAGAAAATGAAATATTAAATCAAAATTCTTAGATGCAAGAGTTCTTTTTCCTCATATGGTTACAATGAAGGCGCTCTATTCAACTAAATTTTATCTACCTTCCTCCCCATAATTTTCTGAGATGAGTTAAGACAATAATTTAGTAATGCTATTTCTCTTACTACAGACCTAGAGAAATGCAGTGGATACTTTTTGCAGGGTGTACTGAGGTCATTAAAGACATGTACACACTCAAAGATTTGGTCCCCTGCAGCCACTTTGTAACCCTGCCCACCAGGACTGACCAGGGGTGGGCATCTGACCTAAATCAGGAATCTGGAATTGAGATTAAGAGGGAGAGATGTCTCTCCCTGTGGCTAGACCAGTAAACAAGTAAACTCAGACTATATTCCATCATGTGAACTGAGGAGCACATCACCAGTTAGCAGAGAAAGGGAAGATTTTAAAAGATACGCAAAGAAGCAGAGCTAGGAGAGAGAAAACATATGCTACCTGGATTCCCCGGGTTTTTCCCGACTTCTACCCATCTTCCCCCAAACCCACTTGCATTCCGTTCTTGGCTTTCCTGAGACTCTATAGCCTTATAATTCAATTGTCTCTGTTTCCTTTATTTTAGTTTCCCACAGGATGTGTAGGTCCGACACAAGATGCGTGAAGTAATAATGAATTTGAGAAACAAACAATAATTTATTATAAGGATCTAGCAACCCTTAAACACTAGGCCATAATAATTTTTGTAGGTTTGAAATGGTGCCTAGAAATTACTTATCATTAGCAACACTGAGATAGCAAAGTGCCCACAAAGCCAATCCTGATCTTCAAATACTGAAAAATGATATCTTAACTATAGTTACCAAATCAAACTGCTAATGTACCTATAATAGGATACAGTGGGAAGTCATATTATAGTCAGACAGCATTATTAGATGTGAAACTAAGATTCTTAGATGTTGCCCTGGCCAGTTGGTTAGAGCATTTTCCAGACACGCCAAGGCTGCAGGTTCAATCCCCCGGTCAGGGCATTTACAAGAATTAACCAATGAATGCATAAATAAATGGAACAACAAATCAATGTCTGTCTGTCTCTCTCTCAAATCGATAAATAAAAATTATTTTAAAAATAATAAAATTCTTAGATGTTTATTTGGGGCTAGACAAACACCTAATAAATTAATTAAACATTGCTATAAGGAAGTAACAAATACACCATGATTTTTAGAAAGTATTGAGAAATATTTTTAATGTAAAGTATGCTGCAGAAAAGAGATTCTTGTTATACTTTGGCCAGAATATTTGCATTATAAACCACTTTTGTTTATATTTTAGGAAAACATTGCCGACAAAAAAAATTTTTTAATCTAATGGTAAGGAAGCAAATAAATAATACTTTATTGAAATACTTTATTGAAATTTAGATGTTTATCTTTTGGAATATATAAAAGCCTATACTACCTTTTAATTATAGAACATAACAAAACAGCAATGAAAAATGTTCACCTAACAGATAAGAATACTCTGAATAATGACAGCGATATTCAAGAGCTACATGTGTTGTTGTTGTTGTTGTTGTACCAATTTGCCTAGTGCTATTTGTTTTACAGTAACTAAATCAGTTTCTAGAAATCTGATCTACATATTTGCCACTGCAATAACTATTTTCCTTTCATATGCAAATATCTCTTTGTTTCCTGTTAAAAGTTCTCTGAGTACACAAAAACCTCAGAGTCCTAATTCTGGGTGCTAACACAACAAGAGTGCTGCTGACCTAGATGACCTGATTTTTTTACACTGCTTTCGAGTCTTAAAAGCAGAACTTCTAAAGACATAAAATAGGTACTATTTCTCCCATTGGATACAAAATACAGGGTCTAGTACAAATAATGCCCTTTTTTATTACAAAATCATAAGCATGTAGTTCTGTAACATAACAATATCACACTCAAGCACACCATATGACATTTTTGGTGAAATGTTCAAATTGCTGTCCCTCTCATGCGAGACATTCACGTACCCTCCCAACCACACTCATGCAGGCGTCACTTCTGCTGGACCCTGTATTATGCAAGAGTAAGTGGTACAAAGACTGCAAAGCCCAAAGGGTCACATGCCAGATAGAGAGACTAAGTCACACACACAAACTTGAGAGAAAGGGTTTGAAGCAATCCATTTTTACTCCTGAAGAATTCTTTTTTAAGGCAAACATCTATCTTCAACACTCAAGCTCAGGCATGGCCTCTTTTGGGAAGCTGCCACTTGGGTACCACATACCCCCTGCTGGGTTAACTACCTCTCCTATGTTCTCCTGTGACAGTCCACATACTCCTACGTGACGATCACCTCACCGTACTGAATTCACCTATGTCACTCCCACCCATGCGAGTTTAAAATCCTTGAGGGAGAAACCATGTTTGTTCTTCTTTGTATGAACTTAGCACTACTGCGCTCCTAGAAAGCACACAGTAGATAATCAATAACTTTGTGGAATGGGTGGGTAAATGAATGAATGAATGCTGTCCACTGTCACTCTAACTGGAGACTAGTACTGCACCCACCTATACTTATGTCCCTCTATGTCACCTATGGTGCCCCAGACCACACCAGCTCGAGTAGCAGGAATGCACTCCCCAAGCAAGGAAAGCAAACAGCAAAGATAACAACACTTTGCATCCAACATTCTACTGATACACATCCTAATTACAAGAAGCTATAAGAAGCCCCAGACAAGAAAAGAATGCAAGATGTATCCAGAGCAAAGGTGGCTCATAGCCTAGAGACCCCAAAAGGAAATGAAGCAAAACAATGGTGGATTTTAAAATCTTCTGTCCTTAACTTAGAAATTGAGCAGGAGGTATCCCCAACTACAAAAACAGGTAGCAGGACAGCTAAGGAGGTAGAATGAGGGTGGCAGGAATTTCAATAGATGGAGAGAGCCCAGCAAAGAAGAGACTCGAAGGTATCTGGAAATCCAAGTCATCTGACCCTTTGGAAAAGCCTGACAACAGGCAGCAGAACCTGAAACCTGGCAGGAGATCTGGCAAGTATAACACCAGGCCTAGTTCTAGCAACTAGAGAACCAGGCATGTTACCAGAACAAGGGTCTCAGGAAAAGACTAAGGTGGAAATCCAGTTAATACACCCAGGGCAGAATCTTGGAAACGAAGTAAAGTCCTATTACCTAAATTAAAACCAAAATGCAGGTGTCAACAGATAACAAGGATGACTTGATGCTGTACTTCAGAATGTACTAAAGCTGCATAAATAACTACTACCCCTGTCTCCCAAAGTGAAACAGAAATCTGGCCATACTATAGAAATCTGAATTTTTTAACAATGTACACACCCACCCCACCCCACCCCCCACACACACAGAAAGTGACTGATACATGTTAAAATTTGACCTGACTGGTGTAGCTCAATGGATTGAGTGAAGGCTGCAAACCAAAGGGTCGCCAGTTCAATTCCCAGTCAGGGCACATGCCTGGGTTGCGGGCCAGGTCCCCAGTACGGGGTGCACGAGAGGCAAGCACACATTGATATTTCTCTCCCTCTCTTTCTCCTTCTCTTCCCCTCTAAAAGTGAATAAATAAAATCTTTTTTAAAAAATTGAAGCTTACAGCTCTAGGCTTCAAGTGATACTCAGCCATGGGTAGGGGCCCAATTTAACAGGTAGTGATGAAAAGGCCCTTGTGGAGGAATGGTAGATATGAGTGAGGACCAATATAGGCCTGACATGACATCACCCAGTTTAAAGTCCTAAGCCCATAAGAATGGGAAAGCCTTTGAAGGCCTGTATTGCAACTTCTCAAGCAACGTAGCAGTTCTCTCCTACACACCTTCCAGGAGGCAGCGTGTAACAATGGTTAGCATGCAGTCAGGGTTGAATCCCGTCTCTACTACTTCACTGTTGGCCTTGCCTACATTTTTTAAGCTCTCCAGGCCTCAGTTTCCTATCTAAATACAAAACAGAAACAATAATAGTTCCCATCTCAAAGTGTTGATATCAAATTAAAATAACAAGTAAAATGCCCAGCAAATATTAATCACTATTATTACCTTGCCATTGCTTAAATGCTTCTAGTGAAATGGGTCTCACTATTCCCCAAAGCAACCTACAACATGCGTTGAATGAAAAAAAAAAAAAAAAGCCAAGTTTGTAGTTAAAAATTTCCCCAAATCTTACATCTGCAGCCCCAATGGAACATAGAACTAGATAGACAAATGTCAGCTGTAGAAGGAGCCTCAGTTGCTTTTTCCATTGATTCTGACTGGTTTGGACCAAATACCAAAATACTGTACAAAAAGCCAGAGAAAAGAAAATAACAGTGGCCTGATCGTTCACTGTTCTCCGGTGAGAGGTGTCAGTTAGTATGCAAAGAAAGACAAAACAGAAAATACTTTCTAAACAGTTTCCTTGTGTACCTACTACTTCTAGTCCTATCACAGATTATGACTTTTTCCCCCAAAGCACTGTAAGAATATACTCCCCAAACTCATACAAATATGAAATGCCTTTTTAAAGTGCTCAAAGTGCACTTTATTTGGCAAAGAATTTTAGTTGTATTTAATTTCACTGTTTTGTAACCATAAAAAAGAATGTAAGTATTCATTCTTTGACAGAGTAGATTGGAACAACTCTTGGTAATGGAATCAGGAAAACCCCAAAGATTATATACTTGGTAGTTGGTACCGTTCTAAGATCATGGAATGAATGCTAAGAGCTATTTCTACATTAAAGTCCTGGTCTTGCTAGAACTTTAAATTGTTGTTAAATGACCCAAAGTGTATCAACCGATGTGAAATGTGGTTTGTTCCACACACCTTGTTCAGAAAAGCCTGGAATATAGCAAGTACTGAGAGTCAGTGGACAGCTCTCTAGTAAAACCTGTTTCAAAGATCCCTCTGCCTAAAATTTTAATCCTGGGTTTATATCCACCTACCACCCAACATATTATCAAGTGCCTCTTCCAAGGCCCAGCCACTCTAACAAATTAAAAACTATTTTTAAAGTTGACATAAATAAGACACTAGACAAGTAAATCTGCTGAAATTCAACTATGTAGGGTGTATCTACAATGTAGTCCAAAAAAAAAACATCCATTTTCTTTTTTTTTTCACAATATTTTATTTATTTATTTTTAGACAGAGGGGAAGGGAAGGAGAAAGAGAGGGATAGAAACATTAATGTGTGGTTGCCTCTCATGCGCACCCTACTGGGGACCTGGCCCACAACCCAGGCATGTGCCCAGACTGTGAATCAAACCAACAACCTTTGGTTTGCAGGCCAGAGCTCAATCCACTGAGCCACACCAGCCAGGGCAAAATAATCCATTTTCAAAGTAGCCGTTCTGGACTACTTGAGCTACTCCCTATTCATTAGCCTGATAGAGATTTACTGCACTCAGATAAGTGGATCTGAGTGTTATTAGCACTAGTCTTATTAAGACTGCAAACTCCTATGTGGTCAAAATGTTTTATCAAACTCATTTGTAATTAATTTAAATAAAGGTGTCCATACTGCCTTCATATCTGAGCTTCAATACTTCTTCTGAGGTTATTTCTTTAAAATGCATCCTGGGATTCCATAAATTGGGACTAAAGTTCTGTTACATTCGTTCTCTCTCATTCATTGAACATAATGGGGCAATAATTGCCAAAAGAAATAAGAAACTCTGAAGAGTCTTCATTTACTTCAAGCTCACACCTATTACAACAAATGCCACAAATATTATTTTGTTCTATAAGAGTGGGTCCTGCCCTGGCTGGTGTGGCTTAGTGGATTGAGCGTGGGCCTGTGAACCATAGGGTCGCTGGTTGGATTCCCAGTCAGGGCACATGCCTGGGTTGCAGGTCAGGTCCCCAACAAGGGGCACATGAGAGGCAACTGCACATTGATGTTTCTCTCCCTGTCTTTCCCCCTCCCTTCCCTCTCTAAAATAAATAAGATATTTAAAGAAATTAATTAATTAATTATTTTAAAAAGCGGGTCCTAATTATGGGGTTGTTTACACAAAGCATGCATGGATTTATCCACCAAAAGGAGAAAAATGGCCAATTTTCTGTGTAAAAAAAGTTTTAACTAGAATGATTAAAAACAAGTGAGAGTTTGTGTATAAGGAAGATTCATATGTCCCAGAAAATGGATCACATATTTCCAGCAACTAACAGTAAAGCACTGTTATCAAAAGAACTTCCAACCTACAGTGAAAATGGTTTTAGTAGGATTTGATGTCAACTAACAGGTATATCAACTAACAGGTAGTAACTAAGTTTAAAGATTTATTTATTTATTTATAGAGATAGGGGAAGGAAGGGAGAAAGAAAAGGAGAGAAACATCAATGACTCTCCTTTGTGCCCAGCCAGGGACCAAGCCCAGTCAGTCATGTCTTCTGACCACGAATCGAACCTGTAGCCTTTTGCTTTGCAGGACAATGCCCAACCAACTGAGCCACACTGGTCAGGGCTGTAGTAACTACGTTTAAAGATTCATTTGGAACCATCAATCATCTGAGGGACCAATTCCAGAATAACATGTAAATAGCTTGCTAAGCAGAAGAATTAGAAGAATGTACTTCTGCTAGCATGGTGTTCCCATCTTGAATTGTAATTCCCCTAATACTTACTGAGCACCAATTATGTAGCAGGTTCAGAACTGTGGAGTGTCAAGAATTGGGACCAAATTTTTTATTTTTTAATTCATTTTTTGACTCTCAAAGCTTGTTCACAGTAGGCCTCCATAAGTGCCTGTTGAATTTAACCTGATTGTTTGTAGATTTCTGTATGTTTTACTCCAATGACTTTCTAAGGTCAAATAACTAATTACCTGCTGCTGTGGCTCAAATAAAAGCTGATGATTCTGTTAGCTGACCCCCTACTACAAGCCAGGTACCCATGAAACAGTGATGTGAGGGGTGATGATGTGGTAACTCAAAGAAGTGGTAAGAGGAACTGTAAACAGGAAGGGACAAAAGGGATGTGACTGCGCATTAACAAAACAGAATCAGCAGGACCTCGTAGCTAATTGGATAACGCAAACAGAGCCAGAGAAGATTTTAGCTGGTATTTCCAAACATCAGGTGAAAATTTAGTTTTTAATTTAGTCTCTAGCAATATTTACTAACTTGGTTTTTTTTCAACACTTAGGATCCCTGCCTCTCCCCAAGCCCCAGAGAACATTATTGCCTAAACTCTTAAGCTCTTCAGGGCAGGGATCATGCCATAGTTATTTCTGTATTCCAAACAGTCAGATCAATGCACACAGTGTTTATAAAGGTTTGCTGCATGAATATTTTCACCATTCATCTCACCTTTCTTTTCTCCATTTTTCTTTCTCTTGTTCTCTTTTTGTGTGCATGTTTATATGCTAGTTTCCATTTCTCTCTTCAGGTCTCTTCATCACCATCCTCTCCCCCTGGTTCTCTCCTTAACCGCATCCCTTTAGCACTGACCATCACAGAACTAAAGTACACTTTTGTTTCATTAATTGGATTGGAAATGATGGTCTCTATTCTTAAGTTCATTTCAGTAGACCATTTTAAATCTTTCTAAAAATTGTTTTTTAGTATGTGACTCTCAATTTATTATTTTTTTAAAGTTGACCCTGGGAGCAAAAACAGATAGTCTCTCTTGTTCTAAAAGGAAAAGAAATGGGCCTGACAGAGTGTTGTGTTGGGGGAGCATTTAAATCTTGAAAATATCACGAAAAGGAGAGAAAAAGCGTAAATACAAATCAGAAAAAATAAAATAAAATTTTTAAATGTAAAAGCTCCCCAACTTTAGTCAGATACCTGAAAAGGTCATGGGGGGGGAGTAAAAGATGAAAAGCTCAACATGTACTTTTATTGCATTATCCAATTCTAGAGTGCAGCTGAAAACGTTATATTGGGTATTTTCTTTCAACACCAAATGCCTTAAAGACACTTACTTCTACATTCCTTATTTTTTAAATGTTTAAACTTTCTATGATTTTATTTCTGTAATCAGAAAGAAAATGACCCTTTTTCCTTTTTAAGTACTGTGGTGCTGTTTATAAAGCAGCAACTTCTTCACAACTTCTCTTACACGGTTCCAGATAACACCTCAACATTCAAATCACCTGGCAAAACAACAAAGAATCTAAGAATATAAACCAGGAAAAAGGTATCTCTCCTTCTCATAATCCTTAAAGTGTTTCTATCTTCTATGAAATCCTATCATTGCCTCTACACACATAAAATGCTATTTCTGACAACAAATTAATAGTAAAATGCACTTTAAAAGAAAGAAAGCCCACCGTCAATTTTGTATAAATATAATTTTTATCAGTGGAAGCCAACCAAATGCTGACTTTAAGAGTAATGACATTAGCCCGGGCTGCCCTGAGCACGGGCCTGGGAACCAAAGGGTCACTGGTTCGATTCCCAGTCATGACACGTGCTGGGTTGTGAGGGCAACCACTGTTTCTCTCCTTCTTTTTCTCCTTCCCTTCCCCTCTCTCTTAAAAAGAAATAAATAAAATATTTTTAAAAATAAAAGTAATGACATTAAGTGCTGTGTGGCTCATTTGGTTGGAGCAGTCATCTCATCACAGAACAAAAGGTTGGGGGTTTGATTCCCGGTCAGGACTGAACCTAGGCTGCAGGTTTGATTCCCTGCCTGGGGCACACATGGGAGGCAACTCATCGATGTTTCATCTTTCATACTGATGTCTCTCTTTCTCTCCCCATCCTCTCTCTTTAAAATTGATAAACATTTTTAAAATTTTTAAAGAGTAATGACATTAAAATACGAGAAATTGTAGATCCAGAAACTTCGAAGTTTCTTTGAATTTTTTGCTCATCTCTTCCTAACACAAGGAAATTATCATAATATGCTTGATATCAAATTTGTTATCCGCCCAATTTAGACCAGGTGCCTTAGTGTCACGGAAAGAGAAGCTCATGACTTTAAGGAAAATGAAAAAACAAACACACAGGGCAAGGAGCCACAGAAGTGCAGCAACCCCAAAGACACGAGCCACTGGGCTTACACTCATAAAAGTCACACGAAGCTATTTCCCTGCCTGACATACAATGAGATTTGACAACAGCATCCCGACCTCCACCCCTCCCCTTACAAAAGCCTGTCCTGGCCGGAAAGGCCGGCAAAGGCACCCGACACAGGCACAGCGTACACAGTTCCAGGTCAAGTTAGAAGTGAGACCCAGGTTCTGCGGAAAGAAAAAATATTGAGTGTGCGTGCACACTGTGCATACCCTCTCTGGGTAGGGAAAACCAACAAAGATGCATAAATCAACTCAATAAAAACATAACAGCGTGCACCCACACCCCTCTCCCCAAGCCTGATCCGAAGAGCGGGAGAGCACGCAGAGGTCCAGGCTGCGGGAGGAGACCCGTCCACACCTACCCAGGAGAAGTGCAGAGGACCCAGACCAAGCCAGGGAGCAGGAGCATAGGGGGCTCATTCTGGGGAGATGGAGGTGCAAAGATGCACCCCAGCGACTCACCTGCCCGGGCGCGCGGAATACAGCGCAGGACCGGGCCGGGGAACAGAGGGAAGAGCGACACGCAAACCCCTCACCTGGCAGAAGCACCTCTGCGCCGCCGTCTCCGGGGGCTGCTGCCCGCCCTGGCCTGAGCGGAGCAGGCACACGGCGCCCAGGAGGCCGATCAGGAAGCCCCAGCGGCGGCCCATAGCCGCTCTAGATGCTCGATGCCGCGCGCCGCGCCTCGGAGAACCCAAGATTCGGGAGCAGGCCGTGTGTCCCCAGATGAAGCCCGCGCGGGCCGGCCCTCGCCGGCGCCCCACCTCCGGGCCACCTCCCAGGCCCGCCCTCGGCTCTCCCGCCACTCAGGGACGGCCACCTCCCGGCGGAGACTGCGGACGTGCCAAGGCACCCGCGCCGGCCAGCCGGGGCCTTGGACCGGTTTCCTTCGTCGCGCGTGAGGCTGACGAACGAACCCGCTTCCCGGACCCGCCCGCCAGGCCGCCGCGCGCACCCCCGCACGTCTACTGTCCTAAGCCTAGAGACAAGGCCCGGCTGGCCCGCCCGAAGACCCCGCGCAGTGGTCGGGTCCTTCCCGCCACGCGCGAAAGTGAGACCCGGCGGGTCAGTGTCGTCCTGCAGGGCCCCGCCCCACCGCGCGCTCTCCGGGCCAGTCCTTCGGTATCTTAACGCAAGGAAATCGAACCGTAAGAAATAAGTGTCCCTAGTGTCCCTGGCAGAGCCTTGAAGCTGAAAGGGATATTAGTGATCATCTAGACCCAGAGCTGTGTAAGTAACTTAGATTTTTCTCATCACATCAACAGAACAAAAAGAAACAGATGAAGTTAATCTTAATGATTTACCCAATATGCACAAAACATTTCAGAATATACTCAATATTAAATTATTCATAAAATATTTTTCATTTTTTTCTTTTTATCTGTGAAATCTGGTCTGTATTTTATACGAACCAGCCACATTTCATAGTCAAACTTGGCTGCGTATGGGGAAGTAAAGGTGGAGACTATGCTCGCTCTCACTGTGTAAGAGGAAACAGGCCCGGGGAGGTGAGATGATCTGAGCCGGGACTGAGAGCTGGGTAGTGGGTGGAACCAGGTCCTCTGTTTCCCGGTCAGGAGACTAGCCTATCAGCTTTTTGTTGTTGTTTTTAAGAAAATTTTAACGTGAAACTGGAAGGCTTCCCAACATCTTACACATTAAAAGTTCAAGTATTTCAGATTACCTGTTTTTCTAAGCCTTTTTTTTTCAAGCCATCATTTAATGGAGTAGTTTAGGATATGGTAGGCCCAAAGTAAGTATTGCTTCTATTTTCCAGCTGAGAGAAACAGGCATAGAAACTTAGATATTCCTTACTTAAACCGCCTAGCCTACGTTCTGTCCACCACTGCCAAGCAGACTGACATGTATGTAAAAAGTCACCAACCATCTGTGAGCCTGGTGGGCTTGAGAAGCTGTGATTCTAATATCTACAACATGCCACAATGTAGGTACATATGAGTACAGTCTCCTTCTTTACCTAAAAGTTCTTTTCGTTATAAATGTATACAGATCCTACTTATCCCTCTAGGGCTATACCCAGCTCAAACTCACTCTTCTATGTGCTCTTCCTGGTTTTCTCCGCAACCAGTTTGGGACTTACTATGTAATGATTCATGAAATTTTCTACTTTATGTTTCTACCACTGAAATGTAATCTCTTTAAACTCCTTAAACAGGGATTATGACTCAAACATGCCTAGTGGCATCCAGAGATCTTCACATGGAGCTTCTGTGCACATGCTTATAAAATGAATAAATGTTCTTCATGTAGCCACAGTATCAATACCTGAAGATTAGGCCATCAAAATGAGACACAATATGAAAAAGGAAATTAAATGAATAAAGCCTAAAATTGCAGAGGGAAACAGTGCAAACATGAATCAGCTCTGGATTTCACCCTGATGCAATAGGCTGTAATTTGGAAGAGTTTTAAAGTATCAGTGTCCCCAGAATGAAAGCTCTGTTCCATAAGACTCAAACTCTTTCCCAGAACAAACCCCTAGCAAACTTATAATCAGAAACAATCACCATATAAGACAACATTTTTACTTTATTATCCTTTTTAGCTTTATTGAGATCTGATTGACAAGTAAATTTGTAAGTTATGTAAAGTGTACATGGTGGTGATTTTAGTATGCATATATGTTGTGAAATGATTCCCCCTATAGAGTTAATTAACACATCCATCATCTCACACATTTAACATGTTCCCGCCTTGGTGAGAACATTTAAGTTCAACTCTGTTAGCAAATTTCAATTATACAATACAGTGCTATCAACTATAGTCACATGGTATACATTAGATCCTCATACCTTATCTTATAATTGAAAGTTTGTACCCTTTACCAACCTCTTCCTGTTTTCCCCATCCTCTAGCCTCTGGAAACCACTTTTCTATTCTGTTTCTATGAGTTCTACTTTTTAAAGTGATTATTCCACATATAAGTGATAGCATGTAACATTTTTTTTGTTTTTCTCTGTCGGGCTAATTTCACTTAGCCTATGACCCTCAAGTTCCACCCATTGTTGTAGCAAATGGCAGAATTTCCTTCATTCTCATCGGTGAATAATAGTCCATTGTATGTGTGTATACCACAGCTTCTTTACCCATTTATTGCCAGACACTGAGGTTGTTTACAGATTTGGCAATTGCGAATAATGTTGCAATGAACATGGGAGGGCAGATATCTGTTCAGGATCGTGGTTTCGTTTTCTTTGGATATATACCCAGAAGTGAGGTTGCTGGGTCTTACTTTATTTTCTTGATAATTATAATTTTTCCTTTCAGGTTTATAAAAGATTTTAGAATGTGTAAAATACAGTTTATACAAATTCAGTAACCAGCACTGACATTTCACAGAGAATCCTTCAAGTCAGACCTTTTTATGAGTTTACTTCTTCAAGGTGCCTACTGTGGCAACCATCTCATCTTGCTTGTGTTAGAGCCTATGAAATAAATGATTAGTCATTCAATAACTCTTTAAGGAGCACCCACAGGGTACATAGTTCAATCTTTTATTTCTTCAAGTCCAACCTCCCCTCTATTACAACTTTGCCAAACGACATTAAATCTTTCAGAGACAGACAAGGCTACAACTTTGTTGTTCTAATACTAGTCATTATAACAATAACATGACTTAGATGTAATGTGCACAGCATTTCTTGATGGAATTCTGATTACTGTGTAAATAACAGCTTTTTTTTTTTTTTAATGACCAAAACCGGAAATAACTTGAAATGAGACATGAAGATTTCTGTGGGAAGCTTTCTAGTACCTAATCATTTTCTGGCATTTAATGGACTGGGCAGAAATAATTTAAAGAAAAAAAAGTTGGCCAAGGAAAAGGAATATTATGGCACACAAGAGGAAGAAAGGCTAAATAAAAACCTGAAAGTTTGGTGCTGATACTTGATTAGATCTACTTATTTAATTAAGTTATTAAATATAAATACACACATAGTACATTGCTCTACTTTCCTCTCAGGATGCTTGAGATCATCTGAGTTGAAGAGACATGCCACCTAAGCTCTATCTTTACCTTCATTATTTAGGGGATGTTCCTGAAAGAGCAAGCTACATATAGTAAATGACTTCACTTCTTAACTCCCATTCACACCTTAATCCACTAGGCAATCTTTTTCCAACACCACCCTCCTGAAACTCCTCTTTACCTGACCACATTGCCAAGTCTAATGACCATTTTTCATGACATCATGAAATGTCTGTTGCATTTTGACAACGCTGATTCCTCCCTCCTTCAAGTAAATTTCCTTTGTACCTAACACTCCAGATTCTCCTTATATTTCTCACTGATATTATTTCACTCTCTCTTTCCCAAGCTTTCCCCCAGCCCACCTCTAAGATGCGAGTGTTCCCCAGGGTTCTCACCTTTGTTTAGTGCTCTTCTCCATCTATATTTGCCCCTGAAGAAACTTGCCCGATCTCGTAATTTTAAATACCTCTTCTATACTGATGACTCCCAAATCATTTTTCCAGTTTGGATAGCTCCCTTGAGCTTCAAACTCCAACTGCCTGTTGGACACATCCATCTGGTTTTCTCAGGTGCAGTCACACTGCCGTCCACATCTAGACACCTAGAAAGCAGGAAGCCATCTTCAGTTTCCTCCCTCTCTCCTCCCATGACCTGTTGGTTCACCAAGTTCTACCGGTTCTGTCTTCTATTTATCCTTTCCTTTCCATCTTCACAACCAAGGACTTAGCTTCAGCCCTTGTTGTCACTCACCTGATTTACTGCCACATTTCCTTAACTGATCTCCCAGCCTCTGGGCTAGTACACCTCAAAAAACAGCCTCCATGCTGGCCTGTTTTATCAAAACTGTAAATCTGACCACATCACACCTCTATTGGAAATTTTCAATGCCCTGATTGTTTGAGGAATAAAATTTAAGATTTTCAGCATGACATTCAAGGTCCCCATGATCAGGCCCCACCTACTCCCAGCTTCATATCCAGCACCTCTCACTGCAGGCCGGTGAACCTTATCAATTTCCTGTATGGACCTTGTTTCCAGCCTCCACATCTTTGCTCAACCTGTTGCCTGAAATGTTTCCTACCCTGTCCCACACACATCACCTTCACTTCATTTGGCTCCCTCCCTAACCTCTCCTCTGTAGTTGGATTAGATTCCTGTAGGGTCACATAATTGTGCTTGCCACATGAAACGACATACTATGTTTATGTATAGGTTTTCCCCATTCAACAGATGGGTAGGGAACTTGCCTTGGTAGTTTCAGGTTCCCCAGTACTTAGCATTGTGTATGTGCTTTACAGGATGGCTTCTGAATGAATTAATGAGTGTACAAATAAATTAGCAAACTAACAAACTTGAAAAGATAATAACAGCATGAGATGTCAGGGCAACGTGTGATTATGATTCAAACAAATCCTATCAGCTGAGAGGCAAAGCCATCATTTCGGGCAGAAGTCATTGTGGACTGAGGAGAGAACACAATAGGATTGGAATCAACAGGAGAAAATTCACAAAAAGTATGATTGTGGAAAAACTATGACAAAGTGGGGGCACAACTACAAGATGATTCATTAACACAAAAGTTATCTAAAATTCATTCAGAAAGCATTTGAAGATCAGGATATTCAGTCCAGAAACAAGAGTGGCTACAAACACAGGGACTCTATGTAGCACAATTCCAAGGAGAAGGGCAAAAGAGAGTTCTGAAATAAATAAAATCAAAGTGGATTAAGTAAAGTCCTTCCAGGCTGAATGTTAAAACTCCTCCCCTACCTCCAGTAGACCACCTGTAAGGCTCAGCTCCAAAACTGCAGGTCTTGTACTGTACACACCTGCTTTCCTCTCACCCCATCGGGCCTGACCCCTCCTCTCCCATCTGCAAAGGGGTGAAGAATTCTTCTAGGAATAAACAGTGGCATCAAAAACAACAGAAACAGCTGACTCTTCCCACTCACACACTCGGAATTCTACTGCATTTTTATTTTAGTGCCTCTATGACCAGAAAAACAAGGCTGGCCAGATTTTAGGGAAAGCCTGAAATATGAAATAGAGAGACCAAACGCAATAAGAAAAAAGGAACTTTGAGGAAACAAAAAGAGAAGAAAAGGACAAACAAAAAGCTGTCATCAATGTCATCAAAAACATAACAGGATTTTATAAAAAGGAACAATCAGACGACATGACAGAATTCTTAGAAGTAAATATATGATAGCCAAAATAAAAAAAGTTTCAACAGAATCTTTAGAAGAAATATTGAGGAAATCTCAATAGATACTAGAATAAAAAGACAGATAGAAATAGATGAGAAGAGATGGAACAAGTAGAGGATTAATTCAAGGAGAACAGGGTCTGACTAATAAGAGTACCACTAAGAGAGAACAAAAGGGGATAATTTTGGAATTCAAGAACATAGCTCAGATTGAAGGATGGCTGTCTAGGTGGTAGGGCACACCGAGTGCCATTCTGGGGTGGGAAAATGCCCCTAACAGAGATAAAAACTTTCAGAAAGAAAAACAAAAATTGTGGTCCCTACAAAGAATTCAGATTCAGAAAACCAACTATAAAAGCACCGGAAGCTACAGGACAATGGAGCGGGGTCTTCAAAACTCTGAGAGAATCCTATAGCCAGTCAAATTATTAGTAAAATATGAGAATAGAATTAGGATATTGTTAGCTATGAAGAATAATGTACATCTTTAAATCCTTTCTCAAAAAATTACTGAGAGGATATGATCCAAACAAAGGAGGAAACAAGAATGAGCAGACCTGGGTATCAGAAAAGCGAAGATAACACACAAGAGAAGAGTTAAAGACGTTCTAGAAGAGAGCTACGCAACAGCCCTAGAGAGCCCAGACTAGAGCAAGAGGGCTGAGGCCTCCCAGCGGAGTGCCTCTGGGTCAAGCATGGGACTGGAGGGACACCTAATGGTCTGACTTTCTGAAAACCATTATTCAGAGGGAATTTACAATAGTATTGTAAAGTTGGGAAGAAAAAGTGAGTTTAAAAAAAAACAAGCCCATTGTTAAAATGAGGTAGGTTTCATTCCAGGAAGTACAAAACAATTTCACAATAAAGCAGATCTAACTATAGCATATTACTTGACTTACATCATCCCACAGAACACAAATATTGGATAGTGATTTAACCAAGACTTGTATATATTGTATGTATGGAGGGTGAAGGTAGGGAAAGTGTATACCTGGAGTGATACAGGGATGCTAAATCTTTATCTTCCTTATGAGGAAATCAAAAGATAAATCCTAAAATTGATCTATCAAGAAATAGCAGTATAAGCATATTATGTAGAAATAGGGAGATAAGTATAGAAAAAAACACGTTCAAGAATTGGGAAATGGGATTCGTGTAGATAGGGTGGGGTAGTAGACTCCTCTTTTTTAACCTAGGCCTTGTAGGACTTTTTTTTTTTTAAAGAAACTATCTTTGTGCATTACTTTGATTAAAGAAGAGTTATTCAAAAAGCCTAGAATTCTAACTTTTATCCCTACCTCAACATCTTCTTACTGCTTAGCCATAGAAACACTTAATTAAGTGCATTCTGGCAGATATTTGGGGATAGGTACTTAGGATGACAAATTTCTGAAGACTTAAGTGTTGTGGCTGATGTGTGAGCAAAAGTAGTTGCTACTTGCCTATCTGCTACTATTTCCGAGTTTCTATCTAGAAAAATATCAGTTCCTGCCTGATTAGTTCTCTATCACTGTACAGCAATTACCACAGAACTTAATGGCTGAAAACAACAAACATATATTGTCTCACAGTTTTTGTTGGCCAGCAATTCAGAAGCGGCTGAACCGGGTTATGTGACTCAGTTTCTAATGACGTTGCAATCAAGACTAGGGCTTCAGTCACCTAAAGGCTTGCCTAAAGCTGAAGGCTCTGCTTGCTTCCAAGAGGGCTCACTCACATGGCTGCTGGCAGGAGGCCTCAGTTTCTTGCTGGCTGTCCCTTGACATGTGGGCTTCTCCATAGATCTGCTGGTGTGACCTCATCACGTAACAGCTGGCTTCCCCCAGAGGGAGTTATCCAATGGAGAGTGAGGAGCAGGCCCCAATGCCTTTTATTATCTAGTCTCTAGTTGTATACTGTTACTTCCAATTTATTCTGTTTGTCCAGAGCAAGTCACCAGACTTGGGGGTTGGGAGGAGGGGGTGGGAATTAAGCTCCACTTCCTGAAGTGGGAAATATAAAAAAAAAAATTGTGCACATATTTTAAAACCACAACATCCATCAATGTTACATTATAGTTAAGTAGATTAGGAGACTATCCTTAAATAATTTTTTGAAGATTTAAATCTATGTCATCGTTTGTTATTATATCTCTTTTAATGACCCCCCCCAATAGGTTAGCCCTACTCTCTCACATCTCTTCTACTCTATGATAGTGTAACTTTTTGAGTACTAATGACATTTCTTAGTCTTTTTTTAAAATCTCTGCTCACCTCTCATGGTGTCTGACATACATATTTACTCATTCAATTATATATATATTTATATATAAATATATATATATATATATATAATGATGGTTATATATACATATAGCCATCTTCTGGGGAATACAATAATGAGCAAGAAATAGTCACAGTCCTGTTTTCCTGGGACTTATAGTCTACCAGGAAAAGACACTAACCATTTAATCACACTTATAAGTGTATAATTAAAGACTGAAGTACATTTTCTGAGGAAGAGGAATCCAGTCTTACAGGTACATATAAAGAAGAAACAGGGTTGTTCTGATGCAGCGCTGGGGAAAATAGACAGTTTCATCTGTAGTTGGAATTTTGCCAGATGAGTGAGAAAAAAAGAACATGAGTCAAGGGAGTTTAAAATATTGGTACATTATGTTGAAATAGCACATTAGTATGTGTTTATACATAATTATTGAATTTTTTTTCTCTGCCTCATCCTCCCTTGGTTATTTCTTGATGTCAGAGGTGCTATATTTTGGTATAGATGGACTGACTCGTTTCACCAGAATAGTGGCAGCTGAGTGGGAAAGGGACTATTTCTGTTCAGCCCATTTTCCTTGTTTATTGTCAGCGGCAATTCCCAGTTATATTTAAAAAAAACGGAATAGAACATTGACACAAACACATGTAAGATTTTTTCCTAATAAGTTTGAAGACATTGTTTATGTGAGTTTGGTAACTCAATTCACATAAATTTACACTTTATATGTATAGATAGGATATACCTATTTAAACTCAAACATTCAGGGCCAGTGGATAGGATGACATCACGTGGACTCTATTTAGGGAATTTGACTGATTCTATAAGAACAATGATAAATTCTCCCCAGGAACAATACTGGGAAATGGTACAGCATTAGGGATCTGTACTGCAAAACTTGAGGTCATTACTACTTTGAAAATAAAAATTTAAAATAACGCTATTGAATGCTTACTATGTATCATACATTATGTTAATAGCTATAGGCACACTATCTTATTTAATACTCATAACATCCCTATGAGATAGATACATTTCTTATGCTCATTTTACAGAGTATTGAGAGATTAACTTGTCCAAAAATACAGAAATCTGAAAGACAGTTCTATCAGACTTCAAATTCCTGACTCGGCCTACTGCAGCTGCTTTATCTTGTGCCCACATCTCCATAACCCATGGCTTTCTGCTGTCATTGACCTCCTTTCTGTTCCTGGAAGTGAGCCAAGCTCTTCTTCCCCTCACAATCTTTGCACTTGCTGTTTTCTTTGGAAGATTCTTCTCCAGTTTGTTGCTCAACTGGGTCCTTATTTCAGATATCTGGTCTAAATTAGTTCTCCTCACCTTGCTCTATTCCATTACCATGTTTTATTTCCATTAAAATATAGTACTTATTACACTCTGAAATTATTTTTTTAATCTCCCCACTATATTGTACCTCTATCACTGAATAAGTGAATGAGATAGCCTAATCCGTCTGTACCTGGAGGTCCTGGATAGTAATATTGTGTTATACCGATAAGCCATCGAAGCTCTATATAGACAGATTGCACATTCCCTGCTTCACTCCCATCTTAGCTTATTACAAAGTGTTCTGTGGTTCCAGGGCAGCAGTGACTCAAGAATAGCAAGGCCTCTCAGAATGACGAGAATAACAGCACCCTGCTTTACCCAGCCCCACCAGCAGGGGACAGTGTGGCGGGAGGCTTCCTTTCGGCGCACGTCGACGCCTTACGTGAAAGAAGACGCAGTAGTGGGAGAGGTGGAGTAGAGAGGCGGAGCCAACCGGAAGGGGCGGGATCGTCCACAAACCCGCCTTTTCCAAGGAGGCTCTTCTCCCTTTCCCCGCCCCTTCCCCCCGCCCGGGCGGCCATGGCCATTCCCGGCATCCCCTATGAGCGACGGCTTCTCATCATGGCGGACCCTAGAGATAAGGCGCTTCAGGACTACCGCAAGAAGCTGCTGGAGCACAAGGAGATCGACGGCCGCCTTAAGGAGTGTGAGTGCATCTTTCTTTCCACGTAATCTCGTGCCCGAACCCTCTTTGGTCTCTGACAAAGCGGAGGCCTTTGGCCGAGCCCGGCAACCTAGCTCTGGCCATGGGAAGGCCTCGGTCCAGGGACAAGGCGCTTTGTCATCGGGCCCTGAGATTGGGAAGCAAAGCCCCTTCGGCGTGAAGATGGCCCAGTCTGGGCCAGGTGACAGACCATTCCTGAGATGGAATTGAAAGAGGACTAGAGGAGGCTTGGGGAAGAAGCGGGCCAGGGATGCTTCCCAGGTTGGGGTGCAAAGAGGGCAGTGCTGCTGGAGTCCCGGCACCGGGAGAAGGGAAGAGACTTAGGTCAAGAAACTTCAAGCAAGAGATGAGACTCGGGTAGTTGGTGTGTTAGTGGAGTGGAAAGCCGCCCACGGAGCTTGAGGAGTCCATCCGTCATAATAATCCTCCTCGTGTTTTCCTGTGCTTTGAGTTGTACTGCATGCATCAGGCACACAGGTTTCCTTTAACTGCTGAGCTAAAATTTTTAGGGCACTTACATTTTTTTCATAGTGCACCTTTTTTGAAAAGCCTGAGTAGTTGAATTAAATGAAGACCATAGTCATATAACTGCGGAGCACTCCACCTGTGCCCTTATTAGGGTAGAAAATCAGAGAGTAATAATCCATGTGAGTAGGTGAAGAGACTAGAGAGAGTCAGATTTATCCCTGGCTGGTGTGGGTCAGTGGATTGAGTGCCAGATTGGGAACCAAAGGATCGCAGGTTCTATTCCCAGTCAGGGTACATGCTGGGGTTTCAGGCCAGGTCCCCAGTAGGGGACCCTCCAGAGGCAACCACACATTGATGTTTCTCTCCCTTTCTCCCTCCCTTCCCCTCTCTAAAAATAAATAAATAAAAGGTCAGACTTCTATCATTTGTATTTGTAGTCACAAATCCGGAAGTGTCAGTGTCGTATCTGCTAGGAGTGTAACCTAAAATGTGCTCAAACAACTAAGTGTTGTCAATTTAAAAAGTAAAAATATGATGCTGTCTCATAGCATTTCGTTTTTACATGTCACCTACAAGCCTCATAATTTCTTTTGTGTTTTGATATAGTAGCTATAAAAATTATGTAAAGTGAAGTAGACAAACTTAACTGAGACTTAGCAACAAACTCACTGATTATTGTTTAATTAAAAATGTTTACATTATATTATTTCAGTAAGGGAACAATTAAAAGAACTTACCAAGCAGTATGAAAAGTCTGAAAATGATTTGAAGGCCCTACAGAGTGTTGGGCAGGTAGGTAATGGAGTTTGTGGGATATAAGGGGCGATGGTAATTGCTTTTTTAGCTCTTAGCAAAAGGTAATCCTTTTTTTTTCTACTTAGATTGTGGGTGAAGTACTTAAGCAACTAACTGAAGAAAAATGTAAGTGGATTAATTGGTGAAGAAAAAAGAGTAGACTCTCTCCCTCCCACCACCAACTTTTGAAATGCTTATTATTCTAATGACAATAGTGAAGGTAGATGCTATTCTTGCATAGACTTAATTTTCTTTCAACTATGTATTATCTTCTTGGAGGACAGGAATAACACTCATCCTGCCACCAGTGTTAATTTTTACTTGCTATTTTAAATTTTTTTCTTTCATTTTCTTTC
This sequence comes from Desmodus rotundus, assembly GCF_022682495.2. NCBI lineage: Eukaryota > Metazoa > Chordata > Mammalia > Chiroptera > Phyllostomidae > Desmodus > Desmodus rotundus. Next base: position 100,163,587 of record NC_071393.1, read on the forward strand.
TCTAGTCATTGTTAAAGCTACAAATGGACCAAGATATGTTGTGGGTTGTCGTCGACAGGTAACACTTAACATTTGTAATAGTTGCTTGATAATTCGCAAAAGTACTTTCATATAAGTTATTTAATTCTTGAGGTAAGCAGGTGAGGTAGTATGCTCATAACTCACAAAGGTGATTTGTTAAGATGTAACTAATTATTAGCAAAGTCTGAACTCAACCCATGGGGTTTGACTCTTAGTATTCTCTATTTCTATTGTACTGAGCTGTCTCAGTCGGTTCTATAAAACTAGAAATCAGAGACTTTTAGAACTAGAAAATATCTCAGATCATTTTATTTTAATGTCTTTTTTTGGAAGGGGATTTAAAAGGATTAAACCCTATCAAATAACTATGTTTTATATTTAAATATTCAGAAATGTTACTTACAGACTGTACTATAGCTTAAATTGATTTTGTATGAATTCATTTAAATTTAAAAAAAATTAGAATAGGCAAATTGAAATAACTCCACATTTTATTTTGCAGTCATCAAAAATGCCACCAAATGTTTTTAAATTATTGGTAGCCTCTGAAACCAATTTATGTATTGCCCTATTTATTCTCTAGGAAGTATCCTTAGGGCATACTTATAAGTTCATTGGGAAGAGCTTTCTCTGAGTATTTGTTATATCACGTTTAGGTTTTAAAACATTGATACAACATGGGTGTAGAATGGAATTTAACCCTGGGACTAATTCTAAGTTTAGGATTTTGCCGAGCATGTAAGTAGGATGACATTTTCTAAGTCAAAGTATTAGATGCCTAGTCTGACACAGGATTTTTATGTCCTTTTTAGGGCCCTCTGGATGCCAAAAGTTGGCCTTTCCAAGATATTTCATGGTTGTGTGAGGGCAAGGGAATATTTGAAAACTGGAATATTTGGCCCTGGCCAGTAGCCTAGTTGATTAGAGAATCATCCCAATATGCCAAAGTTGTAGGCTCGATTCATCTGTTAGGGCACATATAAGAATCAACCAATGAATGCATAAATAAGTGGAATAACAAATTGAGGTTTCTCTGTCTCTCCCCTCACTCTCTCTTATCCTTCCTTCCCCCACCCCTCTCTGCCTCACTTCCTCTTTTAAATCAATAAATAAAAAACAACAAACAACTGGAAAATGTTAAAAAATCCAGAGTATAGCTTTGGCTAGTGTGGCTCAGTAAATTGAGTGCCAGCCTGTGAACCAAAGGGTGGCTGGTTCTATTTCCAGTCAGAGCACGTGCCTGGGTTATGGGCCAGGCCCCCAGTTGGGGGCGTGTGAGGGGCAACCAATGAATGTATCACACACCCTAATGTTTCTCTCCCTCCCTTTCTCCATCCCTTCTCCTCTCTCTAAAGTTAAATAAATTAAATCTATAGTAAAAAAAGAAAAGAAAAACCAGAGTATATATTCCTATAGATGTAGATGACCTCCCTCAGGGACCGTGACCAGGACCAAGCCCACAATCCAGGCATGTGCCCTGACTGGGAATTGAACCAGTGACCTTTCTTTCTGCGTGATAGTGCCCTGCCAACTGAGCCACACTTGTCAGGGCTTTTTCTTTTTTGTGGGTTTTTTTTTTTTTTTTTTTAATTTATTGATTTTAGAGAGAAAGGAGAGAAGAGAGGAGAAGGAGGGAAACATACAATTTGTTGTTACACTTTTTTATGCATTCATTGGTTGATTCTTATATGTGCTCTGACCTGATTGAACTTGCAACCTTTGAGTATTGGGCCAATGCTCTAACCAACTGAGATACCTGGCCAGAGCTCACTTAACAGATTTCTGTATAACTGCTTTGGCACTAGTTGCCAAAGTCGCGGTCCTAAAGTGCCTGAATCAAAATAATGAGCAGAACTATATTAAATAGTGAGATTTTGAAGGTAAAATACTAAAGGCCATTTCTTCTTCAAAAATAAGGTCATTGCCACCTCAAACTTTGTGTATTAGTGATTTCACATTTCACTATCTGATTGCTTGAGTAAAAGGGGCAGATGGAAATAACATTGAATTATAACATTTATACCCTCTGCTGGCATGGTGTTTATAACCTAATACTAGTGTTCTCTCTGAAGGGTAAAAATGATTGTCTTCTAAATGTTTTGCTCTTATTAGAGTATTATTCCCCTTTTTAAGTGTTTATGTAACTCCTTTTGTTGTACAAAATTAGCTTGACAAAAGTAAGCTGAAGCCAGGAACAAGAGTTGCTTTGGATATGACTACACTAACTATCATGAGGTAAGCTTTTTATTCTGTATAGTCATTTTTAGAGAGGGAAGATATGTTTTTTGAGATCACTGAATATTTTGTCATTTTTTTCTTTTACTAATTCCTAATTAATTTAAACATGTATTTTTATATTTTTATAAAAATCACCAACAGGTGTTTGCTCAAGCAGGTCATTTATACTCTATCTGTAGGCTGAGAGAAAATACATTTTTAAAAGAAAAATACTTGTCATCACAGATATTTGCCAAGAGAGGTGGATCCACTGGTTTACAACATGTCTCATGAAGACCCTGGGAATGTGTCCTATTCTGAGATTGGAGGGCTATCAGAACAGATTCGGGAATTGAGAGAGGTTGGTAATATATGCTTTGTTTTCTGAACTTAACAATAAATAGTATTTCTTTAAAACTCTTGACTCTTGAAGGGGCCCTGCCTGGTGTAGCTCAGTGCATTGAGTGTGGGTATACGAACCAATGGGTTGCTGGTTGGATTCCCAGTCAGGGCACATGCCTGGGTTGCAGGCCAGGCCCCCAGTAGGGGGCATGCCAGAGGCAACCACACACTGATGTTTCTTCCCCTTTCTTTCTCCCTCCCTTCCCCTCTCTCTAAAAATAAAATAAATAAATAAAATCTTTTTTTAAAAAAAGACTCCTGAAGGGAGAAAGATGATGAAAAATTACTTTGTCCAGATAGTGGTTACTGAATATTATACATTTAATATTCTTGCTGAGAGAAGAATAGCACTAAATATCTAGCTGTGAAAAGTATAGGTGTTTGTTAGTGTGGAGATAATTTGGTGTTAGAAAAATCCTGCTCTTTTTGACAAAGAAGAAAATAACTAAGAATAATTGATATAATACAATGCTCATGACATTTGCGATTTTGATTATCATAATAGGTCACTTAGGTCAGAGCACGCTTGGATAACATGTGTAATGTAGTTTTTCCTATAACCTTATTAGTGTTAGCTTCCCACTCATAGTAAAGTAAGTTACCTGTGTCCTAAATATATTTTATTTCGGTAGAGCTGTTTACCGTTGTTTAAGGAAGTTACTGGCTGTAGGGTGGCTTAAACCTTTTAAGCTCTTAGGTGAAGAATTTAATCAGGGTTGCCTTGCTTGATAGCACGGGTGTCTTCTTAACAGTTCTCCATAAAGCACATTTATTGTCCTATTGATTTCATACTAATTTAGGATGGAAATATTTAGGAATAAATGAAGACATTTATTTGGAATGTCTTCATTCCAAAGACATTCCAAATGGTTTGGAATGGTTTACATCATCTGATTTAAGTCCTAAGCCAGTAGTTTTCAGACCTCAGTATATTAAATTTTTTGGAACTCTTGCTAAGGATATAGATTGCTAGGCCTTCTGCATGGTTTTGATGTAGTAGAGTGGGGGTGGGACAAAGGAGTTAGCATTTAAACAAGCATTCCAGGTATTCGTGTAACCAAATTGTTTTTTGACCAAGATTGAGGAAGCACTGGCCTGAGTATAAATTAAAGCCTATTCTCACTTTGTAGTTAATGAAAGGTCAACAGAGGACGAAAGTGCTTCGTGGAACAGTAAAACCTTGTCTTTTACAGTGATTTGCCACATCAGGCACAGGAGCAGAAAGAATCCCTCCCTCTTTCTCACACACACTGACCACATGTGCACACAGTAGGCTTTTCCATCTGCATACACTTCAGAATATTGATCTCACACTTTTAGCTTGTCTTAATCACACCTTCTGTACACAACTATGCAATAGAAGTTGATCACCAAGTTGTTGGTATTATAAAGAGTTTAAATTGGGCAGTCAAACCCTCAGTTTTTCTATTCTCATTTTCTTTCCTTGAATCAGTCTTAGGACCTTGAAAGCAGAATATGTGGTTCTTTTAAGGCTGCTATGACAAAATGCCAATGTGTGAAAATTTTATATACTTTCTTTTCATAGTGGCAGTTATAACACCATATTTCCCCATTTCATAATTTGTGTTGTATTCCCAAATGCAAAAATCTTCTGATTTTTATTTTTTGAATAGCTGATTTTTTGTAGTGTAATTTTTTCATTGAGGCATAATTTGTATTCATTAAAATGCATAGATTTAAAGTGTACAATTCACATGTGTTTTGACAGATTATATGCCTGTGTAACCATCACTCTAGTCAAGTGTATGGTTTGTTAAAATAACCACACAGTTTTTAATTAATCTAAAAACATTAAACTATTTTTAGATGTAAGAGATATCTGAAGAAAACCCTGTAATATAGTTTTTCATAACATGGAATTCTAGATCTATTATGAATTATGATGTGTATACCTAACTATACTTTACTTAAAATATTTGAAAGTGTATCAGAATCTTTACCAACTACTTAAGAAGTGTGCAACTTCTTTTCTAGGTGATAGAGTTGCCTCTTACAAATCCAGAATTATTCCAGCGTGTAGGAATAATACCTCCAAAGGGCTGTTTGCTATATGGACCACCAGGTTGGTATTGAATTATGTCCACCTCACTAATGAATGGAGGAATAAAAAAAATGTAAGTTAGAAATTTAACTGGGGCAGTTCCAACCTCCACATTGTTCAGAGTAAGAAGAGATGAGAGATGTGTGTCTGCTGTTCTCTCAGCATACTTAGTACTCTAGTGCCTTATGGGATCTGTAGTTGACCCTGGAGCAACATGGGGTTGGGGGCACTGGCCACCCCCCACACGGTCGAAAATCTACATGTATCTTAAGATTCCTGTAAAACTTAATACCCTTAGTATCCTCAGGGATTGGTTCTTAGACCCACAGGGATATCAAAATCTTTGGATGCTCAAGTCCCTTACATAAAATGGCATAGACCAACGCATACAGTTGGCCGTCTGCATGCACAGACCTCCAACTATGGATTGAAAACAATACAGATGTTTTTTGGAAAAAAATCCAAATATTAGTGGACCCGCACATTTCAAACCCATGTTCAAGGGACAACTATATATCTTAACACACCATGTGATTCTAATGTAATGGTCCTACGTGGTTCACAGACCTCTGGGTGCCCCTGACACACTTTCGGGGAATCTGCAAGGTCAAGCCTTATTTTCATAATGTTAAGGTGTTAGCTACTTTTTCACTGTATTGGTCTGTGCTGATATTGCAAACCCAATGTGGTAAAACTGCTCATGTCATAAAATGAATCAGTTAAGTTAGTGGCATGAAGTGGTGCTCGTAGTCAATGTGGTTTTGACCACTCACTTGGAGTATTTTTTTTTTTTAAGCCAGTTTCACTTTAAAATGTCCTTGGGAAAGTAGTAAAAATTACTTATTATTTTAAAAATTCTACTTATTTATTTTTAGAGAGATGGGAGGGGAAGGAGAAAGAGAAGGAAAGAAACATCAACGTGTGGTTGCCTCTCACGTGTCCCCTACTGGGGGCCTGGCCTGCAACCCACATATGTGCCTTGACTGGGAATAGAACTGGCGACCCTTTGGTTTGCAGGCTGGCACTCAGTCCACTGAGCTATACCAGCCAGGGCAAAATTATTAATGTTATTAAATCTTGATACTTGAATACCATCTTTATTCTGTGTTATGGAATGGAAGATACATATAAAGTACTTTTTTTACATATTGAATAGGATAATTAATCTCTTGTCCAATTACTTCAGTTGCTAGCCGAATTGGCTGAAAGGATAATTTACACACAGTCTGTGGTTATCAGGCTGGTTATTGGTTATTCATACTGATTATTGGTTACCTGGCACAAGTTTTTCAAAAGTGAATAAAGTTAGCGTGTCATGATAAAGAAAACTGACACCATTTGTAGCCAGTGATAAAATTGGACCTTTCAAGGAAAAATTAGAGTTTTTGAAAACTTAATCTCTTACTGTGAGCTTGATAGCTTTCTATACTATGCTAATATTTAAAAAGATGAGATTGGTGGTAATACTAACACGTGTGACTTTCAATGTATAATGAAAAATACCAACATTTCAAAGATTTCCATAACTCACTAAATTAATAGTTTCTAAATATTCAATACTTGATATACAATATCATGCATGGGTAAAAGATCTAGTTAGTGTACAGGACAGATTAATGGATTTTAATGTAACGAAGTTCTGTTGTAGTCTATTTGTACATAGGGTTTGATATATTTCTAAAGTTACTGTATTCAGTATGCTTAAAATAAGATGACAAGGACCATTTTGAGTAAAATTTAAAATTTAATATTCAAAGTAGAAGAACAGTGGAATTTTCACTGGAAATTCTGTTTAGGATATAGCTTCCATTTTGCAGAATTTACTAGCCAAAGGATTATATTCTCAAAAGGCTCTTGAAAGTTTTTTACTTTCCATCTAATTAGGACTTCTTTTGTCATTCCTAGGCACAGGAAAAACACTCTTGGCACGAGCTGTTGCTAGCCAGCTGGACTGCAATTTCTTAAAGGTAAAGGGAAGATTCTTTTTGTAGACGTTGAGATTAAATTTTATTTGAATTATCTTATGTTTACCTTAATGTTTTTTCTTTAATCAGGTTGTATCTAGTTCTATTGTAGACAAGTACATTGGTGAAAGTGCTCGTTTGATCAGAGAAATGTTTAATTATGCTAGGGATCATCAGCCATGCATCATTTTTATGGATGAAATAGACGCTATCGGTAAGAGTAACATCTTTTAAACTTTGTTTTAAACTTTTCTTAATAGTGTTAGGAAATTTTTTTTAAATCTAAAAGAACTTTTTTCCCTTTCCTCTAATTGCTACTTTTATGAAGTAGCAAAATAAATTGGCTGTTATTTTTAAAAAATTCTTAAAGTTTAACCAGTTTTAATGTATAACCTTTGACATTGACAAAATAAGAAATGTTATACCAAAATCATTAATTTTGTCAGTATAATTCTTAATACCTAATTTTCATCTTAATGTTTTTAATAAGACACTATCATATTCTGTCTTTTAAATGACAGTTGTTGAGGAAAAGAATAATGCATATGAGTTTCCATGTAAATTTTTTTAGGTGGTCGTCGGTTTTCCGAGGGCACTTCAGCTGATAGAGAGATTCAGAGAACTTTAATGGAGGTAATATGTGGTAAAGGGGGCTTATGAAGAAATTGATGTTTATTGAATAAATAAGTAATGTCTGATATTTGAAGGTCAAATATGTACAGTAGTTTAAATGAAGAATACACTGGACTGTAAAATTTGAAAATACTGACAGGAATGAACACATTTCTCTTCCACACTCTCAAGTAAGAAAATGACTATTAGAAAATAGTAGGGTTTGAATAACAATAAAATAAAAAAAAAAAAAAAGAAAGAAAGAAAATAGTAGGGGTATCTACAAAATTCCCATTTAATGTGTAGCTGTTATATGTCTTTTGAGCAGACCAGTCAATCAGATATTTAATTGTGTACGGTACAACTTACAGTGTGGGTATGATCTTGCACTAGTTTTATTAAGACACTTTACCAGTAATGGACATAGTAAAACTAGTGTCAATAAATGAGTTATGTATGAGGCTGTTCTAAAAATCACTAACATTTTCCTTTCTTACTTTATTGCTGAGAATGAGAGGAAACTGAATAGTGTTGATAATTGAAGAAGATGGATGATGGGATATCAGCATGTACATAAAGCCTTTCTGCACTACAAAATCTGTGAAAGTAATGGCTAGAGCCCAAATATATTCTCAACTTCTACAAATAGAAGCTAGGTAGCATAGGTAATGCAGTGTCAAATTCTGCCTGAGTATGGGTATTTGAAGATTACTTTTCATAAATTATACTCATTTGCTCAGAAAATAGGCAGTTTTAAAATTAGTTATGGAGTCTCTTAGAGACCTTAAGTTGAGGTATTTTAAAACAACACTGATACTAGTTTTATTCATGTAACTGATGTGTTAGGTAATGTACTTTGGGAAAGAATTAGACGTGTGAGGCTAGCTATATTTTAAAGAGTTTGTTGAATGTGGTTAGGTTTTTCAAAACTTAAGAAAACTTTAAGAATCAAAGGAAATATGGTTACTGTCTCACTATTTCTATGTATAGTAGAATTATTTGAAAAGATATTTAATGGATTATTAAATTTGTAGAAAAATCATTGTATCTGGTTATCCTAATCTAAATTTTATGTCATGCATAGCACAAGCACTTTATATGTTAGATTTTATTATTTTTATCTTTAAAAGTAACAAAAAAAACTTGAATGTTGGAAATCAGATCCACATAGTTTAGTTTTATAATTTTTGACCAGATGGAAACCTTCAGACTTATTAAAACTACCTGATAGCTATAAAAAGGATGGATAGTACATTCCTTAACATAAGAGAATAAAAATAGGATTCCACAAAATGATCATTTTGAAGGTTACATAGCTCTCTGTAGGCAAACATTTCATGGTATTAGGCATATAAAAGTTGTATGTACGTATGTATTTTTTTAATGGCTAGGATGCTTTGTAAAATCTGTTTATGATTTTTATTTATAAATACTTAGTTACTGAATCAAATGGATGGATTTGATACTCTTCATAGAGTTAAAATGATCATGGCTACAAACCGACCAGATACACTGGATCCTGCTTTGCTCCGTCCAGGAAGATTAGATAGAAAAATACGTGAGTTAAGGCCTTTTACCTGTTGTGCATTTCCTTTGTCTTCGTTCAGTTCTCTTTCCATACTTTTTCCTCACCGCTACTTTATTTAAGAAATTAAAACAACAAAAAATGACTACAAAAGAATTTCTTATAATTTCTTATTTTCAGATATTGATTTACCAAACGAGCAAGCAAGATTAGATATATTGAAAATCCATGCAGGTCCCATTACAAAGCATGGTGAAATAGGTAAGGAAATACCTTATTTTTATGTGTATTTATATTTGGTAAATGAAGCAAAATGCTATCTTACATCATTGATAGACTATTGAATCTTGTTTAACTTTCATTTTTAATCGTTTTATTACATTGATTATGCTATTACAGTTGTCCCACTTTTTTTCCCCTTTGCTCCACTCCACCTGGTACCCCTATTCCCTCCAGCAATCCCCCCCCTTAGTTCATGTCCATGGGTCATACATATGAGTTCTTTGGCTTCTCCATTTCCTATACTATTCTTAACCTATCCCTGTCTATTTTGTACCTACCAGTTATGCTGCTTATTCCCTGTACCTTTTCCCCCATCCTCTGCCTCCCCTCTCCCTGATGCTAAGCTTCCACATGATCTCCATTTCTATGATTCTATTCTTGTTCTAGTTGTTTGCTTAGTATTTGTTTTCGTTGTTGTTATTATTTTAGATTCAGTTGTTGATAGTTGTTTTATTTGTTTGTTGTCATTTTCCTGTTCATAGTTTTGATCTTCTTATTCTTAGGTAAGTCCCTTTAACTTTTCATATAAAAAGGTGTTGGTGATGAACTCCCTTCAGCTTTACCTTACTTGGAAAGCATTTATCTGTCCTTCAATTCTAAATGATAGCTTTGCTGGATAGAGTAATCTTGGATATAGGTCCTTGCTTTCCCTCTCTTTGAATATTTCTTGCCAGTCCCTTCTTGCCTGTAAGGCTTCTTTTGAGAAATCAGCTGATAGTTTTATGGGAACTCCTTTATAGATAACTCTCTCCTTTTCTCTTGAGGCTTTTAAGATTCTTTCTTTAACCTTTGGCATTTTCATTATGATGTGTCTTGGTGTGGCCCTCTTTGGGTCCAATTTGTTTGGGACCCTCTGAGCTTCTTAGACTTGTATGTCTATGTCCTTCACCAAATTAGGGAAGTTTTCTTTCATTATTTTTTCAAATAGGTTTTCAATTCTTGCTCTTCCTGTTCTCCTTCTGGCAACCCTATGATTTGGATGTTGGTACATTTAAAGTTGTCCCAGAAGTTCCTAAGCCTGTCCTCTTTTTTTGAATTCATGTTTCTTCTTTGTATTCCAGTTGAATGTTTATTTCTTCCTTTTGTTCCAAATTGTTGATTTGAGTCCCGGCTTCCTTCCCTTCACTGTTGGTTCTGTGTATATTTTTCTTTATTTCACTTTGTATAGGTTTCACTTCTTCCTTTATTTTGTGGCCATACTTGATCATTTCTCTGAGCATCCTGATCACCAGTGTTTTGAACTCTGCATGTGAATGGTTAGCTATCTCCATGTCACTTAGTTTTTTTCCTGGGGTTTTGATCTCATCTTTCATTTGGGCCATATTGCTTTGTCTTCTCAATTTGGCAGCCTCCCTGTGTTTCTGGGTATTGGTAGAGCTGCTTTGACTCTCTGTGTCAGGACACCTGTTACGTTGTAAGGGGTAGAAACTTAGATATTTGCCAGGGTGGTGCAACCTGCTTGGCGGCTTTGTGTCTCTGTATGTGGTGGAGGGATCAGAGAGGGAACAGTGCCGCTTGGTGGGCTCTCACAACTGCTGCCCTTTTAGCTGCTGCCCTGGTGCTGATTCCCAGAGTGGGTGGGTTTGCAAGCATTCTAGGACTCTGTGGGCCCTTTAAATGGACTCTCCTGAGAGACTGGCAGTTTCTCCCACCACCCTAACCCCCACTGGTTTTTAAAGCCAGAGGTTATGAGGCTTTGTTTTCTGGTGCTGGAACTCTGGGCTACATGATCTGGCCAGGGCTGGGATCACTCACTCCCTAGCTGTCCTTCCTGGTTTTTACCTGCTGCATGTGAATGTGGGACCACCCATTTTGCCAGCCACCGCTGCACCACACAGTGTCCTCTCTGCCCTTCCTACCCATCTGGATGAATGTTTCTTCTTTAAATCCTTGATTCGGACTTCCATACAGTTTGATTTTCTGGCAGTTCTGGTTGTTTTTTGTTTTTAGATTGGCTGTTATCCTTCTTATGGTGTGAGAAGGCAAAGCAAGTATGGTCTATCTTGGCTGGAAGTTGTGCTTTATACCTCAAATTGGTTTTAAATTCAGACATATTTATTGACCGTCATCTGTACGTTAGGAATTTTTCTAAGTGCTGGGGATATAGCAGTGAATGAAACTGACAAATTTCTGCCTTTATAGAATGTACATTCTTGTCAGGAAAAGACAGATAAAGTGAGTAAGGTATATAGTATAATGGATGGTGGTGAGTGCTATGGAGAAAAATAAAGCAAGAAAAGGAGACTAGGTAATGCCAGGGACGGGTATGCATGTATGCGTGTATGCGTGTGTGTGTTTATATAAATATAAATGGAGGTGGGGAGGGGGCGGCCTTACCAAGAGGGTAATGTTTAAGCAATGATCTGCAAAGGTGAAGGAACTAAATATGGATATTTGCGGGGAAATTATGCAGAGGGAGCAGCAAGTAAGAAGGCTTTGAAGAAAGTATTTGTCTGGAACATTCTAGAACAGCAAAGAGGCCAAGGTGTTAGTGGCAGAGTAAATGGGACAGTAGTAGCAAGTGAAATCATAGACGTAATGAGGGCCAGATTGTGTAGAGCCTTATTGAGTCCACCATGTAGGAACTTTCACTTTTATTTTTAAAGATATGGATGCCATTGGAGGATTTTGAGGAAAGGAGTGATCTTTCTCTTATTTTGAAGTTTTTATTGTGGAAAATTAGAAATAATAAAAGTAGAATTAAGGGTATACTGAACTTCTAACCCCAGGTATTCACTCATCACTTAGCCTCAATAATTATTAACTCTACAGATGAAACTTTTCATCTGTAATGTCACCTACACCTTATCTTCCCTCTATTTTTAAAAAGCAAATCTGAGCATTATATCTGCAAATGTTTCATTTCATCTGTAAATATTTCAAAATTCAGTTAGGTTAAATAAGGTTATTCTGGCTACATGAGAAAGGAAACGAAGCCAGAGGACTAGATACGTTATTTCAGTGATCCAGGCAAAGCTGGTGACTTGGTCCACGGTGGTAGCACTGTTTAAAGTAATGAGATTTTTTGGTATATTTTGAAAATAGAGGTGACAAAATTTGCTGATAAATTGGACGTGGCATGTGAGCTAAAGAGAACCAGGGAAGACCTAGGTTTTTGACTCACACAACTGAAATGATGAAGTTACTCTCAATAAAAGAAATAAGGGAAGACTGGAAAGATTTGGTTTTAAAGGGAGAATAAGGAATTTGATTCTGGGTATATTAAATTTGAGATGCCAATTAGATATCCAGTTATAGATGTTGATTAGTAATCCCATATGCATCAATAGTTTGTTGGGGTGATCTACGCTGGATATATAAATGTGGGTAATAGCATTAAAATGTTTTTTAAAGTCTTGAGATTAGATGAGATTTCTGAGGAAGTGAATGTGGATAGGGAAGAGATTAAAAAATTGAGCTAATTCTGACATTAATAAATTGAGATGAAGAACCATAAAAGGAGTTTGAGAAGGTATAGTCACAGGTTAGGAGTAGAACCAGGAGCTGGTGGTGTCCTAGAAGACAAATGAAGAAATTGTTATAGAGAGGGATTAATTCCCTGTCAAATGCTGACAATGGGTCAGATAAGAGTTCTGAGAATGGATCTTTGGATTTATTATGTAGACATCATCAGTGACTTATCAAAAACAATTTCTTTGGAGTGGCGGGAAAGAAAGCCTACTTCAGATGGGTTTCACAGAGATTGGGAGAGCCATTGAGTTTAGACATTTCTTTCAAGGAGTTCTTTTTTTTTTAAGTATATTTTATTGATTATGCTATTATATAGTTTTCCCAATTTCTCTTTCTCCCCCCTCCACCCTGCACCTCCCAGCCCTCCAGCATTCCCCCCACTTCGTTTGTGTTCATGGGTTGTACATATAACTTCTTTGACTTCTGTGTTTCCTATAACATTCTTAACCTCTCCCCGTCTATTTTATATCTACCAATTATGCTTCTTATTCCCTGTACCTTTCCCCCGCATTCTTTCCCTCCCCTTCCCCACTGAAAACCCTCCATGTGATGTCCATTTCTCTGATTCTATTCCTGTTCTAGTTTAGTATTTGTTTTTGTTGTTATTGAATTAGGTTCAGTTGTTGATAGTTGTTTGTTGTCATTTTATGATAGTTTTTGATCTTCTTCAATTTCTTCGATAAGAAAGAACCTTTAACATTTCATATAATAAGGGCTTGGTGATGAGGAACTTCTTTAACTTGATCTTATCTGGGAAGCACTTTATCTGCTCTTCCATTGGAAATGATAGCTTTGCTGGATAGAGTAATCTTGGATGTAGGTCCTTGCCTTTCATGACTTCAAATACTTATTTCTAGCCCCTTCTTGTCTGCAAAGTTTCTTTTGAGAAATCAGCTGACAGTCTTATGGGAACTCCTTTGTAGGTAACTCTCTCCCTTCCTCTTGCTCCTTTTAAGATTCTCTCCTTATCTTTAATCTTGGGTAACTTGATGATGAGCCTTGGTGTGTTCCTCTTTGGGTCCAACTTCTTTGGGACTCTCTGGGCTTCCTGGACTTCCTGAAAGTCTATTTCCTTTGCCAGATTGGGGAAGTTTTCCTTCATTATTTGTTCAACTAAGTTTTCAACTTCTTGCTCTTGTTCTTCTCCTTTTGGTACTCCTATAATTTGGATATTGGAATGTTTAAAGTTGTCCCAGAGGTTCCTAAGCCTCCTCATTTTTTTGAATTCTTGTTTCTTCATTCTGTTCTGGTCAAATGTTTCTTTCTTCCTTTTGGACCACACTGTTGATTTGAGTGCCAGTTTCCTTTCCTTCAATATTGGTTCCCTGTATATTTTCTTTTATTTCACTTTGTGTAGCCTTCATTTGTTCTTTAATTTTGTGACCAAGCTCAATCAGTTCTGTGAGCATCATGATTACCTGGGCTTTGCACACTCCATCAGATAGGTTGACTATCTCCTCATCACTTAGCTCTTTCTCTGGAGTTTTGCTGTGTTTTATTTGGGTCCTATTTTTTTTGTCTCAGTGCACATGTTATGTTGTAAGGGGGTAGTGCCTTAGGAATTCACCAAGGCAAGGCAACCCTCTTTACTGCATTGTGGCACTATCTGTGGAGGAGGGGCCAGGGAGGGAACAATGCAGCTCACTTGCTGGGCTCTATCCCCACTTTTCAACAAACTCTTTGTGAGACTGGGAGTTTCTTCCACGGTGGAAACCCCCACCATAGTCCACAGTCAGCTCTGAGTCTCATTTTCCTGTTCAGCCAGCCCCACCCTTGTGGTCTGCTGCCTCACTGCAGGTCCTTTCAGCCAGCTCTGCCTGAGAGGTCTGCCACCTTGCCCCTGGGTTCTGTCGGCCAGGCCCTGCATAGCTGCATGGTCTGGTCAGCTGCCTTGCTGCAGGTCCTCTCAGCCAGCCCTGCCTGCACAGTCCTGTCTCCCTCCTACCAGTCTGGTTGGTCTGGTTGACTGTTTCTTTAATTCCTTGGTTGTTGGAGTTCCATGCAGTTTGATTTTCTGGCACTTCTGGTTGTTTATTGTTTTTAGATTGGTTGTTATCCTCCTTTTGGTTGTGTGAGGAAGTGAAGGGTTTCTACCTACACCTCCATCTTGGCTGGAACTCCTCTTTAAAGGAGTTCTATAGCAAAGAGGAGAAGAGAAGAAAAAGAGCTGTAGCAGAAATGGAGATAAGGATTTGGGGGAGTATTCATTAAGATAGAACTTAATTTTTATGCTGATGGTACAATATAGGAGAACGAGAAATTGAAAATGCACTTTTCTTGAAGAGGAATTCGCCCTGTCTATGAGCATGTTATGGAACAGATCCATGGGGGGCACTATATACTATTACCAAATGGACCCCACTTCTCCCGGGGTCCCCCTGTACTAGGTTCGCCTTGCCCGCTACCAGGGAATTATAGCTCTCAATGCAAGAGATTGGTGAAAAGGAAAGGAATTATTTATTCAAAAAGTTATACAGACTTAAGAGTTTTCATTAAAATCCCAAAGTCCCTTAAAACACCCACAAACACACACAGTCCTTCCTTCCTCCCTTTGCCCAGTCTGGGGTACCATATCTCAGGAAAAGACATAGAAGTCGTGGCTCAGGTAGCCACTGGTTCTTCCCAGTAATCTGTGATCAGTTGGCAGGCTTCCCTCGGTTCTCAGCACCATCAGCTGTGGTGCCGGGATCTCCAGTTCTTAATCTGAAACCATGTGGCACCTTCTCCTGGCCCACCAGCAAGAGTCTTTTCACCCCTTTCCTTCCTGCAGCATCTCTCCTGCATTCTTCCAAACTGCTAAGAGAGAGCTCTGCATTGCTGCTACATCTTGCCTTCCGGTTTCCTAAGCTTCATGGCAAAGGGAGACCCAAAGCCACGATGTTCTCCCATTCTCTTCTTTTCTCGCCAAAAGCCACGTGGTCCCCCTTTTTCGTGACTGCCACGCCTGGGTTTAAATCCCAGCACCAATCTTCCTCTGCAGCCCCATTTCGGACTCCTCCCACAACCAGCTACTCCTCCCAGCATTCCCCTATTTTTCAAGCTTTTCTGGGCTGCCATAGTAAGTCCAGGCAGGCATGGCCCCCTGGCATGGAACCAATCATCTCCAAGATCTCATGCAGGCGCTGTAACCAGGGGGAGTGACTTCAACCCATGACATAAATGGGTTATGTCATGGGTTGAAGTTACTTCCATCTCCCTGGCTCAAAGCTTGGCCATAGCTACTTAACATATCCATGAAACCAGTTAAAAGTTATAGGTATGTTAGATGACCATGCCTGAGGTTAAGTTGGAAAACTGTTGGTATGCAGAACAACTCTCAATGGCCCTGCTCCATGTGTCCCATCCCCCAGTTCAGACTTGTGGGGGTGAGGACATCCTGTATTTTTTAAATTATTTTCTGGACCCCATTACAAATCCTTGTTTGGGGGCCCACCTGGCTGCACTCTGTTACACACAGACTTCGTTTACAAGAAGAAGAGGGAAGGCAGAATATATAGATGCTGATAATGACAGGTTCTCCAATATGGCAGGAACTTCTAGAATTTTTCTTCTGAATGATTTTATTTTCTAATTGAAATAAGAAGCAATCTCAGAGTCAAGATGGGAAAGGATTGTTAAAGATTTGAGGACAGAGGAGAGGTTATAAAATAGTTATAGATTTGAGAGACTGGACTAGGGTAGAGGCCAACAAACCATTGCTTGTGGGCACAATGCTATCTGCCTTCTGTTTTTGTAAATAAAGTTCTGTTGTAACACAACCATTTATTTGTAGTTTGTCTATGACTGCTTTCACACTCTAACAGCAGAAATGACTAGTTTTTACAAAGACCTAATTGCCTATAAAGCCTAAAAAATATTTACTCTCTGGCTCATTACAGAGAATTGGCTAGCTCCTGGACTAAAGGAATCTAGTATAATTACTAAGCAGCTCTTAAAAATCCTTTAGAAGTTAATAGTCCAAAACAATTATAGTTTATTATTGCCTCTCACTAATTTTTTCATTGCTAACGTGAAAGAGTTTTGAGCTGGAAAGCCTGGGCTGAACTAAAAATGTCAATTTATAGATTTCTTCCAATATTGACCTCTTGCTAGGTTCCAGATACTGTGTTAACCTTGGGAATCCCTAATCTCAGGAAGTTTACTATTAATTTAAATCTGACTGAAGACTAATTAATGAATATCTGTATGATTTCTAATAGAAATTGACATAATCTGGATTGTCTGATAAAGGGTGTCTCAGAAGAGTTACTTACATTGTAGAGGTCTATGCTGTCTCTCATTTTTTCTCTGATGTATATTGAGTCCATAACTGCTATCCCAAACCAATAGGTTTTTAAGTCTCAAGTAAATAGAAAAGTCACTTAATAATTATTGTTATCATAGATCTGATACCACTTGGAGCCTACACAAAAACCAGAAAAGCTACCCAGTGCTTGATCTAGCATTTGAAAATTCCATGATAAAATTATTTCTGATGACTATTTTTGGTATATTTATATTTGGCTTATGTGATTAAATTCCACTGTTGTTACAGTTTGTTTTGGATGCCTTGGTTTATTCAAATTTAAGATTTGTTTACAGTTTTAATGAGTTATAACTTGACAGATAATCTGAAGTTCACATGGGCATAACTTTCACTGCACAGAAAATTAAGATGCTTTCAGATATTGAGCATATTTCTTGGTTTTAAAGTTTCAGAAGTATGTTTATTTCTGCTTGGTGCGGGTTTACTTAACTGAAGTACAGCTTTTGGTTAATATTATAGAACATTAACAGAGATGAGGCCTAACTGATCAAATTCAAAGAAGCTCTTCAGTTTAAATTTTTCATGTGAGCATAAATCAAAAAGAGGTCTCTTTTTAAAAACTAATTTCCAGTATTTTTTTCCCAAACAGATTACGAAGCAATTGTGAAGCTTTCAGATGGCTTTAATGGAGCAGACCTGAGAAATGTTTGTACTGAAGCAGGTATGTTTTTAAAGTAGTTTTTGTTATTGATTTTCATTTAAATTGCTAAGAATGTGTTGAGTTTATCTGAAAGCACAGCCTGGGCTTTGTAAGGAGTTGGGTACTTGTTTTGGGGGACAGATTTGAAGAAGCTGGAAAGAACAGGGGCAAGTAAGATGGGAAAGGGGAAAGCTATTATAAGGGTATACCGTTGGAGGGGAGGAGGTTTGGTTTTGATGAGACCCTCAGAGAAACATACAGAATGCCATTTATGATTACCCTGCTACAAGATGGAAGACTGGCATTTATCTTCTAGCTGTCATCACCCATTGGATGAGATTTGCACGTTAGGAATGTTAGAGTAGAATGTGGAAAGATAGACATGTGATAGGGTACTGGTTCCCTGAAGTGTGAGGCTGTACAGAATTGTATGCCCACACCCATGGCTGAACTGAGACTGGGACAGCACCAGAGGAATCTGCTGCAACGTGGATGACATGCTTTCTGATGCTAGCCTGTCAATACTAAGCTTTGAAAATTGATTTATGAATTTTGTGTTCATTCAACTTGTAAAATATAATAATTTTTAAATATAATTTTCTCTGTGGGTTGTGTGTCTTATTTTTACTTCTGGTACCAAGTGGCTTTAAAACCCTACACAGAGTCTTAGTCTTTGTCCTCCACACGGAATCTTAAAATAGAAGAAATGTCTGCGATAAGTGTTACAATATGTGGTTTCCTTTTTTCATATTACCTTAGGCCTTATTTTAGCATTTCTTGTAAATTCAACACAGCATTTAAAGAGTCTGGCTCCTCAGACATGACTTTTCCATAGGAGTGTCTTTGTGGGTATGTTGTGACTCAATATCTGAATCAAAGATCTTCAGGTCTAGAAACCCTCAGTATGAATCAGAGTAAATCATGCTCACAAAGACTTATTAATGAACAAAAATATTATATTAAGAGTAAATTGTCATGTGACTTGAAATACTTGAAATAATTTATGACATTTTCTTTCCAAAATCTACACTGACCAACTTATTATTTAAAAGATTGCTTTAGTGAAAATGGAATCCAAAGAAAAGCAGTGTCATAATCTCAAAGGCTGATAACATAAAATTATGATGATCTCCTTTTTTGTCCACATACATAAAAAGTTATTTTTAGGTATTTCTAAAAAAGAACTATAACTTCTGTGTGGGTTAGCATTATAGCTTTTTAGTTGGGAGATTCACATCTGGAGACATACTGAAATTTTTTTTTTTTAAATTAGACTTCAACCTTTTTTTGCTGTTGTTAATTCTCTAAGTTAAAACTGAATACAACTGTATTCAGTTACAGTTGTATTTTCCTTTCAGATGTAGAGATTTTCATGCTTTCTGGATTAGTATGTATCTCAGGTTCATTCATTCACTAAACAATCTGGAAACACAGGTTTGGAAAAATAACTTTTCTAATTTAGTTGTAGCCTTCTAAACAGATTTTTAAACTACAGTATTAAAAACTCATTTAAAATTTTCTATTCATCTCATTTCTCAGGACAACATAGAGTAGCTATTTTCAAAGCTCCTTGTAATTAGAAATCTTGAAAGGGAAGATAGGAAATAACCCTTGAAATCTTCTATTCAAACCCATTCATTTTATATCAGTGAAAATTCAATATAAGCAGATCCTCAACGAAAATATTAGTAGGATGCATTTAATTAGTAGATAGTGATACCTTATTGGCTGTAGTTTATCATGAAATTAGGAGTCTCTGAAGACCTGGGATCTATATCTGTGATACAACTACATAAAGTTAAAAAGGAAAAACACAAACAAAAACTTTTATCCCATTGTCAATTAATATTTGCAAAGTCACATCAAAGACTTAAAGGAAAAAAATTGAATTGTGATACTTGAATGGGAAAGTCATAAAACTATCAATTTGCATATAAATAGGGTAATTGTAATATGTGAATAATGGCACTGAGTTTTGTTAAAGCCTACTGTTGGCTTTTTAAAATATCCTATTCTCTATGCTTTTGATTATTAACAAGTAAAGGCTATCAGAATTACTGAAGGTGTTTTGTGTTTTCCCAAACCATATATGCGCTCCTGCCTTTCAAGGAACTGCTGCTTGTAGAGTTGAGGAACCATTGCTTAGCCCTGGCTGGTGTGGCTCAGTGGATTGAGCACTCTTGGCCTACAAGGTGCTGTTTGGATTCTGGGTCAGGGCATGTGCATAGGTGGCAGGTCAGGTCCCCAGTTGAGGCCTGCAATCAAAGTTTCTCTCCCTTTTTCTCCCTCCCTTCCCCTCTCTCTAAAAATAAATAAAATCTTTATAAAAAAAATATACGGCTGCTTAAAATGTGAATATTTTGTTTATAGTTGGGTTTTGTTTTTTCAAGATGCCATTGGATACAGGGATTGTGTGATTTGGATTTTAAATATTCAGATAATTGTCTCATTGTTTTCTAGCTTTTGGTTTAGAAAATAATGCTCATGATTGCTATGGAAATTTACTGAACAATGAAAGTAATTTTTAACAAATCAGAACTACTGATTCAGAAGTAGTAAATCTAGGCTTCTTCACATTTATTCCATAGAATTACGTTATTTAGTTTTCTTATAGTACATAATTCACATATTATATAAAGCAGCTGTGTTGTTTTATTCTCCACAGGTATGTTTGCAATTCGTGCTGATCATGATTTTGTAGTACAGGAAGACTTCATGAAAGCAGTCAGAAAAGTGGCTGATTCTAAGAAGCTAGAGTCAAAATTAGACTACAAACCTGTGTAATATACTGTAAGGATTTTGATGGATGCATAAGAGACATTGGCTTAATGTAAAAATGAAGTTAAGGAAAATAATGTATGTATTGGCAATGATCTCATTAAAAGTATGAATAAAAATGTATGAATAACAAAAATTAGTAATTCAGTAATTTTACATTTAAGATTGGTACAGAAGAAATATGTATATTTGTTAATGCTGCATTTATTGCAGCAGAAGTTATAAAAGAAGAGTACGTTGTGGCTTTTCGTATTTGCTGTGTGAGCATTTTGTAAAACATTGAAAATGGTTTGAGATGATAGTACAAAGACCATTTCTTATGACTTATATCATTTGTTTTCCTCATCCTAAAAAGTTGAATAAAATCTGTTTGATTCAGTTCTACACATACTGTCTTTTGTAAAAGTATATTTACTATATAGTCCTTTAAGGTTCTTTAGTAAGCAAACTATTTCATAACCAAGGTAAAGTTGTATTTAGATTGTTGGCTTTTGAATTTTAATTTAAAACAGT
Organism: Desmodus rotundus; assembly: GCF_022682495.2. Classification (NCBI taxonomy): domain Eukaryota; kingdom Metazoa; phylum Chordata; class Mammalia; order Chiroptera; family Phyllostomidae; genus Desmodus; species Desmodus rotundus. The sequence goes on from NC_071393.1 coordinate 100,184,380, forward strand.
ACCCACCCTGTTTTCATAACAGTATATTGTTATGTGTTTTTATGTTTATGTCTATATATATTTCTCCTTCCAGAAAGTGTTTATTCAGTTTCCACCTACTATGATTAGGCTGTGTAATAGTTAATTGAAATAGTACATGCACATCCATAACTTAAGATTACGATTGAAAGTAATATTTTCTAATAAATGTGACTTGGTTTTCTTCAGTTATATGAGATGATAGTTCCCCTTTTTAGAATGTTATGGTCTGGACCTTCTTCCCAGAAAAATTCATACATAACTCTATACAATTTTGCATATACTAAAAGTTAAGGAGATTTATTATTTTCCAAGCTCACCCATGAACTCTGTAGGTATCTATGGATACCAGACTAAGAATGTCTGGTGTAGGTAGGAGATGTTGATGTCAGAAATGTTCACAACAAAAGTTCTGTTACCTGTACACAGTCATGTGGCATATCATGTGGCAATTAAAGCTTTAACAAATTACAATAGGAAATCATCATTGGGCATCAAGTAAAATTATTTTATTAAAGGTGTTGTTAAAAAAAAAACTTGACTTCAGGTTCAAAAACACTAAAAAAATAAACTATAAATGACCTGGGTAAATACAATCATTCCTCAAATTAAAATCTTACTAGCAGAGTATTGCATACCTTTTTATAACCTTAAAAGATACAGAACAGATTACATAGTGGTAGAGAAAATGGATCTCTCGAGCTAGCCACCTATATTACTCAAATTATTGAACAGTTCCATTTCTATAATATGTTGACAGTGCATTTCATAAATATGACAATACAAAAAGGAATAGGATATTTGGGGGGGGTGTGTAGGTCAAATATCCATGTAATTCTTTTTACTTTACCCACTGTAATTTATAATTTAATTAATAAATGAATGACTTGCTTTGTATTTTACTTTGGTGGTGGTGATTTTCAAGAATCGGTTTGGTGTACAAACCTTAAATGTTTATGTGTGGGTTCCAAGTTTGATTTTCCTCACCTGTTTAAACAAAAAGGGTAATAGTATCTCCCTAGGCCCAGAGGAAACATCACATACCGAATCTTTATTGCCAATATAGTATTAATTCTTGAGCCCTTTTTAAAAGATACTGAAAGCCATGTAGTTTATTACAATGTTGAAATACTAATAAGCTTCAAGTTAAAGGGAGAATTCTTTCTTCAGTATTATGTACAACTTACTGAGTGAGCTATCAATTCCATTTCTGTTTCTTAGGACTTTTTTCTATTTGCCATTTCTTGAGATTTTCTAGTTGTCATATACCCAAGTCCACCATTTAAATTTGCATAAAAGTGGTGGGTGTTTCATTTTCTGTGTAGCCTAACAATTTTAAGATGAACGCTTCACTCATTACTCTTTTGGTTATAACCTTACTTCAGATTGCGCAGCATTCTGAGAAGGGAGAAACTATAGTTTTCCTTGCAGATGCCAGCTACTGGTGGCTAGGGTGTTTTGACCATTCTTAATCGCAAACAGATCCGCGTCTGCTTGGAAAGGGTGGAGGGAGCTGCACTGCCCCACTGCCTTTCCCAGGACCTTCAAACATTCACTCCTGCCGCAGCCCCGCCTCCCCTACGCCGCGCGGGCTCCAGCTAGGGAGCCTCGGGCCCCGCCCCCGCGTCTGCGCTCCCGCGAAGGGGCGGGGCGCCGGCGCGCTGACACCTGGCGGCGGCGGGGCGGGCCGAAGGTGCGCGTAGGCTGGGATTGGCTAGCGCGGCGCGGGGAGGGCGGGGGGCAAGGAGGGAAGACGGTTGTGGGGCTCGAGCTCGTACCCGAACCTGGGTGGCCTGAGGGGCGCGGAAACTCGGGGTTAGGGATACCGCGGCATAATGGCGGCCCGGCCTGAGCCGCCCAACCCTCCTCTTCCCCTCTGTGGTCGCCACCGCCGCCGGAGTGGTCGGGACCCTTTGGTCTGCGTGTGTTAGTTGTAAGGCCGCTGCCCGCCCGTCAGCCCTCCAGTTTACCGGCGCTCGCTCCCACTGCCAGCCCTAGGGTCGGGCTGGCGAATAGCTCCTACTCCCATCTCACCCACCAGTCAGCCGGCTGGGATCATGGAGGACTTGAAGCTGGAGTTCCCCTCTCTCCCACAGTGTAAAGACGACGCCGAGGTGAGTCGACCACGCACAGGCCGAGGGGCAACCGCAGGGCCCAACCGTCGAAGCGTCCAGCGGTACGGGAGTCCTGAGGGCGTCCCGGGACCTCGGGGTGGAGCCTCCGGCCCAGGGGAGGTCGGCTCTTTCCCTGATTCAGATATTTCCTTCCTGAGACGCCTCCCGTGCTCTTGGGTCTGGGTCTGGTGTAGTTTAATGAGATGAGCAAAAGTAGTCCCTTTCCCCCCTTAGGTCAAATTGTCGAGGATTTACTTGGAGTAAGGTTCCCCTTTTATTGCCAAAGCAACACGAGAGTAATGTTGCTTTTAATCTCATTTTGAGGCATATGTTTGGTGTTAACAGAGTTCACTTGTAGGACACATGCCCCGCTCCCCACCCACAGGTGGAATAGACCTTGGGCCTGACTTTCAGAATGGGCAGTCTAAAAGTTTTCCAAAGTTGTTTTCTTTTTCTTTTCTTTTCTTTTTTTTTTTTTTTTGAGGCAAAGCTACAAAGTTGGCTCATTTGAGTCTGAAAACTTAAATCAGAAATCTTGCCCTTTGGAGGAAAGTTAATAATGAGAATAAAATTCTTCATAACTTGGTCTTCTGATTTCTAATTCGGAGTTTTCTTTATTACCCACTTTACTTCTTCCCTGTCTAACGTTTGTATTGAGTTGAGTTTTTCCCCCCTCAATCGCTCGAATATTCTGAAATCTAAACTAGTAACAGGACAAGGAATGCTTTAGCATAATCAAGAAAAAAATCTACAATTTCTAGTTTTAAAGATCTTAAAAGTAATTGGAAGAAGAAAGCTCTAATTTTAAGAGACCATTCAGTTTACACCAAATATTCATTCTATTGAATATCTTCATCTGGGGTTCACATTTTTTGTTTGGCGGGATCTTTTGCTTGCGGTAGTGATCCTTGAGAATTGCATATGTTTTTAGAGTAGACTCAAATAGGTGGGGAAAAGTTGAATTTATGTTTAAAAATGAATTTAATTATTTTCCTCATTTAATATGGAATAATGTGAATGAGAAGTATGCTTCTATACCTCAAAATTATTCAATCATTTCAGCACTGGAAGCAATTTTAGGAATAACGTAGACAGTTGAAGAAATTGTAGCTGAGAATAAGTGATTTGCTATGGTAACACAGTAGCACAAAGACAGTGAGAGAACCTTGATCTCGTGAATCTTATTAGTTCATTGTTCTTTTTAATACACCTCAATTCTTCCCTGCTTTAATCTTAAAATTTCTAGTTTAAAATGTTTAAAAACTTGCCCTTACTAGTGTGGCTCAGTTGGTTGGGCATTGTCCCCCACAGCAAAAGGTCAGGTCCCTTGATTCCTGGTCGGGGCACATGCTGGGTTGCCAGCTGGCCCCAGTTGGGGCACATGTGAGGGGCAACAGATTGTCCCTCCCTTCCCCTTTCTCTAAAAATAAATAAATAAAATCTTAAAAAAAAAAAAAAGGTTTGAAGACTTTACATTTAATCTATTTTTTAAAGATTTTTAAAATTTATTTTTAGAGGGAGGGAAACATTAATGTGTGGTTGCCTCTCACACATCCCCCACCAGGGACCTGGCCCCCAACCCAGGCATGTGTCCTGAGGTAATGGAACCTGTTGACCCTCTGCTTTGCAGTCTGGGGCTCAGTCCACTGAGCCACACCAGCCAGTGCTACATTTAATCTTTTCTTGTGTATATAATATGCAAAAATTAGAAAATCTTACTGGGAATATAGCTTCTTTTCTGTGTGGGACAGAAGTAATATTTAAAGCCTAGTAGATAATGATGCAAATATTACCTACTGAAAGCCGTTTCTTTATTTTATAGCATTAGACGTTTCTTCTCTATTTGTTGCAAAACTGAGACTGGCTTAAGGAGAAAGAAGTAACTAAATCCAGAAAGCTTGAGGTACAGATAATGTCAGAGTTTTGACTAGACATTACTATAATGCATCAGGACTGCTACCGCCTCTCATCACGCTTGTCTCTACTTTCTCTCTGGGTCTGCGCTTTTACTTGGGCATTTTCATAGGGAGTTTGGCCAACATCTGCTCCAGGCTCATACCATGATGGAGCTTACACATTGAGGAATAAAAGCACTTCTCTCCAAGCTTTAGTGTTTAAAATCTAGAGGACTAACTCAACTTAGGTCATGTGCCTATCCTTTGGATCAGTCACTATAGCCAGGAAGTGGTAAATACAGTGAAGGGCCAAGGCTAGGTCACACACCCACATCATCTGTCTATTACATTGCGTGTTTACCACCCAAAGTCATATCTCCTTTTGTCACCATGTATTTGACCCCCTTTAAGACCCTTTTCTATAAGTATTTCTACCCATTCCCCTTTCCCTCTATTGTTTGTGTCTGAGTTTTATCTTGTTTGTTCATTTGTTTTCAGTTTTATATCCCACATGTGAGTGAAATCATATGGTTCTTGACTTTTTCCATCTAACTTATTTTGCTTCTTCTTGAGATAGGCCTGTAATAATATAAACTTCCCTTTTATTACTGCTTTTGCTGTATCCCAAAAGTTTTGATATGTCATATTCATTTGTCTTTATGTGTCTTTTGATCTCTCCTTTTATTTCTTCTTTGATCCAATTGTTCTTTAGTAGCATGTTTTTTAATCTCCACATATTTGTGGTTTTTTCCTGCTTTTTATAGTTGATTTCCAATTTCAAAGCATTGTGGTCAGAGAGAATATGCTTGGTGTGATTTCAGTCTTAAATTTGTGTTCCAGCATATGGTCTATCCTTGAGAATGTTCCATGTGCACTAGAGAAGAATGTATAATCTGATGTTCTGGGGTGAGAGGCTCTGTACATGTTTTTTAAGTCCATCTGATCTAACATGTCACCTAAGGCAGATATTTATTTATTAATTTTTCTGTTTGTATGATCTATCCATAGCTGTCAGCAGGGTATTTAGGTCCCTTATTATGATCATTTTTGTCAGTTTCTCCCTTTAGTTCTATAGTAGTTACTTTATATATTTTGGTGCTCCATGATTGGGTGAATATATACTGATAAGTGTTTTGTCAATTCTTATTGTATTGTTGCCTTTATCATTATAAATGTCCATGTTTGCCCTGGCTGGTGTAGCTCAGTGGACTGGGTGCCGCCTGCAAACCAAAAGTTTGCTGGTTCACAGGCCAGGTCCCCAGTTGGGGGCATGTGAGAGGTAACTAATCAACGATGTCTCTCTCATACGCTGATGTTTCTCTCCCTCTTTTTCCTTCCCTTTCCCCTCTCTAAAAATAAATAATAAATAAGACCTAAAAATAAATAAGTAAATGTCCATCTTTGTCTCTTACTACTTTTTTAAATGTATTTTAATTTATTGTTTACATGTTAGGCATAGTTTAAAAATAAAAATTCTACTTTCAGAACACGTGAAGACAATAGGAGGTGCTATTACACAAATATACAAACAAAATGAGCCTATGTGATTTTCAACCACTTCCATATTACACAGTTTTAAAGTTACCTGATTTCTTATAATGGTCAACTATGCAGTCGGCATAGTTGAACACAGTGAATGTAGAGTTGGCAGAGGAGATGTGCCATTTGAGTGTTGGTTCAAAGACACAAACAATTTTATTAGTGACGTGTGTGGGGACGAGAGAACTGTTTACAGTAGGTAACTATCATGCTTCGGGGGACATGATTTAACACTTCAGTTTTCATGTTACAAAGCAAGTTTAACTATTATTTTAGAAATACCACCAAAACTAGAAGGACACTTGTTAATTATCATTAAAGGAACGTGCTAAACTAGCCAGCAAACGCCCCCACCTGGGAGAACACAGGAGTCTGAGAGCAAGGAGGCAGGACAGGCTCCAGGACACAGACGGCGCCCGCCACGCCTGCGGCAGTGAGAGTGTCGGTAAAGGGTGAAGACCTAGGCATCTGGCCAACTCCTGACCTAAGACGCATGAGGCCAGGACAAACGAACGAGCACCCCAGGGATAACGACAACCCCGTTTCTCGTCACGGCCTCACTGCTCAGACGCCGACTCCGGCCGGACACAGGCAGCACAGGGCCGCGTTGGGGCGGCATATGAAAGCGTGGGTTTCTTCCCCCAACTCTGTTAGCTGCTCCAGTGAAGACACACAAGGGTAATGGTCTTTCAGTATGTCGGGCAGTTTGGAAGTCTTGTCTTGAAGCCATCAAGAACGTCTAACTGGTGTTAGAAACTTGAGCTCTTTAAGGGTAGAATTTATTTCATCAAACTGCATTTTCTTATTACTTTTTTTAACCTTGAAATGTATTTTGTTGGATATAAGTACATCTACTTTTCTCAGGATGTCATTCTTGGAGTATCATCTTCTACCTTTTCACTTTGAGTCTATATTTGTCCTTGCAGCTGAGATGGGTCTCCTTCCTAAAGGCAGCTTATGGCTGGATTTTATTTTTTGTTCCAGCTTGCTACTCTGTGCCTTTTTATTGCTGAGTTAAGTCCATTTACATTTAGGGTCATGAGTGATATATGAGGATTTCCTATAGCTGTTATATCTTGTTTTCTGGTAACTCTGTGTCTCCTTTGTTTGCTTTTTTCCTTGTGTTTCTGTTACTTTAGTTTGGTGGTATTCTATGATCTTGTTTTACTCTGTTTCCTCTTTTTTTCTGTTATGTGTCTGGGTTTCTGAATTTTTGTTTGTGGTTACAATTAGGTTTTGGAAAAGAAATTTTCATATATACAGCAGTCCTTTCGAATGCATCTTCTTCCCTTTGCAAAAACGGACCCTTACCACTTCCCCTTTTATGTTTTTGTTGTCACACATTTTCTCTATGCTGTATTTTCAATTCTAAATTGCAGTAGCTATTGTCTTCTCTTTTTTTAATGGTTTTTTATCCTTTAATCATTATGTTATATTTAAGTATATAATACTCTGTTCTGAATAAGGGTTGCAGTTTCCCGCTTCTGTCTATCTGTTAGTCATCTTGCTCATAGTTTTGTATCCTTTAGTCTTTTTGTTTTAGATAGAATACCTCTTCAGTATTTCTTGTAAGGCGGGTCTTGTGGTGATAAATTCCCTCAGCTTCTGTATGTCTGGAAAAGTATTTCTCCTTCATATCTGAAGGGTAACTTTACTGGATATAATATTCTTGACTGGTAATTTCTCTCTTCCAATAATTGGAATATTTGATTCCAGTTTCTCCTGGCTTATAGGGTTTCTGCTGAAAAATCCAATAATCTAATGGGATTTCCTTTATAGGTTACTGTCTTCCCTGGCTGTCTTGAGAATTTTTTTTTTTCATTAATTTTTGACACTTTTAATGTAATGTGCCTTGGAGAAGGTCTTTTGGGGTTAAGATAATTAGGTGTTCTCTTTGCTTCTAGGATTTAGAGGATCCTGCTCTTTCCATTGATTTTTGAAGTTCCCTTGATCATTTGTTTGAATAGGCTCTCTGTTCCCTTCTCCCTCTCTTCTCCTCGCATACCCATTATTATTTCCTTTTTTTTTTTTTTTAAGATTTTATTTATTTATCTTTAAAGAGGGGATGGGAGGGAGAAAGAAAGGGAAAGAAACATTGATGTGAGAGAGTAACATTGATCAGCTAGCTGTCTGTCACACATTCCCCAACCAGGGGACTGAACCTACAACTCATGTATGTGCCCTGGCCCGGAAGCAAACCGGCGACCATTCCTTTTGTGGTATGACACCCAACCAACTGAGCCACCCAAGGTCAGAGCAGGTATACCCATTATTCTTATATTGTTCTTTCTGCTTTTTCTGATGGAGTCATACAGTTCTCATAGAGCCCTCCCTCCCTTCCTTCCTTCTCTCCGTCCTTCCTCCCTCCCTCCCTCCCTCCATCTTGTTTGTCTTCTCTTTCACCTGTGGCATTTCTAGATTTCTATCTTCAGTAGAACTAATTCTTTCCTCCGTTTACTAGGTGCTGTTTCAAAGCTCACTAGTTTATTCTTTTATTGAGTTCCTCAGCTCCAGATTTTCTATTTTATTATTTTGTTTTTATTTTTTCCAAATATAAGAGAAAGGGCTCAGGGCCTTAACCTTTCACTCCACCTCACGGAGGTCCCAAGAAAGGAGATTGGAAGCATAAGGAGGTGCCTCTAGTCAACCCAGAGGGCGATAAGGTGATCCAAGTCGTGGCACCATATGTTACAGGCAATGTTAGCAGCGAAATGGTACAAGTTTTTGCTGCAAAGTTGGACCTCGGTTCTGGATTTAGGCAAAGAAAAAATTTAGAGCCAAGAATTCAAATTTTAAGAGGAAGCTTATTTAGAAAGTTACAGGGGTTACTATGTTTTTTACTAAAGTGAGTGATAGAAGAAATGGTTTAAGGAAACAAGTTAGGTAAAAGAGGGGCCTTTGGAACTTAGGAAAGTACACTTGAAAAGAAGATTAAAGCAGGCATGCCCTGGGGGTGGGGGGGAAGAGTGCCTGTTTGGTTCTTTTTTTAAAATTTATTTTTAGGGGGGAAGGGAAGGAGAGAGGGAGTGAAACATCAATGTGTGGTTGTGTGCGCGCGCCCCCTACTGAAGACCTGGCCTGCAAACCAGGCATGTGCCCTAACTGGGAATCAAACCGTCACCCTTTGGTTTGCAGGCCTGGGCTTAATCTACAGAGTTACGCCAGACAAGGCTGTTTGGTTCTCTTTTTAAAGTTTAAACTTCTTTGGTGAAGTATTCATGTTGATTTTATTTCTGAGTTCATTAAACTGCTTGAGTTTTCTTGTATTTCATTGAGTTTTTCAGAACTACAGTCTTGAATTCTCATTTATTTAAAATTTTTTTTAAATTTCAAAAATTTTTAACTTTATTCCATTGCCATTTATCTCCCCGCCCACTCCCCCCCTCATTGAAATTACATATTTCCATGTCTTTAAGTTTATTTTCGGGGGATTTTTCATTTTTTTCCTAAGATGCCTTGTTACCTTGGTTATTCATGGTATTGATGGATTTATTTCTCTGCTTATGCATTTATGGGAATGAAATCTGCTTGAAGAGTAACATTTCTCTATTTAGTAAGATGTACTCAAGTGCAAGTTTTTGTTTACTCTTACACTGCTTCATCTTCTTGAATCTCTGTGGGATGGTTAAAAATGCCCTGTACTCCCTGGGGAAGTAGGTGCCTTCTCTGTGACCGGGTCCTCTTGGTCTCAGAGCACCATTCCCATGGAGAAAAGTGATGGGCAGTGGGGTTCCAAACTTGTGAAATCCCATCGCTGCCCCTGCAACCAGTTGTTGCACTGCCCTAGACATCCCAGGTGGCCCCACTGGGTTCTGCTGCAGTGGGTGGGAGCAGGTGGACTGGGAGAAGCTGGCTTCTGCGTTTGTGGCTTTGTTCTCCTCCCAGCAGCTGCAGCTGTCACACCCCCATCATTGGGACCAGCCCCACCACGTCCCCATCACTCAGGAAGGAATGCTTCTGCTTCTCCAGTTCTCAAGGCTGCAGACAGTGTGCTCTGCAACTCGATACTCACTGCCACAGCTTCTTCTGGGGTCTGCTGCTGGCTCTAAGATGGTGAGAGGAGTCCAGCTCCAGCTCTGGGAGATTGAAGAAGGGTGAATGAGACTGAGGAAGGGTGAGGGGAAGTGGCCAGGCTCCAGTGGCTTTGTTTTCTGCCTGGTAATGGTGGCTGCCAGACCGCAGCTGCCCTAACTCTGTATGTCATCTCTAACCCCATTACTAGATTTAGCTACACTATGTCCTGACCACTCAGGCAGGGATGTTTCTACCTCTCTTCTCCTAAGTGCTGCAGAGAGTATACACTGTAATCTGATTCCTCCCCTGTCCCGAGACCCACAGTGAGTTCCAGGCTGCATTAGTGTCACCCGTCTCCATACTTCCTCTTTCTTACCTGTTTGCCTCCCAATTCACCCACCTTCATATGTTGCAACATGTACATCTCTCAGATGTGTTTATGTGTTGAATGGGAAGTCTTTTGTTGAATTACAGCTGTTCAACCTGTAACTTTACGGACAGAGACCAGGGGAACCTTTCATGCCATGCTGCTTCTGACATCAAGAACAGTATCTTTGTAATACTATCTTTCCTTTATTTTTTCCTCCTTCTGGAACTTAGATTCTGTGGTCTTAGAATCTATGGATGACCGTTCCAACTCTGAATTTAGGTCATTTGAAAGGTCACTTCTCTTTTTCCAGTTCACAGATTCTCTCTTTATCTGTGTCCTTTCTTCTCTTTAGCCTATCCACTGTTTTTTATTTTCAATTTCAATTGCAGTTTTTCATTTCTAAATACTCATTTGCTTCTCTTAAAAATCAGTTTCTTAATTGTTAGTCATATTTTTGATGTTATTATATAATTAAATAATTTAAGTGTTTTGTATTTTTTATCATTGTCATATCTGAAATCTCTAGGTGTCATTCAGTTATATCTGCTTTTCATGGTAGCTCATATCGAACCCTCCCCCCCTTTTAAGTCGGTTTTTTTATTGTGAGCTTATTGAACTTAACTGTGTGAATTACTTCTGACTAGGTTTAGGGTATGTACCTCCAGGGAGAAAAATGCATTTGCTTCTCCCAGGAACCCATGGACACTATTTACCCAGGTCCACTTGACATTAAATTTTCATTGGCCTCACAAAGATAATTGAATTCTAATGCCAGACTTGAGTGAAGGCCAGATTCTGTGGTTAGGAAGACCCCACCCCACCATTACCACCACATTCTACTCAGACTTGAAGCTAAGAAAGGCAAGAGTACTCATTTCTATGAGAATGAGGTGAGGGGTATTTTCCCCCTCCCTAGTTTATCTTTCACTGCCTTTTGGGGTCCCAGCTTTTTGTTCTTGATCTGACTTCTCACTTTGAGCAGGTCCTAGGCTTTGTCTTATGTCTCACATATGTAGTGCAATTTAAAATATGGCCACGATGAGGATGTGAAACAACTGGAACCTCCATACCTTGCTGGTGGAAGTGTAAATTGGTTTAGGAAAACTTTTAATCAATTTCTAGTAATGCCAAATACAGGCTTACCTTGTGATGTAGCAATTCCATTGCTATTTACATGTCCAAGAGAAACAAATGCATATGTCCACCAAAGGACACATAAGATTTTCATAGCATCTTTATTCATAATTGCCAAAACCTGGAAGCTACTTAAATCATCTCCACAGAAAAACGGGCAAATTGTGGAATATTCATATAGTAGAATACTGCACAGCAATAACAGAGGAACAAACTACTGACATATACAACAACATGCCTATGAATCCCATAGGCATTACGTGGAATGAAAGAAGCCAGACATAAAATAATACTGCTATATGATTCCACTTATATGAAGTTCAAAACTAATCTGTAGTGATAGAGCTTGCTTGTTAGTTTAGCTGTGCATTTAAAGATAATTTTTAAAAGTATATTTTAACTCATTACTTACACTGTTTCTCAGGATTTATAGTATGCTACTACATTGCTGAGACCAATTTTCAAGATTACTTTGTTTCTTTTCTCTTTTTAAAATGGTCTTTTAAAAAAATATTTTATTTTTAGAGAGGGGAAAAACAGGGAGAGAGGGAGGGAAACATTGATTCGCTGCCTTTCGTACATCCTCAGCTGGGGACCTAGCCCATAATTCAGGCATGTGCCCTCACTGGGAGTAAAACCAGCAACCTTTTGGTCCATAGGCTATAGTGCTCAGTGTACTGAGCCATACCAGCTAGGGCTGTTTTTTTGTTTTGTATTGTTTTTGTTTTTAAAGCCTGCTGTCATTGCAAGAGTATCCTTCCTTTCTATTACAGATGTATAACAGTTCTACATTATATGTTAAAAATACTTCTCTGATGCCCTGATCTACTAAAAGGTTGTGGGTTTGATTCCCGATCAGGGTATGTACCAAGGTTGTGGGTTTGATCCCTGGTTGGAAGTCTGTATGGGAGGCAGTTGACCTATGTTTCTCTCTCTCTGCCCCGTCCCCCAGAAAAAAACCAATGAACACATCCTCCAGTGAGGATTAAAGAAAAAAACTTTTCTGATTTGGGGAATCTGGATAAAGGGGATTTCTTGTATGTTCTTTTGCAACTTTTCCATAATGCTAAAATATTTCAAAATAAAAGTATTTTTAAAAATCTTCCAGTTTTAACTTTAGAAACCTAATTGCTACTTATAATTCTGAATTTTATGCAGCCAAGTTAGAAACTTGGAGTGCAGTCTACTTACAAATTAGGCCTATTTGTATTTTTTAAAGATTTTTATTTGTTTATTTATTTTTAGAGAGAAGGGGAGGGGAGGAGAAAGAGGGAGAGAAATATCAATGTGTGGTTGCCTCTCACACGCCCCCTACTGGGGACCTGGTCTACAACCCAGGCATGTGCCCTGACTGGGAATCGAACTGATGACCCTTTGGTTCTCAGGCCAGCACTAAATCCACTGAGCCACAGGAGCCAGGGCAAGGACTATTTGTATTATATTTGATTTTTTCATGTCAATTTGCTGTAACTTTTAAAATATTTTATCTTTTGCCATTGGCATTTAGTAGTATTTTTAATCTTTATCTTGGTCTACATTCCAAAGACAGAATGAAATCTATGCTTTGTTGAAATGTGTCTTTAGAGGGAATTAACTAGACAGAATCTTAAACCGAAGTAAGATATGGAAAAAGCTGTTTGAGAAGCATCTGGCAGTTGATATCAGGGATGACAAATACCTATCACGTACTATTCTTCTTTCACCCATAGCAGATATTTATTGATCACAGCACTCTTCTTCCATAGTGTTTCTCCACGCCTGGTTTTAGCTGTCTCCTGCCAGTTGATTTGAATTGGTATGAATGACAAAAGTCTATTTAACATCTCTGATTTAGAGGATTATTTGGGGGAGAAACTTCTAGAATATCTATTCTTATAATTAATGGATTATCCCATCCGTTGTATGATATAACATAATCATAATTTTGGAAGCTTAATTATTTAAAGAATACCTTAATTGTTTCTTGGCACTTAAATTTTCAGGTGTTTGTGAAGCTTATTGAATCTGCTATTTTTATAGAATATTCTTAAAGTATAATCTGTTTTTAAAAATATTCACACTTGAATGTCACATCTTTAACTTTTAATTCGGTGACGTTTTTTATAATGTTATTTACTGTTGTATTTTTCTTTCTTTTTAAGGAGTGGACCTACCCTATGAGACGAGAAATGCAGGTATGACAACCTTTTTGTTTATTAAGGCAACCCACATTATTATTATCATTAAATAACCTAATTTCATAAAGGATTTGACTCCTTTGTGGCTCATCTGTTGACTTCATCATCTGTCGGTTCATCACTAGCCATTTTTAAATAATATATTTAAAGTTAATTGTGGATCTTAAAAGATGGGAAATGAATTGTTGCCTTTTTTTATTATTATTAACCATGGACATAATAATATGTGTACATGTTTAGTGAGTCACTTTGTCCGCACCTGAAAAATTGGATTCAGTATTTATATTCCTTTTGAAAGCAGTTTGTTCTGTGTTTGTCTAGTTTAGATAAATTCAGGAGAGTTGATTGTATATACAAAGCTGTTAATTGGGCTGTATCATACCTTAAATACTACATAATGTATTATATTACTGATTTCCAATCAACTTTCATAAGTAACTCCTCCAGAAGACTTGAGTTGAATACTCCCAGTGTGGAATGAATTAAGTTATAGCTAATCGTCATAACAGTTCATTCTTCTTTTACATTTCTCAGCATTCATAGTCAACTCTGCTGGACCTAGGGGTCAAGCAATGTCTTCTGCTCCTGGGGATCCTTTGACTTCTAAAAATCTGTTTTCTTTTATTTCTTAGTGAAAATTAATTTTTAAAAAATATGTGAGTACCTATGAGGCATTTTACTTGGTGCTGTAAGGAATGCAAAGATGAGTAAGATGTTATTTCTGCCCATAAGAAGCTGGTAGGAGAAACCAGGCCTATACACAAATATGATATCCTATACTCTATCCTATGTTAGCATCTTGGGAATGATAGAGCCCAGCTGAAAGCTTACTATGTTGAGTCACACAGAATGAATTTCAGTTTAACATACAGAAGGTACTTATTTAAATTGTTGAAACTGTCAGTAAGCAAACATTTGATATTGGTCTTTATTTTTAACTTTGCTATACTTTTCTTCTCTTATTAACTATTGATAACAGTTTAATCTTGTTGTATCTTGTGCTGCGTTTGACTTGGCTGAATTTAGGTTTTGTGTCATTCCAAAGGGAAGATTTTCTTTATGCCTATTTCTAGATTATAGCAGAGAATAGAAGTAAAATTAGAGATGTTTTATTAATGTAAAACATAACAATACAGTGTACTAATTCTACCCAAACTGCTTAGAAAAGCACTATTGTCAATAAAACTCCGGGGGAGGAGGGAGAGCCCTGTAGAAGTTCAAATATCTGGAATATATTATTCAGAACCACATTTGGACTTTGAATATCTCATTTGATATGTAAAGCATACCTGCATTTCTCTTCCCAATCATTTGCTCAAGTTAGGAAATGCTCCCTAAACAATAAGCTTTTTAGAAAATTATTATAACAACTATGTAAACACCTCACAAATCTACTTTTATGGTACATATTTTATATAGATTTAAATTGCTGATGGTAAATATCTCAATTTTTTTTTTCTAGGAAATTTTACCTGGATTGTTTTTAGGCCCATATTCTTCTGCTATGAAAAGCAAGGTATGAACTTTAGGTTAGGTTTATCAAGAGACTTTATTACCAACTTTTTTGGAGTAATTTATTTTTTCATAAGAGTTTTATTTGAGGGAGGGTTCACAAATAATTTCATGTTAACAGTAATTTCCACTCTGGAGTACCTACCTCTTTCTAAATTTTAGTGGGCCAGTGATTCTCAAGTATTTCACCACAAATCACATCCGAGTTTTTATATTTTATTTTTCTCATGAAATCCATATATTCGAAAGATTTACCAAAGAATGGACCTTTATTTAATGATTTATTTTTCTTCTAAAAATATAAAGCCCAAAATAAGGATTTTTAATTAAGGAAACTTTCCTTATCAAGGGTGAGTGTATATGTTGCTATCTGTGTTTGCATGCACATACACACACTCATTTTGATCGAAGTGACTCAGATCTTATTTTTGTTTTTCCAGAGTTTAGAGGTCTGAATGCTCCAAGCTATAAAGTATTGCACCATGTAAAAATATCTTATATAGTCAAACTGAAATTCATTTCTTCAGTTACACAGTTAAGAGGACAGATCTTATTTTAATATAAGTAACAATGTTATTGCTACTACCTAGAGGATTCAGCCCTATGAATTATAACAATCCTACTAATTCTCTTTGAATTAGAAGGTGAAACATTGTATCACAAATATTATCCCCCAAACTCTGCCTATTTAGAAGTCATTATTATGTATATCTACCTACAGTAGGTTTTGTTAAAACGGTAGAATTTTAAACTTTCCTGATACAATTTGACGTATTCATGAGTTTGGGGTGACTTGGAGCTTTGAGTCATTCCTTTCGAAAGTGGAAGGCTTTTTGACAGGTGGGGCATCCTAGTCAATTTTGATGGCTTGGAAAGGATAGGGTAGGTAACTGTAGGACTTACATGTGACTGACTTTGTAAAAGACAAACATAAAGTTATTGGCCAAATAATGCAGTATTCACAAAATACTGGCCTTCAAGATGGTTTTAGATTATATTATTTGCTTTTTGTATTCCCATATACCATCTATCATATTAAATAATATGTATTTGTTTACAGATCTATCTCCTCAAAACCTTTTCCTCTAAATGTCATCAGAATCTTAATTAGACAAAGGAAAAGCTTGTGTGACAAAATTTGATTATTTCCTACCCTGAGTCATCCGTGTTTATTTTCATGCCATCATTCCAAAAATATGTAACAACAACAAAAGAAAAAAATTATAATAGACCCTGGCTGGGTGGCTCAGTTGGTTGGATCATCATCCTGTACACCAGAAGGCTGCGAGTTTGATCCTTGGTCAGGGCACATACCTAGGTTGAGGGTTTAATATCTGGTGGGATTTAATTCCCAGTATGGGATGCAACCAATCAATGCCTGTCTCTGTGTCTGTCTGTCTCTCTCTCTTCCTTCCTCTCTAAAATCACAAAACATATCCTTGGATGAGGATTAAAGAATAAAATTACAGTAGAGACAAAGAAATGTTATGGAATAAACTCCTTTTCTAAGACTCACTTAAGCCTCTCCTTTATTACATTCTAATACAGTTTCAATCAAAAAGGACAAATTAAGGCTCTTTGTGATAACTAGTAAACTATTTCTTTTGTAAAACTTTTCTATTGCTTTAGGGATAATAAGGTCATAAGTTGCTCTATATAATTAAATCTCTTGAGTAGTAAAAAATACTCTTTGCTATATTGCATGTGGGTCCTACTTTGATAAGGTTTGCATTTACGTATTAATAAGGGGCTTTCAAATTATTGTTGTCCATAATTATGTATGTTGTCTTGTAGTTCCTCATATTAATTGATACTAAAATTTCTTCATATATTATCGTCAAATATAAATAAAGGAATGAACGTTGAATTCATTTTGTAGTTGCATAAATGTGAATGTGGAACATTAATTATTAATCTTATCAAATGCTTACCTGCCTTCCCCTACTCAGGATATACTTAGGAAATACAAAGATAATTTAACTCTGATCTCTGCTAGAATCAGAAATTTGCTAAAAAAATTAATATTTAAAACTTTTGAAGCCATATTTTCTTAATCAGCTCAGGCTGCTATAACAAAATAATAGATACCTATAATAGAAGACTGGATCGCTTCAACAATAGACATTTATTTCTCGCAGTATTGGAGGCTTCCTCCTGAGATCAGGCTGTCAACAAGATTAGGTTTTGGTGAGTTCTCTCTTCCTGGCTTGCTAAAGACTGCCTTCTTGCTGTGTATCTTCACATGACAGAGAGGGAACCTGGTCTCTTTCTCTTATGAGATCACTAATTCCATCATGGGGACTTCACCCTTATGACCTCATCTAAGCCGATTCCATAGAGAGGTGGCCAAGTACCTCCCAAAGACCCACACTTCCTAAAATCATCACCGTGGAAGATAGGGCTTCAACACATGAATTTTAGGGGAAACAAACATTCAGTCCATAATAAACATAAATTATCCTTTGATTTCTCTTATGAATTATTAGTATTACTGTTTAGGACTATTTAATGTAGAAAGTGGGAATTAAATATATAGGATTATAAGATGAAAGTATAGACAACTCAAGATTATTAATTCTGATTCATTATGCCAGCTTGAATTGTTCATTCATTTATTGAATAACTGCTATATTCCAGGCACTGTTACACATGCTTAATATAAATCAATGAACAAAGTCCTTGTTCT
This sequence comes from Desmodus rotundus, assembly GCF_022682495.2. Classification (NCBI taxonomy): domain Eukaryota; kingdom Metazoa; phylum Chordata; class Mammalia; order Chiroptera; family Phyllostomidae; genus Desmodus; species Desmodus rotundus. Next base: position 100,201,839 of record NC_071393.1, read on the forward strand.
CATGGAATTTACATTTTGATATTAACATATCATCTATAAATTCACTGAAACCTATAATAACTTGCAAATTAAGATGTGATATTTCCTAGAGTTGTCATGTTAAATAGCTATATAATTCAAGCCAAAAAAGCACCACAGTATATAATAAGATATCATTTGGAGTTGCCTTTTTTAACTTTAGTAGAATTTTGAAATCCTGAAAGGTTTAATTAGATTCTATGAATTATATAAATTAATTCTGCCTTATAATAGAAAAAGTGTACTGGGAGAAGCCAGAAGTAACCTAGAGATTTGGGCTCTGGTACGGCTATTATTAACTAGGTCAGTGGTGTTGAACAGCTGTTATATCTTAGTCTCCTCTAAAGAAAAAAGATGATAGTCAATATATGAAATTACTACTTACTAAACACTTGACATGTGTAAAGGCACTATGCCAAACACCTTATATATTATCATATATAATTCTTAACAACCACTCAGTGACCAGGTAGTGTTTTCCCCACTTCGCATTGGAAAACTGAGCCACAGAGCTCAGGTCATTAGTAGAGCTGGGATATAAAGCTTGGGCTCTCCTAACTCCATGCTTTTAGCCACTACATAGTATTGTTTTCCAAATAAATTACATTTAAACTCTCATCAGTCTCTAAAATGATAGATGCAACCTTTTGAGGACACGTAATATATTAATCTTGAATCATTGAAATTTCTTGTTGATTACTTCTGGTATATTATTTTAAAATTAGCTTTAATCTCCTTTATTTAAAGCTCAGATATGGCTGTATTAATTCTAATGCTAAATCATGTATTTTCAAATATCTGTGTTACACTAAGAAGATGTTTTGTATTTTAAACTTTTTCTCTCCCCCTACCTCTGTTTTTTATAGCTACCTATACTACAGAAACATGGAGTAACCCATATAATATGCATAAGACAAAATATTGAAGCAAACTTTATTAAACCAAACTTTCAACAACTATTTAGGTAAGAATTATTGCTATGATTTATTAAAGTGTTATTGCAGCAAAAATACATTTTCCTTAAAATATTTTACATAAGTAATTCATGCACATAATGCAGAATTCTAAAGGTTCAAAAGAATGTATGCTGAAAAGTAGGTTTCCCTATTCCTGTCCCCTAGATACTCAAGTCTCCTCCAAAAGGCATCCAGTTGTTACTTATTTTTGACTATCCTTCCAGAGTAATGTTACATATATAAGCATATTTCCTACAGATAAATCTTTGCTTTTTATACTTTTATTTTTTTGGAGATAGCTTTATGTTGTTACTTAGAGATGCATTATTCTTTTTAAGTTGCACGGTAATCCATTGTATGACTACAAGAAAATTTATTCAACCCTTCTATCACTGGATATTTAGATTGTTTCCAGACTTGCTAATATAGCTTATAGTGAGCATCCCTGTACGTGTCATTTAATTCATATGTGGAAATATCAATAGGATAAATTTGTAGAAGTGTAACTGCTGGATATGGGTATTTAAAATTTTAATAGATGTTGTAAATTGCCCTCCAGTGAGTTGGATTAATCTACATTTCCACTATGAAGTGTATGAGAATGATTCTTTCTGGTATCTCTCCAAGGCAGAATTATAAAACATTAAAGATTTTTCCAAATCTCCTGGACTAAAAAATGATGTTTAATGTAATTTTAATTTGCCTTTCTCATTTATCTTGCAATGAATGCTGTTGAACATGTAATGATTTTTAATCTTCTCTATTTTAACTTTATATTTAAAATTAAGGGTATGGTACACATAGTACAAAAAGCTACATAATGAAAATAAGTCTCTTTTTCTCCTGTAAACCTGGACATTCAGCTTCTCTTCTGAGAAGCAGCTGCTATTAAAATTCTTCCTTGAATATCATGCTTGAGATATTTTATGTCTGTATAAAAGCATGTATGTTAAAAATATTTTAATGCCCTGCTTTATTGTTTGTAAAAATGAAAGCAACTTGAATGTCCATCAGTTCAAGACACTGTAAAATACAGGGTTTGGCAGAAATAACGCCTGCTTGATTGTGCTTGGTAGGGTAATGATATGGGTGTAATAATTTATAGTTTTAATTTGAACATTTCACCTAAAATGTTACATGGTGTGCTTGAATATAATGTTGTTATGTTACAGAATTATATGCTTATGATTTTGCAATAGATTTTATAATAAAAAAAAGGGCATTATTTGTGCTGGACCCTGTATATTATGTGAACATACAATAGAATACTGTAACTGTGAAAAAGAATGAAATATTTCTATGTGTATTGATATGGAATAACCTCTAAGATTTATTAAAAGAAAAATCAGTTTTGGCTGGGTGACTCAGTTGATGGGAGCATCATCCCGTATACCAAAAGATTGCAAAAGTTTGACTTCCAGTCAGGTTTGATACCTAGGTTGCTGGTTTGATCCTTGCTCAGGGAATGATCAGTGTTTTGACATTGATGTTTCTGTCACTCACTGTCTCTAAAATCAATAAGCATATCCTTGGGTGAGTATTAAAAGAAAGAAAAATCAAGGTGCAGAACCATGTAAACTCTCACTGTATTTAAAAATATATACAAAGCATTAGGCATATATATTCTTGTATATGTATAGAAAATTTCTGGATTAACAGACTAGAAACTTGACCGTCACTGCTTCTGAGAAGGGAAATTCAGGGTCTAGGATAGTATAGAGACCTATTTTTCATTGCAGATATTTTTTATAGTTTAGAACTTTTAGCTATGTGTACATATTTTTCAGTTAAAAAAAACTAGTTTTAAAAGAGGAACGTCTATATTTTAAAATAAAATAAATTGCTTTTTTCCTAATTGTAAAAGAAATACTTGTCCTTTATACATACTTTGAAAAGACCAGAATGATACCACGAAAAATATTTAAGAAGTCATTCATAATTCCCCAACTCAGAAGATATTCTTAAGCTAACATTTTAGTATATTTCCTTCTAATTATTTCTCTATTGTATATGGGTATTAGGTATACATGCATATAGACTTACGTATATTATAGAAAATGAAAATATATTTTACAGTGGCATACTATACATTTGTTTTTAGTACCCTGAGCAGGTTCTTTATCCTAATGGAGAACGCTTTCTCCTTAGATTCAGAGTACTTAGACTTATAGCTTGATAGGTCTACCAGTAGTTTCTGACACTCAAAATGACATGCAGTAAAATATTTTAGTTTGACTCTGAATTAACTTCTTCCTCCCCGAAGCAATGTTTTATGTAACAGGTCTACCCAATCACATACTGTCATTGTCAGGATCCTTACGGTTTTTACATTGGATTATCCTTGGATCCTGAGCTTCAGCTTCTCTCTGATAAGGCTAGAATAATCATTAAAGAATTGTAATTTTTAAAACAATATTGACTTTAAAAATTAACTTCATAACTTATTTATAGTGTGTTAATAAACAGGTTGTCATGAATGCGCTAGAATATGGAAGCTTTTAACAAAAAAAGCCTAGTATATTTATAACGTCTTATGTTTAATGTTTCCCAAAGTGTAAAATTCTAGGACAGGCGGTCCCTTGACTTTTTTACCCTACTGGTGGTTGGTTCAATCAGTGAATGTTTGACTTACGACTCCATCAGACTGCTTTCTGTTTTTATTAGCTTCTTCTCTTTCATCCTTCAGGCTTCTTCTGAATTGTCCTCTATAGGGTTATAAGGAGGGTGGATCACAGGACCATTCAGAGAAGAATCTTCTGTTCTAGTCCTAGGGAAATGGTAAAAATAGAAGAATAACAATAATGAACACACGCACTTTTTGTCTTTATTTTCTAGGCCCACTCTGATTTGGACGAAGGTCTCTTCCTACTTGTGATTTTTCTATTTGAACCAGATATATTTGTTATACTAAAATATCAGAGAAATGTTAATGTTATTTAAGGCTTTAAATCCTATGTTTCGAGCAATACAAAATCTGTGGTTCAGTTCTTGGGAATATAATACTTTGAAAGTTGTTTTGCATTCTTTTTATGGTTGTCTAAAAGTTTTTAAAGTTTTTTAATACATAAAGAGTTTTACCTGAAAGTGTGCTTATCACAAAATGTTCTATTTTCAGATACTTAGTTTTGGATATTGCAGATAATCCAGTTGAAAATATAATACGTTTTTTCCCCATGGTAGGTATCAGTATTTTAATGTCATTTAAAATGTATTTATGGCTTGACTGCTTAATTGTGGTTCTGAAACTTTTACTTTGTTATGACTGAAAATTGTGGGATTATTAAATTTATTATTTTTAAAACCTTTTTATTATTTCCGAAAATTTGAGAAATCACACTTTGAATGTATTGAATTCCAATTAAATTTTAGTTTCTATATAATTTTTAAAACCTGAAATAGTTGTCGCTGTAGCATTTTGAAAATTCCTGAATGTAATTTGTATTCATATATATATTAATAGGAAATCATTTTCAGTGTATTTTATTTCACTCTATATATTTTATGTTTGTTAATCCATATGTTTTATTATAACACATGTCTCTGCCTTCAGACTAAAGAATTTATTGATGGGAGCTTACAAGCCGGAGGTAAGTAATATTACTTAGCTAATGTTTATTTTTAGGAGTATATTTGTTTATTAAATTCATTAGTTAATATTCACTTTAAATTCAGGATATGGAAGTCATAATTATATATAATGGGCTATTCCCAAGTTTGTGTTTTCTTGATTTCTTGTATAGTTTGGTTAGCCTTTCTTAAATATCCCTATGGAACGATTTTCAAATTCTGGCTCAACTTTAAATATCTTTAGCCTAAAAGCCTGTTGTATTCTTTACACAGTTAGTGTAAATAAATTGTAATGATTTTAATATTAATAAATATCCAAGTGTTATATATAAAATGTTGAAGAAAAGATTTATTTTAATGTAGTATCGTACATGGTTTCAACATATTTTAGCTGTTGAAGCAGGTCTTTTTCTGTCAGAAAAACTATTTCTTAATTTTCAGGAAAAGTTCTAGTCCATGGAAATGCAGGGATCTCCAGGAGGTATGAAGTTTAAGATAATCTTTTTTTTTTTCTAGCATTTAATTAATGAGTTGTGTTTGCTGTTTTTTTCTAAATTATTTTTCCCCTTTTCAGTGCTGCCTTTGTTATTGCATATATTATGGAAACATTTGGAATGAAGTACAGGTAAGAAAGTACTCTGAAACCTAGCCACAATTTAAATTCTTACTAACATGGAGCTTAATAGAGATGTTGGGAGTTCGAAGTTAATATTCTTTTGCTTTTATTATCTAGTTATGTTTGAATAGGTAGGCCATTATACCCCATGCTTAGTCTCCTAACCTTTGTAGCTTGTGTACCTTATCTACCTCGGCTAAATTTTTGGTTTTATGGAGCTGGTGCTGTTGTTATTTTAAGAAGCCAACGTAGTTACAGTTAAATAATCTATGGAAAACTACTTACTGCTAGGGAATTGGTTAATCTGAGTTTAAAAACTCCTAGACACAGATGTTATTGCTTTCCTTGTTTAAGAGACTAATATATTTTCCTTTAATAGTAGTTGGATGAAAAATTACTTAGAAATTGTTTTAGCTTCTATTTATAATTTAGTATAGTCTTTCTTATCCAAAATTATCTTTTCTAAGCATATACAAAGATAAAAAAGAGAGAGGAGGGGTCATGAACTTCTCACCCCAAAACAAAACAAAACCCTGGCCAGTGTAGTGTTGTTTTTCTTAATATGTCTTGTTGTTGTTGTATAAGTTAGAAATATTGTAATCATTGATACCTCCCTCTTTTACTCCCCATCTCCCAAACTGATCTATTACCCAAATTCTGTCTGTTTTATGTCCTAAAATATATTGCATTGGCCAAAAAAATTCATTTGTTTTTTCCATAAGATGGCTTTGTTAGCGCCTACTTGTCTTTATCCTCATTCGAAACAATTTTGTTAGATTGCATTTTGACAGCTTTCATATCAGCATGAATTTTTTTAAAAACTTAGCAAAATTGGTAAGTGAATTTTTGTGTGGCCATTTTAATATTAAAGATGGAAAAAATACACAACATTTTCAGCATATTATGCTTTATTTTTTCAAGAAAGGTAAAAACACACAAAGATTTGTGCAGTGTATGGAAAAGGTGCTGCGACTGATTGAACATGTCAAAAGTGGTTTGTGAAGTTTCTTGGTTTCTTGTTGACATTTTGGCTAACTATTGACATTTTGGCTAAATAATTCTTTGCTGTGGGGCTAGCTTATGCATTAGAAGGTGTTTAGCAGCACCGTTGATCTCTATCCACTAGAAGCCAATAGCGGGAGATAGCTGACATACAGAAAATACCCAAGTCAGTAAAGTTATTGGTGAAAACGAAAAATGTCTTTTATTTTACAGAAAAAAACCCCATGTGAACTTTTTGGCCAACCCAATACCCGGAGTATCAGTATATCTTCCTCTTCATCATTTAATCCCCTTGATCCAAGCTCCAGTTGTGTCTTCCATGGACTCTTCCATTAGGAACCTTCTTAGTGGTCTCCTGTATTCTTTGCTCCAGTCTGTTCTGTTCTCCACACTGCAGTTGGAATGATCTTTTCAAGATAAACCTGATCTGATTGTATAATCACCTTACCCCAAAAAGCTCTCAGAGGTTTCTGATCCTTAATAATTCTTAACATGGCCAAAGAAACTTAAATGGCATGCACTTACCAACCTCTCCACCTTATACCAAGTTCTCCATTACTCTTCATTTGAGCTATGTTCAGCATTGGATCCACATGCCTGACACATAGTAAACATTCAAATGTTTATTTTCTTTTTTTGTATCCTTTGTGTTTAAATTATAATAGAAAAGTTTTGCTTAAAATTATCAGTTCTTAAAGGAATATTATTTGAAAATGATGCTTTGTTTACTTAATTGAAAAAGATTAATAAGCATTGGAAGACTTATATATTCTCTTTCTTATTTGGTATCTTGTCAGTAATAATATTAATATTGATAGTAACTCCCATTTATTGTGTCTCTGCTATGTTCCAGGTATTATTATAGACATTTTTATCTCATTTAAGCCTCATAACAACACAAAGAAGTAGATACATTTCTCATTGACCAATGGTAATATTTTGAGCATGTACAATACTATGTGACAGATGCTATACAAAGTGTTTTACACTTATCATCTCCCATCTTCACAGTAACCCTCCAAGATAGGAATTACAATCCCATTTTATTGTAATTTGTCTGATCATGCTGTCAGTTTTTCCACTACAACTCACTACCACTCTGGAGTATAAACTATATGAGTATGATTTCCTACTTTAGATAAATTTTTAGATAAGTTTCTATTTTAGATGAATTCTGGAAAAATTAATTCATGAATAACAATTTTTTTTTCTGTTTTCAGAGATGCATTTGCTTATGTTCAAGAAAGAAGATTTTGTATTAATCCTAATGCTGGATTTGTCCATCAACTTCAGGTAACTTTTCTTCCCCTGCAAGGCAGTCAGAAAGTAGGATAATTAAAATTTCAAGTTCGTGTAATTTAGGTGCAGAATTTAATTCATAAATACTTCAAAATTGCTGTAATCTGATTTGATTCTTTTTTCAAGTTCACATTTCTATTGAAAAGAATTTTCTTTTTTTAAATTAAATTTATTGGGGTGACATTTAGGAGCATATAGGTTTCAAGTGTACATTTCTGTGGTACATGATCTGCATATTGCATTGTGTGCCCACCACCCACAGTCAAACCATATTCTGTCACCATATATGTGGCCCTCTTTATCCCCCCACCTCTGGTAACCCCCATACTGTTGTCTGTGTCATTGAGTTTCAGTTTTATATCCCACATGAGTGAAATGATACGGCTTTTAGCTTTTCCTGATTTTTTTTTCACTGAGCATAATATTCTCAAGCTTTATCCGTGTTGTTACAAATGGCAGTATTTCATCTTCTCTTATGTCTGAGTAGTATTCCGTTGTATACATGTACCACATTTTCTTTATCCAATCTTCTATCGAAGCACCCTTTGGTTGTCTCCATGTCTTGGCCACCATGCATTAATGCTGCAGTTAACATAGGGATGCATATATCTTTGCAAATAAATATTTTCAAGTTTTTTGAGTAGGTACCCAGGAGAGAGTTGCTGCTTTACATTGTAACTCTACTTAATTTTTTGAGGAACCGCCAGAGTGTTTTCCATAGTGTCTGCACCAGTCTACATTCCCACCAGCAGTCAGTGAGGGTTCCCATTTCTCCACAACCACTCCAACACTTGGGCTATTACTTGTCTTGTTGATAATAGCCATTCTAACGAGTGTGAGGTGGTATCTTGTTTTGATTTATATTTCCCTCATAGCTAATGAAGTTGAACATCTTTTCATATATCTGTTAGCCATTTTATGTTTTCTTGGGAGAGGTGTCTGTTCAGGTCCTCTGCTCATTTTTTAATTGGATTGCTTGTTTGGTGTTGTGTTGTTTGCAAATATCTCCCATTCTGTTTGGTGTTGTGTTGTTTGCAAATATCTCCCATTCCGTTGGTTGCCTTTTTGTTTCCTTGTTGGGTTTTTTTTTTTTTTTTCCTCTACAGAAGCCTTTTAGTTTGATACAGTCCCATTCATTTATTTTTGCCTTTACTTCCCTTGCCTTTGTGGTCAAATTCATAAAATGTTCTCTGTGACCAAGGTCCATAAGTTTAGTACCTATGTACTAAATTTCTTCTGTGTAATTCATTATTTCAGATCTTATATTTAGGTCTTTGATCCATTTTGAATTCATTTTTGTACATGGGGACAAACTGTAATCTAGTTTCATTCTTTTACATGTGGTTTTCCAATTTTCCCAGTACCATTTATTGAAGAAGCTTTCTTTTCTCCATTGTGTGTTTTTGGCTCCTTCATCAAAAAATTATTTGCCCACATATACGAGGTTTTATTTGTGGGCTCTCAATTCTGTTTCTTTGGTCTGTGTGTCTGTTTTTCTGCCAATACCATGCTGTTATGATTATCTTAGCTTTGTAGTATAATTTAAGTCTGATAGTGTAATACCTCTAGCTTTGTTCTTTTTTCTCAGGATCACTTTGACTATTAGGGGTGTGGTTTCATACATACCTGATGATTTCTTTTTCTTTAAAAAAATTACATTGGAATTTTGATGGTGATTGCATTAAATCTGTATATTGATTTGGGTATTATGGCCAAAAGAATATTCTAAAAAGCTGCCATACCAGAAAAAAGAATTAAGGACACGTTGTTAAAGATAAGATAATTCACGTTAGAAATTTCTTCCATTTTTTTTTCTCCTGTTTGATCACAGTTTTGATTTTTTTTTCCTTCTCACTAATTCTTTTTTTTTTTAATTTTTATTGTTATTCAATTACAGTTGTATGCCTTTTCTCCCCATCCCTCCACCCCACCCCAGCTGAACCCACCTCCCTCCCAACAGTTTTGATTTTAAGTATACTACATAGAACTTTTAAAATTTTATGTGCTTTATCTTTCCCAGGTTTTTTCAGATTTTGTTGGTGCTTGGAAGATGCACTAAAAAAAGATAATTATCTAATTAGACAAGTTTAATTTTTTCCAAGAAGGAAAATCATAAGTTGAAAAATATGCTCTGGCTGATTCCAGTTATGTAGGAATACATCTCAAATGTAGACATCAAATGCATTACAATATATGTTGTCTCCGTTACCATACTTTAAATCTTACCTCATTTTTGTTTTCAATTTACTTTTAAATTTTACTTCATTTAAAAGAGAAACAGTGGTATCTCTCTTTACCTTGTTTGTGTAAAATGTTTTTTATTCCATCTTTATATTATAAACACAAAGCTACCTGTAATTTATAAGTTTCATTGCCTTTTAATCCTATTATGAAAAAACACCTTTTTTAAAACTGATTTCTGTATTTGTAAAAGTAATATATACTCATGGTTAAAAAATTTAAAATTCAACAATGCCTAAGGAAAATACAATGAAAAATAAATCTTAATAGTATATCTTAAAGATCATTTTAAAACAACATATATACCTGTACCTGCAAAATATTTAAGTATATTTTATTGATTATACTATTATAGTTGTCCCATTTGTTTTCCTCTCCTTTATCCCCCTCCACCCTGTACCCAGCCTCCCTCTAGCATTCCTTCTATTTAGTTCACGTACATGGGTCTTACATATAAGTTCTTTAGCTTCTCCATTTCCTATACTATTTAACCTCCCCCTGTCTATTTTGTATCTACCAATTATGCTTCTTATTCCCTGTACCTTTTCTCCCATTTGCCCCCTTCCCTCTCCCCGCTGATAACCCACCACGTGATCTCCATTTCTGTGACTCTTTTCCTGTTGTAGTTGTTTGCTTAGTTTGTTGTTGTTTCTTTAGGTTCAGTTGAAGATAATTGTGAGTTTGTTATCTTTTAACTATTCATAGTTTTTGATCTTCTATTTCTTAGATAAGTCTTTTTAACATTTCATATAATGGCTTGGTGGTGATGAACTCCTTTAACTTTACCTTATCTGGGAAGCACTTTATCTGCCCTTCCATTCTAAATGGAAGCTTTGCTGGATAGAGTCATCTTGGATGTAGGTCCCTGTCTTTCATGACTTTGAATACTTCTTTCTAGCCCCTTCTTGTCTGCAAGGTTTCTTTTGAGAAATCTAGCTGATAGTCTTATGGGAACTCCTTTGTAGGTAACTTTCTCTTTATCTCTTGTTGCTTTTAAGATTCTCTCCTTATCTTTAATCTTGGGGGGTAATGTAATTATGATGTGTCTTGGTGTGTGCTTCCTTGGGTCCAACTTCTTGGGATTCTCTGAGCTTCCTGGACTTGCAAGTCTATTTCTTTCACCAGATTGGGGAAGTTTTCCTTCATTATTTTTTCAGAGAAGTTTTCAATTTCTTGCTATTCCTCTTCTCCTTCTGGCACCCCTATGATTTAGGTGTTGGAATGTTTAAAGTTGTCCCAGAGGTTCTCAAGCCTCTCCTCATTTTTTTTGAATTCTTGTTTCTTTATTCTGTTCTGGTTGAATTTTTTTTTTTTTAAGATTTTATTTATTTCATATTAAAGAGAGAGGAAGGGAAGGAGAAAGAGAGGGAGAGAAACATCAATGTGTTTGAGAAACATCAGTTGGTTGCCTCTCACATGCCCCCAACTGGGGACCTGGCCCACAACCCAGGCATGTGCCCTGACTGGGAATCAAACCGGCAACCTTTCTGTTCATGGCTAGCACTCAATCCACTAAGGCACACCAGCTAGGGCTGGATGTTTATTTTTTCCTTTTGTTCCAAATCGTTGGTTTGATTCCCAGTTTTCTTCCCTTCACTGTTGGTTCCCTGTATATTCTCCTTTATTTCACTTGTGTAGCCTCACTTCTTCCTTTGTTTTGTGGCCTTACTCAACCATTTCTGTGAGCATCTTGTTTACCAGTGTTTTGAACTCTGCATTTGATAGGTTGGCTGTCTTCTTGTCATTTAGTTCATTTTTCTGGAGGTTTGAACTGTTCTTTTATTTGGGCCATACTTCTTTGTCTTGGCATACCTGTTATATTTTAAGGGGGGAAGCCTTAGGTGTTTGCCAGGGCGGAGCAACCCACTTTGCCACATTGTTGTGCTATATTGAGGGAGGGGTCAGAGAGGGAACATTGCTGCTTGCTCGGCCCTCAGCTGGCTTTTAGTCACTTCCCTTGCTACCCACAAGTGAATTGGGCCCTTCTGTTGCTGATTCCCAACATGGGTGAGTTTGTGTACGTTCTAGGATCCCGTGAGCCCCTCCAGGGCACTCTTCTGTGAAACTGGGAGTTTCTCCCACTACTGCAACCCCCAGAGGTTTTGAGGCTTTGGTTTCCCACAGTGGAACCCTGGGTTGTGCATTTTGTCTTGCTCCCCAGTTGTTTCTCTGGGTTTATCTGCACACGAATGTGGGACCACCCAGTCTAGCAGCCTCTGCCTTGCTGTATGTCCTCCCTGCCCCATCTTCCCATCTCCATTCCTCCTACTAGTCTGGTTGAATGTTTCTTCTTTAACTCCATGGTTTTCAGACATTCGTACAATTTGATTTTCTGGCAGTTCTGGGTTTTTTTTTTTAATTGGTTGTTATCCTTCTTTTGGTTGTGCAAGCAAGTAAATTGTATCCTCCTATTCCTCCCTCTTGGTCAAAGGCCTTGAAAAATATTTTTGTATGTATATTACATAGATAAGAATTTTATATGACCAGTTCCTTATACATAGGCCTTTAGATTGTTTATAGCCTTTCATGATTGTAAACAATATTGGAAAGAATAGTAGGACCATCTCTGTTTACATGTGTGAGTATACCTGTAAGATTGTTACAGAACCCTGCCAGTGCTGTTATGGAACAGCTGTGGGGTTCAGTTGCTGACTACCAAGAAGAATGACTCCTAATACAAGACTTTGGTGAAAAAGGAAAGGGTTGTTTATTTAAAGGTTATACATATTTAGAATAATAGTGGATTTCTGCTGTTAAGACCCACTCCCTTTAAATCAACCCCAAAACACAGTCCTCCTCCCTTTGCCAAGCCAGGCCATTTCCAGAATACACCAGTCAGAGGTACTGTCTTTCAGAAAAGCAGGAGTCTGAAGATCAGCATTCCTGGTCACATTTCAGCTCCAAGCATCCCTCACAGATCTGGGTGGCTAGGCAAGTCCCTGCAGCTCCCTCAGCTCTGCCCCCATCTTATCCAGGCAGGCCATCGTGGCTCTCTCCCTGACTCCCAGTAGACCTCTCCTACCCTCAACTGCGTGGCTTCTCTTCTTTCAGCCTGCCATTATTTAAATGCTGTGCCTGGAATTTCATGTGTGACGTCATATCTGGCCCCTCCTATAATGTATTAGTGTCCACCATTTTTGCCAGTTCCCCCGTATCTTTTACCTTCTTGTGGCTGCCATCTTTAGCCAGGGCAAGAATTCCAAGTGACACACACGGACATCCAGGGTGGGCATCTGTCCCCTGCCTCTCATGCAGGCATTGTGTGAGCCCCCCAGCTATGTCATGAGTCCCTGAGCGTTCACAGTTACGTACAGAATTTGCCCTGGTTGGCAACCCTCTTCGCTTCAGGAAGGCATGGCTATTAACTAACAGTTGTTATGCATTGTGTCCTAAACATGGTATCATTCACTCCTCCCTTCCCCCAATTAAGGATTGTGGGGGATACGCTCTGTACCCTGTTACAAGATAACTGATCAAAGTGGAATTTCTGGTTAGAGGGCATTTGAAATGTGATGCTGTCAAATTGATTCTAAAAAGACTGACATAATGTAATCTTAATACCACCAAGAAACAAGGAGGACCCTTTTGGCCATACCATGATCAGTACTGCTAGTCAAAGTATTTTAACAAACTTTTTGGTTATTGTCATAATGGCAGTAAAAGTAGTAACTCCTTATGGTTTGCCCATTTTTCATACAGGTTGTAGGTCTTTCGCTCATTAGTTTATAAGAGGTCTTTGCATATTAAGGAAATGTATCTTTAGTCAGCGGATTTGAAATGTCTTTTTTTTATTTATAGCAAATTCTCATCTGTACTTGGGTATATTTCTGGACTTTGTATTCTGTTCCCTTGATCCTGCTTATTTGCTGTACCTTTATCAATTTTAAACACTGTAATATATAAACAATGTATGGCATGACTCCAGATTCTCACATTGCTCTTTCTAGAATTTTCCTGGCAGGTTCTTACATTTATATCTTAGTGTTACCTGTACTGGAAGAAGTCCTATAGTTGTTTTTAATAATACTCTCTCTACATTAACAGTTCAGAAAGAAATGGCCTCTTGAAATTTTTATTCTTCCACTTTAAGAATATGTTTGGGTTATTCAAATCACCTTCCATATCCAGTAGTGTTTTACAGTTTTCTCTGTACAAGATACTTGCATTTCTTATGAAATTTATTCCTAGGTGTTTTTTTGTTCCCATTAGAAAACATACTGTTTATTTTTTCCAATACATTTTCTAATTTGGTTATTCACATATAGGAAAGCTACTGGTTTTTATTAAGTTTTCAGTTGGCAACCTTATTAAACTCTTACTGGTTCTAAAAAATTTTCTAGTTGATTGTCTTAGCTTTGCATCTCATCTTCAAATTATGATTACTTTGCCACTTTTCTAATTGTTATTGCTTTCTCATTGAATTTTCATTCTGTCAGAACAATGATAAGTAATAAAGGTGAAATATCATACTTACCTTATCATAATGCCCCAACACATACTAACTGGTAGAGTTCAGTGTGTGATACCCTAGTGTAAGCTTTTGGCCTGTCTTCTGGTCTCAACAGTAAATGTGAAATTATGAGGTAAGAATTTTAAGCCTGCATTTCTCTTACAATATGGTACCAGATTTTTCAGTATAAACTAAGAATACCAATAATGTACACATCAACCACTGTTTTGGGTATCTAGGATTTTAAATGTATATTGAAATTAAGATTTTTTTTTTAGGAATATGAAGCCATCTACCTAGCAAAATTAACAATACAGATGATGTCACCACTCCAGATAGAAAGGTCATTATCTGTTCATTCTGGTACCACAGGTAAGGATTTTTTCATTTTTGAGAAGGTTGTGGGAGGAAAGATGATAGTACGAAAGACAGAAAAGAAGCCTATTTTGCTTGTTACAAGTTACTCTGAACAATTTAAATTGTTTAGAAAACTTTGAATAGACTATTGAATTAAAATAATTTCAAATTTTGATTTTATAATGAATAAATGTATATTATCTGCTGTGTGCATACCACTACCAAGTTAATCAGTGTATGCTGGTTGGAAGACCAGATTTCTACTTGGTTTAGTTTTAAGTCTCTAAGTAGTATAACTGTGTTGCTACTTAGACTAAAATAGCAAAGGAGTACGGAAAAGGGGTGATCTTTTTAAGAATAAATGGTGGTTAATAAATGAAAGTATGTTTCAAGTTGGAGTGACTAGTGTCAGCTAACCTCAGTTTTTCTCTCTTGCCAGAGATATTTCCATCTTTCTCCCTTCCCTATTTCAGAGCCCCCTCCCCCATTTTCAAAATTAATAATTGAAGCACACTCACAAAACCTTTTTTAACTGTTACAACACTTCCTTCTCCAAGATCTTGTTACCCTTGTTTGCTCTGCTCTTTTGACTCTGCTAGAGCACTCACAGAATTCATTTCATTCTTATTGGAAACAACCACCTTATACAATAGGAAGGACAGTTTATGTACCTACATTGTGTTGGGCTTGAAAATCGAGCGCAGGTGACCTGAACAAGTCCAGCACTCTCTTCACTGTATTGCAGCCTGTGATGATGACATTATAAATTCACCCCTCAGGTGCAACTTCCTAGTTGTCATTAACTTTTTTCTTAAATTTTATTTATTGATTTTTAGACGGGGATAAACCATTGATTTGTTGTTCCACTTATTTACGCTTTCATTGGTTGATTTTGTATGTGTCCTGACCCGGGACCAAACCCACAGTCTTGACATAATGGGGACAGCGCTCTAAACAAGTGAGCTACCCGGCCGGCCAAGGCTGTTAACTCTTCTTTCTCTTGCCACTTCCATCTTGTTCTTTCCAAATCTGCTAGGGTCTGTTCCCTCAGTGCCTCTAAAGTTCATTCCCTCTTCTATAGTACCCTTAGTCTCAGTTTAGTTCAGTACCATTTTGGCCTCCTGTCCAAACTCTTTTTTATTTGGTCTGAACTGAACATTGTGGCCAGAATTATTTTCACTAAAGGTAGTTTTAACTGTGATGTTTTTCCTGTACGAAAGCCTTCGTTGGATTAATTCCTACAGAGGAAAAACACAGGTAGTGTCATAGGTACTAATCAAAGGCTCTTCTGATCTTTTCTGGTATCCCTCACTGTTCCTCTTTATATGTGCACTCCACGATGGTTTTGTGTCTTTTTATTTCCAAGAAAGCATCACATTCAGTCTATTTTAACATAGTTCAGGTGTCATCTCCTTCAGAGGACACAATGATTAACTCACTCTTCCTCCAATACTATCATGCAAAACTCCTTTATCTGTACCCCTCACTTTCTGTCTTGCATTAGTTATTTTTATCCTGCCTCCCTTAGTAGGAAGCAAGTGTAGCACCTCATCTGAAACTGTTACAGTAGTGGTATTTAGCCCTTTACGGCTAGCATATTCATCTTTTATCTCATTGTCTTAATTTATATTTCTATCCTTGTTTGATTATAGTGAGACATTAGTTTCATGTTGGAATCTGCCCTCTTGAATTAACATTATTACTATGATTTAGCACAACCATTAGAGTGTGTGTTTATGGCCATGCCATTGTTAGGCATGTAATAGAGCATCCTGCTTTACCAGTTACTGTTCCTTGAAGTTTTCCTCCATTGAGATTCAGATTATTTGGTTACATCTTTTGGGCATGTAGGGACAGCTTTGACTGTATGTGGGAAATTTGTGTACTAGCAGACTCTGACGTGAAAAGTAGCTTAAAGAAAATCTCTTCTTTATCTGTTGCATGCCATCCTTTTTCCCAACTCTAGTCTTGTTGGTTATAAAAAACACACCTTCAGTGGAAAAATATTTTCAGCAGCATCTACAAAAGCAAAGATAATTATATCTACAAAATAAAGTCATAGACATAAAATTAATTTCCTAATTTTATAAGTCACATGATTATGGTGCCTGAAAAATATGTTTTGATAACCACTTATTTATGTACCATTATCTCTAAAACTTCTATTTTCAAAGTATTTAAAAAATTTATGTTTATCATTTACAATACCTAAGACAATCTTAATTCTCAAGAGGGAAATATATCCTGTTAGGAAGTTACAAAGTTACTTAGGTAATTCATAACAAGAGAATTTACCAAAGTGTGCTGAGAGTTCAGTCATGGAAGTTTCTTAGTACATATACATGGCAACACTTCATTAAAAATGAAACTTTTATTAGGTGTAACATTCTAATAAATGAACTCATTTAAGTTCCCATTATGTTATGTTCTTGCAAAAATTTTAGGCAGTTTGAAGAGAACACATGAAGAAGATGATGATTTTGGAAGCATGCAAGTTGCGACTGCACAGAATGGCTGAATCAAGAGCAATGTTATAGAAGATGTGAATTCCTTTTTGGGAAGGAAAAAACACTAGAGACAATAATGTAAAATGGTAAAAACACAAGTAGTTTCTTTTCAATTGTATGTTGCTTCCAGATGTGTTTCTTTACAATCTGTTAAGCAACATTTTAAGATGTTGGATTTCTGCAATAGATGGCACTGATGGTTTCACTCCTTTTCTCTTTTTTTTTTTTTTAACACTTTACAATTCATTATAAACAAAGAATTTTGGACTTGCAAAGAGGTATTATTGCAATAATGCACTTTTCATACTTGAAATTTATTTGTATGATATAGTTATTACTTTAAACAAAATGCAAGTTAGGGGGATTTGTTTATAAATCTGGGTAATTTATAACAAAAGAATTTCCTAAAGTTTGCTAAAAATTCATTGTGTTCTATATATTACATTAAAAAAATAATTTTACAGTTCAATTTTATGATGGAGCCTCTTACAGAAACATTAAGAAATGCAGGAATCTTGCACATTTCTTTCTTAGTATAATTAAATAACTTAATCTTCTTTTTTAAAAAAACTTATTACTAATCTTTGAATCATGACATTAGCCAACCAACTACTTAAAGATGATCCAAGTATTGCTTCCTTTCCTATTACCTTCCTAATTTGTTTAGTCTATAGAAAAAGTTTAATGAACAAAAGATGCTTTTTGCATTTCTCAAAAGCCAAATGTTTGTTTTTTTTAGAGTTGCTTAGCTCGTTTTTCTTTGTCCAAAATGGTTCTAAATAGAATAAACCAATGTAGCAGTATTTTTTTTAAATGAAGCCCAAAAAAGAAAAGTGCCTTGCATCATTAAAACTAAAAATAAATCCTCATGACCTCTAAATTAGTATGTAGAACAATGAAAAATTTCAACATTATTCTGTAATTTTTTTAAACCGTAAATTTAACTGAAAGTCTGAGGCTTGAAGAAATCTCAGTAAATGATTTGGAAATATTTACTCCTTCTTTTTATGTTGTCTTAATGATTCTTTGAGGTTGTTCTGGCTCAAACAGAAGCTTTTCTTTGAAGATTCATTTATTGGGGAAATTGATTTGTGGGAGACTTTAGTATATTTTAAATTAGTGTTTTAATCAGTTCTTTACATTGAGTTAATCCAAAGTCATTTTATGGATCCTGTTTTTCCCTATTTTTATTTATATATTGTTCTAAGAAAAACATTTTTGCTATTTTAAGTGTGTTGTGAGGGAGGAGAGGAGTGTTTTAACTTTTTATAGTTGATAATTTAGGTTAGCACAAACAAAATACCTTTCTATCTCACTTTTCTCAGTCCTCTCTTGAGGTGCTTTATTTTCATCTGTTCCCTTGGTACCAATAGGTACTATGCAAGGTAACATTATACCAAGTTACTTGCTTGGCTTTCCTCCCTAAAATGTAATACATACGGTAAAAGCTTCTTTTATCCAGCATAGCAGGATAGTAGAAATGAATTAAAGTTGCTTTGTTAATTAAGAGTTAATTCCTGTTGACCCAGGTGGTATTCCTCTTCTCATTTCCCTTCCCTTTCTCTATTTTACCACCCTGAAAACAGCATACTGTTAATTCCATTGTGGTCTTGTATTCTGCTGTGTGATTAACTCATTTGGTGTGGTAGAGTCAAGATGTGCATTGAGTGTTCAGAAATTCCGGTTGGTAAAGTGCCAGGTAACACAGCTTTCCTGTAAATAGAGCACTATTGGATAAGTCAGCAAAGATCTCTCTTGTAATCTATGATATATGATGCTTCATTCAGCAGAAACTCTGCTCAAAAGAATCTTCATAGTAGTACATTTAGGTTTTAAAAATTAGGTAAAGATTTTTAAAATTAGTTTCTTAAGTACATAACTATCTAGTAGTTGGGCCAAGAAATACACATTTGGTTGTTTTAATTTATAATTAACTGGTAATTTTCCACTTTTCCTAACCACTGTAATTTTTACATTGTCACTAAAGTGCCTGCCCAGCACTGTACATTGAAGACCATCTCTCACAAATACTAGGAGAAGGGACTGTCATGTGGACAAAACATGATGTTTATTCTTCCTTCCATGTAAGAACATTGCAAATGTGTTTTGTCTTGGATCCGTTCTTCCACATGATGTTCAACTAGTTCTTCCTGTTTTTCCAGTTGGTTCCATTTCTGTAATTCCTTTATTTCCACTGATGTTTTGTGATAGTTAAGGTACATTTAGCCAATCATGATTTATTTTCTAGAATATTTGAATAATGAATAAGTGATGTAGTACCAAATTTTAAACATTAAATATGTAATCTGGGCACAGAATTTAAAGTGACCCTAATTGCATTAAAACATAGGACAACTATTTTATTGTCCATTTGAAAGTGTGAAGCTTAAATATTGAAAATATTCAAACTGGAATGGCAGTCGTACCTTCTAATTTCAGTTAATTGGTTCATATTTTTTTATCTAGTAGATGTTTAAATAGCAGTTACTTTTGTTTATTTCTATCTACTTCATGGTGGAAATGTTAAATTGTTATAGTTCTTGCTATGAACTCTCAACTACTTAACTTTTAGAGCAGAATATATGTTTTGGGGGGATTTTGTGCTTCACCTGAATTTAGAGTAATGTTCACAAAATGTTAAGCATGTCCTTTTTAGAAAATACAGGGTTTCTAATTGTCTTATTACCATGGTAATTCAAGTAAATTAGAAGTATTTAACTGCATTCTTGAATTATAAAGTTGGGATGTGTATATATGCATATATACATATATCAGGATCTTAACTTGATGTAAAGTAAATGAGCAGTTACCTGGTAGACTTTCTTTTTTTAATAACTGGCTTAGCCCACACTTCCACAACAAAGCTTCACTTTAGTATTTACTTTATTGTTGTCCATTCAACAATGCTCCAAAAAAGGAAATGTTAAGAAATAGCTGAGAATTACTAAAAGATTTTATTTTATTTTTTGGTTAAAAAATATGTTTCTAGGTCTTTGAATGCTGGATTTTTTTTTTTTTTTTTTTTTTTTTTGGTCTTACCCATCCATGGCAGCTAAAAAAAAATCACTCAAAATATTCAGGTTTACATGTTAGCTCTCTTTTTAGGGAGTTGCCATACCTCACAGTTCAAAGTGTATTCTATAGATCAGTAACATTATACTGACATGTAATTGCAATTTACTATGCAGCAAAAATTCAAGAAAAATAACTTACAGTGTCTACTTACTTTTGTATAGGCAACTGATTACGTTACTCTGCTTTCAACATTTGTACTTAGATAAAATGCTTATGTATGTATAGGAATGTCACAGTGCGAGATGCTGCTAGCCCAGACACAAAGTATTAAAATTATTTTGTGAAGATTGGTGGTTGTATTAAAGCTGTTGTGCCATTATACCTCAAAATGATTGAAAAGCTTGTTTATACTGCTTATGCCTCAGAACTTCATTACTTAACATTGTTGGCTTCTGGGTACAAGTAATTTAATTGTATTCCCACAGATTAAGAAGGATAAACGAACAGTGGAAATTGATAAGCACCTGAGTATCTTCCAAACATTATGGTCACACATACACACAAAATATGGTCAGTAGTCCACACAAGGCCCAAATATTAGCTCAAATATAATTTTAGAGATTAGTTGATCAAGAGTTGGAAGTAAAGAATTTCGTGCCTGAAGGAAATGGGAGGTAACCTGTTACCTCGTTAGCCCACCTGCATACTATTATTCTTCATCAGATCAAAGATGCCATTACTACACCATTATTTTAGATACCACTAAAAGGCAAAATATTACTGAATAAACCATGACAAATCCTTGGTCATAAAATGCACCCAGAGTTCCAAAATGTTTGTGTAAAAAAATGGACATCTTAGAATCAATGAAATAGAAATTATACACAATATATGGGGCACAGTAAAAATCAGAACTGCCATTTCACTATATAGTGCCTTTTCAAAAGCAAGCAATGCTCAGATTTGTGAGCATAGTTAAATGACAAGTTTTTTGCAGGTTTTTTTGTGCTCATTTACTCACAATATGGCTTAGAAAATCATAAACATACTCTGGATAACTAAAGCTAAATACAGATTATCACTTTCCTTATGACACAATTTTTACATACTATACCTTGCTTGTAACTATTTTGTGGGGGATTTAAGGTAAGACATTAAGAACTCCATTTAAAGAAATTTTTTTGAAATACCAACCGTTTAGACAGTTTTACATCAAATTGTTCGGTGGTAAGAAATGTAGTAAAACATTGAATTCTGTCTTTTATTAGGCTTATTTTTAACGTTGGTGTACTTGATAAAGCTACTGTCATGGCAAGGTTGTGGGACTTCAGTAAAGGCAAAACTAGCTTTGCTGCTTTCCTTAATCCAATTGAGGTAGGTGTGAGCCAAAGGGATGAGAAACAGGTGGTCTTCACTTTCCAGGTTTGTTCTATAAGGAGTACACAAAACTAATTTCATGAACCATGACTTGACCTATTCAATAGAAGACTCAAGAAAAGCACAGATGTTAGGATTCTAACAAAGACTAGTCATTGTATGAACAGGTTTAATGTAACATGGAATGCAAATGGTTAGAACCATTAATAACATTTTCATACCTACTTCAACTTTAAAAAAAATAAATAAAAGCAAAACAGGATAGTGACCGGAATATTCAATAGTACTCTTTATAATCACATTAAATAGAAAAGGTTCCATCAACATTTTAAGAATGTAACAAATATACATGTTTTAAATATTCCACTCAATTTTATAATCTATTTTTCACAAAAATGTTCCTCAGAAGAGGCTTCAGACACCCATGAAAAGACGAAAATTCAGGTTAGAATTCTCACCCATAATGTGCCATGATTTGCTAATTCACTCTTAAGAAGTACCTTGTATTTGCTCTTAGATACTTTGAATAAGTATATTTCACATAAGACAGGTGGTACTTTACCTACATTAGAAATATACAAACCATTAGATGTACATTTAAACTTTTACTTTGAATCTTGTCACATTTTTAAGTTAATTTGCATTTCTATTTTAAAAAACTGACCAGATTATTTGCCAATACAGTTATTAGGATCAACAAATGTTGGAATGTACTACATTTAGTTATATATCTAACATACCCAATTTCAAGTAATATATAGGAAATGACACACCCTTAATTTGTATTTAGATATTTCTTTGAACCGAAAATATTAATTTTATGGTGATAAGAAACAGTCTTATTCATTGTATGCTTTTTTAAAAATGGCACTACCAGTAGCAAATACAGAACTCCTATACTGTGACTACCAAGAAATGAAGCCAAACTTTAGAAAAATACAAGAAAAGATTCAAGTTAAAAATATATTCCTTTGGTTAAAAAATCATCCTCTTTATAATCATTTGTAATCTAAACTCACAGATGAACCACCAGCCCAAAGTAATCTTATAAATGTCATTATATTTGTTGTATTACAATGGTTTTTCAACCCAGTTCTTGCGGAGGTTGCTGGGTTGCAACAAACTATTTTAACTCTAGGAAGGCTAGATAACGCTACTGCATTAGCTCCTTTAACAACTGTCTTTCTTTAAAGATTTTTACTTTAGAAACCTCCGACACATGTAGTTTTCTTCGGATACTGTATATCCAAACTTTTTATAGAAACCAACATTTTGTGGTAGACATTCAAGGGTAATCTTATAACAGTTCAGTTTCTTGCTTAGCAAAGTAAGGGTTGATAACAACCTGAAATTTAAAAAAAAATGGGAGGGGGAAAAGCACAGAGCATTTGTTAATAAAAATAAAAATAAAAATGGATTTTAGTAACAATATGAATATTACATAAAATTTCAAGTTTATATTAGAAATAGGTTTAGGTCATGGCCTTCCCCACTATATTAAGTATTCAAATTCTAAGTGGACAACTATTTAAGTCACCCGGAGCATTTTAGTTTGTTTCAAATATACATTATCTGATAATCATCAGCCTGTTAATAAATAGGACAAATACTAAACTCACCCTAACCCTCTTTAAAAATAAGTTTTAAGATTATTAACACTAAAGACTCAATCTTTTAAAAAAAAAATATGGCCTATATTATTTTCTAAAAATGTCTTTTTTTCTAAATCTATTCAAACTACTTAGGAGCGGTCAGCATTCCCACATAAAATGGGTAAATAATAGTTTTGTTCTTTATCATTTTTAAAGCTAAAATTTGTGAAAGTAGATACCAGATTAACTCTGGATTAGAATAATTAATACGAAGTAGAAATAAAGCAGAACAGTATACATCTTTACAAATTCTCAAAGAATCAAAACCCAATATAAGGATGGGATTCTGACTGCCTTAGAGGTAAAAATAAGTAAGTAAATAAATAAATCTACAAAAATTTACCTGAAGTTTTTTTTCATGTTTGCATAAACTGAAAAATCATGTCAATTTGAAAACAGAACATCTTGAAGTTATAAAATTATAAAGGGTATGACAAAGTGAAGACTACTATAATAGGAACTGGCCTATTTTTAAAAGATCTAGGTAAATGTATAAAAGATTATACAGTAAAGGCTGTTTCAGTATGTTTCTGAAACTTAGGAGACTGAGAACATTTCTCTTGTTTTAAAATATAACAGAGAAATGGGGAAATCACCTGACTTAGCCAAAAGTTTGTTTCCTACTTGTATGAGAATATGACTATAAAAATTAATAATTTATAGATACTACTATTTGTCAAACAGTACACTTCTAATTCCCAACTTTTACGGTAAAATTAATATAAAAATACTTTTCCTTCATTAAATTCAGTCTAAACTGTAGAGAGAATGGGTTCATAATTAATTATGCCTAAAAAGAACTTCTAACAGGAAAACAGGTTTAATAAGTATCTTGGCCAGAAACTAAACTGAAACACAAAAAGCATCTTAATTTATCCAGGGTTACCTTGTTTCTGCCTACTTACAATTTGCCAAGCTGCTTTCCTCTGCATTCATCACTAACAACAACATCTTCTACTCTTCCTCTCTGAAAATATTTACAATATTTAAAGAACCAAGCATGTAGTTTTGTTTTTAGGTGAAACAACAAGTGACGGATGGTAAAAATTCACTGACAAAGAAAAATGTTTCATAAAGTTGAACTTAATATAAACTGAAATGCAAAATTTTTCATTCATTTGCAGAGGAAATAGTGAATGCATCAACTTGGGGCCTGATCTTGTTTTATCTGTCCTGAACCTCCCCACCCCACTGTTCCTGTCCTTACTTCATGCGAGTCATGAGAAGTAAAGGAGCTCTGTAGGTATTAGAAATGTCACAATTAGAAAATATTATAGTGTTCTCAGCCCTTTACCACTTGGAAGTTGATGGGAATTTGTGTTAGTGTAGTATATTCAAAGAATTGTTTTTCAAAAAAGCACTACACGTTCTAAAGATTACCGCCAAATTTCATGGCGCTTTCTTGGTATCTCTGACCATATCAAATATAATACCTTAAAGAACAGTTTTTAGCAAATAAAATTCATATTGTTAATACATGTTTTTCCTCATAACTAGAACAAAATGGGAAATTGCCTTTAATGGGTTTCTAAGAAGCAGAACTTTTTTCAGGGCAATGTATACCTCCCTTTTTACAATGAAAATCAGTAAGAAAACAGATTTATCTAATGGAAACTCAACATAGACTTTGCTAGGAAACATCTGTCCATTTTAGCTCAAAAGCATTATTTGGAACACATACCTTAGCACAGGAATGGATAAATTTATGTTCTACTATCAGAGTTGCTGTAGCAACAATCTGTCCTAAAGTCACATCTTCCACAACTGTAACATAATAATCCCCAGATTTCTTCATGTGCTCAAAAGATTCTGCGGAAATTGAAAACAGCGTTATGTGGCAGACATTAAACTTCATTAGGTGCCAGAAAAATACTAGGATAAGCTGACTTCATTATTGAACATTCAAAGCTGTTTCGCCAGAGTAATTTATACTGTTTCTAAGAAAATACTTAAAATGACCAAGTAGTTGAAATATCAGCAATCAATCAATTGGAATATAGTCCATACATGTAAAGAATATGCGAGCGAAGTAAGACTAATACAGCCATTTTAGATGAACAGCACTCACACAAGTAAATTATAGATGTGCCACATCTGTGACTAATGAATCATTACTTAATTACTTTAAATCAATTTCTTCACCCATTACATTCAATATATATTTGAATAGAACAAAACTCTGCAAATTTTAACAAAATGTTTTTACATGGCTCCATCCTGTAATTTTCAGATTTTGGTTTCCAAATATTTTGATGAAAGTAGCTCTCAGTCTTTCCCTAGTGATCTAAAGTGTTTCATGAATGTATATGACTTGCTTTTTTAAAAATTAGAATCATCATTTAGTTTTGTTTCCTTTGAAAGCACCTGTGAAATCGGTGAAAAATATATCTCCATTTCCAAGTAATTTTCCCAAATCACAGCATACAGGAGCAAAAAGACAGAATAAGTACATTATGCTCAAATTTGATTTTTAGTACTTATATTGCTGAAATAACAGTTTCTCATCTAATCTGATATGCGTGTGAAGAGGAATTCAGGAATAAAAATGAGCCTAATAGTTTCACATATTTTCACAGTCTTTTTTCTAGATAGGAATTCGGGATAGGAAGAAGAAATTTGATGAAGGAAAATAATGAGAATCAAAACGAAGGTCTTCATCTCTGGAGGGTGAGGTGGAGTACAAGACAAAACAAAATTACCTATTGAAGGATATGAAGAAATTACAGAAAATAGGAAAAAGACTGTTGGACCACTGGATGGAGTCAGGAAGGTTCTAGTCTTTCCTTACCAATAACTACTTGTGACTTTGGGTGAGTCACAACCTCTTTTGACTTCCATTCTCTCATATGTATTTCAAGGGGTGGGGGAGAGCTCAATTATAACTCTAAATTACATGCTAACCTTAAAAGTCAACAGAAAAGAACCAAAAAAAAATAGAACATATTCTCTTACATTTTTGATTTGGTGATTAAATTTCTGTGAATTAACCCCATGGAAAAAAAAAACACTAAAAAAAAGAATCTCTAGAGTTGCCACCTAGGTTCCATGCAACAGTAATTATCTAAAAGTAGTTAGGTATTTTGCAAAACATGGTAATTACTACATTTGTGTTTTAGAACAGTTTAGCCATATAAAACATTTAAATAGGAAAATAGCTAATTTGTACTTCTGATCAAGATGGTGGAGTAAGTAAATGCTATGCTCACCTCCTCCCACAACCACATCAAAATTACAACTAAATTATAGACCTACCTTTGGGAATCACCTGAAGACTAGCTGAACAGAAGTCCATTAACTAAGGATATAAAGAAGTAGCCACATCAAGACCTAGTTGAAGGGGCGGAGATGCAAAATGGGTTGGTCTCACATCCATGTGTGGTGATTAAGAATTGGGAGGGTTATCTCAGCCCCACACCAGGGTCCCCAGCCCAAAGCACCAGTGCCGGGAAGAGGAATTTCCTACAATAAATGGCTGTGAAAATCAGTAGTGAGATGAAGGGCTACTGGATATACAGGTGTCCTTTTAAAGAGCCTGAGCACAGACTCATTCACTCACAAACACTCTAAACTCCAGAAAAAGGACAGGAGCTCAAAAAGTGCCAGGAACACATGGGGAGGAACTAAACTGTCTGGCTGCAAGGCGAGGGTGGAGGTGCAGTTCTGTGAGATTGAAGTGCCAGCAGGCACCATTTTTCTTTTACTGAGTTTTCCCTCACAGCCAGCAGGTGCAGATGAGCACCACATCTTAGTATCCATCTACCTGGTTAACGTCATTGTCTCCCCACCCTGGTGATTCCCTGCTCTACCCAATTCACCCACTTGGCCCAACCTCTTTCAGAGGCTAATCCACATAGGTGGCCATCCTGTGACTGTGCTGTGGATATTCTTAAAGTCTCTCAAAGTCCCCAAACAAGTACTGGCTGGCCTCAGCATGCCCTGTATTTTGTTCAGCAGTCCCAAGCGGGTTAATAGTAGCCAGCCTCAGTTCACAGCATAACCACTTTCAGGTGCTTTAAAGCCTAGCACAGGCAGCTACCAACACAGGTCACTGTATAGCTCTTACCAGGTGGCCCCAGGTTAGACACAGGTAGCATCTGACCTTGGCCTCTGTGCATCAAGAGGCCCCAGCACCAATACACCTGGTGGCCAGTCTCAGACCACACCAGAGCATACCAGAGCACCACCCAATTAACGCCACAAACAACACATGCAAAGGGTGGGCTCAGGAGGAACCAGAGCCCCACTAGAGCGAATACTGGTCCATGGGGTCAGTCCCCACACAACAGCTTGTCTGTGGTAGTAGTCACAGCCAGTCCTCACAGCTGGTCAGCCTGAGGGTCAATCTCACCACTGACACACCAACAGCAATAAAGGCTCAACTACAACAGAAGGGCACACAAAGTCCACACAAGGGACATCTAATGAGCACCTGGCTCAGGTGACCTGGGAAGACTGTGCCACTGGGCCCCACAGGGTACATTACATAAGGCGACTCTACCAAGACTGGGAGACACAGAAGATCTACCTGATACATAGAAACAAACACAGGGAGGCTGCTAAAATGAAACAAATATGACCCAAATGAAAAACGGGACAAATTATAGAAAATGAACTAAACAAAAATGGAGGCAAGCAATCTACCAGATGCAGAATTCAAAACACCGGTTAGAAGGATTGCCAATGAACTTAGGGGAAGAATAGATAATCTTCGTGAGAACTTCAAAGAGAAACAAATAAAAATAGGGATAGAAAACAAAGAATCAGTCATAAATGAAGAATACAATACATGAAATGAAGAAAATACATTAGATAAAATCAATAGCAGGTCAAATAAATCAGAGGATCGAATGGGTGATTTGGAAGACAAGGTAGCAGAAAACACCTAATCAGAACAGCCAAAGGAAAAAAGAATTTTTAGAAATGGGGATAGTTGAAGGGACCTCTGGAATAACATCAAGTGTGACAACATTTGTATCACAGGGGTACCATAAGAAGAATGGGAACAAGGGATTGAAAACAAAGAAGTAACGACTGAAAACTTCGCTAATATGGTGAAGGGAAGTAGACTTACAAGTCCAGGAAACGCAGAGTCCCAAACAAGATGAACCCGCAGAGGCCCACATGAAGACACATCATAATTAAAGTGCCAAAGGTTAAAGACAGAAAGAATCCTAAAAGCAGCAAGAGAAAAGCAGTTACCGACAAGGGAGCTCAGATAAGACTCAGCTGATTTCACAGAAACTTTGCAGGCCAGAAGAGATTGGCAAGAAATACTCAAAGTGATGAAAAGAAAGGCCCTAGAACCAAGATTACTCTACTTACCAAAGTCATCATTTAGAATTGACGGACAGATGAAGAGCTTCCCAGACAAGAAAAAGGTAAAGGAGTTCATCACCACTAAACCAGTATTATTAAAAAAATGTTAATAGTTCTTACTGAAGAAGAAAAACAATAATCAAAAATATGAATAAGAAAATAATGCAAAGAAAAAAATTCTCACTGTCAAAGGCAAACAAAAACAGTGGATCACCAACACTAAAGCTAGTACATAGGATAAAAGGCAAAAGTAGGAAGATCATGTATAACTACAACAATAAATTAAGGGATACACATAAACACAGTAGTAAATAAATACAAAAATGTGAAGGGGGTAGTAAAAATGGTAGTGATTATAGAATGTGTTCAAAATTAAACAACCATCAACTTAAAATAGACGACTAAACCTAGCTTTGGTACATGTAAAGCACATGGTAACCACAACCAAAAATCTACAAGAGATATATAAGAAATAAAGAGAAAGGAATCCAAACACAATGCTATAGAAAGTCATCAACATACACCCTTGGTTGGTGTGGCTCAGTGGATTGAGTGCCAGCCTGTGAACCAAAGGGTTGCCAGTTCAATTCCCAGTCAGGGCACATGCCTGGGTTGCAGGCAGGGTCCCCTGTTGGAGGCGTGCAAGTGGCAACCACACATCGATGTTACTCACCCTCTCTTTCTCCTTCCCTTCCCCTCTCTCTAAAAATAAAATCTTTTGGAAAAAAGTCATCAACACACAAAAGAAGAGAAGAAGCTAGGTTTAGTGGTCTATTTTAAGTTGATGGTTGTTTAATTTTGAACACATTCTATAATCACTACCATTTTTACTCACCCCCTTCACATATTTGTATTTATTTACTACTGTGTTTATGTGTATCCCTTAATTTATTGTTGTAGTAATACATGACCTTCCTACTTTTGCCTTTTATCCTATGTACTAGCTTTAGTGTTGGTGATCCACTGTTTTTGTTTGCCTTTGTCAGTGAGATATTAAGAACTATAAAAACAATCAGAAACAAAAAATGGCAACAACTACATACCCATCAATAACTACTTTAAATGTAAATGAATTAAATGCTCCAATAAAAAGTTGAATGGATAAGGAAGTTGTGGTACATATATACCAATAGGCTATTACTCGGCCGTAAAAATGAATGAAGTCTTACCACTTACGACAATGTGGATGGACCTAGATGATATTGTGCTAAGTTAAATAGGTTGGCAGAAAAAGACAAATACTATATGATTTCAGTAACATAGGGTGGGGCAAAACTAGGTTTCCAGTTGTTTGTATGGAAAAATACAGTAATAATACAAGAATAAACTCAGTGTTTTGCACACCCAGAACTGTAAACTACTTTAGCCCCACACTGCATGTGGAATCTAGAAAACAAATAAGCAAAACAGAGATAAAACTCATACATAACAGAGAACAAACTGATGGTTGCCAAGAGGGAGGGGGATTGGGGGCTGGGTGAAAAAGGTGAAGGGATGAGAAGTACAAATAGGCAGTTACAAAAGAGTCACAGGGGTGTACAGTACAGCATAGGGAATATAAATAATACTGTAATAACTATGGTGCCAGGTGGGTACTGGAAATATCGGGGGGAACACTTGCTAACGGACATGACTATCTAACCACTATGCACCTGAAACGAATACAAAATAGTATTTAATGTCAACTGTAACTGAAAAGAAAATTTTTTAAAAAGATAAAATTAGCCAATGAGTTACCTGAATTATTTCTATTTAAACAAAAACACATGTAGTACAGACCAAACAGAGCTCTAAACAAAAATAAAACCTTGTTTCCCTTTATTTCTTTTCATTCAGAAAATAGAGGCTATAGTACTTACTCATAAATTGTTCAGGACTGACAACTCCAGTCTCTGTCAGCTGACCAAGTACCTTTAAAAAACCTAGTTTTGAAAAAACAGATTTCAAGTCATGAGACGAACAAATGAAAGAGATATCAAATGAAGCAATGTGCTAAATAAGCAGGTAGGGTTATAGGCAATTATTTTTTCAAGTCTTCAATGAATCTTAGAATTTTAAAATTATTTCAAAAGATTAAATTGAAATCCTTTATTCTTTCTGTAATCACTACATAAAACAAAGAGTAATAAGTTTTACCAATGTTTTTGCCTGGAAAGATTTTTGGAATAGTGCTAACCTTAATATTCAATATTTATAGAACCAGCATGTATGTTTCTGAACGTAATTTGCATTAAATACAATGCAAAGGACGCCTGATTTTCCCAAATGTGTGCTTTGATTTACTTAAAAGTGTAAGATTGTCAATGATCAAATATGATACTATACATAATATAAATAATACAATTGTTAAGACTACATTTTTTAAATATTCCTGATTAATTTTATTAATGTTATCTCAAATTTGTGAACAGTGCATGTTAGAATTTTGAGCATCTTAACTTCTACACACTCGATGACTTATTTGACCAAAATTAGTTTCTTCATATTTCCTAACCAAAAGGAAAACTGTAGAAAGTTGATTTTCGATTACTAAAAATTAAGAAAATTATTTTGAAGAATTTAGATGTTAAAAAACAAAATAACATGTAGACAAAACCTTTCACAACTTATCCAAGGCAATATTTCTACCCTCATTCCCCATCCAGCATCTTAGAGAAGATTCTTCCTTATATGTCATTATAAACGATAATTTCACCTTTAGGAGAAGTCTTTTGGCTTCTTATAGCAAGGAGTAGTATTGTAATTAAGTCATTTGAAATATTTCACAGTAATACCTGGTCTTTGCCATGACACATACACACTGAAATTGAGGGTCTTAGTCACTTTAAAAATCAAATACAAAAAATAATCCAAAGCCAAGTATTATTTTTTAAAATTATCACCATCAATATGATGTTTGTGGGGAAAACAGAATGCTAACTACAAATAACTAGGATTTGTAATCTGAGTTCATACCTCTATTTAAATCAGCAGTACAAAGAGGCCTCAAAACCAAACCTTCTCCAGGATGTGCTGGGGAAATGGCTGGAGAAAACGTAGCTGTATTCTGGCTCCAGTCCACTTCTTGGAGCAGACTTGGGTCAAACATAGGAGTTTCATCAAGTTTCATCTTTGCAGTAAGGTCTAAAATACAATTTTAAATGTCACTTTATTTCATAGAAGGAAAGTCACTATGATTGCTGAGAAAGTTAATTTCTTAATAAAAATTAATGCAATAAGAAAAATAACAGATATGCAAGATATTTTATTTTAGCTCTCCTGAATCTAACATTGAGTGCACAACTAGAGATACATAGAAAATGCATGAATACTATCAAAGAGTAAACAAGTGACTACATTTAAGTATTGAACTATAAAACGGCACTTTAGCCAGTGTCTTTTCAAACATTTTTTCTTATGGGAATTCTGTGAATATCTGACTTTTCATGGGTTCTTACCTTTTTTTACATTATTGGATTTCACTACTGGGCTAAGAAACCATTTGTCGGTCTTACTTGCCACTAAGGTAGAGTTATTCAGCATGTAACTTGGTTTTTTACATGAACCGTGAACTGAAGATAACTGATAAAGTGGTTTAAATTACATAATTATTCTGTGTTCATTGTATATAATATTTGATCTTAACTACGATAAATTCCCACTAAGAGCATCTGCTAGATTTGTTTTCACAGCATGTTTTCTAAAACTCGGTAAGTTTCTCAGCTGCATTTAAGTGACTTAAGAACAGCTAGTGTTTTTCATGCTTTTGAAAAACGATCAAGTATGTTATTTTCCTCTTTTTTGAACATTTAGAAATTGGCAAGTTCTAATAAAACTGAGAATAAATAGATATAAAAATAGAAGGAATGAAAAACATATAAAACATAAAAACAGGAGGAGAGCACTTCAGTGGCTCAGAGTTGCTGGAAGAAACAGGGTCTTCCTAACAATTATTAGTCAATTGTAAAGTATTTCATTTTTATCCCTATACCGAGTTAAACTATTCTATTTGACACCTGCCTCTGGCTCTTTGAAACAAAGAATTTAAAGATCTATGTCAATAATATACTATTGTAAAACACAAGAGGCAATACAGGAAAAACTAAGTTCCATTTAATGACAGAACAATTTCCCAAATAACCCAACTCCCAGATGTTCCCCATAGGACAACTCTTCTTAACTTTACCTTAAAGGTTGGTTAAACTTCTGCCTGTGTGACCCAATGTAACTATATAGGTAACGCTGCAGAAGAATAAAGGTTTGGGAAGGTAGGATGGTGTAATAATAGAAGTTAACATTGTTCAGCATTCATTATGTGCCAGGCATTGCTCAAAGAACTTTACATACTACTAATCATTTACTCCCACAGGGTGAAGTCCTACAGGGTGAAGATGATTATTATCTCCACTTTCACAGATGAGGAAACGCAGGCAGACATGTTAAGCAATTTGCCCAAGGTCACAAAATGAGTGGAGCCAGGATTTTAATCCTCGGCCTGGAAAGAGCAGGGGCTCTGGAATCAGCACTAGGGTTGGAATGTCATCTGTGTGACTGTGGCTAAGGTAGTTAAACTCTGAGAACCTGTTTTTTCATTTGTATTGTACAGAGGAGAGGACATGACTGCCAGGATGAAATGAATTACTGTGTACAAGCACCTGACAGTGCCTGTCACGTTGCACAGGTTCAACAGTATATCCTTTAGTTAGCAATTAATGTAAAATTCATGTTTATAAATTCTTGCTGATTTATTCACCTTTAAATTAATTAGTGAGTCAGGCATTGAGCTGGGTACAGGGACTACAAAAAGAATGACAGGTTGTCTATTATGTTTTCAGTAAACTCAAAGCATTCTTGGATAGGAAAGAAGAAATATTTTAAAGTCATAGTTTATTATACAGAATACTGAGAGGTCTTTTTCTTTTCTTTTCCCCCTCCAAGAGGACTCAGACCATGTTATATTCTAAACAACACTATACCTGGCTCTGAGAATAGTAAGGGAAGGAAATAATTTTTGATAATTAAAACAATCATTTCTATCAAATTTGAAAAGCTTACAGTCCACTTGAAACGGATTTTTATTTAGAAGGACGGGGAGGAAGGGGTTGCAGGGGTTTTTTTATTTTTTATGATTTTATTTATTTATTTTCAGAGAGGGGAGAAAGAGAGAGAAACATGAATGTGTGAGAAAAACATCGATTGGCTGCCTCTTGCTCGCCCCCAACTAGGGACCTGGCCCCCAACCCAGGCATGTGCCCTGACAGGAAATCAAACTGGCAACCTTTTGATTCACAGGCCAGTGCTCAATCCACTGAGCCACACCTGCCAGGGTGAAACAGATATTTTTATAGATTTATTTTAGTGCATGCATTTTACTGTTGGTCCCTGATAATTGGGCACCTGAGGCTTTTGTACGGACTCTATCTGAATGATGGGTAACAATGTTGTTGTTTTTTTCAGGTATACAGATAAACTGGCTAAATATTTATCAGTAAAGTAAAATGTGTACATTAAATGCACGAGCCAGAAGTACTAAGAATATTAGTTCCTCAAGGCAACACACTAAAACATTTTTTTGATGGTCATGCTATTTTAACATAGTTGTAACCATGAAGTTTAAAGAAAGTTCAGAAGAGAATTTTGATGAACAACAAGACAATTTCAAGGTAAACTAGAGTCTTTTTTTTTCCTATAAAGTTGCCTGAGTTTACAATAAAATGTAGCCTGGAAAATGCAAAATAGGGTTAATAATTCCCGAGAGAGAGAGAGAGAGAGAGAGAGAGAGGAGAGATACACAGAAGAACAGAATTGCGAAGCCTGCACTAATGAATTTTAAACAGTAAATTCTAATATTTTCCTGTGCATTTTTTCCACCAGATGGTCCTATTCCAAGAATGATCATAAAAATCGATGATGTTGCCTAACATTTATTGAGCACTTTCTATCTGTTAACTCTTAAAAATACAATGAAAGATGTATCATTATTATTCCCATCTTGCAAACCAGGAAGCAGGCAGAACAACTTGCTCAAGATAACAGAGCCGAAAGCAAGACCTAGGATTTAAAATCAACCAACAGGGACATCGTGGGGACTGGACCTGTGTGGCTGCCCAGGGACCCACACTTGGATTAATTCTCTGCGGCCACAGTCTTGAAATCTTACTTTTAAAACAAAGAGCCCTCCAGTTTCATTTTGCATGGGTTACCACAGATTATGTACACAATCCTACATGACTCCAGACGGTACTCTCAGTACTAAAGATGCACTAGTGAAAATGAATTTCCTGCTTCACTGCACCAGAGTTAAAGACGTAGTCAAAAGCAGCTCTTATAACCTGTATTTGGAAAATAAAAATTTCAAGCTAGTCAAAAGACATTAAACAAAGCATTCTGGATATAAATAAAAGTCCCATAACTAGGCAGTCAGAAATTAGTATCAAAATGTTTTATGAGCATTTTTACAAAAACAGAGCCATACTTAAGGTTGGTTACCTTCCTGTAACTTACTCTGCCCCATATAGGAAAATTCTGCTGGTATCCAATTAATATGCAGGACAAGCTAAAGTAAGATATGGTTTGATACACATTTGAAAAGATGTTAGAAAAGAATAAGATAGATAAATTTATTTGGCTTAAAAAAGAAGTATTTTAGCATCTTAAGGTGCTCCCTAGTACTGCAAAACTAGTAAATTTCAGCAAACAATTGCATAGTTGCCTGAAGCTCAATCTCATCATTATCATTGGGATCTTATTTTAAATATTTTAGATTAATTTAAAACCCCCTAACCCTCCTTACACATTTCTCAAAAACCTTTCCTGTTTAGTTTCCTGCATCTAAATTAGCATGCATTTTCAAGGCCCATATATGCCTAACGCTGGCCCAATAAATGCCTAGTGAATGAATAACGAGCACTGTAAAATTTATCTGGAGGTCACATTTCAGAAAATCCAGGAGGAAAAAGATCTGCAAACTGCCACAAGTGATATAACAAAAACTATACATACAAGTTCATTTTTACTAGGTCACCTGAGGTTTTCATTCGGTTGTCTTATTCTTTGGACACAATTCCAACAACTTGAGGAGCTGCTGCTAGAAGCAAGCAATGAAAGCAACAAGTAGTAGACCCTGGGAATGAAGACTTTAAAAGTTGACATACGAAATTTAAAAACAATCTAAGGCCAAATCTAAACAGTCTTATTATGTGTTTCAAGAGCTTCTGGGGCATCATTACACCACTTCAGTATGGCGAATAGGGGGAAAGGGAGACGAGTGCTGTTTGGGACTAGGGATCGCCTACATACATTTTATAACAATTTCAATAATAATTTGGACTTTTAAGAATGTTTTAAATCCTCACCCAAGGATGTATTCACTGATTTTGAGAGAGAGAGAGGAAGGAGGAGGGGGAGAGAAACATCAATGTGTTGCCTCCCCTATGCGCCCCAACCAGGGATGGAACCGCAATCTCAGTGTGTGTCCTCAACAGGAATCGAACCCACAACCTTTTGGTGTACTGGAGAGCACTCCAACCTCCTGAGACACCCAGCCAAGGTAATTTGACTGAATTTTTAATCTAAACACTCCATTCGCTGATGACTTCAATAGGCCTGGTTTTATAACTAAATTGTGCAATTACACTTCACATGAGAATTTTAAAAAGTGTTTTCTGGTGGTCCATTTGATCCTTATAATTTAGGTTATTCCCAGTCTATGGAGCAGTCTATGAAGCATGTGGAGCTTCCAGGAACTGACCCCAACGAAGCACACAAGTGAGTGAATTGGACTAGAATCCTATCTTGCTTTCCCATCTTGAGCCCTGCACTACCATATAAAATTGACATTAACGTTCCAGACGGGTAGCTCTGTCTCCCCTACGCTAAAAACTGTCAGTGAATCCTGCCTGAAAAGAATCCTGCCTAAATGATTTCTTGGACATCTTAACAAAACTAATCCCATAATCGCCTGTTCGATCTTGTATGAAATTGAATTCGGCTTTAACAAACATAAGCTCCTATAACAGAAATCACAGTACTCAGTGTTTCTAGAGGTAGAAGCTCCGGGAAAAGACACAAAGGATGTTCCTCTTTCCCGCAGTGAAAGCCCCGATTTAGTCAGTGCAGGTGATCTTCAGTGCAGGAGCACGTCCTCAAGTGGCTCACTACCGCTGTGGGTGCGCCTTGGAAAGGAATGGGATGGGGGTTGGGGAAGGGGGTCCGGGACGTTGAAGCCCATTCAAAACCGATGGCGGCAGAGACTGAGCAGCTGTCTCGATTCGCATGCCAAAGGCCGGTGAGCGAAGTTAGTTTCGATCCCGGTCTCTGCCCAGGCCCTGCCAGGGACACCCTTGCATGGCAGGGCCACTGGCCATCATCCCTAACCTCTCCTCCCAGCGCGTAGCCGTACAACCTGCTCCGAGCCGTGCTCCACAACCGAGAGTCCACGCACCAGCTGGCAAGGATAAATGCCAGGTACCCCAAATGGAACCGCGCGCTCCCCCACCCAGGGCCTACCTTGCCTCGCCCAGGGGCAGCAGTCACACCTGTTTGAAAAATCTGCAGGCAGGCCCCCCGACAGCAGCCAGGACCCCCGGCCCCGCTCTCGCTCCCGGGCCCCCACCCCTCCTCACCTGTAGAGGCCCCACAGTCGGCACTACTCTCCGGGATCGACGGACTCTCCCCCACTCGTGTACACAACGCTGGATCCGGATCCTGCTTCAGCGCCAGCCCCACCTCCTCCACCTCCCGCGCCCCAGTAGCGGTCGCCGCCGTAGCCGCCCGGACGTGGCAGCGCCAACGCCTCCACCCCGCCCCCGCCCGCTTACGCAGGGCCTCGCGCAGTTGGGAGGAGGCGCTGGAGAAAGGAGGCGGGGAGCAGCTCCGGGAGCGCGGCGGGAGCTGGGGGCCGTGGGCGGGGCCTGTGGCTATAGGTCACGCGCGAAGTGGGGGCGGAGACAGCCCAGGGACTCCACCCCGCAGCGGCGGGGAGACGGAGTTCTGACTTCGCTCCCTACGGCGTTACGCATGGTGTCGGTATGTTGGTTTAGTAGAACTAATTGTCCTTAGGAGTCAGTTGAGTGCTGTAATGGTCACTAGTGTGGGCCTCGGATTCCCAGAGACCAAAGGCTGCCCTCTTGCCCTCTTCGTTTGCCCGTTGCTGCCCTTTCCTTAATAGTCCATCCGTTAATTGGGACTTCGGCTGCTTACTGACAGCTGAAGCTCCTTATCCCGTTTTGTGAGTCACAAATCCAGCCTCCCTGAGGCTGCATTCTACTCCTTCGAGACTGTTGTTTTATTTCTCCCTCAAATTCATTTTGTATGAACATGGGGTTACGACACTGGTTCTCACCTGCTGCGATTTTGCCTCCCAGAAGACAACTGGCAATGTCTGGGATAGAGCTGTTACTGGCATTTCTCCAGAGGATAGAGGATGTAGGTAGGTGGAGACCAGGTATGCTGCTAAATGTTTTACAGTGCACAGGACAGTGCCCCACAACAAATCATTACCTGGCCTGAAATGTCAGTACTGCTGAGATTGAGAAACCATGGGTTAGAAGAAAAATGACTTTTCCCTGAGCTCATTTCCAAAGCGTTATTACGTAAGTAGCACGTGTACCCATTTTACTGATTAGTAAACAGATTCAGAAATGTTAGGTCATTTACCAAAATTATATAGTAACTCCTCTTTCTTGCCTTGTAGAATAAATTTGCAAAGTATTTGATTCTTAAACAATGGTGTTTAAAGAATTAACATCATATATAGTCTGCCAAAATTGCGGGGGGGGGGTATTGTGAGATTTAAATTTCAGTCCACTCTCTTACTGATTCATGCATTTTCACAACTTAAAACATCAGTGAGGCTGATGGCATTCACATCTCTGTATCCGTCCTTGTTTTTGCCCATATATACAAAAGAATATGAAACAAAAATAAACACCACTAATCTTAAGAAATATTTAGCCTCTTCTTATCAGACTCTGGGTCTGTTTTTAATGAGTTTCTCCTGAGCACCAGAACCCTATAAATTTCATGATAGAGCAAAGAGTGAAACAATTTTAAAGAACACAGGAATTCTAAGAAGTACCCCAAAAGATCTGCATTCCAGACATTCTGCTTGCCCACTTTTTGCCATAGGAACCCAATTTCTCTCAATAGTCAAATTCAGTCACTCCAGCCAGTAAAGTGGCCCCTTTCTTTGCCTGTTGGTTTACTTGCATTGAGGAGCCCAACATAGACTGGAGACAAATATCAATTTGTTTTAATGGAATGGTTGGTGTGCTCTCTAATTTTCTTTATTATTTTATGAATTTTTAAATTGAGATTATATATGATATGTATATACATATATATATTTCACATTGTCTTTACCCACTCATCTGTTGATTGACACTTAGGTTGTTTTGCATCTCTTCACTACTGTAAATAATGCTGCAGTGAACATGAGGGTGCGGATGTCTTTTCTAGATAGTGATTTGGTTTCCTTGACATAAATACCCACAGGTGGGATTGCTGGATCATACAGCAGTTCTATTTTTAGTTTTTTGAAGAACCTCCATATTATTTTTCATAGTAGCTGCACCAGTTTACATTCCCACCAACAGTGCATAAGGGTTCCCTTTTCTCCATACCCTTAAGAGCAGTTATTATTTCGTGTTTCTTTAACAATAGCCATTCTAACAGATGTGAGGTGATATTCTCATTGTGGTTTTGATTTGCATTTCCCTGATGAATGGTGATGTTTAGCACATTTTCATGTACCTATTGGCCATTTGTATGTCTTCTTTATAAAAATGTCTACTCAGATCCTCTGCCCATTTTTAAATCAGATTGTTTGGTTTTTAGCTATTGAGTTGTGTGAGTTCTTTATATATTTTGGATATTGGGAATTTTTTATTACTGATTCATTCCTACTGACTAATTCAGTTTTACTGATTCAGTCTGTTCAGATTTTCTTCATGGTTCAGTCTTAGTAGGTTGTATGTTTATAGGAATTTATCCATTTGTTCTAGGTTGTCCAATGTGTTGAGGTGGAATTTTCATAGTAGTCACTTTGTGTCTCTTGTATCAGTTGTAATGTTTCCTCTTTCATTTCTGATTTGGAGTCCTCTCTCTTTTTTTTCTTGGTGCCTCTTAGCTAAAGGTTTGTCAATTTTGTTTATCTCTTTTAAAAACCCACCCGGGTTGGTGTGCAGTTCAGTGGATTGAGTACCGGCCTGCAAACCAAAGGGTTGCTGGTTCAATTCCCAGTCAGGGCACATGCCTGGGTTGTAGGCCAGGTCCCTAGTAGGGTGTGTGTGAGAAGGAGATCTGTCTCTCCTCTTTCTTCCTCCCTTCCCCTCTCTCTAAAAATAAATAAATAAAATCTTTTAAAAATAAATAAATAAAAACCACCTCTTAATTTTATTGATCTTTTCTATTGTCCTTTTGGACTTTTTTTCCACTTTGATCTCTATTTCCTTCCCTTTACTAACTTTGGTTTAGTTTGTTCTTCTATTCTAGTTGTTTGTGTTGTTTATTTGAGATGTTTCTCAAATGTCAACATAGTGATAAATGTTGGCATTTATCACTATGGACTTCCCTCTTAGAACTGCTTTTGCTACATCCTGTAAGTTTTAGGATATTGTATTTTCATTTTCATTTGTCTTAAGGTAGTTTCTGATTTCTCTTTTGATTTCTTCTTCGACTCCATTGGCTGTTCAGTAGCATGCTATTCAATCTCCGTATGTTTGTGAATTTTTTAGTTTTCTTTTTGAAATTGATTTTTAGTTTCATACCATTGTGGTCTGAAAAAACACTTTCTTGATTTTGATCTTAAATTTATTAAGATTCATTTTGTGTCCCAATATATGATCTAACTTAGAGGGTATTCCATGTGTGCTCGAGAAGAATGTGTATTCTGTTGCTTTGGAATGGAATTGTTATGTCAGTTGGCTCAATTTATTGTTTAAGCCCAGTGTTTCTTTATTGATTTTCTTACTGTATTATCTATCCATTGATGAAAGTGGGGTGTTAAATCCCCCTATTGTTATTGTATTACTGTCTGTTTCCCCTTTACATCTGTTAATATTTGCTTTATATGTTTAGGTGCTCCTTTGTTATATGCATAAATACTTACAAATGTAATACACTCTTGTTGGATTGACCCCTTTATTATTATACAATGACCTTCTTTGTCTCCTATTACAGTTTTGTCTTAAAGTCTGTTTTGTCTGATATATATACCCCAGCTTTCTTTTGGTTTTCATTGGCATTGAATATCTTTTTCCTTCCTGTCACTTTCAGTGTGTATGAGTATGGGTCCTTACATCTGAAGTGAGTCTCTTATAGGCAGCATATTAATGGGTCTTGTTTTATTATCTATTCAGCCACTCTGTGTCTTTTGGTTAGAGAATGTAGTCCATTTACATTTAAAGTAATTATTAATAGGCATGTACTTTTTGACATTTTGTTCATTGTTATCTGGCTGGTTTGTAATCCTTTGTTCCTTTCTCCTTTTGATCTCTTCCTTTGTGACTGGATGATTTTATGTAGTGGTGTGCTTGCTTAGATTTCTTTCTTTTTTTTGTGCATCTACTGTAGGTTTTTGTAGTGTGGTTAACATGAGGCTTACCTAAAACATATTTATAATAATCTATTTAAAGTTGCTAGTAAGTTAAGTTCAAAAGCATTCTAAAACTACAGTTTTACCTCCCCTCAAACATCTTATGTTTTTGATGTCACAAATTATATATTTTTATCTGTGCATCCATTAAAATATTATTGTACTTATAGTTATTTTTAGTACTTTTGTTTTTTAATCTTCATAACTAGATTTATATGTGATTAACCACCACCATTATATTAGAATATTCTGAATTTAAGCTATGTTTTCCTTTACCTGTGAGATTTATATTTCATTTGTTTTTCTGTAGCTAGTTAGCACCCTTTCATTTCAGCTTAAAGAAGTCCCCTCAACACTTTTCATAAGGCCCGTATAGTGATGCTCAATTCCTTCAGCTTTTGCTTGACTGGAAAACTCTTTCAGTTCTGAAGGACACGATGTTGGATAGAATATTCTTAGTTGGCAGTCCTTTTCTTTTAGCATTTTGAATATATCATGCCACTCCCTCTGGCCTGCAAAGTTTCTGCTGAAAAATCTGCAGACGGTCTTATGGGAGTTCCCTTGTATGTAATAAGTGGTTTTTCTTCCGCTTCTTTTAAGATTCTCTCCTTGTCTTTAATGTCTGACAGTTTAGTTATAGTGTGTCTTGGTGTCAGTCTCTTTGGGTTCTTATCAAGAACTTTCTGGAATTCCTGGATCTGGATGTCTCTTTCCTTCCCAGGTAAGGAAGATTTTCAGCCATTATTTGTTTAAATAAATTTTCTGCCCTCCTTTCCCTTTTTTCTTCTTAATGGGACTCCTATAATGTGAATGTGGATCCACTTGATAATGTCTCATAAGTCTTGTAAGCTGTCATTCCTCTTTCTTATTTATTTATTTATTTAGCTTCTCTGATGGATGAAGTTCACTGCCCTGTCTTCAAGTTTGTTGATCCTTTTTTCTGCTTTATTTAGTCTGATGCTGATCCCTTCTTTAGAATTTTTTCAGTTCAGTTGTTGAATTCCTCACTCAGCTTTGTGATTTCCATTCGGTACTTTCTTATATTTTCTGTCTCTTTGTTGAAATTCTCACTTTGTTCATGTGTTGTTCTCCTGATCTCAGTGAGCATTTTTATGACCAGTATTTTAAACTCAGGTAAATCACTTACTTCTGTCATATTACGGTTTTGTTTTGGGGTTGGTTTTTTTTTTTTTTTGAGGTTTTTATGTTGTTATTTTATTGGGAATGTCTTTCTTTGTTTCTTCATTTTCTGTGACTCTCTGTGTTGGTATCTATGTGGTAGATAAAACAGTGACCTCTCTTAGTCTTAAAGGAACAGTCTCATCTGGAGATGAAACTTACAGTTCAACCCTCCCCAAGCTCTCAGTTGCCTCTCAAACCTTTGTGATTATCCAAGCAGCCTTCTTTGCTCTTAGTGGCTCCTAGTAGTTGAGGGTGTAACAAGACCTATTGGTGTCCCAAAGAATAAGATTTGGGGGAGCACATAGGAACAGGCTGATTGGAAGCCAAGTCCTCCAGCAGCATCTTTTAAAGTACGTAAATATACCTCTTTCAGGGGAAGACTTTGTGATGGGCATTTCTGCCTGCTCCTTCTGTACTGAGTCCTGGTTTTGGGCTGGGGCTAGTTAAGAACTGTTTCTTCTTTTGCTGTTGTCCACAAGCTCCTCTCTTGGAGATACCAGTGACCTGGAGCTGGATATAGCACAAAGGTGATGTCTGCCTACCTACCCAGTCTCTGGAGAGGATTGTAGTAGGTCCCTGTAGGTGTGTTAAATTAGATGCCTACCCCTCAGGCTGCAGCTGTTAAGGTGAACTAACAGCCTCTTTCACAGAAAGACTGGGTATTTCGGTCTGCCACCTCTGTGCCATGGCCTGGAGGAATAGATGGTTAAAAACTGTTTCTCTCCCATTTGTTACAGACCTGTGGGATCTGCGAACATAACGTTTGTTGGCCACCAGAACCAGGCAATCAAGGGGCATCCTCTGGGTGGCAGATGCAAAAACCATTGTGCCAGATCTGTGGACGAACTCCATTTGCTCTTCAAGCCAAAACTTTTAAGGTAAGCAAATAGCTTTTTTCATGGAAAGACTGGGAGCCCTTCATTCTGCTGCCTCTGCATTGGGCCCTGTTAGCCATGGCGAACTTCTGTGAGCCATTTAAGAAGTGTCTTTTAGTTCACCGTAGCCTTGTGGGGCTTGCAGGTGCAAGACCTGTTGGCTTCCAAAGATGGATCTTTTGGGTGCCCATGTCTCAGGAGGAAACCTTAAAAATCGTGGTGTGAGCTGTGAGGTCCATACGTACCCTTTGCCCCTCAGGGAGATGCTGGGAATTGTGAGCTCCCTCCAGTTGTGTGTTGGTGTGTCGCTGTGCCCAGCATGAGGTTTATGGTGAGATTGTGTCGTAGCCTCTCTACCATTTTAGTGTGGGTATTTTGTTGTTTGCTGCTCTGTAGGAGTCACTCAGCTAGTGTCTGAATTTCACTGACAGGGAAATATTCTTTATGTAGCTGAGTTCAGGAGCCTCTTACATTGACATCTTAAATCAGAAAAACATCTATGGATTCTTATAAGAAATGCTGTATCACCAACATTTTTGAAGGCACAGATAATATTATGAGGAAATACATGGATATCAGTGATTGAGTCAAGAAATGATTCAGGAATGCTGGACTCAATGAGAAGTTTTAAGAGTACCGTAACCAATTTATTTTACTCGTATTTATCTCTTAATGTTTGCACAAGAATTAGATATAATGATCCAGGTCTAAATGAAGGGCTCTTTTACTAGGTATTAAGTAAAAGTTCCACGTGATAAGGAAAGCATGTGTTATAGTTTTTCATTGGCCACATTGTATCTTTCTTAGGGTATGTGAACTAATGGTGTCTCTTACAACAATGTTTCTAAGATTTGTGGTGCGAGCTGCAAGGTCCAGTGTTTCATAAGATTTGAGTAGTGAACATACTTTAAAATAATAATTCT
Organism: Desmodus rotundus; assembly: GCF_022682495.2. NCBI lineage: Eukaryota > Metazoa > Chordata > Mammalia > Chiroptera > Phyllostomidae > Desmodus > Desmodus rotundus. The sequence continues at coordinate 100,245,766 of NC_071393.1, forward strand.
CTAAACATGTTCACAAATTATTTCATTTGATCTTTATATGAATACTGTGAAATAAGATGGGCATTATTATTTCCATAAGGCAAATAAAACTCAGGCAATTTTAATTTTCTTATAGGTGAGGTTATATTTTGTTTTATAGGCTTTTTAACTTAAGCTAATAAAATAGTTCAGTAATTTGTCTTCTATAACATTAAGCCACAAATTTAAAGTGTTTCTACTGTTGAATAGACATGTTACATAATGACATCATTTTGAAAGTGTTTCATATTGTAAATGAAAGGTGGGAGTTAAGCATAGGGAGACATGTGTAAAGTTAGGGATTACTCAGATATGACAGAAATTCCTGGAAGGAAGCAAAAGATCAAACTTGGGAGAAATGTGTGGTATAGAAAAATATCTTAAATCTAGGCAAGGTGCTTTTATGGTACTAATTGTCATATTATAAGTTTTGGGTCTTGTTGTTTAGTCCTTCAGCAGTGACTGATTTTCTCTTAGATACTATGCCTTCAAATTATATAATAGTTACTGCTTGATACTCAGGTTCTCGCTTCCCAAACAAAAGAAACCAACTCTGGAAGAGTTGTTAGTTTACAGAGTCAGTGGGAAGCTGGAGAACCAGATCAGGAAATGATAGAGGCCCGGCGTGTCTAGGCAGCCAAAAGCACAGCCAAGGTCATGCTACGGGAGTAGCACCATAGAATTGCCACCCACCATCATACCCGCCATTATAGCACGAGGCTCAAGTGACATGCATGCTGCCTGGCTGCCCACAGTCTGGGGCAACCAATACTCTGGCCTTTCGGCTTCATCCTGTCAGAGTCACACATTGCTGAATTCCCAAAATGGGGATTCCGATTCTGGGCAGCCAGAACAACTACAGGTACACTTGATTATTATATATTATGCCATATGTATGTTGTTTAAATAGGACTGAACAGAATATTTTAAATATACATTTAATAAAGCCATTTTTGCCTATAAGGAGTTGGTTTATTATTACTGCTTTTCTTTTAAGAAGTGCTGTTTAGTACTGGAAAACCTGGAAAGCATTCCCAGAATTACAACATTCATCCTGTCATGGGCAGGGCCATTTTATTAACGCCAAAAGTTGAAATATACAGGAGCGTTTTCCCCCAGGAAACAAATCCAATTTTATCATCAAAGATAATGTGATTCACATTATTAGCTAGAATTCACCCATAAAACCAGTTATGCCTACAGATTGGTAGAGAGTGGGTTTTAGACATTCCTTATTATACCAATCTTCTTTGTAGTCTCTAAGTATCTAACATGTAGTTCATCTATTTGTTTATTATGGTAATACATTATTATTTAAAAGTGTGTAACACTACAGAAATACAGAGCAAAGCGTGATCAATCCCCATAGTCCTGCCCTCAGGGGTGACTACTGTGAATAGCTTGGTTGATGTTACTCCAGACTGCCTGGGTTCCATCTCCAGCTTTTCCAATTAGCTGGCAACCTTGAACACGTTATTTGTCCTCATACTGCCTCGGTTTCCTCATCTCATTGTAATAGTCCTGGCTTCCAGGACTATTGGGAGGGTTTAATAAGTACATGTAAAGTGTTCAGCATGGTTTTTGGCATATAGTAAATGCTTCATCAATGCTAGTTAGTGTTTTCCATTTCTTAGGATAGGCTAGATTATGTTGCAGTAACAAATTTGACAAAATCTCAGTGACTTAACACAACAAAAGTTATTTCTCGCTAATGCCGCCTGCCTTACACAGATTGGCAGAGTGGTTTCTCCGAGTTTGAAGGCACAGATAATGATATTATGTGGAAATACATGGATATCAGTGATTGAGTCAAGAAATGATTCCGGAATGCTGGCCTCAATGAGAAGCTTTAAGAGTACTTTAACCTATTTATTTTATTCATATTTATCTCTTAATGTTTGCACAAGAATTAGATATAATGATCCAGGTCTAAATGAAGGGCTCTTTTACTAGGTATTAGGTAAATACCTAGGAAATAGAGAGGCCCCGCGCAGGGGCCCAGGGTACTGGAGATCCCGCCACGTTGTGGCTGTAATCTGCATACATGGCCCCTTCACTGACCTCAGCAGGGAAAGAGACTGTGAAATCACACATGGGGTTTTTGTTGCCCCAGCCCATCATAGACATACTCCTCTTCCAATTACAATTTATTGGCCATAACTAGTAACCACAGCCCTGCCCAGCTGCAAGTAAGCTGGGAGATGTACAGTGCAGAGTGCAAAATACTTAGCGAGTGCTTCTACCTCGATCGTACTCTGCTTTTTTCCACCCAGCATGGTATATGATACTAGTCAAGCTGTGTTGCAGTTTTCCTGTTTTCTCAAATGTAATATATCATGGATGTCTCCCCATATCAATACATATTCATTCATTGACCTTATTAAGTGCTTCTATGTATCAGGCATCATGCTAGGTAGTGGAATATACCAATGAAGAAAGCATTTGATAGTCCTTCCCTTCATATAATTTATTGGATTGCAAACAGATAATGAAATAATTTTAAAAAGTATAATGTGGTAGAAGGTAAAAGATGTTATGGTAAGAAATAAGAAAGAAAAGGTGAAAGGAGTTTGGGGGTATAGTTTTAAATAGAATGTGCATGGAAGGCCTCTGTGAGGTGATTTGAGTTAAATTCTGAGAACGTGAGCCTTGTGAATACCACTAGAGAAAGAACACCCCCAGAAAATTAAATTGCTAGTGTGGCTTGGTGATGTGTACATGAAGAGGCATTTTCCTGTTTTTGTATAGGTTTAAAATTTTCCATGAAAAAAATTAAAAACAAAATGTAGCCTTGGTTGTAGAACTTGTATCTAGATTTTATTTCTGCATTTTTGGGGGGGAAATCAGGATAGAAAATTTAATAGACAGTCTCAATTTCCTAAAAAAATAAAATAGAAACAATTTTACTGATTTACTTCCTCAGAAACAGTGTTTTAACATCCCCACTTACTCTGGCTCCCATACAGTCTAGCCTTGATTACAGTGCTGTTTATTATGAGTAATCGTGTCGTGTGTGTTAGGTTTATCTTTCCAATTATTTGTTAAACTCTTAATCATGTCTAACTTTTGAAATCCCCTATCATTCCCTTTAAAGTGATTAGACATGTAATAAATTCTCTATAAAAATTAGATTGAGAAGTAAAACTTAATGATGACTTTATTAAATATAACTTCAGTTCTTATAGCATTTTACTGTGTTGAGAATGGAAAAAAAAGTAAGCTGCGCAAACTATTATATCCACAAGCAATTTAGAAGTTTTGAGCATTAGAGAGTTGGTTCAAAAATAGGGTTTTTCCCCCCCCCCAAGTAATTGGCCAGATGTGAGGTACAATTTGAATAAAGACCCTTTTTATCACATACTTATCATGATTTTTCCACAACAAAATTTGTTCTTTCAGTGGTTTACTTTCTGTTCCCATAGAACTAGGCTACATTGCACAAACATTTTGAGTAAATCCTGTCAGTTTTTCCTTAATATGACCAAGAGTCTTAACGGTTAGGTAATTGTGATTGAAGAAAAAAAAAAAAAACTGAAATCATCCTTGTCCAGCCCAAAGTATTTACTGGACTCTTTAAAAGTTATTTGGCTAGATTGTGAAGTCACACCCAGACACCAGGGAGGAATGCCTCTAAAAGATCATTCACTTAGAACCGCCCTGCGTTTAGCGGAAGTGGTGACGGGCTGGTTAAGGCTGAGGAAGATTCCTGTCATAGAAAAATTTGTCAGTGTTAGTCACACAACTAGAACATGATGTTTAAAGGAAAACGCATGACGGCGCTGGGAAGCTATGTTGGAAGAGCTGCAGCCAAAGAAAAGAGAATTATAAATTTATGGAGGATTGTGCTTCCATGATACAGATAACTCGGAAGTCTGGTGCATAAAAAATTTTGTTCCATAATTTAGTTCACCTCAGTTATGATCTGTTTAATATGAAGCAAAAATCTCTCTTTGGAGAACAATGTCATTACCTCAGGAAGGAAGGATTACTGCATTCAGCCGACATTCGGTTGGCACCATTTTTAGGATGTGGAATGATTCATTATCAGTATCAGAGTGTTTAATCATAGGCCTTATCAAATCATAAAAACACTTTTAGAACAGTGGCCATACCTCAGTGTCAAACACAGAAGACATATGGCACATTATAACTCAGAAGTCACCAAACTGTTTTGAGACCACAAACAGTAATTTTGATGTCTGAACTTCAATTTCCTCATCTGAAAAGTGGACAGGTGATCTGTCGTCTGCATTACGGGTCTGTTTTGAGTATACCAAAATTCTGAGCCTCGTTCTTCCAGGCAGAAACCTGAACGAATGAGAAAATAAATAATGAAAGAACCACACATGGTGCCTCAGAAAGAACGTTCTCCTTGTTAATTGCTAATCATCCTTCCCAGGGAGAATTTCCTTCGATTTCCACCTGAGGACTCGAGCTTTGCTTAACAGTCCTCTATCATATCACAAATTCCCTATTCAGTCCTCCTTCGTTTATTCATTCTTTTAGGGAGTTGGTCACTCGCCAAATATTAAGATCCTACCACATGCCAAGCACTGTGGTAGGAGCCAGAGACACGAAGAGGAATAAGGCGAAGACAGTTTCAGCCCTCGTGGGACTGCTTGTAAGAGAGCCGGGGAGACCAGCTATGCATGGAGCTTATGCAGAAGTAGGGCAGGATGCTATGGGAGCTTTCAGCAGGGGATTACGTAACCCAGTTGGGTTTCAGAGATATCAAAGCTAAAACAAGATGAAATGAAGAGGAGTTGACTAAGCGGAGAGTACTGGGGAAAGTGGTTTGGGCAGTATAGCACTGAATTCATTCTGAAGTGCTGGAAGGAAAGCCAATGTGGCCATAGTGTATGTAGGGACAGGACCCAGACCACAGAGGCCTCCTTATTAAGGGTTTGCTCTCTGTTTTGAGAGTAATGGGAAGCCACTGAAGTTTTAGGTTTGTTGGGGTTTTGTCTTGTATGTTTATGCAGGAAAGTAACACGATCACTTGCATTTATAAAAGCTCATTCTAGGCACGATGTGCAGCATGGAGGAAAGGAGAGCACACACGTAGTATATGTGGGGAAACCGGTTAGGAGGCAACTGGAGGAGATGAATTAGGGGCTTGGCAGAGAAGAGGAGGACATAGTGGACTGAATCAAGAGGTATTTGAGACAGAATCAAATGGTGCCCTTTGTGTTTCCCGTGCCTGTCTGAATGGGAGCACCTTGTGACGTGAGGGGCAGGGAGGTGGGTGCTAGTGCAGATTATACAGGCCAGTGTGAAGGAGTAACAAAAGCAGCAGACTTCTAGCAAGGTCGATCAAAGAAAAAAAGAGGGTACACAAATAAACAATAATAGGAGTGAAAAGGGGGATATAGCCAGAAATGCTTTCAACATTGAACAGACAATAAGATATTATAAACATGTTTATACTAAAAGAACTTGAAAAGTAGATCAAAACTGATAGAGAGCTGTCTCAAGAACAAATTAAATCTCTGAATGATAGTTCTTTAGCCATGAAATAAGTTATCAGTAAATTAAAATCTTCCTGCAAAGCATACTTCAGATGCAGAGCTCTATCAGCCAAGGAACATACAATTCCAATATTGTACAAGCTATATCAGAAATAGGAAAAGAGGATTAACTCCCCAGCTCTTTTTCTAAAACTAGGATAATCTTGATACCAATATATCACTATGTCAGTATAACCAGACTAAGATAATACGGAATCTGTTATGACCACAGTGAAATTGTAACAGTGAAAATCCCAAATAAGCTCAGTTACAAAATGGAATCAAACAGTGTATAAAAGAGATTATACATCATTACCGGGATGGGTGTATCTCACAAACCCAGGATTAGGTTAATATTAGAAAACAAGTGAAAAAATTCAACACACATTTTTTTACAAATGCTTCTACGGCACGCAATAAAAAAGGTCCTTTCTAACCAAAATAGAGTGCATCTACCAAATCCAGCAGCTAACATTATTCTTAATTTGATAATTAAGAATATCAAACTTGTGTATAACTTGTCAAACTATACCTATAATTTATATATAAGAGCCAAAATTATACTCTTGTAGAAGAACAATATGCAGAGATTTGCCTTACAGATTACCTTTTTAAAAAGTTATGGTAATTAAGGCACTGTGATGCTAGTTCAGGGACAGAAAAAAATGACCAATGGAATAGAATAGGGAAGCCAACAGAACCCAACTATGTGGAAACTTGGGTTGTAGCAGCCTTGCTTTGCGAATCAGTGGAAGAAAGAACTTGAAGTGTTAGTACAATTTCAAAGCGTGGCATTACACCCCTACCTCCCACCATGCACTAAAATAAATTCCAAATAGATCAAAGATCTGAATGAGAAGGGCAAACAGGAAAACTTATAGAAAACCATATAGAAAAATATTTTATGGTTTTGGAGTCCAAAATGATTTCTTTTAAAAGATCCAAAAAGTATAGATTAAAAAGCTAAAGATGGAAGCCAAAACAATCTTGAAAAAGAAGATCGAAGTTGGAGCACTCACCTTACTACAAAACTGCAGTAATTAAGACAGTGTGGTCCTGGTATAAAGATAGACATGTAGATCAATAGAGAATCCAGTAATAAACCCTTACATTTATGGTCAGTTGATTTTCCACAAGGATGTCAAGACTATTTAATAGAGAAAAATAATCTTTTCAACAAATGGTGCTTGGTATATTCATGTGTGAAAGAATGAAATTAGACCTCTACCTCAACCATACACAAAAATGGTTCATAGGCCTAAATGTAAAAAAAAAACCTGTAAAAACTGCTAGAAGAAAACATAGGAATAAATCTAGGTGAGCTTGAGTTAGGCTATGATTTTTTAGATATACCACTAAAGGGACAAGTGATAAAGAAGAAAAATTGGACTTTATCAAAATTAAAAACTTTTGTGCTGCATACTATACCATCAAGAAAATTACAAGACAGCCCAAGAATGGGAGGAAATTTTGGTTTGGGGTGGCAAAGAAAGCCCACTAGCTGAGCAAGAGGTACAAATGCCAGCAGTCCAGAAAGCAATCCCTGTATTTATTAAGGCCTGAAGGCATATGAGTAGGGCACCAGTAGTATCTGCTACACAGTCCCAGACTCTTCAGTAGGATTAGACAGGCCTTAGTCTTAGCTTGGGTTTCCCAGGAAGTATACATAGCCTGAGGCAAAAGGCTTACATGCTGTTACTTTATTAGGGTGAGCTCTTTCAAGAAACATGGATGGGAAAAGGGGTTGGGTGAAGCAAAGGACAGAGAACCAATATAAAACTGCATTATGGACGTGGCCATTATTAAATGCCATTAATTGCTTGATCTCTTGGGATAGTCTTTAAGAAGCCTTAAAAAGCCTTTGGACTTTTGTGCCCAAAGGCCCAAAAAGCACCTGAGTACAATTTTTTAAAAAATGTTTGGTTCCCCCCCACAGGTAGTTAGTTGATATCTGTAAATTATGTCTCTTAGACCTTATTCATACCTCAGGTTTCCTTTAATCAACGTCCAACTCATAATTGGCGGTAATGGATAGCAGGGATAATTGAACCACAGAATAATAGCTACCATTTAGTGAGCACAAGGCAGTTTTATATAATGTCTCATCCTCACAAAGTAGCTTTTGTTATATCGATTTTATTAATGCTTAAAATGAGACTCCGCTAACTTAAGGAACTTGGCGAGGGTCACAAAACTAGTACGCAGCAGACAGGGTTTTGGAACCAGGTCTGTTTTTTTTAAAAAAACTTCAAAAACAATGCTTTCTTTTAGAAGAAGGATTGAGATTCCTAAATCTCTTCTTAGCCAATACTTTTTAAAATGCTATTTTTTAAAATAGAGCACACAGACACATGGTTTAAAAGTTCAAGAAACATTAAAGAGTGTCCAGTGAAAACTCTCCGTTTTTACCCTGGCCCCCAGTCACCCGATTCCTCTTTTCAGGAGCAGTGTTACCAGTTTCTTGCGTATTTCTCCCGAAACAGTTATGCATAAATATAAATATTATGTTTTACCTTTTTTAACGGAAATTACATATATACACACTATACTCACCTTTGTTTTTTTCACTGAATAGTACATCCATGTCTCTTCACATCCATATCTCTTCATGAAGCTTAGCCAACACATTGAATTTTCTCATCATTAGTATTTCATTATTAAAGAGTACAATATAAGTTATACTAAAATTTATTTACTATTTCCCTTGTCCTATTTATCCCCTCTAAAAGAATAAACAAGAAGCAAAATGTCAAAGGATCAGGACCAGGGAAGGAATGGGGAAACATAAAGAACAGAAGCTCAACAAAACTCTTCATCAAAAGACCTTTCTTGTTTTCTCTCTCAGGTTACCTTGGCCCTAACTCACCTGTAATTTTCAGCTGTGTTTCATAACGTAACTGCTATTACTCTTTCCTTCTTGTTTTTTATTTATATGCATGAGTGAAAGGTGAGTACATATTGGTCCCGTTGCCAACTTAGAGCATCTGGCCCCAAATATTCCAAGATGAGAAGATAACATGAAAATGAGTGGGAACTCTAGATCTTGTCCTTCTCCAAATTTCATAATCCTGAAGTCTCTATCACATGATATAGCACTTGATTGCATTTAATCTAATACTTTTCACTGGTTATTTCTTTTACATAGAAAATCACTTCCCTTAGGATAGAGACCCTAACTTGCACCCTGATGGGTTCATGATAGGAAGTACTGGAGGACAGAAGATAAATGTGGGGGTCCTGGTACTTCCTCCTGCATTGACAAGAGGCTAAAGTAACGTGCTGTTACCTTAGGGTGGTTGGTGGGCAAGTGGGGAGAGGTGACTGTTGAAAGGAGATTAGAATCACAAGGAAGATTTCTCAGATACTTGTGGTAGTCCACTCCTACATCAACATTCCAGTTGGGGGAGGGGGAGGGCGATATACAGGGTGGGCAAAAATAGTTTTACAGTTGTGAGTGCATGAAACTCGGAGTTCATTCTTGCTGAGCTGACAAAACCATTGTAAACTATAACCTGCCTGACAAAAGTAAAACTACTTTTGCTCAGCCTGTATATTTTGAAAAAGTTCCTTGGGTGACTCTTAAATTCCTCCATTCTCATACCCCTAATTCATAATTATCACTAGTATAAAGGAGAGGTACAAAGACCAGAGCAAATATCAAATATTCACTCAAGCAGAAAATTACTAAACAACTAATTTGAAATCAAAGAAGATAGGACTTCCTTTTCCCCCTTACCACCTTTGTTGGTATATTAGCCGCACACAGGAAGGGCAGACTGTCATGTCCCAGCTGCCCATGCACATGCTCTAAGAGGCCCAGATGGCCTCTCTGTGTGTGTTTCAGGTGTTCTACTGTGTTTGGTTAGAGTTGTTCTATCTTCTTTTTCTTATCTTCCTGAAAATTTCTTTCTCAAAGATCCTGGATCCATGATGTTAATGTCCACCAGTACTAATATTTTCTAATCTTCTAATCCAGTGGTGCTTAACCTTGAATGAGCATCAGAATCACCTGTAGCGTTTGTTGAGACGTTGCTGGAGTCCACCCCCAGGTTTTCTGATTCAGCAGGTTTAAGGTGCAGTCCAAGACTCCTCATCTCTAACAAATTCCCCTCGGATGCTGCTGCTGCTGGTCTGGGGAACCACACGTTGAGAACCACTGTTCTGATTATTATTATTAATTTCATGCTTCCCTCCATAGGGTAGGGGAGAATCCTAGGAATTAGGAAAGGTGATTGGGAATGGCAGTGCCAATAAATGTTAATAGAGGAAGACTGTAACAGGAGAAGAAATGCTCTTTTTATCATCGTCAGGTCCAGAAGTTTCACTAGCATTTGCATGAGTCCTACTGACAGCTTTTGACCTAAAATTCATCCTCCCTATGTGAGAATTCTCATTTTAAAAAGGGGGCAAGGGGTGAGAGGAGAAAGTTACAACTTTGCCCAATCCCATATGAAAGGTATTTTGGATTCACCTACTTTCTTCCATCTGAATTGCTATGACTCTGTCCTGAATCTCTGTCATCTCTCACCTGGATACTGTACAGTCTCCCAGCAGCTTGCTACTCAGAGTGTGGTCCATAGTCCACAGCATCAGAGGCACCTGGGAACTTAATAGAAAAGCAGCATCTCAGCCTTCACACCAGGAACTACATGTTAACAAGATCTCCAGGTTACTTGTATGCCTGTGAATGTTGAAAAGTCATGTACCTACCTGTCCCATCAGGCTTCATTTTAGTCTCCTTCCAACCCATTCTCTGCAGCTGCAAGGGTGATCCTCTTAAATTAGATCATGTCATGCCCCTGCAAAACAAAACAAAATGTAAAAAAACCCAAAAACCCCACAAAACCCTACTCTCTTGGTATCTCCTGGCTCTGAAAAGTCAAACTCCTTGTCTTGGCCCCTTAGGCCTGACATGAACTGGACCTATCCTCTCCAATACACCCTCCCCTTGCATCGTGCTCCTCTCAGTCCGCTCCAGCCAAACCTTGCTTTTCAGCTTCTCTCACAGGTCAAGATCTCTCTTGCCTTTAAACGCGTCGCTCCTTCTGCCACGAACATTCACCAATATCCCTTGCATGTCTAGCTCCTCCTCATCTTTCAGCCCTCTGCCTAGATGTCACCTCCTCAGAGAAACCTATATGCTTTGGTTACCCTATCTAAATGAGTGCCTCTCTTCCCACTTTTATTAATTTCCTTCAAGGTATTTACCATAATTTATAATGATGTAAAGTGTCTGTTTACTTTTCGGGTCAAGGGCCACCCTGACAAAGGAACTGAACCTCTCTTGGTCACACTGTCCAGTGCTCAGTGTGCCCTCAGCAAATATCTACCTAAGGCACGACCCCTTGGTTCTTTACTGAGCAAGGGAAAATTGGGGTGGAGGTGGAAAATAGCCTTGGATTTTAAAGACCCCAAAGGACATAGGGCCTGTAAATTTTGGGGAAAAGAAAGGTAGTAGGATTTCAAGAAAAAAAATTTAACAAGAAAAGATAAAGGTGGAGGGATGAAAGAGGGAATTTGTTGGTTGAGGCATTATCCACGTGGGGCTACCCCAAAGGCATAGCCAGACCCAGGAGTCACGTGTGGTGGGTGGGGAAAGGTTAGTGAGGTAGCTAACTAGTTAGTTTGGTGCAACATCTGACCTGTGCTTCGCTCAACAGCGGCTTCCAGCCTCTTGTTAGCTGAATGCTTGGGATTCCGACACTGGCTCCGAGGGTTAGAGAGGAGGGCAGTGTGTTTCCACTTCAGCAGTGGTCGCCGAAGATGCCCTTGGTGCAGCTAACAGAGATACCCAAGGCCTCTTCTGTGTAGAACTCACACTCAAATGGTTAAACTTTTATTTATAGCTAATGCTTTTGTCTCTCTCCAAGGAGCTCTCTGTCTTTCCTTATTATTGTGGTGGTTAGGGTTAGTTTAGATTAGAATGCTGAGAATCAGAATGCTGAGTCTTATACAAATGACTCAGATTACTTTCTTAAATACCTCTGCTTCATTCTGTGCTTAAGGTCGAATTTCTGAAATAGGAAGTGTTAATCTATAAGGTGTCAATTTTGTTTAGGTCAACTTCTAAAACACCTGAAAGGTGGTTGTGAGTCGTATACCATAACTAGTGTAGTGATGATGAGGTTAATAGTGTGGGTTTTCTTCTGTTTTGGTCACTTAGGATTTCTTGGAGAAAAATTGACATGGTAATAAAGATCTTAGCCGGCTGTTCAGAACGGTGTTTTTCAACCTTGAGAAATGAGCAGGTCTCCTGTAAACACCTCTTATAGATCTTTAAGAATGTGTCAACAGAGGAATATTGACTTAATAAGCTAAAAGGTCTTTGTGTATAAAAATACTTTTTGCCCTGGCCGTGTGACTCATTTTTTTGGAGCATCCTCCCATAACCAAAAGGTTATGGGTTTGATTCCCAGTGTGGGTGTGTACGAGCCCAGTCTGGGTATGTATGGGAGGCAACCAATTGGTGTTTCTCTGTCACATCGATGTTCCTCTCCCTTCCTCTCTTTCTAAAAGCAATGAAAAAATGTCCTTCAGTGAGCGTAAAAAAATAAAATACCTTTTAATTGTGAGTTATGATGAAAAATGAGTCATTTTAAAACCAATGTTTTAAAAACAGTTTTACAAACAAATGGGGATTTGAGGACCCCAGTTTAAGAAATCTCAAACCACACACCAGTTGAAAGCATGCAGCTGGCACACTTTCTCATCACCACTGGTGGAAAAACTGTGCCTTAAGCTTGTATGTCTCCCTTGACTATACTAAGTAATCATTAGAACAATGTGAAAAGTTCGCTAAGACAGGTGAGAACAAGGAGACACTTAACTGTGACTGAAGATGACAGAAATCTCCTTGGAGGATGTGACATTTGAACTGAGTTTGAAGTTTAAAAAGCAGATGGGAGAAGTTAAAAATCCACTCCAGGCAGAAAAAACATCAGGTGTGACAAGGAAGGTGAAGAAGATCACGATGCAGTCCCTGCCAATTGTGCAGGGGATTTGGGTAAAAGACGCATGTGGCAGGGTAATGACGCTGTGAAGGTGGTTGGAAGTTATATCACAGAGGGTCGTATTATTTCGTACAGAGGAATGTAGGCTTGATGCTGTAAGGGATCAAGGGGAGTCACTGGAGGAGTTTAAGCAGGGGAGGGCCATGATCAGATTTGCACTCTTACATAGTGCCCACTGCCAGCAATGTGGGGAATGAATGAATTGGAGGGAGTCAAAACAAGAAACCTGGAGACAAGAAGGAGCTCTCTGTCTTTCCTTATTATTGTGGTTGTTAGGGTTAGTTTAGATTAGAATGCTGAGAATCAGAATGCTGAGTCTTATACATGAGTCTTATAGTCCTACATGAGGTGTGTCTAAACTAAATAATTCAAATAGAAATGAAAAAGATGGGGAATTTTTGCAGCATTTCAATGCAATAAAATTGATAGGACTTAGTACAAATTGGATATAAATATGAAGGAGAGGGAAGAGTCTAAGGTGAATCCCAAGAGTCTGTCTTAGGTAACTGAGTGGTTTACAGTGCCATAAACAGTATAGGAAAAGAGCCCTGGCCGGGTATCTCAGTTGGTTGGAGTGTCATCCCAATGCACAAGGGTTGCGGGTTCAATCCCCGGTAAGGGCACACACAGGAAACAACCAATGAATTCGTGAATAGGTGGAACAACTGATTGATGTTTCTCTCTCTCTAAAAAAAAAAATTATTAAAAAGTAAAATAAATGTCTATTAAAAAACAATATGAGGAAATCATGAGGAACAGACTTTGGGAAAAGATAGTAGTTTAGTGTTGGGCATGTCATCTTGCTTGCTGGGAGATGTCCATAGATGGAAAAGTGGAACCAAGGTTTTAGATATGAGGTCAGGGCCACAGAAAGAAGACTTGAAAAATTCTTGGCCGTCCCTGCCAGTGTAAGGTCCATGCTCTTAACCCTTATCACTGCATCTATTATTGAGATAGTTCAAAATCAGGTCATGGGTAAAGGTGAACTTGTCCAGTGAAAATTATAGAAGGAGATAAGAAGAGAGCCAAAAATGAGGCCATAGGAAATACTGACGTTTAAGAGATGGATGAAGGAAAAGAACTTGCCAAGGAGACTGAGAAGTCTAGCGGAGAACAATTGCCTTTGGGATGGGAGAGGGTGGTGCTGAAACAAGAAATATAAAGGAGTGAGCCAGGAATGTCTCAAGGGTCAGAAATTCATAGGAATTGATGGGTCCTTTGGGAATTTATGTGGCCCTTCCAAGGTGAGTTAGCTGCATCTTGTCACAGGAATGTAGACCTGACGTTGCCAGATCTTTTGATTTTTCAAAGGATGCCGGGAATTTAGATTTATATGCCAAATCTCCTCTTACACAAATGACGCAAACAAAAACCATGTATGACCCTGGTTGGCCGGACATTTGAGGTAAGAAAACCAGAGTATGGCACCATCATTGGATATACATTGTTAGAGAATAATTAATGTCTATACCAAACTGCTCAGATAAACCCAAACTGAAGGGGTTATATTTGATGATGGTGCCTTCTAGATTACCTACCTAATTATACTGTTGTTAGGTGTCTGAGACTGTAGGAAAAAAATAAACCACTATAAGATTTTAGGATTTAAGTGTATAAAAATGTGTAAGAATAACTTTCCCAAGATGGAAGTTTCTGATCAATTCTGTTCAGACTTTCACTTGTTTTTATTTGGCTTGTCTGACTACTACCTCTGCTCAATATAGCTTTTGTTTATTATTTCTTTTCCTTTAAAAAGCCAGTTAGTAAATATTTTAGTCTTTAAACTTCATTTACAAAAAGAGGTGGCGGGGCCTATCTGGCCAGCGGGCCACAGTTGGCTGACTCTCTAGGGGATGCTACTTACACCAGCAAACACACAGCTGTGTACCAGCACATCCGCAGGTGGGAGTGATGCCCTGGTGTGTCCTGTCTGTGGGCTTCTGTAGTGCAAATACTTCCAGTGAAAGGGCTGGTTTCAAGCTACCAACAGTTTAGCAGTTGGATTGCAAAATTCTTGAGTATTTAACCATTGACTCTCACAAGCTGGTAAGAGCCAGTTCCAGCACACACTGGACACATAACCCTGAGATACGGGTCGATGTTCTGGGAAGAGGTGGGGGCGAGGGGAATGTTTAGCTTGCTTGCTTTCTTGATTTTACCCTTAAAGGTTTTGATATACACGAATAAGCAAAATTCCTAGAATGGCTTTTTCCACACTCATTAATAATTATGTTGCTTTTGTTTGATTCTGCATTATCAGGAAATCTGCTGGCATTATTAGCACTGAAGTTAAGTCACAGTGAAAAAAAAAAGGTTGGATCAAAAATAGATGTATGTAAATATAAAATATATGCATATTTTATATATATATGAACACTTTATAATATCTTATACGTATTTTAAGGTCATTTTCTGGTTCACAGATTGTTGCTTTTTCCTGTGCCTAGTGATGTTTTAGTTTGGTGTCAGGTGTGATAAATGTGCCATTGTCGAGTGGTTTCAGTTTGCTGTCTTTTTTCAAGGAGCGCTAAAGTTTCTTCTGGCACACAGATTAGTGGTCAGGTTGCTTGTGGATCGACTTGATATTTTCAAGGATTATTTTAAGCTTTGTCAGAGTGTTGTTAGAATGGCCTTTATTCCAGGGCTAGTTTAGTTTTAATACTAAACTTTGACCCCTCTGGGGTTTCTGTTGTTTGCTCAATGGCTTAGGGAGTTAGGTGGAGTTTGAACATCTAGCCCGCTGGGTGCTCTGAGAATTGCTCAGCTTACAGCTCTGGTGGGAGTTCTTAGCCCAGACTTGTAGAGTTTCATTGTATCCCTGTGCAGATTGGTGCCCAGCCAAAGATTCAAGAAGACCCTGTGCAGATGTTGGAAATTCTCTCGCTGTATAACTCCTCCTCTCTGGTACTGTGCTTTACAAGTTCTAGCTCCCTCCCCTCTTAAAAATCAAGTCTCAATCTTCTCAATTTAGTGAGACCGCTGTGCTGTGAGTTTTCCTCCCCTTTGCTGTAATCTCAAAATTGCCACCAGATAGGAAGCTCTTTTCTTTCTCAGACATCAGAGTCTTTTCCTGTCTGTTGTCACCATGTCTGAAAACAGTTGTCTCATACCTTTTAACCAGGTCCCAGTTGTTTATGGTAGGAGAGTAAATTTGGTACCAGTTACTACTTCGTGATCAGTATTGGAGCCCAATATTTATCAATACAATGTCAAATCTTCCAATCCGTGTATTTTTATTTAGGTCTTCTTTGATATTTTCAATTAGCAATAATCGAATCTCAGATAAACCTCATTGGCTACAATACTGCCACTGGGCAAAGCTCTTCTTAGATATTTTAAATAAACTTTAAGAATCCTCTCCATAGACTCTAACATTTAGTGTTAGATTTATCCCAAGCTTTCATACTGTTATGCCTTACAAGGGGTATCCTTTAAAATTTTTTTATTTTCTACCTACCAGTTGCTAGTGTAAAGTAAAAAATAAATTTTATTAATTTTTCGATCTAGTAACTTTGTACGTAGATTTTTCTACCCAGTAGCAAAGGTGTTAATTATTTTGAATTAATTATTTGTCATTTTCAAATAATGAACAATTATAGTTTTGCTTCTTTAATTCCTTATATATATATTTTTCTCACCCCACTTCACTACTTCACTGTCTAAGGGCTCCACTGCAGTGTGAGATAGACGTTTCTTTCTATCCCTAGTTGTCTAACGTTTTCTAGTTACAAATAGATGTTAAATTTTATCAATGCTTTTTTGCATCTATGAGATATGTGTACACTTATTCACTTTAATCTATTAATGTAGTAAATTACATGGTTTGATTTTTTTTCTCTTAGGTGAAAACCAGCCTTGTACTTTTAAAATAAAAGCAACTTGGTCGTGTTAATATTTTCCTTTTTATACACTGCTTGATTTTATTCACTACTGTTTTTGCTAAGTATTTTTACACCTATATTTGCGAATAAAATTGTCCTGTAATTATTCTTTCTCTTTCCCTTCCTGTAAGGTTCTCACTTATATGTTACCATAGTAGACCCGAAACATTTTGCAACTGTTTACTTCTCAAATATTTTATAGGACTTTTCTAGTAAGGCATCTAAGACCGGACTGGAACCTCTTTATAGTAATGCTTTTGCCCTAAAGTTTATTTTGCCTCATGTTAATATGCCATACTAGCTGTCTGTTGGTTAGTATTTGTAAGGTAATATGTAATTTATAATCCTTTTTTAAATTTATTTTTTAATGGAGCAATTAAAATGAGTTTATTCTTTCTGCGTATCAAAATTTTCTACAATAAGGTTACAATATCTTGATAATAACAGTTGTGTTACGACAGTAGGGCAGTTCAGCTTCTAGGTTTGTGTGTGCTCCTATGTCGGTGAGTCCACTTTTTACTGCTCAGGTTCTTCATCTTCAGAGCAAGGCCATTCAAAGAGGGACTTTCTGGGAATACCCCATTGTTCTCCAGGTGAAAATTTCACTTACGAGCAAAAGATTGCCACCCGTTCAAAAAAGCTTTCACCTTCACAGCCAGACAATTTTCCTGGGAAAAATAATCACACAGTTTTACCATCCTTTTTATTTAAACTTTTCTGTCTGCCTTGTGTTTTGGATGTCTTTCTTTTAAAGAGATTATCATTGGATTTTTAGTTTTATCTAGTCCGGTGTTGTTATCTTTTAACTGGAGCCTTTACTTTAGTTCATTATCATTTAATATCATTTCTCATGTATTTAAGTTTAAACCTATCTTTTTATTTGGCGACCTCTGTGTGTGCAATTTTTTCTCTCCTCTGTTAAAATTTTTTGATTGATTCAGGGTATTTGAATCATTCCATGTTTTCCCATTGTTTGGAAGTTATCATTCACTGCTTCCTTGGTGGGTACTGGAAATTTCAACATGCATATTAACTTATCAAAGTCCTAATAATCTAAGCAATACTTTCACCTTTAGTATAATGTAAGGACTTAACTCCATTTATCTTCCTCCTGATTTATGTTACTGTTGCTTTGTATTTTAATTTTGCCTTTTCGCATTTTATTCCATAAGTCATTATTTTTGTTCTATACCTATATATACCAATAAATTCACCACATCTTTTTTTTTGCATCTCAGGCCATACAGACTATTCCTTAGGTTAATAATTTTCGTGAGTCCTTTTCTGCTGTGTTTCTGCTGGTTTCTACTCACGGTGCTTTGTTTCATGTGTGCTCGGTTACTTCTTTACTGCAAGCTGCCCATTTACCAAAAAATGATTTGTGGCGATGCTGTGAGGCCTCAGATGAAAGGGAAGTCCTTCAAAGAGTATTGCACACACTTCTACCTGGTGCTTAGAGTTCTCCCAATCTAGTCTCCCAGTCTAGGACCACTTTAAAACTGCATCTTGGGGTGTTGGGAATCATCAGGTGGTGTTTTAAAGAATATTTTAAATGTTTATTACACATTTTAAATTATTGATGGGGGGCTGTCTGCATAACTGTGTTGTATTACTGAAGCAGAAGATATTGTCTATATATATATATATTTTTAAGATTTTATTTATTTATTTTTAGAGAAGGAAGGGAGGGAGAAAGAGAGGAAAAGAAACACCAATGCATGGTTGCCTCTCACGTTCCCCCTAGTGGGGACCTGGCCTACAACCCAGGCATGTGCCCTGACTGAGAATCGAACTGGCGACCCTTTGGTTCGCAGCTGGCACTCAATCCACTGAGCCACACCAGCCAGGGCTATATTTTTCGTAGAGCCTTTTTGATTGTAGTAAAATATACATAATATAAAATTTACCATTTTTACCATTTTAAGCGCAGAGTTCAGTGGCCTTAAGTACATTCACGTTGGTGTGCAACTGCCACACCGTCCATCTCCAAAACTTTTTCATCTTGCAGAATCGAAACTCTGCTTACTAAAGACTAATTCTCCATTCCCTCTGTCCAGGCCGACAGTTACCATTCTGCCTCCTGCCTCTATGATTTTGACCACCCTCGGCCCCTCACGTGAGTGGAATGGCACACTGCCAGTCCTTGGGCACTGGCTTATTATGCTTAGTATACTACCTTGAAAGTTAATCCCTGTTGTGGCATGTGTCCTTCTAAGAGTTAAAGTGGGTTTTTTTCAAAGTTAGGTCCTACCTTTGCATTTAGGTGTGAGGTACAGGTTGAAATTTATTCCAATATGGACATCCTATTGTCCCGATACCATTTGTTGGTTATTCCATCCTTTTTCCATTGATTTGTAATGTAACTTCTGTCATATAGCAAAAATCCACATATAACTTATTTCTAAGCTGTCAGTTGGTCTATTTATCTATATTATACCAGAAAACTGTATTAGTTATTAAGACTTGAAAATAATTCTTAATATCTGGCAAGACAGATCTCTTCACCTAGTTGGTTTCCCCAGCCTCAGCCTGGTCCTAGGGCACTCACTCCCCCAGTCCAGGGGATGAGGGTCAAGGGGGGAGCAGTGGTGTGGCAGAGAATACAGGCTGAGAAGGAAAGCCACCTGCTTTTTCCCTTTGCTTGTGCCTTCAGGTCCTGTGGGGTTCAGTTCAAATGTGTTGTTTCTGCCTGGTTTCTGGAGCTGCCTCAGGTCACAGCCGTGTGGGGCAGAAGCACCCACTTCGTGGCACTGCTTGGACTGAGAGGTCTGCTGGTGGGCCTTGTCTTCCCAGAGCACCTGCCTCAGGAGTTGACACACTCAGCGTACCCATTCAGTAAACATGAATTGAATGCCTCCTCTCTAGCATGGTGATGCAGTAGTGAGCCAAGTAGACAAAATTTCCCCTCATAACATTTTTACTCTAGTTTACTAAAAGGAAATAGTTATTTTTTTTGCTTGGGTATAGTTCTTTCCTAAAAAAACACTTAAGGGCTTTCTACATGATTATTAATTGAAATCATTCCTTTTGGTCTTTGTGCTCTATATTTCTAATGTTTCTGAAGACATTTTGACTTGAAAATGCTCGCCGCTGGTGATGCAGTCTTCAACAAAGGCCAGTGTTTTTATGAGCACAGCATTCACTGGAAAACAATTTGCCGATATCTGCATAATTGAGGCCAAATTTCAGACAAGAAAAAAACCTGCAGGAGTGGACCAGGCTGCCCCCAAAACCTGGACACACTCTGAACACGCCTGCCACTCTGCACCCTTCCTGAAGATACCGTACCCCAGAGAAGGTACCTCTTTACTTTCTCAGTCTGTGGAGTGGGATGGTTAAAAAAGAAAAAAAAAAGTAAATTTTGGAAACAGTCATATTAGTACTAGCCTTTTTATACAAACTTACCACACAAAGAAGTAACTGAAAATTGCTCTTTTTGAAAGATGTACGCTGGCTCAGGGGAAGGTACTGGCAGGAATGTCTTTGAATTCAGGTTTAAATAATTCCCCTTCATAGAAAACCAAACAGATATCACAGCAAACTGTCAAAATCTAAATAAGATGAATGACTCCACTGTTCACCTTAAATGCTGGTGGGTGACTTACAAAGTTGGCTGATTTAGCAGATTCCACTAACAACTGGAAGGCAGAACCAAACATTTCTGTACCAGATTGCTGTAATTAATACTTACCATGGAAACTGAGTTATTTCAGATTCTTCGCGTACATGTCATAGAAATTACAGTCTTCATGGTAAAAATCATCAGTCATCTTCCTTTTCTAAAACAGTTCTTTGACAAATGCTTCTCTTAGATTCTAAAAGAGACTCACAAAGCATCAGAGAACATCTTAGTCCAATAAATGACGTAAATGACTTAGCTTCCTGCCAGATAATACTTATCAAAATGTTTACCAAAATTACACTGGAATCATCATACTCTAATTACCTCTTTAGCAAGATTCTGTGTATATTTTGTCAGGGATTAGCCTGCCATAATTCACAAACATTATATATTAATGCTATTAATGCCTGTATCTTTATGTGAATCTGAGACCTCAGAATACTGGAACCACAAAAAGAGAAAAGAAGTTGCCTGGATGCTAAACCTGGTGTTGGCTGTTGGCTCCCTTTCATTTATTTGCGTTCACATTTGGTGTGCCCTGTAGCCTGGTAAAGCAAGTGAATACTCTTTTCTTCCTTGATGTTAAATTTAAAACCATTTTTAATATTAAAACAAAAAAACGAATACACTGAGTAGATGCAAAATTGGCATGAGTTGTAATTGTAGTCCTGCAGCAGGTTGCTTGAGGCGGCCAACGGGGGACCACTCAAAGGGCTCCACCGAAGTGCTCAGAAAAGCAGGGAGTGTGGGTGCGAGGCTACGTCTGCCTCCGTGTATCAACACAGCAACTTGGGTAGCTTATCGTGATGTTTTTATTGTAGTTTTCCCATCAGAATGGACAAGCATACCAGGTTTTATTTATTCCACAGCTACATATTAGTGCCTGGTATGTTCAAGGCTCTTTGCTAGATTCTGTGAATATAATGGTGAAAAACTAAGATACATCAGAGAGTTCAGATGTTAAGATATTACCATTTTACATAACAACAACGATCTCAAATTTTCTCATGTAGATTAAATACGAAAGCCTGTATAACCTGGCAGACAGTAAGTGCCCAATAAATGAGCGCTTCAAAGATGAAACAAACTATATGCAATTTGTGAATCTTGATTAGATCTTGATTTTTTTTAATTTATTTATTTTTAGGGAGAGGGGAAGGGAAGGAGAAAGAGAGGGAGAGAAACATCAATGCGTGGTTGCCCCTCACGTGCCCCCAACTGGTGACCTGGCCCGCAGCCCAGGCATGTGCCCTGACTGGGAATAGAACCAGCAACCCTTTGGTTTGCAGGCCCACACTCAATCCCCTGAGCTACATCCATGGGGGCAATATCCTTGTTCTTAAATGAGGCTTGAGGAAGTATTTCAGGGTGAAATGGTATCTATAATTTAGTTTCAATGTTTCAGAAATAAATATAGTTGAAAAATGTTAACAGAGGTAGGTTTATTGGTGCGCATAATACCGTTCTTTCAGATTGTCTGGATGTCTGAAAACTTCCAAGATATACAGTTAGGAAAGTCTTTTTTTCTCTCTCTCTCTTCCCTGATCAGAACAATTTATAATCATGCAATTCTCCAAAGGGAATCTGTTCCCCAAAATATGAGTTAGATATTGGATCCCATACAGACTTAAAGCAGTTTCCAAAAGGATTTTGTTTTCTGTTTTCTAAATCTAAGTTACATCAGCCAAGGGTCAACTCAGATCTTAGGCAACACTGTTCCTGAACTTTGTCCCAGCATTTTTTTTAACATTTCTTTGCCTGAACTGCATTTTACTCTGTGCTCTCACCTTTACCAGAGGAGGTGCCTTCACCGTCACCAGGAAGGCACTGTCACTTAGCCCCACAGACATTCACAGTACAGCACACCTGGGCGGGGGAGCGAGCCCAAGACAATCAGAAGGTACAGTGTCACTTGGTGAGCTTGGAGTTTATTAGAAGGTTAAACATGATGAAGCTGAAAAACACTCAGAATAATTTAGAAAGTACAAATTAAAACAGTGCACTTCCAAAGTGGGTTATAAAGAGAATGTTGCTAACATCAGTGTTGAAACAAAGCTGTTGTAATAATCTAGGTGTTAACAGGATGGGACAGCCACAGACTTCAACCCTTTCTATAGATTCCATTTTTCTTCAAGTCCAAGTGGATTCAGAACACCACTGGAATCTTCTGAAGCTACCCACATTTCCAACTTGGGCATTCTTTTCCCTGAAGTCGAAGGCAGGAAGTGACATTATGTGTCTAATCATAGAGAAATTGTTTTTGACCATGGTTTTCGTCAAGTCCACAAAGCCCCAAAGGGTAAAAAGAACACATCTAGGGTACCCAATATATATTGTGTATTGCAGTATATCACATTATTATGTAATCGTGACATTTATGGTGCTTAGAGTCAGACTTAAGATAATGCTCTTGATTTCTCAAGCAATGCCAAAGACAAAAAGTGAGGATGGGGAGAAGGTGAGCTAGATTTATACAGGAGCTAAGAATTCTTGCAGGTGCTATGACGTATTCATTAGAAATGTTTTATTCTGTCTTACAGAGGCTACTAAAATTCTTCTACATTTACTCACATGCTACTATAAAATGTATCAGTTTGATACTTTACTAAAGACTAAAGCTTTATTTTTAACTAATGGAAATCTTCCTTTTTACCTCTAGGTGGTGCTGTATATTGTTTTACGTGAGCACAAGAGTGCCTAGTTTGGAAGTTGGACTCTTAAAAGATTCTGCGTCTTAATTTACAGTTAAACAAACTTAGAGTCATTGAAATTTTGTCTTGCTTAAGATAAAATTTCTGGTTTGAGGCAGAGCCAGGACTAATGCCTTTCTTTGTAAAATGTTTAACATATGATTAATTGAAGAAAAAATTAGTCATTTCATAATTATTTCAGTTACTATTGTGACAGATTTAAGAATTTATTTTACTTTATTGAGTTGATGAAGTCTTCTTTAGAAAATTCTAAAAGAAAATAATTTGCTGAGGAAAGATAATGGGATATCATTTCTATTTTGTATATCTAAAGTACTTCATCAGAGAGTAACTCCCAACAGGTAAAGAACACACAAGGGTTAATTCACTGGAAAGGAAATACAAACTGCTAATAATCTTGTGAAAAGATGTAAAAACTCACTCGTAATCAAAACCAAACTAAAGTAGCAGCATGGTGCTCTTTTCTGCTTCCAGCTCAGGAAAAAGTCTGTGACGTTGCCCTCAGAGGGACTGAGGCAGAGGTGAGGCGCCTGTGCTGTGACAGGCACACCCCACTATGGAACTGGCACGACTCTTCTGTGAGTTAATTCGGCAGCTGTTACCGAGAATCTTAAATTGTTCAGACTCTTGCCTAGTAGTTCAGCTAGTTCAACTTCTGGGCTCCTCTCTGTAGGAATAATCAGAAATGTGGACAATGATTTATATACAAAGATACTGACCACAGCATTATTTATAGTCCTTATAAGTGAGACAGTCACTACGCGCATTAGGGTATGATTATGGTATCAGGCAGCCATTTACGAACTGCTTGCAAATAATTTTAAATAACAGAAGAAAATGTTCATAATATTTTACTCAATCAAAGAGGAAGTTAAAAATCTATGCAACATGATATTATCTCAGTTTTATAAAAATATCGCCGTATTTTGAGAAAAAGAGTGAAAAACATAGGCAAACATTAAGAGAGATTGTCTGGATGTACAAAGAATGAATGCTTCTTTCTATTTTCTCCCCCAGTATTTCAAGATTTCTACAAAAGTGTAAGTGCATTTGTAGTCAGAAAAAGTTATTTTTTTAAGGAAATAAGTAGCATTTTAATTGACTTTGGAACCTGTGACTCTGTCGATCATCTCAGGCCCCGGGCCTTCCTGCCTTCCCAGCTCCCTCCCGTGTCCGGTGGTCGGAGTGAGGGGTCCCTGCAGCCCCACCAGTTCCCAGAGTCAGACTGCATATGTCTGACTTGCTTTCCTTTTCAGCCCTTTGACTGAGACTGAGAACGTTCCTAAACCCCGATGTCTAAGGCTCATTTTAGGTAGTAGTGGGTAATCGGGACATCTAAGCAAACATCGCTGAATATACAAGGAAGGGCAAAAGTAGGTTTACAGTTGTCATGTGGAAAATAGTACAATAATTAATAAATAATAATACAAGACTAAACTATAAACCTATTTTGCCTCACCCTGTATGTTGTCCACTTTTCCTCCTTAAGATTTTCCCCCCCTCCTTTCTTCATTGTATTGTATGGATCATATTGACTCAGGTTTTAAGGTCTGTTTTTGTGCTTTATAATTCCTATTAAGTTTTCAAACAAATACAAAGTTCACATGGTTAGATGTTTTGCTGGTTGTTAGTTCATTCCTGAACTGGTCACTAAAAGGTTCTCAGTGTCATTGAAGTAGCCTCTAGCTAGCTCGCAGTCCCCAACCTTAAACCATTCATTCATTCTTGTTGTAGGAGGAAATGTTGGCTCATCAGAAACTTCCTTTTTTTAATTCAAATTGTCTTGTAATGACACAACTTGTAAAAAGCATAGTCAGTGTTATGCAGTGAAAAAAAGTCTAGAAGCAAACTGTGAGAGTCCTTGACTTTTGTCCTGGATATTGGTTAGAAGGACAGTGAGGAATGAACAGTTTAGCATTTCCATCTGGCATTAATTACTCTTGTGATCTTTGGCAAATTATTCATCCTCAGTTTCTTTGCCTATAAAATTAAGGTGGTGGCCCAGAGGACCCATGACTCATGATCTTATAGGAACAGAATATCTGGAATTGTGCTTGCATTGGAAAATCTGGGTCACAGGGCTCCCAGGCATTTAAGATCTCTTCTGATTTTGAAATGCTTTTCTGCTCAGAGTCCCTTCATTACAGTGTCTACAGCAGAAAACTTGTCTCTCAAATTTGCTCCCAGATTTCATAGTTTGGAAGCCACTGTTTGCTTCTATATTCTGAGTTCCGCAGAGCAGGCAGGGCTTAAGTGGTGGAGCTGGGGGCAAAATAGCTGCCACCGAACTCCTAAAACATGTCAGCTGGAGCCATGAACACATCCTCCCCGTGCAGGATTCTGCTGTGTGTTCAAGTAGATGGAACACGTAGCTGGCTACCTACAGGGCATGACTGAGAAGACACCAGACAGGGGGCTTCATCCAAAAATACCTACTCAGCTGGCTGTTACTCCATTATTGAGCTTAACTTTCTCTCTTGAAAGCTACCACCATGGCTTTAAAACACATCTTTCAAAAAGTGGAAAGAAATGTACTTAGAGGAACAGGAACACTCACAGAATAAAGTCAAGATCAAACGAAAGCGTTGGTGAGGCTGTAGTGAGACTGTAAGGAAGGTTTTAGTGTACGTTTCCTCTCCTTGTGACACCGTGAACACGCCATTGGCATCTTCACGCCCCACGTTTCCCCTCACTCATTCCTGAGTTGTCCGGGACCGCGCTTCAATGGCAAGGTGCCCATTTGTGTGAGTTGCTCTTGGAACATAGGTTTCAGATTAAGATTTATGCCTGTTTTTAAAATTATTTCTTTGACATGAGTCATATTCTATTTTTGGCCATCAGCGTGTTTATAGGCAAACTTCTTACATATATCTGTGGGTGCTCTGTTTTAACAACTACTTCAGGCATTAATAATGAAATTATTAAACTTTTAAACAAGAGATTATGAAAATTTATTTAATATGGGGGAAATGTCTGTGCCACAGTGAACACTGTATTTTCTCTCAAAGTTCTTAAAACTATTTATAATTTATAAACATAGTGATATGATAAGCTTATAACAAATTTATAACATTAAACTTATATTAGTTAGTGATGAATACAGAAGTAAATTCTGAGATAACAGAATTCTGAGCATCCCAAATAGATAGTATAGTGTGACTTTGGCCAGAGCCTTCCTGGAGAGATTTACGATGTACTTGACTCACTCGTTGAGTTTTCTGTGATTCCTCCCCCTCTTGTCAGAAAGTGTTCTCTGAGCCGGGTGGCTCCGTGGGTTGGAGCTGCATCCTCTACACCAGAAGATTGTGGGTTCGACTCTGGGTCAGGGCACACACCTAGGCTGTGGATTCAATCCCTAGTCACGGTGCATGGCGCATGCAGGAGGCAACTGATTGATGTTTCTCTCTCCTCCCACCCACTTCCTCCCTAAAATCCATAAAAACATATCTTTGGGGGTGGACCTAAAAAAAGTATTCTCTGAAGTTTTAGGTACTTACCCATTTGTTAACAAATTAGCTGTTGGATACCCACTGTATTCTGGGCACTGTGCTTGTTCCCGAAGCCACAGAGATGAATAAGACAAAGTCCCTCTCAGTGTTGGTGGGAGACAATCACAGCATAATCATACACAAACAGAACATGCGTGAGGTTTCAAGAAGTCTCATGGGAAGGAACTTCTTGGAATGTCAGGGAAGATCTGCCCAGGAAAGGAACACTTATCAGAGAAAGCTACACCTGATCTACAGAGGAAGGAAGCAGAGTGTGTGATAAGTGCTTGGCTGAAGGAGCCCTGGGGGGTTCTTGCTGCAAGGCACCTGGCCCAGCCTGAGTGGTTCTGGGAAGGTGCTTGGAGTAGGACCCAATAAGGGCTGGAGGAAAATATGGAATGGGAGAGTCTTCCAGGAAGGCAGCCCAGAGGGCCAGGGCACAAAGGTGTTCGAATAATTTATTCAGTTCGAATAACTATACAAGTAGTTCGGAAAGGCAAGGAGACCGGGTTTGTGAGGGGAGTTGATGAGGGAGGGAGTGGTGGGATATAGACTTGAATGATGGCCGTAGCTAGCGCTTACTGGGTTCTCACTGTGTGCCATGCGCCATTCTACCCGGAGCAGGCATTAGCTCATTTAATCCTCATATAACTCTACAAAGTAGTTACTATTACTTAATCTCCATTTTGCAGAAGAGGATATTGTGGTGGCATTAAAATACATCCACAGATTCTTTGATGCTTTTCCATTTAAGAAATAGACCCTCTATCCTCTCCCCTTGAATGTAGTGTGGTTAATGACTTGCTTCTACCTAATAATTATGGCAGAAGTGATGATTTGTGACTTCTGAGACCAAGTCATAAAAGGCGTTATGGCCTCCTTGTTCTCTCTGACCATTCACTCTGGAGGAAGTCAGCTGCCATATGACGAGGACACTGAAGCAACCCTGTGGAGAGGCCCACATGGCAGGAAATTGAGCTCTCCTGCCAAAAGCCATCAAGGACCTGAAGCCTCCTGCCATCGGCCAGGTGAGGGAGCCATTCTGGAAAGATCAGGTAGCCCCAGTCAACCCTTCAGATGACTGCAGCCTTGGCCTTGACTGTAACCTCATGAGAAATCATCAGCCAAAACTGCCTAGCTAAGTTGCTCCCAAATTCCTGACCCGCAAAACCTCTGGGATGATAAGTGGTGGTGTTTTAAGCTACTCTGTTTTGAGGTAATTTGTTACGTAGCACTAGATAACTAATACAGAAAATGAGGCATCAACATATTGAGTAACTTTTCTAAGATCATGTAACTCATAAATTAAGAATTTGAAATTTGGACCCAGGCCTTCAAACGCCCGAGTCTGTGCACTTTAAATTGTATACTGTTCTTCCTTGAGCAGTAGATGGGTGCCTGGCTGTGGAGATCCCGCGCTTCTGTTACACTTAACACACTTTCTCTCTCTGTCCCCCTCCCCCCTCAATCCTGACAGTGATGGGGAAGTACTGCAGGCAATTGCATTTCAGGTTCTTTGGTATAGAGGCCTGAGTGTAAGGGCTACAACCAGAATTAGGAAGAACAGTGTCAGGTGATGGAAGTAATCCAGACAGTGAATGGTGAGGTCCTGAACTGAGGCGTGGGGTAGAAAGGACTAGACAGGTTCAAGAATTATTTAGTGGGTGGACTTAAAGGACTCCTAGGTGGTTGACTGGATATTTGTGGTGCTGGGCAGGAGGAGGCGGTGGAGGGACTCTAAGGACTGGGTCGATCATGTTGCGGTGAGGTGGGAGAGTAGGGGAGGGTTACGATGAGTCCTGCCTTGGCTGTGGTGCAGTTGAGATTTCTTTGAGACATTTAAGAGATACCTGAGAGGTGGGGTCCTTGCAGGGCAGAGGTCTCAGCCCAAGTGAGGACTCGAGAGCCATGCCCACAGGTAGAGTCATCATCCATGCCGAGGTGATGATGTGGATGACTGTCCCCTGGGACAGTGTGGGGACGGAGAGGAAGAGAGATCTCTCCCCGGAGGCCTGGTCTAACCTTGACACAGTGTGGGAAGAAACAAGGAAGCCAGAGAAAGGAGAACCAGGGGAAAATGGCATCAGAAAAACTGAGGGGAGAGAGTTTTGAGAAAGAGTATTATTAAGTTGCCGAATGCAGGATGAGATCTGCCAGATGCCCTTCCTCAGTCAGTGGCATGTGGCCACCGCAAGTTCCAGGCCTGGCACTGGAAAGACCACCCTGTGCAGGTCCTTCCCCACCGCCCTCTGAGGCGTCTCAGAAGGCTCCCCGTGAGGGTGCATGTTCACCTGGTCTCAGCAATCTGCTTACCAATGCATTTCAGTTCTACAAACATTTAGTAAAGTTTAGCACCTGATAGGCAGGTGATAAATGATTGTCAGGTGAATAAATACTTATTAATTAATACATGCAGGGCTCTACCTTATTGGCACATGCAAAAGTGATGTAAGAAGACTTCTCAGTGAGTCTCATGTTGAGTAGCTGCAGATTTCAGTGAGGGTTCACTGTCTCCTGCAGAGCCACAAAATTTTATTTCTCTTGTGGAAGAGCTATGAGTATTAAAAACAACGAAAGGAGTCAAAGGCCTGGAACTCCACAAGTTTTCCTGATATTTTAAGATCGAGTTTACAAATGCAACTTGCAAAGTTAACATGGATGAAGCTGAATTTTTAAAAGGGGATTCTTTCAGCTCCAGCTGTTCTCATGGCAACTTCCTGTCCATCTGGGAGTCATTATTTTTAAAAGTTGTATTTAAGTTAAATGCAGTAATGTCAGTACTTAAACATTTTTGGTAATTAGATATAGCGATTAGATTCTCTTTTTAAACTATGCTTGGATTTTCAATTAAGAAAACGGCTAAGTCACAAAGTAATAGGTCTATAATAAAGTTTCAAAAGTCCAAAAACTTTTACAGACTGAAAAATGCTGAATTTAAAATATTGAATTCTGTGGCTTTCATAGTAAAAGCAAACAGAAGTCTGCCACATATTTAAATAATTAAGACAATTAGGAAACTATAAACCAAGCTTTCGATTCTGCCGGCCTTTGTAGTATGAAAGCTCATTTGTAAACCTGCTGGATGTAATAACTGAGGATGCCCGTTTAGTGGGGCATGAAACCCTATAACATAATGGTACTTACGGGGGCCTCTTTTGTTTCTTAGTTTGTTTTAAAACTCCCCACAAGTAAAAAGATTGCAAAGAGGAAAGAGTTAACTGAGCTCCCCTCAAACAACCTCGGTCACAGCTCCCAAGGGAAACCTTACGCTAAGTCCCACCTACTCCTTTGTCTCTGAGTCCAACCCCTTTCCGGGCCCTTCTCACCTGCTTTGAATCCCTGTGTACTGTACATTGTCAGGAGGCTTTCGTTCTGTCATTTAAAATTATTCTATAGTTATTTCATGGGTACTTAATGCAAGTTCGTCTCTAGAGTTTACTTCTGTTGAGTACAGGGAACACTCTAAGTTTTATCTCCCTTTGCACTCAGGGGCTTAAACAGTGCGGGTTGCTGAACGCCCCATCCCCATGCTGTGGTGTTTAATCGTATGTGTCAACTTGGCTGGGCTCTGGCGCCCAGTCTGGTCGAACGCCCCTCACGGCGTTCCGCAGCTCCCGGCCGGCCAGCCACCCGTCACGAGGGTGAACAACCCATACTCTACAGTGTAGTGTTAAATGCGTTTTCGCCTTACAGTATTTTCAGTTTATAATGGGTTTATTCAGACATGACCCCATCATAAACTGAGGAACATATGTCTGTAATTTCAAACCTACAGAAGTGTTTCCAGAATAAGAATAGAACAAAGAAAACCCATACACCCCTGCCCAGCTTCATCTACTTCACCCACTTACTTTGTCTTTGTGCACACGCTCTCTCCCCCTATACACACACACACACACACAACTTCTTTTTGTGAACCATTTGAGAGTAACTCACCGTAACTCTTTACTTCTAAATGCTTCAGTGTATATTTCCTAAGAATAGGGATGTTGTCTTACTAATCCAGTACAGTTAGCAACTAAAGAAAATTTAATGTTGCTATAACACATCTCTTCCATAATCTGTATTCCAGTTGTATTCATCTAATATTGTACTTACAGCATTTTTTTCTTTAGTGTGGGGTCAGTTCCCATGTCTCTTTTAATCTGGAACATTTCCACAGCCTAATGCTAATTTTAATAAAACTTTGAGCCAGATAAATCAATGTGAGATGGAATTTTCCTCCTAGGACTTCATTAGGGTCACACAGATCCTGGACATGAAACCTGTACCCTGACCGTGCCCGACCTCACCACCCGGTTGCCCTGCGTCCTCTAACAAGCTCATGCTGGCCTCCCTCCTTGCCCTGGGCACAGTCGATGCTCAGGCAGACCTGTGTCTGAAGCTCTGTGGCCAAGGGCTTACTCTGAATCAGAGCTGGCTTGCAGATGAGAACCAGATCTGCTTTTCAGTTAATTAATTTATAACATAAGAAAAAAAAACAAGAGCTTGAGTTTTAAAAAATATTGATGAGTAGACATTGAAGTCATTGGGAACAGGCTTTTCCAAATATGTTCCCTTCAGCTTTATTGAATATATTTTATAAAAAATGAATATAATTAAGCTGGATTTAGTGCATAACAAGCTCTGGATTTTTTTTTTTTAACAGAAGGGAACATTCGATTAAATTATTCATCTGAAAATATTATTCGATGGGGAAAAACCATTAGATGCATAAAGACAGATAACATTAAATGGTTAATTGGGAACAAAGAATCATGTAGTGCAGATAAGTAAGAAAAAGAGTTGTTTGTTTTTAAATACATTTTTACGCGATATCATGTAGTCTAGGTAAAGTCGCTGTCGTGGTACCCATTTGGTCCGAAAATGGAAGTCATCTAGTATGCCACGTAACATCTTTACTTCGGCTGATACACTCTCTTGGCATGGTTTTTGCTTCAGATGAAAATAGAAATGGTTCATGTCATACTTTAGATAATAAAGCAGAAAGAACACAATTAAGGAGATGTCTGAATTATTAGATTTTTTTAAATACAGAATTTATTTAAGGACATATTCTTATGACCAATGAAAGTGACTTGGTTTTTCTTTTTTAACAGGAAAAATACTACATTAGAATTTGATGCAGCAGGGTGAGGAGGGTTGTCCAAGTACACGTTGACATGACTAACAATTAGCTGATTACCAATCAGAAATCCCCAAGTGGTAGATACTGCTTTTGTGAAAAAGAAAGCTTGTTTGTTTGTTTGTTTTACTTAGAAAACTGGATGGATAAAATGATTACCATTTCTTAAAACTGAATACCATTCTCATTTAGAAATCAACTAACGTGGGCCTATAACCCAGATCAGGAAGTTAGTAATAACATTTATTAAGAAAAATAGACCTACCTAATTCAGTCGACATCTCTCGCTCTGGAAACCTAAATGGCCTTGGGCAAAAGGAAGATCTGCTAATACTACGCGTAGAGCATCTCTGATAAAAAAAAGATTTCCAGACATATTTCTAAAACATTTTCCATTATTTACCATACAGGAGGTTAGATGTGATGCAAATGAAGGGCAGTTATTTTCTGTCAGTGAGAGGCCTTCTCTTGACAAAGGACAGAGACACACTTCTTTCTCAATGTGTACAGGGAACAGATTGTTTCCTTTTGAATGAGTAGGTACAGGCTGAATGCAGAAAGCAGTCATGTGCCTGGGGATAGATTCTGGCCTTTGCATTCCTTCTTCTTGAAGTGGTTTTCCATCCCTTAATGTACCTAAATGCGATTTGGAGAGGCTGCTCCCACTTCCTCCCAAAGAGACAGCTCCTCCAGTGAGTCATGCAGACGAACACACACCAAGGTCCAGGGTGTTTCCCTTCTCAGCTCTCCTCACAGACTGAGCGGCCTTTCCCTGCAGCGTCAGCAGCCACCTCCAGTTTCTCAGAGGGAGCTGCCAATGTAGCCTAGGGCCACTGTCCCTGAGGGACCAGGGCTTGTGTCTAAGTGCCCTACAGAGTGGGAGGGAAAAGCGGGTGGGTGCCCCTTTCCCCCAGTGTGCAGGGTGGGTGGGTGGGTAGAAGTGTGTTGGAGCTGAGGTGGGGTGGACTGGTGGAGATAGTAAGTGGGTCTAGGGTTTGGATTGCCCGCCACAGTATTTCAAGAATTAGGCCTTGCTTTTTAAATCACCGTAAATAATTTCTTTTCCATTCTCCCAAGAGAGCTCAGATGTAATCATTAAATTTTCTAGCTTTTAAAAGGTTGTGAACCTGGGGTTCAATCACTGTTGGATTTTATTTACCAGAACACAATTAGATGATTGGATAAATTGTTGGTTACTTTGCCAGTAACTATAACCCTTGTGGAATTATTGCTTTTGAAAGGTTAAACATTTTAAACTTCTAAGGTTCCTGCCAATCCATGTTAAAGAAAAAAATGTTCTGACACTGGTTAAAGTGGTAAGGAAGACTATTTGGGACTATTGTAGTAAGAGCATTGCAGCAGAGGAGAGAGATGGGACTCAATCACAAATACAGTGAAGACATCTGGGGATTAATAATTGACAAGTGGAGTGAGGGGCCCAGTGGAAGGACAATTACCAAGAGGAGGTATCAAGGGTGGGGACTTGCAAATCCGACTTAACACGATTCTTGCAAAAGGCAGGTCAAGAACATACACATCAAAGTTAGGGGGTGAGGAACTTGATCCCAGCAAGGATGAAGGACAAGGTCAAGGCCTAGTCGAGAAGAGGGCTCAGAGCAGTCCCACTAAAGTTTAGTTACATGTGCTTTGTAATATGTGCTGCATCTGATTGTCCACTGCAGAGAGCACATCAGGGCACAGTTAGTCTGAGAAGGGGAGGCAGTGCTCACCGAGGTGCTGTGTGAGGGCCCACAACTGCTCCTCTGGAGGCCAGGAGTGCCGCACGGGGTCAGCAGTTGGGCCGGGCAGAGCTTTCAGGCCTTCTGTGTGTCCACTGCGTCCGTCCCGACCCAGCCCAGCCAGACAATTTGCTGTTAAACCAGATCCAGAGAAACGCGGAAATCTTTATGGTTGCATGTCCCAGAGACAAAGCGGAGGAATCACTTTTTATTAGTGTTATGTATTAAAAATATTGGAAGTACATTTTTGGGTTATAAACTTGGTCTTGTCTGGTAAGGTAATCACCTCAAAAGCTTATTCATTTTTTTATTGAGGTAATTATGCTATGTATTTATACATAGCATAAAATTTACCATTTGAACCCTTTTTAAGTGTACAATTCGGTGGCATTTCCAGAACTTTTCCATCATCTAAACTGAAACTCTATACCCATTAAACACTAACTCCTCATTCCCCCTTCCCCTTAGTCCCTGGCAACCTTTGCTCTACTTTCTGTCTCTGAGTTTATGTAGTCTGTGCGGTGCTCTGGGAACCTCGTGTAACTGGAATCACACAGTATTTGTTCTTTTCTGACCAGCTTATTTCACTCACTGTACCGTAATGTCTTCAGGGTTCATCCATGTTCTAGCACGTGTCAGAATTTCCTTCCTTTCTAAGGCCGAATAATATTCCATTGTATGCATATACTGTACTCGTTTGTCCATTTGTCCTTCAATGACCACTTGGGTTGCTTCCACCTTTCGGCTATTGGGAATAATGCCGCTATGAACAGGAACGTACAGATATCTGCCTGAGTCCCTGCTTTCAATTCTTTTGGGTATATACTAGAAGTGGAACTACTGCCTCGTCTGGTAGTTTTATTTTTAATTTTTTGAGGAACCATCATACTGTTTTCAGAGCGGCTGCACCATTTTACATTCCCAACAGCAATTTCTCCATATCCTCACCAACACTTGTTATTCTGGTTTTGGTTTTGTTTTATGGTAACCATCCTGATGGCCGTGAAGTATCTTATAGTGACTTCGATTTGCTTTCTGTAGTGATTAACGATGTTGAGGGTTTTTGTTTTTTTTTTTACGTGATTACTGGGTGTTATAGCTCTTCTTTGGAAAAATGTCTGTGTTAAGTCCTTTGTCCATTTATAAATTGGGTTTGTTTTTTTGTTGAATTGTAGGAGTTCTTTATAGATTCTGGATATTAATCCCTTATCAGATATATGATTTGCAAATATTTTCTCCCATTTTCTCCCAGGTGTCCTTTTCAATCTGTTGATAGTTTCCTTTGATACACAAAAGTTTTACATTTTGAGAAAGCCCAATTTATCTATTTTTTCTTTTGTTGTTTGTGTTTTGTTGTCATATCCAAGAATTCATTGCCAAATGCAATGTAATGAAACATTTCCCCTGTGTTTTCTTCTAAGAGTTTAATAGTTTTAGGTCTCACATTTAGGTCTTTAACGCATTTTGAGATCGTTTTTAATATGGTGGAGGTATGGGTCCAGTTTTGCTTCACTGCTTGTGGACATCCGGTTTTCCCAGCACCGTTTGTTGAAAAGACTGGCCTTTCCCTGTTAAAGGTCGTGGCACTGTGTTTATCATTCAGTTTTATCCTACACTGAGAAGAGGAAACTGCTAGAATAATGTTATTTTTTTTTAAAGATTTTATTTATTTATTTTTAAAGAGAGGGGAAAGGCAGGGAGAGAGGGAGAGAAACATCAATCACTTGCCTCTCGTATGTGCCCAGACCAGGGACCAAACCAGCAACCCAGGCATGTGCTCTGCACGGTAATCGAACTGGTGACCTTTCCCCTTGCAGAGTGATGCCCAGCCAACGGAGCCACACCAGCTAGAGTATAATAATCTTATTTTAAATGTTCCTTTCACTTTTCAATCAATTTTTCAATATCTTATGTATTTGCCAGTTATTCACCAGCCCTTTGCTCAAGAACCAATGGGGGTAGTCATTGTCCCTCCATTAGGGGGAATGAGGCCTGGCCCCATGAAGGCCTCTGCCAGTCAGACGGTGCTTTACAGTTTGAGCACACCCAGACTTGCCCACATTTCTTCTTGTTGGGTATTGTACGGATTGAACTTTTCTCCTAAAGAACATATTCCTTGAGCTTAACAAACTTATAAAATGCATGGGGGAGATAAAAATATTAGTCCCTTACACGCCAGTGTGAATTCACTTACATTACTTTCCTCCCAGTTAAACTGTGTTGGGGGTGGAGTGGAGGGAAGAAGAGGGCGAGGAAAGGGCCACAGTCCAAGGAGGGCAGGCCAGGGTGTGGTGCTGCCCTGGCCAACAAGAGCCATTGAGCACCCTGGATAGACCCAGAAGAGAGGATGGTGACCCAGAAGGGGAAGTAGGAGGATCTAAAGATAAATTCTGCCTACTCCACAGCTGTGCCAGGGAGAGGCCCTGGAAGTGAGTATGAGTAATCCAGAGACGTGCATGACCAAGACCTGGGCCTTCTGTGTTTATTCTAAAGTAGCGGCACATACTTCTCCAGGCCTGGCAACGTTGCTTGTAGATTGTGTCAGTTCAGTCCTTTGAAGGACAAATGAAAAGGCCTTAGTGCTGAAAAACATCTAACAAGAGGATCTTCTTTCTGTGACCCCACTTCCACCTCCAACATACACACAATTACCTGTTTTGGGGATTTGTCATGATTTTGTAATGATTTTAATGTGAGTTGATTGCACATATTTAAATAGCAGGTATTTAAAATGTAGACTATATTTTGAACTTGGACACTTCTGGTAAGTACTGAATATTTTACTTAATTTTTATTTGTATAGTTTTTACCCACAAAAAGCCATAACTTTATTAAGGATAAAAATAGTACAAATTTCAAACCAAGCTGCAGTTACTCTTCTGAAACACCAAAGAGAAAGAAAAGAAAAAGAAAATGGGGCTTCATTTCTAGATGGTTATAGTGTGAATTCCAGAATAGCATTTACAGTATCATTACTGTTGCTCTTCAGGGCATGGACTGGCTATGCCCTTGACACGTTTTCTTGTGACAGGACCAGTTCCATGTCCTTAACTTGCACACATGTTTCTTCAGCTTCTTCCCTGTTACTCTGCTCTTGGACAGCTGGAGTCTGTGTGTTTCTTGAATGTCTGAGACAGCTTCACCTTGAACTGTGAGTTTCTCAGCAGCTGCTAACTAGGCTTGCCAAGGTAAGTCCTCGATCTCGCCTTCCCCCCAAACTGGGTAGGTAGCTGGAGCTGGGCTCTTGTAGACATCTGGTTTTGTGATAACAAAGAGGGTATTCTTAGATTTCTAGATAGTGTAACTTGCTGAAGACCCCGTTTGGACATAGCCTTCTGTGCCTTCTTTGAACTTGGGCTCCGTTTTGCTTTATGGCTGTTTCTTCGTCTATTTCAGCTGCTGCCTCCTGGGCTTGTTTAGGGGTTGCCTGTGTGGAATCACGTTCCTCGAGCTCTGGTACTGATTCATCACTGTCCGATGCTGTCGAAGGCCCGGTCTCAGCCTGGGGCTGTGGCAGTTCCTGCTCTGTAGCAGGGACAGTTTCTGTGGCTTCACCAGGCATTTTGTGCAGGGTACACGGAACCAAGATGGCTGAGTACTGAATATTTTAGTAGTTCCCATTCATACATTTTAAGAGTTAGGGTGTTTTTTAAATTATTAAAGATTGACATTTTTGTCAAGCTCCTGTTTCTAGTTAAAGTCATCTCTACAATACACTGAGAAAGTAGTTTTAAAATTTGATTCAGTTATCTCTAAAGTATCTTTTATTCACAAAGGAAAAGCTGTATCTAGATCATATCCAAAATTTACATCTTATTAGTGACTCACAGATCTGATTAATTGGGCCACACAGGCACTGTTAGTCCTATAAATAGTTCCGCTAAAGCGGAGCTCGTACACCCTTAGTTTTGTACTGAGGGCTCTCCCGTTTCTCACGCAGAACTAGTTATCTCTCACTTCTTGGTCTTTCTACTGTTACAAGAGAGTTGACTTGTGACACTGGCGAGCAAAATATCACGAATTCTGGTCAGCGCATTTTTTCTTTAGCAAATCACACTTGACTATTTTTAAGAAGTTAACGAGAGAGGCTACCTTGTGCCATTATTAGGAA
Source organism: Desmodus rotundus (assembly GCF_022682495.2). Taxonomy (NCBI): domain Eukaryota; kingdom Metazoa; phylum Chordata; class Mammalia; order Chiroptera; family Phyllostomidae; genus Desmodus; species Desmodus rotundus. The sequence goes on from NC_071393.1 coordinate 100,282,978, forward strand.
GCTGGGGTTTTTACTTTCCATTATCTTTCAGCCAGTATCTACTTTTTTTTTTTTTTTTAACTTATGTTGTCTAGCAATTCAGGCCCTCAAATCTAGTGACTAATGTCCCCTACTCTCAAATGGACTGTGACCACCCTGTAACATGCTGCTAAAAAAAAATGTATACACCAAACAAACAAACAAAAATATATTTTAACACAGTGGTGGACATCTCACTTGATTAGCTCATATATAGTTTCTTTATTTACTTTTGGGGAATACATTTTTCCCGTTTGGAATTACATTTGACACTAGAAAATGCAGGGATTAGGGGGTCCACATTCTGTACTTTGAAAATCCGCACATCACTATAGTCTGCCCTCCGCATACTCAGATCCCCAACCATGGGATGGCCCGGGAACAGCATGGGTTTGAGCTGTGGGTCGATTGAAAAGAATCACATAGGGACCATGCAGCTCACTCCCATGTTGTTCCAGGGTCAACTGTATTACTGCTATTTGAGGTAATACCTGTCTAACATCATGCAATAGCTAATCAGTGTTTGAGTAGGGTAGAATGGAATAGAAAGCACTTTTAACCTTGGAAAAGATATTTCTGATAACTTTTGTTCTTTTAAAGATGTGGTATCATGGCTGTATGCATGTGTCCAAACTCATCAAATTGCATACATTAAATACAGTGCAGTTATTTTGTATATCAATTATGTCTCTATTAAGTTCTCTTTATAAAAAAAAAGAATAACTTTGTTTCTGTCAGGTAATAGGAGGCTCAGTCTTGCAAAAAGAAAAATTCCAATAACTGGAAAGAGATACTATCCTCATGGGTTGGATAGATTCAATATTGTTAAAATGTTAGTTCTCCCCAGAGTACTGTGGAGATTCAGTACAATCTCAATCATAATTCCAACAGGCTTTTTAATGTAGAATTTGACAAGATTGCTCTAAAATCTATACGGATATGTAAAGGACTTTGACTTGCTAAAACAATCTGTAAGAAAAAGAATAAAGCTAAAGGATTTACATTATCTGACTCAAGATTTACAATATAAAGCTATAATAATGAAAACAGTGTGGCTCTGGCAGAAGAGAGACATATATGGTGTGAGGCCAGAACAGAATCCACAGACAGACACTCACTCACATAGTCAACTGATTTTTGTCAAAGGGACAAGATAATTCAGTGGGGAAACAGTAGTATTTTCAACAAGGGATGCAGGAATACTGGATAACCACATGTTAAAAAAAGAATGAACATCAACCAATACTTGACATCATATACAAAACTTAATTTAACATGGATGCTAGACCTAAATGTAAAAGCTAAAACTATAAAGCTTTAAAAGAGAACATAATAAAATACATTCATGGACTGGAGTAGGCAGCTGGTTGTTAGATAGGATGCAGAAAACAACCATAAAAGAAAAAAATTATAAATTTTTTCAAAATGAAATATCTTTGTTCATAAAAAACATTATTAATAAACATGTGAGAATTCTTGTCAAGATGGCAGCATAAATGTGGTACTCACATCCTCCCATAATCATATCAAGATTACAGCTACACTAGAGAACAACCATCATTCAGAACTACCCAAAATCTAGCTGAATAAAAGTCCTATGACTAGGGATTTAAAGGAGAAGCCACATTGAGACTGGTAGGAGGGGCAGAGATGCGGAACAGTCTGGTCCCACACTCACATGTGGCAGATTAAAATTGGGAGGAATAGCTCAGGAGCGAGGGGTCTCAGACCCACACCAGGCCCCTCATCCCAGGGTTACATTGCCAGGAAGAGAAGTCCTGTGGGGATTGAGGCTGAGTGAGACAGAGGACTCCTGGAGTCCTAGGCAGTACCTCTTACAGGGCCTGCACATGGACTTACTCTCACTCACTCCCCCTATGCTCCAGTGCTGGGATAGCAGTTCAAAAGGCACCAGGGACATCCAGGGAGGAACTAAATTGTCTGGCTTCTGGGTGAGAATGAGGGCAGCTTTCTCCCAGACAAACGTTCTGACATAGGTCAGTGTTCCTTTGATGAGCCCAACCCCCACAGAGCTGGCAGGCAGATGCCATATCTGAGTCTCCACCAAGGTGGTCCACACTGTTGGCCTTGCCCTGATCATTCCCTGAGACTCCGCCCCACCAGACTTTCAGACCCACCCAGGCTGTTTCCATGGTCTTTTCTATACCAATGGCCTGCCTTGGCTCACACTTCAGACTTCCTAAAATCTCCCAAAAAGCAGTATTTGGCCTCAGCGTGCCCTGTATTTCTTGTGAAGTGGCCTCAGGCCAGCACTAGCAGCATCTGGATGTGGTTCACAGCTTGGCTTCTCCTGGGAAGCCACCTCCAAGACACCTCCAAGTCCCCACAAGTAGCAGCCATCTGCAGATTGTTTTGTAGCTCAAGCTGGTTGGCCCAGGCAGAACACAGGCAGCAATCGACCTTGGCCTGCACCTCCTGGGAGGCCCCAGAGTTAGTGTACCCGGTGGACAGCTTCATGTCATGTTGAAGCACCACCCAGCCACCTCTAGTATGACATACTCAAGGGGCAGACTCAGCAGGCACCAGAGCCTCACTGAAGTAAGACCTACTCCGTGGGCCCCTGCACAGCTGATCCTCCACAGTGATCACATATAGTCCCTGAAGCCAATCACCCTGGCGGGTAGATCCTTCTCGTTGATGTGCCAACAAGGCGGCTCATGAGCAATCAAGGCTCAACTACAACAGGAGGATATACACACAGGGAGGGGGGCACGCCTGGAGTGCCCAGCTTGGGTGACCAGGGAGGCTGTGCCAGTGGACCTTACAGGATGCCTGCTATGTTAGGCCACTTTAGCAAGCCCAGGAGGTGTGGCAGCTCTACCTAATGCATAGAAACAAACACAGGAAGGCTGCCGAAATGGGAGGCAAACACGCCCCAAATGAAAGAATAGAACAAAACTCCAGAAGAAAACTAAACAAAATGGAGACAAGCCATCTACTAGATGTAGAGTTAAAAGCACTGGTTACAATCATGCTCAATGAACTTAGAGCAGGGGTGTCAAACTCGTTTTCACCAGGGCCACGTCAGCCTTGAGGTTGCCTTCAAAGGTCCGAATGTAATTTTAGGACTTTATAAGTGTAACTACTCCTTAATAGTTAAGTGAGAGCTTGGTGCTGCCACCAGGTAGAAACAAGGTGCTGGGCTGGATAAAACAAGATGGAGGGGGCCCATGGGCCTTGGGTTTGCCACCTGTGACTTAGAGGAAGAGCAGTCGAACTTAGAACTTCAACAGCATAAAAAAAGAACATGGAGACCATAAAATAAGTCAGAGATGAAGGATACAATAACTGGAATGAATACCTTAGAGGAAACAAATAGTAGAGTAGATAAAGCCAAGAATCAAATCAGTGATTTGGAATATAAGGAAGCAGAAAACACCCAATCAGAAAAGCAAAAAGGAGACTACCAGACCACTTCAAGTGTACCAGTGTTCGCATCATAGGGGTGCCAGAAGGAGAAGAGAGCAAGAAATTGAAAACCTATTTGAAAGAATGATGACAGAAGACTCCCCTAACCTGGTGAAGGAAATAGACATACAAGTCCAGGAAACACAGAGAGTCCCAAACAAGGTAAAACCAAAGAGGCCCACTCCAAGACACATCACATTAAAATGCCAAAGGATAAAGACAAAGCAAGAATCTGAAAAGCAGCAAAAGAAAAGCAATTAGTTACCAACAAAGGCGTTTCCATCAGACTGTCAGTTGATTTCTCAACAGAAACTTTGCAGGTCAGGAGGGACTGGCAAGAAATATTCAAAGGAATGAAAAGCAGGGACCTACAGTCAAGATTACTGTACCCAGCAAAGCTATCATTTAGAATCAAAGGACACATAAAGAGCTCCCCAGACAAGAAAAAATCTAAGAGTTCATCACCATCAAACTAGTGTTACATGAAATGTTAAGGGGTCTTCTTTTTATAAGGAGAAAAAAACCCTAAAAATATGAACAATAAAATGGCAATAAATACATATCTATCAACAAATGAATCTTAAAAATCAAAATAAACAAAGAAGCAGAACAGAAATAGACTCATAGACACAGAGAACATTTTGACAGTTGCCAGATGGGCTGGGGGTTGGGAGGATGAGCAAAAAAGGTGTAAAAGGATTGAGAAGTACAAATTGGTAGTTCCACAGTAGTCATGGGGATGTGAAGTACAGCACAGGGAACATAGTCAATAGTATTCTAATAACTCTGTATGGTGTCAGATGGGTATGAGATTTATTGGGGTAATCACTTAGTAAGTTCTGTGTCTAATCACTGGGTGGACACCTGAAACTAATATATGTCAACTAACTATAATTGAAAAATAAAAAATGATTTAAATTTAAAAACGAAAATAAACAAGCAATCCATAGCCTGGAAGAAGAAGTGGCAAACTGTATATCTAATAAAGGACTTGTATCCAGAATCTGTAAAGAATTTGACAATTCAATAATAAAGACAGCCTACTTTTAAAAAGATGTACAAAAATCTTAGACCGGCACTTCACAAAGGAAGATATGTGAATGGCCAGCACACACAGGAAAAGGTGTTCAACACCACTAGTCATCAGAGAAATGCAAAGTAAAGCCACAGTGAGCTAGTACTGTACACCCATTACAATGGCTGCAGTGAGAAAGACTGGCATCATCAAATGTGGGTGAGTCTGCAAGCAACTCTTACATCGCTACTGAAAATACAACACAGTACATCTACTTTGGGCAAAGGTTTAGCAGTTCCACATAAAAATCAAACATACACCTACCCTTTGACTTAGAAATTCCACTCCTAAGAGAAATGCAACACATGTTCACAAAAAGAACGGGCACAGTAGCTTTCTTCATAATAGCTCCAGGATGGAAGCATCCCAGATGTGCATCAGTAGGAAAATGGATAAACAAATTGTGGGGTGTTCAGATGAGGAATGAGCCACCAATATATTCAAAAACATTGGATAAATCTCAAAAACATGCTGAGCAAAAGCAGCCAGACACAAGAGGACATTCTGTGTGATTCCATTTATAGAAATTCTAGAAAAGGCAAAACTAACCTAAGGTGGAAAAAACACACAGGAACAGTGGTTGTCTCTGGGGATGGGGAGGAGTGCCTGGGAGGGGACATGGAGGCACTCTCTGGGGACATGGGAGTGTTCTGAATCACACCAGGACTGTGGACTTCATGTGTGTACCCACTCATCAAATCGTACAGCCGAAGTTCGTGTGCATGTCAGGGTACGTACATTTTTCCTCACAAAAACTGCGCAAAGTAATTGAAGAGTAGGGAGAGGTAAAGGTGATGTAAGAATGGCAAGGGACATGGGGGTTCTATTCTGTTTACTTTATGTATGTTGGAATTTCTCCCATAATAAAAAGTTTTCAGAAGTGCTTATAAAATACCACAAGTGAATTGATTGGAAGGCTCATGGATTTTACTCATTGCAGTACTTTTCCTGGACAGTGTTCAATTGTCCACGTTAACGGAGCAGAGTACAGTGGTTTAAGATCTCAAGCTCTGGGACCATTTACGAGTTGTGTGGCTTTGAGGAAATTCTTTGATTTCCCCATAGTTCAGGTCCCTCATATGGGTTTATGAAGGTTAAATGAGATGACATATAGGTAAAGGGCTTTGCCAGTTTCTTGCTCAATAAATGTCAGTTGTATTAGTGGAGGGAAAATGTGGCAAAGATCACTTTTTTTAAAAAAAGAAATTTCTTATTTGGCTTTGAAAAGTCTTTTTCTGTTTAATTTGAGTGTGTCTGTCTCTGGTATTTGGGAATCAAGACAATGGGGTCACCCAGGAGAAGACTTGGCTGAGAAGAAATCAGAAGGTGATTCCTGCCCTGGTAATGAACTCTTCTACTTTATGTTTAACTTGAGAATTGACACCTAAACTCTATTTCCATGAGACTGTCTTCAAATTTGTAACATAAAGCTCATAAGCTGATAATGCATGCAATTCCAAAATCTTTTTTTCCCTTGTTTGTTTGCTTTTTGACCTTGAACTTTTTTTTCCCCTCCGTAGAGCACCTGTCCCTGGGAGGTTTTGCTTGGGCCAATATTTAAATTGGCTCTGTTTTCTGACTTCAAAACAGCTAGTGGTAGGGAGAGAAAGCTAAGATTTTTGTACCTAAAAATAGCGAAATAAATAATCCCCAGCTGGCTAATAAAAAAAACAAGTGTATAACCATGTTCAGGCTCAGGCCTGGAGTGTAGCCCCCCCCCCCCGCCCTTTTCTTTCCTTAGCAACTCGCACCTCCGTGCTTTCACATCATTGAATGCGCATCGCTCCTTCCTGGCTGGAATTCTCCCCCTTATTCATTCAGACACTTTTCTGTGCCCCACCGCGCTGGCCACTGGGGACGTGAGGGTGAGCACAGCCCTCTGAGTCCTATGGCTGCCAGACAGACACTTAGTCAACAATGAGTAACTTGTGGGGACACAGAGACGGTTGTCAGGGAAGGCCTCTCCAAGAGGTCAGGAGTGCAGACCCTGTCAGATGAGAAGGTCTCCACTGGTTTCTTTTTCTTGCTTTACATAGTGTTGGGTGTTGGTATCACTTTTCTGTAGAGACCTAAACAGAATCTGCCAGATAAGAGTTGTCTCTGACGGCTTACTTGTGGTGGCCATCTTTCCACATCCCTTCACAGGGCCCCTCTGTGCACCACAATATATTTAGCTTTAGGAAAGCAGATTTAGGCACATCTGCTCAGGGTCGAATTTCTCCACGCACCCCTCATGGGGTCGCAGAGAGATTCCCACGCCTCAGCTCTCCTGTGGCCTGGCCACGGTTCTCTCCTCCCTGCTCCCCTCCCCTGAGGACATGCTCACAGGCTCCGGTCTGCTCCCGGTGGGGCTCCCTCCTCGTCCTGAAATGTAAGGAGCGTCCTTTAAAGTGGAGGTTGGCCTTCCCACAGGTCTTCCCCGTGTCATCTTGTTTCTGGAAGCTTCAATGTGTCACACTCCTTTATCTCATGCTATTGTAGCACCTTTCGTTGCTTTTTCGTCTTTGTTCCTCTGCTACTTTTTAAAAATACAAGCATTTCTACTAATTAAGGTTGTAGATGATGCTTCTTCACATGTACATCCTATTTTCCATGTGTCTTCAGGATGATTTTTAATGGTTTGTCTCCCTTACATTCTGTTTTCTCCTGTTTGTGCTTCTGATATAGTTGGCTAATTTTAGTTTCATTTGAATAACTCAAATCCATACCTCATTACTGCACTTGATTTCTGTTTAAGTACTTGAATCAGTTTCATTTTAAAAAAAACCTTTTGTTTTAGGTTTTTGCAAATATTTGTCGAACACCCACCATTTCCTCATGTTGGGACTAGATTTTCTCACTGACTCAGAACCTTGCTTCCAGCCCTCGGCCTTCCTGCCCTCCCCTCTGGGCTTCTCTCCATCCTGCCCGCCGCTGTCCCCTCGCTCACGCAGCTTTCCCAGGCTACTCCGCCCCCGGAGCCCTCTGACCTGTGGGCACTTATCACCTCCATCGCTCACTCGGCAGTTAGTCACAAACCGCTATCTGACATGCACCGAATGCCTCGTGTCTCTTCCATGACTGGGAGAGTCTTGTCATTTCTGGGCCCTGTTATCACTTGCTGTTGTATCTTCTTCCTCTGGTGCTCAAATATTAGAATTTCTTAAAAAGATAATAGTTCCTTGCTTTCTGCTTCTCTGCTTTCGGCTTCAGGAACCTACTTTGGTCTTGAGTCCTCCGAGGAAAGTTAATTCCCTTTCTCAAAAAATATCAATCATGTAGCTTAATCTGCCTCATAAGGAGAGGATACGAATTTATAGATCTCTTGAAACGAACTGAGCTGACTGGCTTTCAGGAATTTGTAACCTCTTGGAGACAGAACTCAAACAATGAGTTATTAAACACCCCTCCTGTTTTTAAAAAACAGTTGCCCAACATATTGCAAAAGACTTTGCCCCAGGCGTTTACAGAACACAGCTTCTTAGCAGGATTTCTCAGAATAGAAATCAAGGGCAAAGTTTAGAATCAGATCTCTTAGGTTTAGAAATCATTTTTGTTTATAGAAAGCAACATAATTTGGTCTCAGGCGGTTCTGGGGACTAGAGGAAACATAGCTCACTCATGCTGTTTACCTAAACACACACACACACAATTAAAAAAAGCCCCACGACTCTAGAAGTTCCACATTCCACAGATTTGTCTCAACCTGTAAAGATGAAAGAAAACATCTGTCCAGTTATCTCTTTAAAGATCTTCGTAGGAGGAGTTCTGCGAATGCGAAAGGAGTCAAGTTCACAGTGTAGGCCTCTGTCCACAGCACCCTGAGATCTGGACAGGGCTTTTCGAGGAACTCAGCTCATCTTCCTGAGAGTACATAGAAGGCACGTACTCTTCATTGTGTGTTTGCTTTCAACAAAATTTATGAGAAAGCAAAAGGAAGTTTCTAAACTACTGACAGATGGCAAGCACTTGGAGCACTGATATGGGACTAAAACCCAGTCGGAAAGAAACATAACGTGTTTAGGGCAACACAGGCCTCTCTCGAGCACCTGAAACCGAAGCATTTCCAAACTTTCCACGGAGACACACAGGCTGCGTACACAGAATTATCGAGGGTTAGAAATGAAAGTCAGACTTGCGTGACAAAGAGGACCTCAACAGCCGTCTCCTATTTGATGCTTATCCTTCGCTCTTGTCTTTCCTGTCCAGGCCGTTTTTGAAGAGCTCGCTTACTTTTCCCCATCTTTGGTACAGATCAGCTGGTATTGTCACCTTCTGGTAAAGTGACGGCTTTTCAAATGCAGTTGAGCCTTGAACAATGCAGGTTTGAACTGCGTGGGTCTACTCGTTAGCGGGTTTTTCCAACTGACCTAAAACAGTTGACCTTTTTTATCCCTGAGTTTCACATTTGCATATTCAACCAACTGCAGATTGAAATACTTTCTTTTCTTAAAAATATTATTCCAAGAATTATTCCAAGGATTTACATTTCTTTTTTAAAAATTTTTCCATTACAGTTTGCATAGTGGTTAGACAGTTACATCCTTTACAAAGTGGTCACCCTGATATTTCCAGCACCCACCCAACACCATTCCTAGTTACTATAGCATCACTGACTGTATTCCCTAGGCTGTACTTTACATCCCTATGACTGTTCTGTAACTTCCCGTTTGTACTTCTTAATCCCTTCGCCTTTTTCACCCAGCCCCGCAACTCTCCTCCCCTCTGGCTACTATCAGCTGTTCTCTGTATCTGTGAGAATGTTTCTGTTCTGTTTGTTTATTTTGTTCTTTAGATTCCACATATAAGTGAAATCATATGGCGTTGTCTTTCTCAGTCTGACTGATTTCATTTAACATAATACCCTCTAGGTCCACCCATGCTGTTACAAATGGTAAAATTTCATTTTCTATGGCCAAGTAGTATTCGTGTATATATCTCTCACAGCTTTTTTTTTTTTAAGATTTTATTTATTTATTTTTAGAGAGAGGGGAAGGGAGGGGGAAAGAGAGAAGGAAAGATCAATGTGTGGTTGCCTCTTTTGTGGCCCTCACTGGGGACCTGGCCTGCAACCCAGGCATGTGCCCTGACTGGGAATTGAACTAGTGACCCTTTGGTTCACAGCTCATGCTCAATCCACTGAGTTACACCAGCCAGGGCTCTCACAGCTTTTTTATCCACTCGTCTACTGATGGGCACTTCAGTTGCTTTCGTATCTTGGCTATTGCAAATAATGCCGCAGTGAACATAGGGGTGCGTGTATCCTTTCTAATTAGTGGTTTGGGTTGCTTTGGATATATACTCTGAAGTGGAATTGCTGGGTCATAAGGTAGATCCATTTTTGATTTTTTGAGGAATCTCCATATTGTTCTCCACAGTGGCTGCACCGGTCTGCTTTCTCAGCAACAGTGCATGAGGGTTCCCTTTTCTTTACATTCTCAATAACACTTGTTTATATGTTGATGATGGCCATTCTGACAGGTGTAAGGTGATATCTCATTGTGGTTTTAATTTTCATTTCTCTGATGATTAGTGACGTTGAGTGTCTTTTCATGTCTGTTAGCTATCTGTATGTGTTCTTTGAAGAACTGTCGACTCATACCCTCTGCTCACTGTTTTAAGATTTTATTTATTTTTAGAAAGAGGGGAAGGGTGGGAGAAAGAGAGGGAGAGAAACATTGATCACTTGCCTCTGGCACGCCCCCAACTGGGGACCTGGCCCACAACCCAGGCATGTGCCCTGACTGGGAATCAAACTGGCAACCTTTCAGTTTGCAGGCCAGCACTCAGTCCACTGAGCTGCAGCAGCCATTGCCTCTGCCTACTTTTTAATTGGATTTTGTTTTTGGTGTTGAGTTGTTATGAGTTCTTTATAAATTTTGGATATTAACCCCTTATCAGATGTATCTTCTTCCATTAAGTAAGGTGTCTTTTTTTGTTTGTTTGATAGCTTCCTTCGCTGTGCAAAAACTTTTTAGATTGATGTAATTCCATTTATTTGTTTGTTTGTTTGTTTCCCTTGCTTGAGAAGATACATCAGAAACAAATATTGCTAAGAGAAATTTCAGAGATTTTACTGCCTGTAGGTCCTTTAGGATTTTTATGGTTTTACATCTAACATTTATTTAAGGCTTTAATCCATCTTGAGCTTATTCTTGTATATGGTATGAGAAAGTGGTCAGTTTTCTTTCTTTCTTTTTTTTTTTTATGTATCTGTTCAATTTTCCCAACACCATTTATTGAGTGGGCTGTCTTTACCCAATTGTATGGTCTTGCCTCCTTTGTCATGTACTGATGCACATATAGGCATGGGTTTATTGCTGAACTCTCCATTCTGTTCCATTAATCTATGTGGGTTTCTATGTCAGTACCATGCTGTTTTGATTACCATATTTTTGTAGTATAGTTTGATATCAGGTAGTATGTTAACTCCAACTTTGTTCTTCTTTCTCAAGATTGCTGTGGCTATTCGGGGTCCTTGCAGTTCCATATAAATATTTGGGTTATTCTAGTTCTGTGAAAAACACCATTGGTATTTTGATAGGAATTACATTGAATCTATAGATTTCTTTGAGTAGTATGGCCATTTTAATGATGTGAATTCTTCCTATCCCTGAGCATAGTATATACTTCCACTTATTTGTATTTTCTTCAATTTCTTTCTTCAGTACCTTATAATTTTCTGAGTACAGGTCTTTTAGTTCCTTGGTTAGATTTATTCCTAGGGGTTTTTTTTTTTATATGCAATTGTAAATGGGATTGTTTTCCTAGTCTCTTTTTCTGATAGTTCATTATTGGTGTATAAAAATGCAACTGGTTTCTACATATTTATTTTGTATCCTGCTACTATTCTGAATTTATATATCAGTTCTGGTAGTTTTCTGGTGGAATCTTTAGGATTCTCTCTACATATAGTATCATGTCACCTGCAAATAGTGACAGTTTTACTTACTCATTTCTAATTTAGATGTCTTTAATTTCTTCTTCATGCCTTCATGTGGCTAGAACTTTCTGAAAATACGGTTTGTAATTTGTGGTTGGTTGAATCCATGGATGCAGAGGGCTGACTATTGATCTGTGCCATTTATGTAAGGGACTTGAGCATCCTCTGATTTCTGTATCGATGAGATATGCCTGGGGAGGGTGTCCTGGAACCAGACCTGAGGTGTGACTGGTGGTTAAGTTTCTGGGGAGTCAAAAGTTTTATGTGGATTTTCAACTGTATAGAGGGTTGATGTCCCTAGCCCCCACGTTGTGCAAGGTCAACTGTATACCGTTGTGAGAAAATTACGTATATATTCATGATACTATGTCTCTTTTCCATTCTCACTGAACCTGTTGAACTAGTTTCACTCATCAATTTTTTTAAAAAAAGTCTTCTGTGTTACTGCAAGCACACCTTACTCGGGTACTTTGTGTATGAACCAGGAAAATTTTAAAAACAAACCAAAATTAGATACTGGGTAATTTTTAGATTGTCCTGCTATATAGCAGTGGTTTTTAATCCACCATTCCTATTCTGTTGACTTTGTGTTTATGCATTTATAAAGTACTTTCAAATCATGAAATCCTAAATTCTTGAGAATCAACATTTTGTTCAGAATTCCTCTCTCACAAAGTCAGCATCTTCACGAGTATATAGAAGGCTGGATCTAAAGCACAGGGACACCTTCGATACTCACCCGTGCAGCAAGAGGAGGTGTCGCATAAGATTCCCCTGCTATGACTTGGCTGGTTTAATAAGATTCGGGTTGACATCTTCGCAACTGCTTATGATTATCAGCACTGTGATTTGTGTACTGACCAGGGCCATGGGCTTGAGATTGATTTCCAAACTGAACTTATCTGTTCTTTTTCTCTTGTCCAGTCCCTCTTGTGACTAACACACATTTGCAGAATGGTGCAGCCTATGAGCATGAAACAGACTGCAAAGCCAGCTGAACCACAGGGGACTGAACTGTTGACCCTGGGCTCATTAGCTCCATTCTTAAACCAGGGCAGCCAGAGAGTCAGTCAATTAATGAGTCACTTGGTAGCAGGGGCCAGGCTCACATGCTGGTCCAGTCCAGACCCAGGAAAGCACACATATCCAAAGAGCACAGTGGCAGCTGTCAAGAGCAAGACTTGCGTCCTTCCATTGGGCCACAGTGACCATTCTTTTAGATGTGCAGCCTTTATTCTCCAATAGAAGAAAAAAGTATTCGCCACTTCTGTTCTTTCTAGTGTTTAAACATCTTGTATATTTAAAAACGTTAATCATACTGTGTTCTGTAGCTAAATTTTTGCTTTAGCATTAGGTTGCAATTCATTCGTTTTGTTGGTGCATTGGGATTTATTCACTGCTGCTATTTCATTCCGTTTTGCAGGTGTGCTAGAACCTACCCATTCTACAGTGCTGGACATTTGATTGCTTCCAGCCTGTTGCTGTCACGAGTAGCCCTGCTGTGCAGTCTCGTGCCCGGCCCCCCGTGTGCACATGCGGTGTCTCCGGGGTGTGTGCACACCGAGGAGTGCAGTTGCCGGGCTGCTGGAATTTTACTAGATGATGTCAAAGTGTTTCTGAAGTGCTCTTTTCCCACTTATATTTCCACCAACATGAAGTATTCCAAAGAGCCTAATTACTAGCAAGACCTGGTATCGTCAGACTGAAAATTTTACAAACATACTAGGTGTGCAACTGTATTTTAATCATCTTTAAAATTTGTTTTTTCCACATTTTCTAGACTACCAGTCGAACAGTTTTCCGTAGATTTTGTGGCTGTTCAGTTTTCCTCTCTTGTGGAGTCCCCATCCTGGCGTTTTGTCCACTTCTCACTGGGCCTGATCAGTTGGGCATGTGTGGGAGTTTATATCCTAGACGGGAATCCTTTGTCCATGATGTGTGGCAAATCCCTTCTCCCAATTTGATTTGCCTTTTTACACTTTGAAACCTATAGTTCTCATTTTAATGAGATTGCTTTTATGTGTGTTTATACCTTAATACACAAAATCTTTCCTCAGTGTCATATACATGCTCTTATGTCATCTTTTAAAAGTTTTAGTTTTACTCTTCTCACTGAAGTCTCGGGTCCATCTAGAATTGGTTTGGACTGCTACGTACCTGTGCGAGGGAGTGGTCCAGACTCATCTGTTTCATGAGGACGCTGCTGGCACCACGCGTTGGAAGTCCTTGTGTGTCTCATCCTGACTCCAGAGGCTGGCTCTCGGGAGTGAAGTTTCCATGCGTGTGCATGTTTGTTTCTGCAGTCTCTGTTTGGGCTCTGGCGATTTTATTGCTCTCTGTGCCAACATTACACTTTTAATGTAGTTTTACACTGACTTCTTGCTGTCTGCTAAGGCTACTACTCCCCTCACCTTCGCACTGTTTTGGTTATTGTTGGCTGTTTGCTCCCCTGGATTATACAAATGCTGTTTTCCAGTGTTCTTTCTCAGAGCTAATTGAATTTATAATTAGGTAAGAAAGACAGAAACAAGATTTAGATACTCTGATCAGTAAACCTTAGAGTAGATGTGTTTACTTGATTTTTACTTGATCATAACATTCACAAAATTTAGATTTGAGAATTTGTGCTCATAAAGTGTTTTCTTCTTTATTGTGCAGTATCTACAAACTGTATTAATACAGATAGGTCCAACCCATTTGGTTGGTTGTGCTGTTTTTATCACAAATTTAATTAACATTGAACTTGGACCACTTCCCTGAGCAGTGATACAGATAATGCCTGGCCAATGAAGCCACATGAGACTATAATTAGATCTCATGAAATAATGGTCTCAAATTATTTTAAGTGCTTGTAATTTTTAGTATATCCAGCTCATGCATAAGTATCAAAAGGGAAACTGAACTAGGGTATGTGTGTGCTGGTAACTGTTTACTAAGGGAACAGAGAATTTTAATGTATACATTCAGCCTGGGAAACTGTACTGTTTATTAAATAAAGTAGAGAAAGCAAGAGAGGAATCAGCACATGGGAAATAAGGTCACCAGATAAGGCTTTTTTTTTTTTTTTAACTGTTTCCTGTTCTGTGGCTCTGCAATCCACTGTTGAGAATTTCATTCCTCTAACCCAGACTGACAATTTCCCATTTCCTGTCACTCTCTCTGCTACCTCCCCCATTCTTTTTTTGTTTGTTTTTGTTCTCCTTGGTTCTTGAGCTGCCAAACCAAAGCAGTTCAAACACATAAACCCACAGTTAATTTGTTGAGGAGCACGGAGCTTTCGGTAAACAACTTCTTCCTGGATGTTACTGTGTAGAGAGGACTGGAACTTTATCAGCGGAGTGAGTGTACCATATCTGTTAGGTCTGCGCCCATATAGCCTATAGCAAGTCAAGTCATCCTCGCCTGTCTTCACAACTACATAGCTACAAAAAGAAGGAATGACTACAATAGCTGCAGAAACGTGTTATTCATGTTATTCGTTGGGGGGCAGGGGAGGAAAGCAGGATTTTAAAAAAATCGGCCTTGACATTTTTAGAGTAAAGCAGGGCATAGATGACAGCTGTGCTGGGTAAAGCTTTTAGGAGACACATCCAGGATCAGCGATGATACTATGTCACAAGCAGATGGATTCCAGAGAACCCTGTTCTCTTATTTTGTCAATTATCAGAGTGGAGAAAATGTTACCATGTTTTCAGTGATTAGTGGCAGAAACAGCAGCAGCCCTTTTCAGACCTACATACATGATAGAAACTGGGAAGGAACAGGACAGGGCTGCGTTCCAGAGGATCAAAAAAACTCTTGAGTTAAAAAAAGAAAAACCTAATGTTTTACTGGGAACTACCATATTTAATGTATCAACAGGTACAGTGTTGGATGCTTTAAACATTTTTTGTAACTCTGTAAGGTATTTCTCCAGATAAATGAAGAGTCAGGAACCCCAACTGATCTGATTTCACTTCATCACTAAGTACTAACTAATCAAAAGCACTTTACTAAGGCTTTTAACAACAAAAAAGGGACAAATACAGTCTGCCACATTGTTGATTTTTGGCCTAAGAGCAGGTCAAGAACAGCAAGTGGCTTCCTTTCAACAAAGTTCGTGTCTCTCGGGTAATGGATATGTTAAGTAAATAGTGAGAATCCTTTGATAATATGCACATATATCACATCACAAAGATATACTTAAAATATCTTACAATTTTGTCAATTATACCTCAGTAAAACTGGGGGGGGGGGGAGTTTGTGTCTCTAGGTCTCTGACTTTTGAAGTTCGTTGTTTGTACAAAAAATAATTTGTAGCAAGTTAAGATTGCTGATTAACTACATCAGGGGCTTCACCAGGTATCTAACCTGCTGATTTAAGAGAAGCGGAGTCCAAGGAACCTTGGTTTTTCCACATGGCGCTGAGTCACACAGAACGGAAGCCTGAACTGTATCTCTGGAGGCCCCAGCCAGTGTGCTTTCCACACGCTGATGCCGTCTCTGTAGAAAGACCACCACCAGTAGGCCTCCCTCAGGATTCATGGAGGGTTTTGTTTTCTAAATTACTTTTCCATCACAGATGACATACCATATGGATTTCAGGTGCACAGTATAGTGATTAGACATTTAGATACCTTACGAAGTGACCACCCTGATTAAGTCTAGTGCCCATCTAATACTATAGTTATTTCACAATTGTCCATATTCCCTATGCTATACTTTACATTCCTGTGACTATTTTTGTAAGTGGCAATTTGTACCTCTTAATCCCTTCACCTTTTTCACCCATCCCCTCAAAGCCCCTCCCATCTGGAGACCATCGATTTGTTCTCTTTATGAGTTTATCTGTTTTTGTCTGTTTAGACTCCACATAAGCAAAACCGTATGGTATTTGTCTTTTTTCACTTAGCATGTTTTAGCTCTATCCATGCTGTTGCAAATAGCCAGATTTCATTCTTTTTATGGCTGAGTAATAATCCATTGTTGTATGTGTACATCTTTATCCATTTATCTATTGATGGACACCTAGGTCACTTCCACATCTTGGCTATTATAAATGCTGCTGCAATGAACAGAGGGGTGCGTCTTTTCTTTTCGAATTTGTATTTTGGATTTCTTCAGATAAATACCCACAGTGGAACTGCTTGGTGACGTGCTAGTTCTGTTTTTTTTTTTTTGAGGAATGAAGGGGTTTTTTTAAACCAGACTGGATAGGGAGATAGAAATCTGGGTTCCACTTCCAGCTCTGCCTTGGCACTAATGAACTATAGCTCTGTGACCTTAAGTAGGTCACTTGGCCTCTCTGAGCCTTGTCTATAAAATGAGGTTGGATTATATGACTTTTTAGAAGAGCTAATGTATGTGAAAGCACTTAGCAGAACTTGTAATGTGTAGTTGCTGTGCAGAAAAAGACGTTCATTTCCTCTGTATCAAACTGGGCTAAGGCTATAAAAATTCTGAGTTGTAATGATTCCTTGATTTCCAAAGTAACCATCATTATATTCAATAAACAAATATATATTAAGTGATCCTAGGTAGAAACCATGAGGCTCAGAATACTCAATCATAATACGGATGATTGCCCTTAGGTTCCAAAAAGGACCAAACTCAGTTCAGGAGAAAGAAAATTTCTGGCTACAAAGAAACTTCGAAGTATTAATGGAAGAAAGAACATGAGCTATTTCTAAAATACTAGAAAGATGAGATTTGGACAGGGAGAGACTGGAAGAGGTTTGTGGATGACAATATGGGGATGGGCGAATGCAAAGTTTGTGTAGAAAATGTGATCTGTCCAGTGTGACTGGAAGGCAGGGCTGTTGGGAGATAAGGACAAAAATGGGAACTGGTAAACAGACCATAGGGGACCTCTGCGCACTTGACTGAGGACTCTGGCATTTATGCTGTAGACAAGCAGGAGTCATAGAGCCGAAATACAGGCAGCGCTGTGCTGGGGCCGAATTAATCTCAAAACCGCCGGGAGGTTAGTGGGGCAAACCAGCGGGAGACAGATCAGCAGAGGCTGTTCTGACTTTGGGGGGAGGCTGTGGGTTGTCTGCATAGTCTAAATGTAGTTTAGGGTTTTTAGCAATCCATTTGTACAAGTTGGTGATCTGTACTTAAGTTGACGAGACAGACAATATTACTTAAAACTTTTATTTTTAATGGAAAAGAGTTGTTTTGGAGTGAGGCCTGGTATGACCTGGCCTCCGACTACAAAGAAAAGCCATGGAGAACGTGGTCTGAGCTTTGCTTTATGAGGCTGCTGCATCGTGGCAGACACAGGACACAGACCTGAACTTCAGTGTAGGTGGAAAGACACAAGGTTGTGTGTGGGAAATCCATGAGGCCTGGCCTAATTAAAGGCATCAGGTAAAGGAGAAGGTTCAGGACTAATTCCACGTCTGAAGATGAAATGGTAGCAGTAACAGGGAGTAAATTAATAAATGTGTGTAGTGGTTTTTTAAACCAAGAGTCATTTTGCTGTTTTAAACAAATTCTGCCTGTAAATAATGTGTTTATCTGTCATATTTTCATTTATAATTACATTTCTAACATTTAAATATTATACAGTTCATTTTTTTAGTAGGAAAAATTAGAAATTCTCAATTTAAGGACAAATCTGTTGGGTTAGCCAAAGAGTCCACTTAGTTTTTTCCTTAAAATACACATTTTTCATTTTCACCAATAACTTTATTGATTTGGATATTTTTGAATATGTCAGCTACCTCCCATGTGGTATAACATTGATTGTTCTCAATTAATGTCTCACTTTGAATTGCTATCAACTTCAGCTGGTCTACCCAGCCGTGGAGCATCGTCCAGTGAGAAATCTCCAGCACGATATTTCCCAGACCACTTTCGACACATTCGATCAGTCACAGCACCTTCTCCGTATACTGCAAAACTTTTTTTTTTTTGCGCTTTTACCCTTCTTGAAATGAAGCATAATATGCTGAAAATGTTATTTTCCTCCACCTTCAATATTAAAATGGCTACACGAAAATTCACTGATTTTGATAATTTTTTAAAAATGCAAGCTGATATGACAGATATCACAATACAGTAACAAAATTGTTTCAAATTAAGTTAAAGACAAGTAAGCCCTACTAGAGTCTTCTCACGGAAAAAACCAAACAAATTATTTGGCCAGCCCACTATCTTATAACATTTTAGAATAGAAAATTGTTTCTCGTAACACAAGATGTAGGCAAAGCACTTCCAGAAGGCAAAAGTTCATTTCTACGAAGTTAATGCTATGTAAACCATAAAAACAAGAAGTACGTAGAGAAACATTAAATAAAGATTCTGCTTTTATTTAAAATAAAATGCATTTATACAGTCTTTAAACCATGGATTATTGGACAATACTGGTAATCCACCCCTCCCTGGCACCCTTATGGGCTGTGTGAGCTAGGAAGTTTTTGACTAGCACCAATGCAGATTGTAACAGCGCAAGAGACTAGAAGATGGCCAATCCAGGCAGTAGAGTTAAGGACATTGTGGCAAATCACAACTAAACTGAAGTCATTCTTAATTTAGCAGATATTAAAACTGCACATTAATTATAGATTTAAAAGCATTTAATTAATGTAAAGATGCTACGTATTTAGGCTGTTTGCTAGTTGTGAGTAATTTCTTTAAAAACTGTACAATTTTATAAAATTTGTGTTTGTACATTAGTTACACAAAATGCATACTTCATAGACCTTTACTTCATACTGTAATGCAAAAGTTGCATATTTTAGGCAGACAGTGAATATGCTGGTGAATACTAAGTGTTGTAATACAATATAGTGTAAAAATAAAAATACAAGACAATATACATACATGCTTATTCAAGGACAAAAACAAATAAACCAAGTGTAACAGACTAACAGAATTTTCCTTCAAGGTTAAAACAATTACATTATTAAACATTGAGGCATCTTTTGTAGGCCATATTTATTGGGGTGGGGGTTCAAATGTCTACCAGAGTTAAGTAGGATGTATTTAAAAACACAAGGTCAAATTAAACATACATTAAAATACATGCATTAAACATGATAAATAGACTTCATATAGTTTAAGCCCTGGATAGCTATAAAATAGATGGCTTGAGTTTCTTAGTTTGGCTATCTTAAATCAGTGATTTCTTATCCCTGATTTGCCCACTACTTCAGTTTTCAAATCTTGGCCCTAAGGAATGTGCGCCACATTCAAGTTCATATACTGTATCGTAATAGCAGAGTAATAGTCGTGCTTGTTAGTGCACATATTAACTGGTCTGGTAAGGCAAAAAAGTTTTCATGATAAAATGATGAATTTCAAGCTTACTTTATTAAGCAGCATATAAGACACAACAGCTTTTAAAGTTAAATATTGTTATGGCCATGGAGTTTCATTACACAGTACTTCTATTCACACCCAACCACTGGTAAGTTTATAGAACATCTCTTCATCTAAACTCTCATTTTGGTCTTTTGCCCGTGTTGAGAGAAATATGTAGCCACCAATGAATTCATGAACCACTTTGCAGTCTACTTCAGTACAAATGAAGGACAATCGTACTTCATCTGCGAACTCTACAGTGACCTGGAACAAAGACAGAAAACTGTTAAGTCCCAGGAAAACTCCAGATGGGTGGGTCCAAGCGAAGCTGCAGTGCTATTTAAATTCTGCCCAATCACAAAATACTTGATCCTCAAATATTCTTTTTTAATCCTAAATCTAATAAAGCTCAAGTCCAAAAGAAAAGTCAAAATTACCAGCCCCTCCCCCACTCGTTTTTAGTTTTCTTGTTCTAAAAAGGAAGACAAGAGGTTTAGGTCATTAAGTTCCCAAATGGTCTCTGGTGATTCAATTAATGAGAATATTCCTCCTCAAGTCCTGGGAGAAAACCTACTTCCTGTGTTTAATTTACTACTTGCTTTAGATATTTAACCTTTAGGTATCATGTTTAAATATTTCAGAAATACGAGATTCTAATGAAGTAACAGGAATTGATACAACAAACCTAGTGATCTTAAAACACATGAGTAATTAGTAAGACTGTTTATTTTAAATGATATTCATGTACTCCAAGGCTACGGGCAGCATGATAAGCAGTAGCGTCAGGCTTTAGAGCCTTAAACATCTCAGTTTGAATCAATTCTGTTACTATGTGTGTGACCTTGGACGACGACAGCCCTTAGGCCTCTACATTTCAGTGTCCTCATTTGTAGAGTAGGGGTAATCCATCTACCTCACACAGCTGTGGTCAGGTTTAGAAGTAGGGTTCAAATGTAAAACATCTACTATCATGCCTGGCACGAAGTAGGCATTCAACAAATAGGAGCTGTTACTGTGAGTGAAAGGGATTTATCTATTATTGAAAAACAACAATATGCTAAGTATATCATTATGTTCTTACATTTTTTTTTTTTTAAGTTAAGGGATTTTTTGTCAATTGATTTTAGAGGGAGAGAGGGAGGGAGAGAAGGAGGAGAGACAGACTGATTTGCTGTCCCACCCAGCTATGCATTCACTGGTTGATTCTTGTACTTGCTCTGACCAGGGATGCGACTTTGGCCATCAGGACAACGCTCCAACAACAGAGCCACCCCGCCAGGGCTGTTCTTAGAATTTTAGTAATTCTAATACTTAGAATTTCTAAGTAGGAAATGAGTACCTAACCATGTTTTATACTTTAAGAGGTAATGGTACAAATAATCTTCAGAATTTATAGGGATTTTGATTCTTAATTTACTAATTTTTAACAGCATTCAAGTAATATTGCTACAGCTTACCATTTTTATTTCCCAGTTTACATTCCACTGTTTCATGTTACTGAAACGCCATGTTTTGATTGCGTCTCCTGTGCTGGCGTCCATCCTGATCAGTCTGTTGTATGCAATTCCAATAAGTTCTTCTTTTTTGCCCCCTTGGAACCTGTAGCATTAAAAACATAGTAAATAAATGTTTAAAAACATCTTAGGGGTGGGGGGACATGTTGGTCTATTTTTTCTTTAAGAGATGTGCTCTTTAGCTCTAAAAGAAAGTGCTAGTCTTACTCGTACAAGTAAAAATAGAAATGCATTCATTTTGAATTTTTAATGTATAGAAAATACTTTCCAACAATCTTTAAGTATTACTGTGAAATAGGTTAATGGGTCTCAATTAGTAGCTTTAAATGTTTAATTTTTAATTACATGAAGTAGATTAAGGAGTAAGGCACAGATTAAGGTTTACATATAGGTACTTAATATTGCACTGACCTTGCAATAAAGTGTGTGATGCCGAATTCTGGTAAGGACTGCCAAGCTTGAATAAATCTCATCTTGGCCTCAATTAGGCTCATCTGAGCTACATTCTGATGGGCCTCCAAAATTCTTGCTGTTATCTAAATATGATTGAACAGCAACATCATTTTTACCAAGATACATTATTCTTTCATGGTAGACTCAAGACAAAAGATTGAAAAATTGAGTTATATGTCCCACCCCCAAATCATATGTTGCAAGAGTTGGAATTAGAAAGTTACATTTGGGAATTTTAGTAAAATGACCTCTCAAAATAAACCTTTATGTATTTCTTAATTTCAGTTTCCATATATCAAGAAACAAAAAGTACTATTGGGAGTACACAGCTGCCATTCTTGCCACATATTTCAAGTACACTCATCTATGATACTGCTATTATAAAACAGCATGTTCTAATCCTCATATACATGGTATGTTTTAAATTTAGCACCACGATATATATGATCAAAATGAGGACCTAGAAAATAAGTTTCTAGCAGAAATATTTATTACCATAATAATTTTAAAATTTTTCTAAGGGAATCATTAGAAAAGTTAAATTTTAATTTAAATTATACTCACTTTGGGAAGGCTACTCCCACAAGGAGTGGAAGGAAATTAATCCGTGAGAGGAGATTGTAGCTAGGGCTTTAAAATGTTTTATTTATCTCCTTTCTTTTTTGGTAAATATGGAGAACTTACCAAATCTCTTATATAGCCTGGCTGCAGATGGCAATGCGAGGAAAAGAAAAGGAAGCAGAAAGAAAAAAAAGGCAATCAGAAAAAAATGGCAATGAAGCAAAGAAAAAGTTGTGGTAACCTGCAAACCAAAATTCCAGCCAAAAACCATGCAAAAAATTACTTCAGGTGGAAACCAAGCAAAGTAAATGCAAGCATGAAAATGAAAATGAGGAAGCAGTGATTATTTCCATTTAGAATATTCAGAAAACACTCCACATCGTTTTAGATTGTTAAATGTTACTCAAATTAAGGGTAGAACCTTGAGGGAGGAAATAAAAAGAGCAAATACCCCCTTTCCCCTTCATGTACCAGTTCTTTCTGATTAGGGTAAAGCTAATTATTTTAGTAGCAAAGTCAAATTTAATATTTAAAAGCCTTCAATATTATCTCAGATTGAGTCAGATAAATACGATTCATGCACTGCTTTTCAGAAATAGGTTGAAGGCATAAAATAAGTGCAATGACCATACTGTTTCTTTTAATTATACAAGAAAAGCAAACCCCTTAATTACCATCTGTTTTTTGCATCCTTTTTCCTGGAAGGGAAAATAGAGAGATGCCATATACTACACTAGGACTGGTGGCTATAAACATACTAGTCCATTTCAATTTGGATTAACAGATTAACATGGAACAACTCTTTAAAATGTAAAATCCAGTTTGGGGGTCATATTCATGAAGATGTCCATAGCAAGTTTAATTAGTTTAAGATGGAGCTTGGAGGAATTCAAGTAGATTTAAATATGACAAAAGCTGTACCGATGGACCCCAAAGGAAAACAATGCACTCATGCCCTGGCAGGGACAAACGGCCCCAGGCCTGCACACCTTCCTGATGGACTCCTGAATGTGCCACTGGGTTCCGCAGGTAACAATTACTGCGCACTGTGGCCAACAACCAGTACAGCACCTGACACACAACAGCAACTGAACTCTCCCCAGTCCGCAATTACTAGGTGTGAGGACAAGGAGTCTACCTTCTGGGAAGATCTGTAAATCTAATTAGGGAAAGGAGGATTAAAAAAGAATGTGCATTTGATGAGACATCGCTGTGGCAGACAGTCCCCACGGACCACACACCTGCTGCCATCCTGCCAGTTCAGGACGGGCAAACATTCCCCGTCTTTGTCCTCAAGCGAACGTTCAGTTAACAATTTAGTTGAGAACTCTGTAAAGTGAAAACTACCACTTTGAAAGTTTCTGAACTTTCTATGACAGCTAAACCAACATTTAGCTGTTTCCACAGTTATAGTTTAATATTTTTTTTCCTGACACTTGATAGTGAAAGATTGCTAAGATTTGAATTTATTCATTGCCTTTGAAGGCATATGAATTCTTTTTTTTTCCAAATCTTTAAATGAAATTACTAAGAATAAAACTAAATAAATTAGTATTTGATTCACTTTGCTTTTTAACTTACAATCTACATTCCACAAAGCCCCCCAGGGCAGCATTTCCTTCATTCCTTACTACTCCCACATTGTGTGACAGCGGGGTAAATAATTTCCATGCAGCTTACACAGCC
This sequence comes from Desmodus rotundus, assembly GCF_022682495.2. Taxonomy (NCBI): domain Eukaryota; kingdom Metazoa; phylum Chordata; class Mammalia; order Chiroptera; family Phyllostomidae; genus Desmodus; species Desmodus rotundus. Next base: position 100,306,925 of record NC_071393.1, read on the forward strand.
TCAGAAACTTAAACACCACTACTTGGTGATTGATTCTGAACACTTTAAACTTCTAGTTAAGTGATGTCAGACTCATATGATAAGCATTATATCTAAAGTTAAGGATTACTAAGTGTCCTGGGTATTTCACTGGGCCTTTTCAATGTTTTAAAACTAATATTTAAAGATCAAAATGAAACTAGATGAAAATATAATATTTATTTTAAAGGTCTTCTCTCCGCCCCACCCCCCAAACTGAAGCCTTTTCCTTTTATGGCAGGATGTTTTGTGTAGCCGATACCCGGGGTTATCCAAGTGAAATTCCCCTGCAAAAAACCTTTTATGTTGTACCGAAGAACCATTTTCCTACATAGCTATCCTTTTATAGTATTAATGTCCAGGAAAGGAATTCTAAACAGAGTGAACAAAAGCAGTGAATTTCAATGAGAATTTACCAAATTTTGTCATATTATGCATATCTTGGTTAGGTTTTGACTGTTAAATGTTAAGAAAAGATAATGTTAAAATGTAGGCTATATCTACCTTTGCAAAATTTATTTCCAAAGCTGGAAAAGTGCATTTCAACCGCAAGGAGAGTCAATATAGATTTTTTGGGCAAGTGAATAAAACTGTATGAGTGAAGGAACACAAAGCATTAAGACCACATTTAACTCCCTGAATGAATATCCTGTTAACAGAATGGTTTTACTCAAGTTGTTTAGAATAAATATACTCCCAACTATTCTACTTCATTATCTATCCTATTAAAATGATAAAGGTTTTTTTTTTTAAATAAATGGCCGATTTAAACTGACTGAAGGATATTATTTCTGATTTTACATTCGAATCACCTGATATGAAATTAAGACTATGAATTAAGACTAAAAAGTTTTAAAGGGAGGAACCTAAATTTAAAATGTGTACAAAATTGTAAAATAAACCCACAAAAAATAGTAGATGAAATACAGTGAGTCAAGTACCTGCTTGTTCTTGTACTTTTTTAGATAGCGAGGGGACACCAAACATTCAGGATTTATATCAGTTGTGATCTGCTCTGGTATTAACTGAGGATCTGGGTTTAAATGCTGCATCTTCAGAAAGGAAAGAATATTCTGAACTTCTAGGTTGTAGGAACTGTCCGCCATGGTCTTGCCCTTGGAGGCTAATCTGCAGGCTGCCATCCAGTGGGCATACTGTTTTTCCTGTTGAAAAGAAACACTGAGGTATGAACTGAATCACATGATGGGTCTTTGAGTATAAAATATAAGGATGACTGTCTTAATTCCCTAAGGGATTAAAGAAAACTGAAGTTTACCCCTCCCCCACATCTGAGGTCTACTTTTAACTGGAAAACTTACATTGTCACAGCGAAGCCAGATTTCATTCATGCCCTCTGCAACTGGAATCAGGAGTTTAATGTTAAATTTTTGGCCTGAAATGTTTACATCTGGAGTGACTTCACATCCTGTAATAAAAAATCAATTGTTAAAATAGACAAATTTACTTTTAAGAAATCCCAAGCCAATAAAGAGATGCCTCATTTTCTTTATGCCCAGGAATTTTGTTTGGTGGGGAGCAAAGGGTCAGAGAGATCTACTGGAGAGGAGAGGTGACTAATGGCACAGAGGCTGTGGCCCTTGCAATTCACAAAACTTGACTAAGTGAAGGAAAGGGTCCTGTTAAAAAGACATTACCAAAACCACAACTTGCGCCCCAACAAGTTTTGAAATGTACTGCTTTAATATTATTCAGATCTTTGACTCTTAAGTTATTTGGGATTTTTACGTTTCTAAGTGTATAAGGATTTAAAAATATCTTTCTATTAATCAAATTCTAACTTGTGTGTTTTGGTTAGAATAAATGGCTTTTATTATGCCTTAAAAAAGTGTGTGAGGAGGATTAGCTAGTTTGCAAGAGTCCTATAAGGGAGCGTCTTCAGAGCTCTGTAATCAACTCTGTTAAGCATTAGCTGGTATGGCTCAGTGTGCTGAGTGCCAGCCTGTGAACCAAAAGGTCACTGGTTCAATTCCTAGTCAGAGCACATGCCTGGGTTGGGGGCCTGTAAGAGGCAGCCAACTGATGTTTCTTTCCCTCTCTTTCTCTCTCCCTTCCCCTCTCTGTAAAAATAAATAAATAAAATCTTTTTTTTTTTTTTAAAAAAGAAGGCATTAGCTGGTAGCTTTCCAGAAGAAAACACAGATTTATTGAGCATATACCCAGTTATATAATCAGGCAATGGTTTATGCAGTAACCAGGATAATAAAATGGAGAAGAGCTTTGCCATCAGACAGATTTGGGTTCCAGACTTTTCCCTACCACTTAATAATTATGCCCAATTTATTTAACATTGCTAAACCAAAATTTCCAAACCTTAAACTCTACCCACAGGCATGCAATAAGGATAAATAAGATAATGTACATGTCAAAGCTCGCTGAAGGGTATTCCAACTGTTTATACTTAGTTCATGTCACCCTCAATGTGTCTTAAGATCATCCAGGAGGCTCTATGATGAAAAATGTGAACTGGGAGCAGGGCTTGCCACTGCTTTGCTCTTTGCACTGGAGCTACTTCTCTTGGTACAAAGAAAAAATAACCTCTCTATGTCTACCACAGAAGAACAAATGTTAAAACTGTCATTTTTTCCTTCACATAGAAACACCATTTTAGAAAAACGGGATACTCCACGCCTCTCCAGAAGCAACTCCTAACATTTGGAGTACTTTCTCCCCGTCTTTACTTTTTAAAAATATTTACTACATATAAATAGCTACAGCATTTAACTCCCTCTGTACAAGTATTAGAAACTCTGAGGAAGTTCTGTGGCAATGTGTTAACATGCAAAGTTAAAACAAAGATGTTTGAAGATAAACATCTTATGAAAAATTCCATTAATTAGGCCTTTTAAAAAGTAAAATGCCAAGAAAATTGAAAAGGGAGCAATAAAGGGAGTGGTGACTCAGGTGCTAGTGTAGGCAAAGAGGCACTTACTGGGCCACACCTCAGACAATACTCACTCTGTGCCACCTCAGTCCCACACCTCCATGGCAAGATGCTGGACTTCCTTGTAGCCCAGTTACTATTTCTCCGAACTGTTCAATGCAAACAGCCAGCCCATTTGGATCACAATCTTCAATCTTAACTCTCTTCATACTCTTTGAGGGATGCTATCCTGTGACCCCTCAACTTCCTCCCCAGTCCAGTCTGGACCCCATTCACCAGATAGCACCTTCAGTTCCCTAAACTTACTGCCTTTCCATCAAACACACTTAGCAAAACCTTAAACCCTGGTTCAATGCAACCCTCTGTCTTTTACGTGCCTATACTCAGGCTGTTGAGCACTGAAAGAAGGGAGGGGGGGAAAAAAATCACAAAACTGAGCAGAGACAGGTTTCATTAGAAATTCAGGGATCCTAGCCTCAACCTGGCCCTTGACACCTGCAGCCCTGAGTATACAGACATTCCCAAAAAATGTTTACTTCAATTCTTCTCAGGCCACAACCTCACCTATTTTTCCAGGTACGTGAAGGGCCACCAGAAATGAAATATCCCGAGTTTCCTGCCACGATACCAGATAAATCTCGCTGCCCTTGCTTCCACACAGTGCAGAGGCGTATCTCCTGCTAAGGCATCCCTCTCTAAATGCATCGAGTGTTCCACCATCCCAGGAACCTTGCTCCCCATCACAGAGATCCTCTCCCTCTCCCAGAAGGGCTTCTTTCTACTGTGACCTTTCCATCAGCATTTAACTTCACTGACTGGCTCCCATCTTAAACCACAAAATGCCTCTCCTCTTCATACCTCTGTCTTGTTACTGACCTCTGTCCTCCTTCCTTGTCATAGACATGGTCCATTAAAAAGCTGTTTTTGTTTCCTATTTACTTCTCAATAACTGTACTTTTGACTCTCACTCAAAATGTCCCTGAAATCTGCTGAATCCGTTCTTAATCAAGGCCACTGACTACCTCGATGTGGCTAAATCCTGTGGAGGCTTAACAATCTTTATCTTACTTTTCTGTAGCTTTCTGGGTTTTTTTTAACATGAAGAACTAGGTAACTTTTTTAAAAGATTTACTTATTTTTTCACAGAGAGGGGAAAGGAGGGAGAAAGAGAAGGGGAGAAACATCAATCACTTGCCTCTCACATGCCCACAGCTGGAGACCTGGTTCACAGTCCAGGCATGTGCCTCAACCAGTATTGAATCAGCGACCTTTTAGTTCACAGGCCAGCACTCAATCCACTGAGCCACACCAGCCAGGGGACTATTCTGTAGCATTCGATGCTGAGTTATTCTGTGCTTTTTGAAATAACTTCTTCTCTTAGCTTCCATCATATACAATTTTCATATCTTCCTACATACCTTTTTTTTGTTTCTTTTACAAGTTTTTCTTCCTCTAATATGCTCTGTCTCTTAAACATGAATCTTCTGCAGGGTTCTGTTCTTAGCTTTCTCACATAACAGACAACCATTCCAATGGCTACATTTGCCATTAATGCTTAGTGCTACTGTATCAGTATCTGTAGCACTGATCTCTCCCATGATCCAATGGCCTACAAATGGTATCTCCAGATAGATATCCCACAAGTATCTCAAATTTAAAATATCCCAAAATTAAACTCATCTTTCTACCCAAACTCAGCCCTTGTCTATTCCCAGTCTCAGAAACACCCTATGCACCTAACTGCACAAGCCAGAAACAAGTCCTTTTCCTCTAGCCCCATCCAAATTAATCAGTCTACTGACTGATCCTCCTCTTATTTACTGAATTTATACCCTTTCTTCATCCATATTGATAACCTTAATTTGGATCCCTATCATTATCTGAAATTACTCCTCCAAACTGTGGCCAATATAAACTTGATGGGTTGTCATTTTCACATTAAAAGTTTTTTGGTGGCACTTTATTGCTGCCAGTTTAGAAAATTATCAACATTTTTATCCACTAATTCTTGCCAACATCCTCTGCTATCCTTTCAAGTTAGCAGGAACCATATTCAACCACTATTAAGGAAGTATTCATCCTTCTGATTAAATTCTGCATTCCAGCAGCACTGAACCCTTTGTGGTTGCTGATGCTTTTCTCCAGGCATTTTTGTACACCAGGCTCTACCTGGAAGGCTCTTTTATCAACTCTCCTTCCTGTCCCAGATCTCAGCTTTCTCTTTTGGATCCTGAGTCCAACAGCATTTCCCCTATGCAGTCTCCCCTAATTCTCTCCACCATTACTGAAGACTGAATGATATAGCACCATTACTCCCTTGCTCCTGTGGCCCATTATTGACTTTGGAAAGTACTATTATTGCCTAAATTGTAATTGTTTATCTTCCCAACATGCTCTAAACATCTTGAGGGCTGAGACTATTATTTGCTTTTGCTCATGTCTGTAGTACCTAGTAGTTTGTGGCACTGGAGTTCAATTGCATTGGCTAAACTGAATTTTTTCAGAACTTTGCATTTAAATCTCTCAAGGGCCTTATAGCATCTAGTCCAACAGATTCATGTCTCAGAGGAAGATACTGAGGTCCAAATGGACTGTTTTTCCAAAATCACAGGGCTTGTTTAGTGGCAGGGCAGAAACTTGGCCATTTGATTTTTAAGCTAGTGTTTACCTTTCTCAGTGTGATGTGCCAGCAAAGTGCTCCTTTGGGAGGACTCAGGAGAGGTGGAATGAGAACACCTTGTAGAGTTGTTCTCCACACCAGCACTTGACTTCTCAGTCATTCTGTCCCTATTAAATCAAGGACAGATGCCAAAAGACAGATCTAGTCTCTTAGGAGTGGTTAATCTGAGCTGATCCTGGGCAGTTTAGGAGGTAAGCAAGAAGAAAGCTAAAACAGACTCTGAGTAACAAATACTGGTAGATACCCAAAGTTACACTCTTGTGACTGAGAAAGACAGTGAGACTAATTAAAAGTTTTAGGAAAATTACAGAATTCCAACACTTGAACACAGCTATCTTCTCCCCAGAACAGAGGTTTTCTATTTTTCACAATGTGTATAACTATAAAACAACAGTTCAAATGACTACTAGGCAGATAAAGCAGAGATTTGGAAATTTTTTGGAAATACACTAAAAATACCCTAATGTGCAATGTACTATGAAAAAAAAAATCAGGAAAAATACCTCTGCATTTTATGTGATAGGTGAAATTATTTTGGGAATAATTTTTGTGAAATGAGTTAGATCTTTTTCTTTTTAAAAAAAATATATTTATTGATTATGCTATTACAGTTGTCCCATTTCCCCCGCTTCACTCCACTCCATCCTGTTCATCCCCTGCCTCCCACATTCCCCCCCCTATAGTTTATGTATTGGCTTCTACATTCCCTACACTATTCTTACCCTCCACCTGTCTATTTTCTACCTACCATTTATGCTTCTTATTCTCTGTACCTTTCCCCCCTCTCCCACTCCCACTCCCCTGTCGATAACCCTTCATGTGATCTCCATTTCTGTGGTTCTGTTCCTGTTCTAGTTGTTTGCTTAGTTTGCTTTTGTTTTTGTTTTAGGTGTGGCTGTTTTTTACTGTTCATATTTTTAATCTTCTTTCTCTTAGATAAATCCCTTTAACATTTCCTATAATAAGGGCTTGGTGATGATGAACTCCTTTAACTTGACCTTATCTGGGAAGCACTTTATTTGCCCTTTCATTCTAAATGATAGCTTTGCTGGATACAGTAATCTTGGATGCAGGTCCTTGCCTTTCATGACTTTGAATACTTCTTGCCAGCCCCTTCCTGCCTGTAAGGTCTCTTTGGAGAAATCAGCTGACAGTCTTATTAGTGAAGTTCTCCTTCATTATTTGTTCATATAAGTTTTCAATTTTTTGTTCTTCCTCTTCTCCTTCTGGCACTCCTATAATTTGGATGTTGGAATGTTTCAAGATGTCCTGGAGGTTCCTAAGCCTCTCCTCATTTTTTTGAATTCTTGTTTCTTCATCTGTTCTGGTTGGATATTTCTTTCTTCCTTCTGGTCCACACCGTTGATTTTAGTTCCAGTTTCCTTCCCATCACTATTGGTTCCCTATACATTTTCCTTTGTCTCTCTTAGCAATAGCCTTCATTTTTTCATCTAGTTTTCGAACAAATTCAACCAATTCTGTGAACTTTTTGATTACCAGTGTTTTGAACTGTGCATCTGATAGGTTGGCTATCTCTTCATTGCTTAGTTGTATTTTTTCTGGAGCTTTGATCTGTTCTTTCATTTAGGCCATTTTTTTTTTGTCTTGGCATGCATGTTGCATAAAGGGGCGAAGGCTTAGGTGTTCCCCGGGGCAAGGTAACGCTGGTTGCTGTGTGTGGGGGAGGGGCCGAGAGGGACCAATGGCGGTTGCTCCACTCTCTGCCAGATTTCAGTCACTCCCTCCCCTACCCACAATCAAACTGGGCCCCTTTGGTGCTGGTTCCCGAGTGAGTGGGCTTGTGCATGCTCTAGGCTCCTGTGGGTCTCTCCAAGGACCTCTCCTGTGAGGCTGGGAGTTTCTCCTGCTGCCACCTCAACCCCCATGCGTGTTTTCAATCAGAGGTTTGAGGCTTTATTTCCCCGAGCTGGAGCCCTGGGTTTCGCAGTCTGCTTCACTCCGCTGCCGTTCCTCCTAGTTTATGCGTGAATGTGGGGCTGTGGGGTCCGCCAGCCACCACCTTGCCACGAGTCCTTTCCGCAAGGTTGCCTGTCTCCACCCCTCCTACCGGTCTGGATGAATGTTTCTTCTTTATCTCCTTGGCTGTTGGACTTCCATGCAGTTCGATTTTTCTGTCAGTTCTGGTTGTTTTTTGTTTTTAAATTGTTGTTGTCCTTCTTTTGGTTGTGCAAGGAGGCACAGTGTGTCTACCTACGCCTCCATCTTGGCCAGAAGCCAGGGGACCTTTTTCTTTGTCCAAATTGTTTTATAAATAGTAATAAATGTACACGTAAAATGTAACCCAAAGGAGGTGGGCTGGGCTGAAGGAATTACTCCCTAAACACCACTTCACAACTGGCCTACCGGGGAGGTACAACCTTCAGTACAATCGAGTAGCTGGAACGCAGGAGACTGCCACCACAGCTATAGCTCCAGAGCCTGGAAGAACCCCACTCCTTTCTCAGTTCTGCCTCTCCAACCCTTTAACTCAGTTGGGAATTCAAGTCTCATGTGGATGCATCTGACTAGAATCTAGAAATGAGTCTGAAAACTGTATTTTTAGTTTACTAGCCTTTGCTGTAAGGGAAGCCACAGTGAAGAGAGTATGGAACAGTGAAAAGCCAATCTACTGCCTCCTTTACTGAGCATGCCGGGTGCCAAGGTTTACAGACGGGTCCCCAGCTTACAATGGCTCAACTTATAATTTCCTGACTTTACGATGGTGTGAAAGTGATATGTATTCAATAGAAACTGTACTTCGCGTCTGAATTTTGATCTTCCCCAAGCTAGCGATAAGCAGCCCACCTGCTGCGATGCTGGGCATGCTGCAGCCCCCAGTCAGCCACACGATCACTGGGGCAAACAGACGGGGCTCTACAGTGCACTGTGTTGTCAGTTTTGGGAGGGCCAGGAGGAGAAGGGGGCATTGTGTTCAGAGCACATGTAAGGTAGGCTAAGCAAAGCTATGATGTTTAGTAGGTCAGGTGTTATTAAATGCATTTACAACTTGTGATGGGTTTATGTGGAGTCTGTCTCGGGGGTACGGCTTCCTAGAGGAAGTGGTATCTGAACTGGAAGTCTGCCAGGTGGTTTCAGCGAGTATCACAAATGGAGGCTTGTCAAACTACAAGACTAGCTAAAGGCCCTACAGAGAAGTCACAACAGGAGGCAAGCAGCATGTCCCTCCAGCTGAAGAAGTAGCAGTTGAACCTGGGGAGGAAATTCTCCTACCACCTGAACCAGTCCATTTATCAGATGAAAGAGGTAAAGGAGCAATGTAAAGAACCAGGAGTAGTAAGTCTAAGATAAGTCTAAGACAAGAACTAAACATGAAAAAGAACCTAAAGGAGTACAGAAAGCTGAAAAACTTTCCCTCCCAGCAAAGTGAAGTTTACTGAATATTAGATACTAATAGATATTTTATTATTAGAATATTTACTATTAGAATACTAATAGATATTTTACCATCAACACTGGTCATTCCATGGTTTCCTTTACTTACCTCTCAGGTTCATCTGATGAGCTGGTGTGCCACTGGATTCTTCTTTGCTCTTGTAGCAAGAAATAGATGTATCTTTAAAGGTGCACCAATACTGCTTATAACCTTTTAGAGTCAGCTTTTTTGGCCTATGTGTCAAATAGAATTAAGAGAAAAAACACTTTTGAAATAACTTTATCAATGCTTTTTGTTTTAGCACCAAAGTTTCACAATGTTAAAAGTCTCAGGCCACGTTTTATATCTGCTAAATTCAGTTCCCTTTTGCCAATGTATTATATTCAGTAGTACTAGTATTGACTTTGCCCCTTCCTTCCCAAACAGTCTTCTCAGGAAGATCTCACAAACAGTGAATGCGCAGAGGAGAAAGACAGTAGGGCCAACATTCCGGTATTTCTGTCATTTGTAGCCATCTGTATTACAACCAGGTCACATGGAAAGGACAGGAAAAGAGAGGTGAAGTAAATGTCAAGAACTGGAAATTTTCTAGGTCCCATAATTACCCACAGATTCACAGATGTCTGTAGGGCTGTCTTTGGAGCCTCTCTGAACCAGCAACTTTACCTGGCATGACTGAAGTGGGGTATGTGCTCTCTCTCTCTCAGGGATGTATTTCTTTCTTTCTTTCTTTTTTTAAAGATTTTATTTATTTATTTTAGAGAGGAGAAGGGAGAAAGAGAAACATCAATGTGTGGTTGCCTCTCATGCGCCCCCTACTGGGGACCTGGCCCGCAACCCAGGCATGTGCCCTATATTGGGAATCGAACTTGTGACCTTTTGGTTGTCAGGCTGGCACCCAAACCACTGAACCACACCAGCCAGGGCTCAGGGATGTATTTCAATGGTGACTTTAACTGGCCACTCCGATGTCAAACATTACAAAGATAGAGCAGTCATAAGGGAGAGTAAATAAAGAAAAGTACAGGTAGATGAAAAAAGTATAAATGGCAAAGAAAGGGGGTGGGGAGGCAGCAACATCTGAAATCATGCCCTTATTTCAGAAATGTTATGTATGATGAGCTGTTTTATGTTTAGCTACAGTAAACAGTTTATTCCATAATGGCCTTGTATATTACATTCCACATAACCTCCTCTCCTCTTTCCCCTCTCTGCCTTAATGCCTAGCTCTCGTGATTCTGTGAAATACGACTAGACTGTTACAAGTCTATATAACATACACTGCAACCTTGATTATAAAATGTTTCATGAACAAATGGATAGAATTCAATAGAATCTGGGGCTCTGAACAAGGCAGTAACTCCTGGCAGTAAGAGTTTACTATGCTTCCCCCAGGTGGGCCACTTACACTGACTGTGACGCTACTACTACTGTAGGAGTCGCAGTCCATGTGAGGCAATCTGGACTACCGTCTTTTTTTTTTTCTTCCTTAAGAAAAATGTTTAGTGGCTAAAACAGAGCACTGTGATTTTAATTTGGTGTAAATGGTTATTTCCCCTCATTTTAATTTAGTGTTCATCTAATTGGTAAGTGCTTTTACAGATGCATTTGCCAGTCAAATTTACAGTAAATTTCAATAATGTGAACAAAACTATAAGACTGACACTTATTATTCATTAGTATTTGGAATTCCTACATTTTTTGTACTTACTTGAAAACTTTAATATAGTCAGCAAGTTCAGGAATTGAAGTGATGTCACCCTGGGGAAATAATTTAATCATTTTTTCTTATTTTCATGAAATGAGAACTCTAATATTTGCTATCTGATATCAAGAACCAGTTTACTTAGCTAAAATACAATTATGAAGATTGTAAAGGTACAATCATATTATGTGGTCATACAGTACAAAATGTCATAAAAAGCTAGTAACATTTGATCAAAATGGCAATTTATACAACTCACAAGAATACGCTGTTGATACTAACTAGAACTGTTTGTATCTGCATATGGGAATTTTGTAAATCATAATAGCCCCAAGATAAGTGCGTCTTCTGTAATAACTAATTTCTAAGCTTCAGAATCATAAAACTAAACTTAGCACTCAAAATTTTTCCTGAGACCCACTTCTTTCTTCTTTTTATAATACATCAAATTTGGAGACCACTAAATGGATTTTACCCTGACTCAAGATTAACTCTTCCTCCCCAGGAACGTTCCACTATCACTTGTAAGACAGCGTGCAGAGTGTCAGAAGACCTATCTTTACTGTGTTAGAGGCACCAGAGACTACAACAATATTAATTTTTAAAGTTTCTGAAAAACTGATGTCTGAATTCTCTAAAGCATTAAATATTTCTCTATATCCCCCTAAAACTTCATGACAGCCTAAATCAACAAAAAGGTAAGCATCAATTCCAAGTAAATTAGTAGATAAAAGGTTCACCCTACCAGAATTGTTGATGTTTTACCCCCTTCCAAAGTAATCTCCAGGTCTGAAAGGGCAGCATCAACTTCATCAACTTCTTTGTCACTGTTGTTCAAATGATTCTCTGATGTCATGATTGACAGCTTATTGATATGATACTGAAACAAGAAATGTTATTTAAATGACTGTTCTAACTCACAACTATCAACAACTGAACCTAAAACAAAAACAACAAACTAAGCAAACAACTAGGACAGGAACAGAATCACAGAAATGGAGATCACGTGGAGGGTTATCAGCAAGGAGGGGGAGGGAGGAGAATGGGAGAGAATGGGGAAAAGGTACAGGGAATAAGAAGCATAAATGGTAGGCACAAAATAGATGGAGGGAGGGGGGTGGTTAGAATAGTATAGGAAATGGAGAAGCCAAAGAACTTATATATATGACCCATGGCATGAACTAGGGAGGGGGAATGCTGGTGGTGCAGGGTGGAGGGGAATAAATGGAGAAAAAAATGGGATAACTGTAATACCATAATCCAAAATATATGTTAAAAAAATAAATGTTCTAATGAGATTATTATCTACATCTATAATGAATGGTTTTCATCACCTAATGTGAAAAGATAGAAGTGTCCAGGAACTAGAATGATAGGAAAATAAAGGTGATGGCACCTGAAATCAATGTCCTAAGTCTGCTAGTAAGTATTTGTCCAAAAGAAGAAAGATATTTGGGCATCTACAAATAAATTCCTACTTTGGAAGGTCCTAGGCCTTAGTGGTAAACACATCCTCCACTAAACTCTACACAAGCAGAGATATTTTAATGTTCCCCTATCCTCCACTGCACTAGTTATTCCCTATGTCTAGAACAGGGCCTGGAACCAATACATATTGAATGAAAAGAATATTCATATAAGGTCATTTGTGGAAATGGTTAACACTGATTACCTTATAATTCCAGTATTATCCAGAAAGTTGGTTATCAATGTCATGTTGAAAGCTAAAGCTGCATTTTCCCCCATTCCTCAATTCAATGCTGACAACATGGCCAGAGGGAGATGTTGTTTATAGTGTTATGTAAGAATGGTAAGATGGTTACAGGTGACTACATATACACATGCATAAGCACTGATAACTACTCCTTTATGTAAACAGAAAAATCTCTGGATATAGATTAAGTAGTCACAATTTTAAATACACTTAGAACAAATATTAATTGTCAATTAGATTTTAATGCTAAACCACAGAGAGGCTTTATACAATGATAAACAGAACTTTTAAATCACGTACTCTTCAAAGCACTAAATAGCACTCCAAATTTCTGAAGTATATTCACTGAATATAATCTATTCATGAGAACATTTAATGAACTAATCTGAGGCCAATTATCAGTGTTCCTCTGTATTTTAAGATTTAGTGAGTCAGTAATGAAAAGTCTGTGGTTATGCCTTCAGTTGTGCTGGAAAGAGATCCCTACAGTGGTAGGACCTTCCACAAATCAATGCAGAGTAAGGTAGGTTGGGGATGTCACAGGCAGTGGCCTCAAATGTCTGAGTATATTAAGAGTCATGTGGAGAGCTGCTTAAAAAATAGAGATTCTTAGGTTTACTCCCAGGGATTTTGATTCAGCAATTCTGGGGTCCAACCTGGAATCTGCATTTTTACTAAGTGCCTCAGGTGATTCTGATGCAAAAGGTCCTCGAGTTAAATGCTTTAAAAACGGTGTTACTAACTTTTCTACTTTATTTTTTTTATCCACAGTTGCTTCTTATGAATTTTTTTTTTTTACTACTATAGATTTATTTTACACAAGGAACCAGAAGCCCCAAGGAGAGCAGTCTAGAGTATAGGGTATCTGAAGTAGAAAATAGTAGGCATCTATCTCTTTGTCATGCTTTCAAAGTCTTCCCCCTTCTGATACTGATGCTACCCAGGGCCTTCAGGTGAGTCTCTGGGAAGGCTTCTAACAACTTAAGGGATTTGTAATACAAAATCCTTTATTAAATCTAGATTCTAAAGTGGTCCAGGAGCACTGTGCTTAGGGACATTCAGTCTCCCCAAATTAAAATCCATGGTTTCTGAGGTATTTTTTACTGCACTGAAATGGATTACCTACTGTACATTGGGTAGGGGGAAGCTACAGAATAATCCCACTTCTGTGACAATATGAGTGTGTATATATTCATTCAACAAATACTTTTTGAACACCTACTATGTGCTAAACATCGTTATGTTGACTTAAAAAAAAAAAAAGCACAATAAAGATAAAGAGAAATAACCTACAATGAAAGTTTGTGGTTTTCCCCCTATGTATTTTACATGTATCATTCTTTCATTGGCAAAACTCTCACTGAAAAATTACAAGCCCATATTCTAAGTGAGCAAGATACACGCAGAAAGTCATAACCAAGTGAGGGACTTTCAATAAAACTGTTCCTCTAAAACGGCATGGTACTGACATAAAAACAGAAACACAGAGCAACGGAACAGAATAGAGAGCTCAGAAGTAAACCCACACCTTTCTAGTCAATTGATACTTGAGAGAAGAAGCAAGCGTGGGCTAAAGATATGTTATTCAATAAATGGTGTTGGGAAAATTGGACAGATACATGTAGAAAAATGAAACTAGACCACCTTCTTGCATTACACACAAGAATAAATTCAAAATGGATTAAAGACTTAAATGTCAGATCTGAAACCATAAAAATCATAGATCAAAACATAGGCAGCAAAATCTTGGACATTTCTCATAGCAATATTTTATCAGATATATCTCCCCCGGCAAGGGAAACAAAAGAAAAAAATAAATAAATGGGACTAAATCTAACTAAAAAGTTTTGCACAGCAAAGGAAAACAACAAAATAAAATGACAATTCACAGAATGGGAAAACATATTTGCCAATAAATCTGATAAGGGGTTAACATGCAAAATTTATAAAGTACTTAGAAAAGAACACCAAAAAACCAACCCAATTAAAAAAGGGGCAAAGGACCTGAATAGACTCTTCTCCAAAGAGGACATACAGATGGACAATAGACGTACGAAAAGATGCTCAATAATAATAAAACATTAGCTATCTACTTCTTAAGGATTCTCCTTCTAAAAACCTATTGATATTCATGATCAGTTTCACTAGTTTCATCTTCTTGAAGGGTATTGTTTCTGCCATAGCCCATTTTACAAATATTATCATCCCCAGCTGTTTATGAACTTATGCAAGTAAGCTTCATTTTAGAAGTCTTATTTTTAATATAGACTGTTTCCAAAGGAAAAGTGAATAGTTAATATACATCTGGGGGTGGGAGGATTAATTTTTATCCTGTAAGACACAGAAAAGTAACTATTAAGTATACTAACTAAATTCTTAGATGAGACAAAAGATTAAACACAAGTCATATATATATTTTGCCTTCCTAAGTATCTATTCACTTTCTGCACAGCAAAAAAGCAAACATTATTAAAATGCTACTGGATTACTATGCTACTTCACTATCTAAAAATAATTTCATATCCTCTTCCCCCCAAAAGTCCCATTTACCAATACTCTTCACTACCTGCAAGGCTGCAAACATCATCATTTCTTCTTCTGTGCATTCAATTTCTTCTAGGAGAATAGCCCATTTGGCCTGCTCATAAAGCTGATTGATTCTGATTGCATCATACTGCAGCAAAAGAGACACAGTTCTTTTATAATACATCACTTTTAATATTAAAAAGTTTGAAAACTTTGAATAATTCACTTTAAAACTTTGTAAGAAAAATTTAATATACAAAAATCTTAAGGGATTTTTATTCATTATCAAATATGCAATAATAAGAAATATACCTACAGGATTGGATATATATCTACATCTAATTTTCCATTAAAAATGACAATGAAATCTGCTAAAAGATTATTATTATTCAATGTTAGGAACAGATTCTGTATGTTGTTTTCTAGGGAAATAACCATTAGATATTAGTTCTTAACACAAGGAATCTAACTTGAAGGCATTAAAATAAGGCAGAACTGATTACTCTTTGGTATTATTATTGCAACGTGCCACACTAAAATGTCATGATCAGAGAGTAAATTAATTATTTGAGGAAGATCTTGCTCACTGTGTAAACACATACCCAAAGTGGCAGGTCCTTAGACACAGGAATTATTTTAAGAATCCAAAATAGAGGGTACATATAGAAACTTGTAGAAAAGATTTACTTATGCTATTGAATTTTATTTATTTATATTTAAAAAATCAATACTAATGTATTAATAAAATCTTAGAATGTTAACAAAATACATAACTCTCTTTCTTGCCCTCAGCAAATATACTTACGTTCCCAAAGCCTTTTTGGTTTTACTAAAATTAGATATGTTATGGCCTGAAAAGGAACTGCAATGATTTTTAATGGTTCTACTATATACTTTACTGTTGAATAATGAATTATTTAGGCACTTACTAAAAATGCTAACTATATACATTAAAGTCTAGACTATAATCTAGACATGAAACAGATGAGATGGTAGTTGAGACTTCCCCCCACTGATAGGGAAGCAAAAGACCCAAATCTGTGTGCCATATCTTTTCTGGGATAAAACACTCCATATTTTTATAATAAACTTAAATCTTATCAGTAAAACAAAGTACTTCAGTAGCAATCATCTGACAGTAAAAACATATTACAATGTTTGGCTATAAGACAGGAAGACCTGTAGACTTTAAAAATTTTTTTAAAGCAGTGTGTTTTGGTATATAATTAGAAATCAAATTGAAAAAGTAATCTTTCAAAAACTTTTCTTTTACCTGAAGTACAGACGAAGAGAGGTATGAAAAAAATCCAAAAACAAACTTTACCAATTCCATGTCTTTTACCAAATTAGTGCCTTTGATATGCAAATCGATCAAAAAAGTTCAGTTATATTTTCAACTTACTAAAACAATACATTTATTTAAAATACAGATGCCTTTGTCGAATACTTTGGGTTTTTATGATTCAAGACTTGTTATTTACAATTTCTTACCCCACCAACTTCCAAAAAACAAACATCCAAATGAACAAAACAAAAAGGAAACAAAAGAAGAAATTCCTCTAAACCCTTGGTACCTTTGGATTCAAATCAAAAAAGCTGTAATACTTGAATCGGAGCAGCAAGGCCTCATTTTCCTTCACGTCTTGTTCCATGAGAGATCTTGAGGAATCAAGCCACCTGGATAAGTTAACAAGAGCAATGGAACAAAGCAAGACAGATGTAGTAAACTATTTCTACTTCTAATTGGATAAGAAATTCTTCAATTGTATCTATATTTTGAAACTTACCCTTGGTTGATTTTTGCTTTGTCAAGAAGAGCCTGAGGCTTGAACATTTTCGCCAAGATTTCTGGCGACGTGATTGGCTGACTGACAGCAAGTATACCAGGGTTGCCTTCTGACAATGCACTGTCACCAAACCACGCAGAAGTCGGTGACAAGGGGCTTCCATCATGAGCGTCATATGTGGGGGTCATTGTTTTACTATAAAGTCCTGGGCTTGAATATATACTTCCTAATAAACAACATGAAAAATAGGTAGTAAGTATGAAGTAGAGAATCTTAGTTTTCAGTAACACATGCTATTAATGATATAAAAGTACACTGTGAAACTCAAATGTCATTCTGGAAGAAAACTCAGTACATTACCTGTCTTGAAAACATGTGAAATCAACTTTTAACACTCTACTTGTATAACATTAGATCATACAATAACAAGGCAAGTTGGTAGAAATTCTGGGGATAAAATCAGTGCAATAGAACTAGAAGATAAGGCTATAGCTAAAGCAGACCAACACATTTTGTTTTCAATTGTGGTGAGGCTCACCTTTCAGAGGGCCAATGTAAAGAACATCAGTGCCTATAGGAAAGGAAAGAAAGGAATTCAGAAGGTAAAGGAAAGGCAGCAATAGAAGACAGAAATAAAAGAATGAAAATGAAAAGGAAACAGGAAAAGGAAAAAACAGGTTTTTCCTAAGTGTGAATCATAAACTGAAGTACGTATTTCAAGTGGACTTAAGAGTTAAAAAAAACCTTAGAAGCTATAATCTAAGTAAAATAACTTTTCTGTCCCATTCAAAAGAATGAAGCTGTGCTCTAGTCAAGTGTCTAGTAACAAACATGTCCTCGTTTATCACCCTTTGAAAACCATACCATGTTTTAAGACAGCTCAATGTAAGTGAGTAAGTTCACATAAACTAAGAAAATAACGTTATGTTAATGTTTTCTCAATGAATAGCTAAACTGGTTCCAACAGATTTACAAATAAAATATTAAAAGTAAACAGCCTCTTTCCAAGTCAAAATTTTATCTAACAAAAGTACATTTTACAATGAAAACCTTGAAGTGATACTGTCTTTTTTTAAGCTTCTGATTCCTCCGTTTTGAAGAGCTAGGCATATAGTAGAAGCTACATAAATAAAGATCTGCTAAATTAGTCAACTCATATGTTCTCTATCATTTAAACTGCAAAAACAAAGGAGTTTAGATTAAGACTTTTAAAAACAATTTCAGAGTGACAATAAATAAAAGCACCTCTCCTCCGAAGTCACATTTCTGTTCATTTATCTTGACTTTAGTCATAATTTTTAGAAAGAGTGTAAATGCATATCATACTGTGTTTAGTGGATGATGGAAAGAGAACAGCAGCTGTTTCCATGACCTGGTTTAGGAATGTGCTTAGAAAGAAATCTCTCCTCTTTCCTAACTTCTGCCCCACGCAATGACAGAAACAATTACCTATTAAAAAGTGGTGGTAATGCTAGAGATTTTTGCAGTTGTCATGACCTAATCTAAGAAGAGAACACAATTTTTAAAAAACCTCTTGCTAGCTACAGGCTATCTGATTTGATGTCCCTAATATGTGTTCTAAAGTAACCTGTAGAATCTGAACATTGTTAAACTTCAATAAGCAACAAAGTAAGCTGGGAACTGTCCTTTTTAGGCCTTTAGAGAACATTGTAATATTATTTTGTAGCTTTAAAAGCTAAAACCTTAAGCTACAAGGGCACCTGAATAAAGTTAGAATTAATCATTTTCTTTATGAAGTTTCTAAAACAGAAAATACATGTGTGGAACTAAATCACACATTTAATAGAACCAGCCTCCAACTCAAATCTCTTTCCTATTGGTTTTCTATACTTTGTACACTTCATATTTGATCACCTCATTGTTACTATTTATTCTTATGTTGTTAGGCACTCTATGGTAATAACTCATTTGTTGTTCCCAACAATCTTACCATCTTCATTTTAGAGGAACAAATTTAGGCACAAAGTCATTCAACAATTTGTCCAATGTCAACACTTAAGTTGCAGAGCCAAGCTATCAGTCAGCCAGTCTGACTGCAGTTTTACACACTGCCATTCCCAATGGTGTGCATTTACTTGTTTAGTTATTGACGTCACCACTGCTGTTGCAAAATAAGTTTCTAATACACACTTCTGTGCTTATTTCCCATTTTTAGCAGCATCACTAGATCAGAGGGTCTGTGCATTTTAAACTCCTTTTAAGCCTCAGTTCAGTAAGAATCCCGACTAGCTTGTATTCCTGATTGCCCAAATTAAAACATATTTGAAGGAGAAAACTAACACAAGGTTACATAAAGAAATATACTTAGCAACAAAATATGAGTTTGCTGAACTCTATAGAAAAGTAACTTAAAACTATGAGGAGAAATAAGGAGTTCAAAGAGAACTATATTCTCAGGCCATCTGTTATAGATATTTAAAAACTGTACATAATCTATCAGCTCCTGAGAGTACTGCTATGTTAACATCAAAGAATCTTCCTCATAACTTATATTTATATTCTTATATATGCCTTAAAGTACTAAAGTATATTATATATTAATACATTTCAGAAAAATTTTCATCAAAATACCTATCTCATACCAAGTCACAGGTGAATTAAAAAATATAAATGTTGATATTACAGGTAAATTAAAATGTTATCAATATAAAATAATTATGACAGTATTAAAAGATACATAATTTTTATATTTGTAAAGGTTTTCTTTGGAATATTTTTTATTGATTATGCTATTAGTTTTCCCAATTTTTTCCTTTATTCCCCCTCCACCCCCAACCCTCCAGCATCCCTCCCTTAGTTCATTGTCCATGGGTCATACATATAAGTTCTTTGAATTCTCTGTTTCCTATACCATTTTTATCTCTCCCCGTCTATTTTATGCCTACTAATTATGCTTCTTCCCTGTACCTTCCCCCCCATTCCTCCCTTCCCCCGCCCCAATGAAATCCCTCCATGTGATGTCCATTTCTCTGATTCTGTTCCTGTTCTAGTTATTTGCTTAGTTTTTGCTTTTGTTGTTTTTCTTTTCTTTTAGGTTCATTTGTTGATAGTTGTTTGTTGTCATTTTACTGTTCATACTTTTTATCTTCTTTTTCTTAGATAAGTCCCTTTAACATTTCATATAATAAGGGCTTGGTGATGATGAACTTCTTTAACTTGATCTTATCTGGGAAGCACTTTATTTGCCCTCCCATTCTAAATGATAGCTTTGCTGGATACAGTAATCTTGGATGTAGGTCCTTGTTTCATGACTTTGAATACTTCTTTCCAGCCCCTTCTTGCTTGCAAAGTTTCTTTTGAGAAATCAGCTGATAGCCTTATGGGCACTCCTTTGTAGGGAACTCTCTACTTTCCTCTTGCTGGTTTTAGGATTCTCTTTATCTTTAATCTTGGGTAAGTTAATGATGTGCTTTGATGTGTTCCTCTGTGGGTCCAACTTCTTTTGGACACTCTGGGCTTCCCGAAAGTCTATTTCTTTCACCAGATTGGGGAAGTTTTCCTTCATTATTTGTTCAAATACATTTTGAATTTCTTGCTGTTGTTGTTCTCTTTCTGGCACCTCTATAATTCAGATATTGGAACGTTTCAGGTTGTCCCAGAGATTCCCCAGTCTCGCTTCATTTTTTTTGAATTCTTATCTTTTCATTCTGTTCCAGTTGGATGTTTATTTCTTCCTTTTGCTTCAAACTGTTGTTTCTTTCCTGTCACTGTTAGTTCCCTGAATATTTTGATTTATTTCATTTCGGGTATCTTTTTTTTTTTTTTTCATTTGTCAAGCAAGCTCAATCAGTTCTGTGAGCATTTTGATTACCAGGGCTTTAAATTCTCCATCAGATAGGTTGGCTATCTCCTCATTGCTCAGTTCTCTTTCTGAGGTTTTGCTCTGTTCTTTCATTTGGGCCATATTTCTTTGTCTTGGTGTCCCTGTTACATTGTAAGGGGGTGGGGCCTTAGGTATTCTCCCAAGCAGGGCAACCCTCCTTGCTGCACAGCAGTGCTGCCTTTGGGGGAGGGGCTAGAGACGGAACAATGCAGCACGCCTGCTGGTCTGTAGTGTACTTTCCAATGGACTCTTGGTTTTTTTTACATTTGTATTTTTTTAAATTTTTTGATATATTTATTGATTATGCTATTACAGTTGTCCTATTTCCGCCCCTTCACTCAACTCTATCCTGTCCACCCCCTCCCTCCCACATTCCCCCCCTATAGTTCATGTCCATGGGTCATACTTGTAAGTTCTTTGGCTTCTACATTTCCTACACTATTCTAACCTTCCCCCTGTCTATTTTCCACCTATCATTTATGCTATTTATTCTCTGTACCTTTCCCCCATCTCTCCCTCTCCCAATCCCCTATTGATAACCCTCCATGTGATCTCCATTTCTGTGGTTCTGTTTCTGTTCTAGTTGTTTGCTTAGTTTTCTTTTGTTTGGTTTTAGGTGTGGTTGTTAATAACTGTGAGTTTGCTGTCATTTTTACTGTTCATATTTTTTATCTTCTTTTTCTTAGATAAGTCCCTTTAACATTTCATATAATAATGGCTTGGTGATGATGAACTCCTTTAACTTGACCTTATCTGAGAAGCACTTTATCTGCCCTTTCATTCTAAATGATAGCTTTGCTGGATACAGTAATCTTGGATGTAGGCCCTTGCCTTTCATGACTTGGAACACTTCTTGCCAGTCCCTTCTTGCCTGTAAGGTCTCTTTTGAGAAATCAGCTGACAGTCTTATGGGAACCCCTTTGTAGGTAACTGTGTCCTTTTCTCTTGATGCTTCTAAGATTCTCTCCTTTTGTTTAATCTTGGGTAATGTAATTATGATGTGCCTTGGTGTGTTCCTCCTTGGGTCCAGCTTCTTTGGGACTCTGAGCTTCCTGGACTTCCTGGAAGTCTATTGTTTGAGACTTGGAGTTTCTTCCACCAGCAACCACCGTAGTCCATAGTCAACTCTTGAGTCTCAGTTCCCCCTTAAGTGAGCTGCGCCCGCGTGGTCCACTGTCTCCCTGCAGCCAGTCCTGCCACCCAGTCCAGCACTTTGCCTTGGTTTTTCTGAGCCTGGCCTGTGCAGTCAGTCCACTGCCTTACTGGTCTGGTTGTTCTGGTTGATTTTTACTTTAATTCCTTGATTGTTGGAGTTCCATGCAGTTTGATTTTCTGGCACTTCTGGTTGTTTCTTGATTTTAAATTGGTTATTATCCTCCTTTTGGTTGTGCGAGGAAGTGAAGGGTTTCTACCTATGCCTCCATCTTGGCCAGAACTGCTTATATTTGTAAAGATTTTCTTAGGTGAGAATGAAAACCCAGTAGTATAAAGTAAACAATGTATTTGACTACATGAAAATGTACAACTTTAGTGTAGTAAAAAAGACCACAAACAAAATTAAAAACAAAATGTCAGTATAGGGAAAATATCTAACATATCAAGTGATTAATGACACTAAAAGCCAAAAATATAAATTAAAAAATGAACAAAGTCCATGATTTGAATATTGACAGAACAGGAATGGCTAGTAAACATGTGGCATATTATTTACACCTGTGCTTGTCAAGGAACTAGAAAGTAAAGTAATTCCAAAATACTTATTGTCATATCAGCATAAAGAGTTACATCATTTATTATCAGCAGAATGTAGGAAAAAGGGCATTTTCATATATTGTTGATGAGACCATAAAAGCATCATTTTTACCCTCTTTTAGAGTATATATGAACTTTGCAAACTTTATGGAGTATATTTGATAGACGAATTAGGTACCCCCTAGGCAGAGAAAGTTTTTCTATATGGAAAACTCTGAAACTATATATTTATTTTTCCTATTTGATTGTTTTTATGACTTTTAAGAAGCATGAAAATAAAATATTTCTTTTCAGCTCTCTGAAGCCATTTAAACCAGGGAAATCTCTCTACTGTGACACAGAAGGATCACTAAAATATGTTGTTCAATGAAAAAACTCAAATTGCAGAATATACAACATGCATTAGGCTCTCATTGATGTTGTAAAAAATAAAACTACAGTGTATGTATACGAGGTCTGTCCAGAAAAAGTCCAACCATTGTTGATCTAACAAGAATGGTGTTCGCAATAAATGTAACCTGGCAGCCAAGGAGAGTGGACTGGAATGCGTGTGTGTAAACAATAACAACTTTACTGTACTGTCAGTGGGGGGCAGTAGACATCATTTAGTGAGCATGTGTACTTCATGGTCATCACATTCAAAATGACAGAGAGAGTAGAGTGACGAATCTGCATCAAATTTTGCACTAAGCTGGAACATTCCTCTGTGGAAACTATTGGGATGACTCAGAAGGCCACAGCTATGGGGAACTGGTGACTGGCAGCTTCATGACAACAATGCACCCACTCAGGCATCATATCAGGTACTGAGTTTTTTGGTGAGACATCAAATCACCCAAGAGACTCAGTCCTACAGCCCAGATTTGGCGCCCTGCAACTTCTGGCTTTTCCCAAAACTAAAATCACTTTTCAAAGGGAAGAGATTTCAGACCATCAAGGAGATCCAGGAAAATACAACGGGGCAGCTAATGGTGACTAGGAGAACTGTGAAAGGTCCCAAGGTGCCTACTTTAAAGGGGACTAAGGCATAACTGTCCTATCTACAATATTTCTGGGATCTTGTATCTTCTTCAATAAATGTCTCTATTTTTCACATTGCATTCATTGCTGTATACCTTCTGGACAGACCTGGTACATAAACACAGAAAAGGTACTGGAAAGTTGCACTCCAACTGTGTGTAACAGTTACACACCTCAGTCAAGAAACTGAGAGGGAGTAGCAAGGAAGTTGATGAGGTAGAATTTTCACCTTCATTTAGTAAATTTTCTGTCCTAGTTGAATTCTTTACAGTAAGGCTGTATTAAGGTATGACTTTTGAAATTAAAAAGATATAAGGTCCATTAATTAATATGTTATCACTGCATGGAAAACACAAATTATAAATGTGTTTAACACAAGTCTCACTTTTATACACTCTCACTTTCATTGTGAACAAAAATGAATACATAATTCTGTAATATCTGAATTTTTACTGTTCTTGTATTACTTTTATAATTATAAAGAACTTTTTTTAATGTTTTGATGCTTGAAACAGCAAGTTCCAGTTAAAAAACAGCATCCTGCGTACGTGATTTTCCTGATAGTGCCAAGCAAGTGAGTATTGATTACTTCCTGTATGTTTTATTTTAGGACCCAGAGCTTTCTTGCCTTCAAGATTTTTAAGAAAGTTTCTAATGAGATAATTTTGTATTTCTAATTACATAACACATCCAGAAATTAGTTATTCATCTATCAGAACTGTATTGTAAAATTATTATTATTTTTTTAAAACTTGTTTTCCACAGACCTGGGATCAGACTAGTTCAATGGGTTCCCTCCAATAGATAATTGGAAATTAGATATTTACCTAGTTACAGCTAGGAAGTGGCAAAACACTGAAGAATGTGCCACCTGACCACTGCCCTGTAAGCAAGGTATTTAAAAACTCATAGAATTTTATCATAATTCTATGTAAGAACTTGGCTAAAGTCTGAGAATCATTCATTCACTAATGATCCTTTATTTCTTAAAACATTACCTTTTAAAAAGTTAGCCCTGTTGGCTTATAATTTACACATTAATATTTTATCAATCCTATTAGAATTCACAAAATATTTACTTTAAGTATAATTGGATAGATGCATATCACATAATAGAAACGAGTGTTGGAGCCAGACAGAACTGGATTTGAATTCTAGCTCTGTCCCTTATTAACTTTGTGATCTTGGACAAATTGCTTAATTTGTCCAAGAATACCCTTGCAGGGTAGTCTTTCCTTGTAAGTAAAACAGGTACAATACCACTAAAGCTCCAGGCATTTTGTGAGGCTCAAATGAAAAATAATGTATGTATTAAATAACAGTTATCATTTATTGAACACATTTTTATTGACCACGCATACAGATATTCACAATTCAAGAAGCATGTGGGAACTAAGGAAAACTTATCTCCTCAGTAAAATGAAGATTGTATCTAATCCTCACCACACCTGCAATAGAGGAACAATTGTGAAGCACTGCACAGTGTCTAATGTCCTAAAGATGTCACATATTGAAATGTCACTGTTGCTACTTGTTACTGACATAACAGGCAACTGACCATAGTTTTCAGTACTTGGTCCAATAACTGATTAAAATCCTAATAAATCATAAAAGCAGACAAACCAGATAGTTAATCTTCCTTTTAAAAATTAATTGCACATTACTTTTTACGTGTGTATGGCACTCAGTGGAGGACTCCTCTACAGATTATCAATTTTCTACGTATCACGATCTTTGTGCACTTTTTTGTTTCATATCAACTTGCTGGAATTCCTCAAGTGTTTTTAAGTAATGAGTGTAGACAACTAAAACACCTATTTTTTAATTCCTTCACTCAAAACAGTCACTTCACATAAACAAGAGAGCACACAGTCTATGATTCATTGGTGAGGTTCAACAGGAAACGCTAACCTGTGGTCACAGAGGCCAAAGTAGTTATTTTGTGGGATAATGACTGGGGAAAGGCATGTGGGAGGCCTGCTTTGATGGTATCACGCTATATGCTCTATCATGTTCTGGGTGATTACAGGTATGTATACCTGTAAACACTTATTTGTAATATAAAATTTGTTCACTTTAGTGAATGTAACAACTCAATAATAAAAAAAAAAACACTATATTAGTCCAAAAACTAAGACTTAGATAAGGCTTTCCCTCATTTAAATTCATCACACTTTGTTTTCAAATTGTTTTTCCTTAACAATGTACAAAATCTTCCTTTGCAATTCCAAGACCAATACTGCCTGATTTCAACCACCTCAGAATCACCCCATAAATACAGGATGGGGCAAAAGTAGGTTTACAGTGGTGGGTACATAAAACACAGAGTTTATTCTTATATTACTATGTATTATTATTTTCCATATGAATAGTTGTATACTTTTCAATGTAATTCTATGTTGGAAGAATTAAATGAGTTAAACTATAAAATAATTATAAAATAACTGAAAGTGATTGTGTCTACATCAGATGCCCTTACTAATTAAATCATGTCTAAATCAAATTTTAAAATTAACCTTATTCTAATGATGAATATATTCTTTTATTCTCCTTTAACTCTTCAATCTGTAGTCTTCTTGTCTAGGAAGCACTTTATCTGCCCTTCCATTCTAAATGATAGCTTTGCTGGATAGAGTAATCTAGGTTGTAGGTCCTCGCTTTTCATCCCTTTGAATACTTCTTGTCAGTCCCTTCTTGCCCATGAAGTTTCTTTTAAGAAATCAGCTGACAGTCTTATGGGAATGCCTTTGTAGGTTAACTCTCTGCTTTTCTCTTGCTGCTTTTAAGATAAAGGTAAAGCTAAAGGAGTTTATCATCACCAAGACATTATGTGAAATGTTAAAGGGATTTACTTAAGAAAAAGAACATCAAAACTATGAATATTAAGAGAGCAACAAATTCACAACTATCAACAACTGAAATCCAAAAGGAAAAAGAAAAAGGAAAAAAACTAAGCAAACAACCAGAACAGGAACAGAATCATAGATATGGAGATCATCTGGAGGGTTATCAACTGGCGGGGAGGGCAATAGGGAAAAGGTGCAGGGATTAAGAAGCATTAATAATTGGTAGGTACAAAACAGGGGGATGTCAAGAATAGTATAGAAAATGGAGAAGCCAAAGAACTTATATGTACGACCCATGGACATGAACTAAGGGGGGCAACTGCTGGAGGGAATGGGCAAGCAGGGGGAAATTTGGACAAGTACAATAGCATAATCAATAAAATATATTTTTTCAAAAATCTGTAGTCTTCTATCACTACCTGGAATCCTTTCCCATTATTCCTTTCAATACATTTACTGACTGGAAGTATTATTATTCTTTCTAAAATAATGATCTGGCCCTGGCTGGTGTGGCTCAGTGGATTGAGGGCCAGCCTTCAAACCAAAGGGTTGCTGGTTCAATTCCCAGTCAGGGCATATGCCCGGGTTTCGGGCCAGGTCCCCAGTTTGGGCAGGGTTGGGGTGCGTGAGAAACAACCACACACTGACGTTTCTCTCCCTCTCTTTCTCTAAAAATAAATAAATAAAATCTTTAAAACAATGACTTGTTCATTTTGTAAATGTATTCAGAAACCCATGACTCTACAATGCCCTACTCCAAATTTCTGTCTAGCATTAATGACCTGCCGATGTGACCCTGAAGTTCCTTGGAGGTCTTGCATGAACTGGCTCAGCTGGTTTGTTCACATTTTGTACTTTTCTTCAACCAGCATGTTCTTTGTCAACATCATTCTTTCTGCTTGAATTGCCTTTTCTTCCCATCAAAATCCCAGCCACTGGAATTTAAGAGCCAATGCACAAACTTCCTCCCCCAACTCATAAACTAAACAATACCCTACCCTATTTGGAATTGTTTTGTCATCTAAATCCTTACCTCCTTAAACATAGTAACTGTGTTTTTCAACTAGTTTTTAAACTACTTAAGAGTAAGGATTATCTTATTTCTTGTTATCTCCCAAATGCAATTAGTGCATGAGTAGTGACATAAAAGTAACAAGACATGTGACCTTAGATATTCCTAACCTTACAATGCCATAATTTCTTCACTCTTTAAATAGGAGTAATGACACAATCCACTCCAAAGGACTATAGTGAGAATTAAATGACTTTCCACAGGTAAAGTGTGTGAAATAGTTCCAGACAAACAGTGTTGATGATATGAAGTGTTGGCTTTCATTATCATCATCATCATCATCATCATCATCATCATCATCATCGTTGTCCAAAGTTTTAAATCCAGGAATAAGCTGAATTAGAAGAAGAACCAATTCAGGTTGGAGAGGTAATGGAAGGAAATTTGAAAAACCTTCTTAAAGGAATAAACAATTAAAGGAAAAAGGTTGTGGGCAAAGGAACTGGCATATGCAAAGAGAAGGTTTTAAGTAACCTCACAAAAGTACAATGTCTTAATGAAATAGTGGTTATTTTCACAGAATACAGAAAAAAGAATCTAAATACTAAAAAGCTATCCAATGTCAGAAAAGGAAAGAACTGAGTGCAGTTAAGACACTGTCCCTTCCTGAGTAGACAGAACCAGCCTTCCTGTCCACCGATGCAACTACTAACACCTGACATGATCTGCACATGACTCGCTGTGGTGGTAACTTCAAGCTTGAGGGAAATGATGCTAAAGGTGAGTTTTTTTTATTTTTAACTTGACCCTTCTGACCTTTATAATCTATTTATTCACTATCAAAAAGACACAAAAATACTGTCCATAGTTCTCACACTGAACCTTTGCTTAGTCAGAGAGACTCACCTGACCCAGGAGTAATAAGAGGCCCCTCTAATTCAAGTGCCTCATCTTCAGACTGGTCATCCAGCTTTTTCTTTTTTTTCTTTGTTGGATCTCTGGGCTTTTTCAAGAGAGAAAGTTCTTCAGGGTGTCTGATATCTGTTAAGATAAGAAAACATTATTTTACTAGAATAACAGAAAATATAAACACTTTACACATAGTAAATCCATCTATTAACTGATTTCAAAATAAGAATTTGTAATTTACTTTGGTGTATGTGTGTTTGCTTTGCCACATATTAATGCCATGCAAAAGACTGAAATGACATTTTAAAAATCTAATGTGCCCTTAATTTGTATCTAATAAATGTAGTGACCTCAAAGTGTTAAGATAATGATGTATGGTATAAAAAGAAATATCAGAATTCTTATATATTTTTATCTAAAAACCTTAAGAAAATAAGCTTTATTTATATGGCAGCCCTCCTTCATTCTCTATGTAAAGTAAATGTAATGAAAATACTTTTATATCATTACCAAATCTCAAAAATTTTAATTGATTCAAACTTTTCTGCCTTGTCTCAAATGGCTACAAGTTTCTATGTTTATTTTCATGTGAAGAATCTGATTAGAGGCAAAAGAGTTAAATGAAAGTAACAAAGGAATTAAGGACAATCCAAATAGGTATATATTACATTACATATTATATATTGGTTTGGACAAAAAAGTATGTTTAGTTTTTTTCCGTAAAATAAAAGACACATTTTTCATTTTCACCAATAACTTCATTGATTTGGATATTCCGAGTATGTCGGCTATCTCCCGCATGGTATAACATTGATTGTCCTCACTTATTGTCTCGACATGATCACTATCAACTTCAACTGGTCTACCCAACCAGGAAGCATTGTCCAGCAACAAATCTCCAGCACCAAACTTCACAAACCACTTTTGACATCTTCATTCAATCACAGCACCTTCTCCATACACTGTACAAATCATTTTGCATTTCCATTCTGTTTTTACCTTTCTTGAAATTATAAAGCATAATATGACAAAAATGTTGCTTATTATCTTCCATCTTCAACATTAAAATGACTGCACAAAAATTCACTGACTTTGATAAGGTTTTTAAAAAATGCATGCTGATCTGACAGCTGTCACAATACACTCTAACAAAATTGTTCTGAATGAATTAAAGACAACTAAGTGCTACTAGAGCCATCTTATGGAAAACACTAAGTGAACTTTTTGGCCAACCCAATATATTATCATGTCCATGAATTGCCAAGAATTGTTAACAAGTCAATTCTTCCCAAAATGAGCTGAAGACTCAATGGAATCCTATTCAAAATTCCAATTTGCTTTTTTGTTCAAGTTGACTGTAAAATTTATATGGAAATGAAAACAATCCTATACTACTCAACACAACTTTTAAAAATAATAATAAAGTTGGAGGACTTATACTACCTGATTTCAAGACATCATAAAGCTACAGCAATCAAGACGGTGCAATTATTGGCTGAATTAAAAGACATACAGATCAAGACAATAGCAGAGAGGGCCCACATATAGGTGGTCAATTACTTTGAACAAAAGTACCATGGCAGTTAAAGAGAAAAGGGCAATCTTCTCAACAGTGCTAAACAAGAGTCATATTTTTTAAAAAATAACAATAGTCTTCACCTAACACAATATGCAAAAATTAATTCTAAATGGAAAGACCTAAAAGAAAATATAAGTAGACAAAGATTTCTTATATGAGACACACACACCCCCCACATAAAAACCTGCCCTTTATTATTTTTTTAAAAAAGCCAAAACCAAAAACCTACTCTTTGAAAGATACTGTTGAGATAACCAAAAGTCAAGCTGTATACTGGGACAAAATTTTCATAAAACATATACATATTATCTGACAAAGGACTTATATCCAAAATAAAAAGAACACATATAGACCAATGTGGTAAAAATTTGGACAAGCACTTTACCAAAGAATACACAAAATGGTTAAGCAACACATGCAGAGATGCCCAACATTATTGGTCAGGAAAATACAAATTAAAAACATAAGATAGCATTATACATGCCTCAGAGTAGACAACATTATTATAAGACTGTTAGCTTGTGTTGGTGAGGATGTAGAGGAGAAACTAGAACTCTCATACCCAGCTGGTGAGAATGTGAAATGAGATGAGGTTGTTTTTTTTTGGGGGGGGGATGGTTTGGCAATTTATTCATTGTTAATACTATTACAGATGTATCCCATTACCTCCACTTTGCCCACCTCCACCCAGCCTCTGTTCCACCCCCAGCAATTTCTTATAAATTTAAACACACACAACTCAAACATTCACTCCTAGTTATTTACTTAAGAACATGAAAAACGTATTTGTAATACCTTTATGCATAAAAGCCCAAACTAGAATAAGCCAAATAGGTAAACAAAATATTTTTATGGCAGTGGAATACTCACACAACTCATCAGTAAAAAGAAGCAAACTACTGATACATACAATAACATATGTATCTCTAAACCAAACCACTGCATTAAGTGCAAGAAGCCAATTAGAAAAGAGTATGTACTGTATGATTCCATTCATAAAATTCAAAAAATGCCAACAAATCTATAGTGACAGCGCAGATCAAAGGTTGTCTGGCTGAAGTTTCAGGGCTGATGGAAATGCTCTGTATCCTGATTATGGTAGTTTCACAGATGTAAATATCAAAATTCATCACACTGTACACTTTAAATAGGTTCAATTTTTTTTTCTGATTATACCAAAATAAAGTTAATTATTAAAAAAATGTAAAGAGAGGAAGAGCCAAGGGGAGAAAAGGAGGGAGAAGCACTGGGTCTATACATCATAATGTTTGACAGCACCACACTGTGTGTCAGAATATGAATCGAGTGCACAACAAAATACAAACCACTGAATAACTTGTAAGGCTATAGACTACTGGGTCACTAGATCAAAGCTTTATACCTGGCAGTCTGTACCTTCAGAAGCCCACAATATCCACTAGATTGAATCCAGTATTATAAATTCAGGAAGCTTTCTGTTTGTAGGGAACCTGAAACTAGGAGAGACCATACCACTGAAGGCCTGACGAGGCACAACTTAAGGTAGAAGCACATAGCCAAACCACCTGGATTCAAATGTCAACTCCACTATTTATTAGCTGTGTGACTTTGGGCAAGCTACTCAACCTGTCAGTGTCTGAGTTTCCTCATCTGTACAGGGAGAATAGTGCACCTCAGGAGGTTGTTGTGGAAATTAAATGATTCACATGGGAAAAGTTTCTTGAACAGGGCAGGCACTGTACATAACAAGTACTTTAAGTATTAGGTGTTAATGCTTTGCTTTAACTTTAAAAAATATACAATAATTTGAAAATTACAAAAAGTATAAATAATCAAGACCTTTAAAACCTGTTCTTGAAAAGTGGAATATGACTATGTAAATAAGTGATCTTTTTAATAGATGTATAAAATTCTGTGTAGATATAATTTAACCATTCTTCTAATATTGTGTCCCTTATAAATAATGATTATAGAAACATCTATGTACACATTTTCCCACATTTTATTTCTTTAGGAATTTACTGAAGTAGAATTACTGGATCAAAAGTTATAAATAACTTCAAGGCAAAGTGAACAGGATGGGCATGTTATTTTTTAAAACTTGCTTATTTGAAAAACAGTACATTCATCTCCTTGTTTTATTTTACATTTCTTTCATTAGTAGTCACGTACATTTCCTTCTTTTGCTCACTTTTCAATTAAATTTCTTCAAATCAAAGTTAATTTGCATATAAAAAATTAACAGTGAAAATCACTGTGAACTTAGGACCTTAAAAATTTTTTATATACACTTTATCCCATGTTTAAAAAAAGAAGTCCAAAAAAATCTTTAAATAGCTATATGGGTTTCTTTCTTTGTTTCTCTGTTGGTTATTTGAATTTTACCATTAGGAACACTCCTCACCCCTTTTTTTATTGTTATTCAAGTACAGGTGTCTCCATTTTCCTCCCACCACTCCCATCTACCCCATCCATCCCCACCTCCCACCCTTGATCCTACCCCTCTTTGGCTCTGTCCATGTGTCCTTTATACATGACCATTCGGAACACTTCAATACACATTAGGTTTTTGTTTTGTTCTGTATTTTACAAGCTATTTATGGGGGATATTTTTTTGAAACATAAAAATAGAATTACCAGAAAAACTGTCCTGAACACAGAGCTTACCAGACAGTACATGAACACAACCACTTTTTAATTATTAATAAATTTGGGGTAAGTACATCTTAAGGACTAAGCAGCAGAAGTCACGTTAAAAATCAATGCTAGTCCTTAAATTCTATCACTTTCTCAAAAGCTTCTAGCGATAGCTGGTTTCTTTTTAAAGTTAAAAATAGGCTAGCATATATTTTACCTAAAGTTACACAATTAAAAATCAGGCATTTTCTTCACTCTTATATATCCAAGGTATAAAGAAGTTAACCCATTTACCCTCAAATGTAATTTTGGGGGTTTGATGCATTAGCACTAATTGCTGATTATGTAGATTCAGAAACTCTTAAGCTATTTCAGGTATATCTTTTGAGCCATATTATCTAATTAATAAAATCAAATCATCATTTCTTCAACTACTTTGAAAAGAAACAGATTTAACATTCTAAGAGACCTAATGATTTATGAGATGCACTTTAGTGTAACCATGCTAAATAATTCTCAGTACACCTACAGTTTTAAATGCCATCACTGCCCATGTTGGGAGAATACCCTGCAGCGAGGTGACAAGCTAAACCCTATTCAATGCAAAGCTTCCTAGGGACAACAACCCACAGACGTTTGAGAAAGGCCTCTGTGGTAAGAATTCTAGAGATACCCCCTTAAAATTCCTGTCCTTGGGTATACAGTCACACACTGATCAAGGACCTGCTATGAAGAGGATTTGCAAGTGGAATTAAAGTTATTAATGGACAGATTTTCGAGAGAATACCCTGGATTGTTTGGGTAGGTCTAGTGAAATCACATGGGGCATTCCTTCCAAATAGAAAAGGAAGAGAAAAGCAGATGAGAGATGGGACAGAAGGAAAGGGACCACAAGTCAAGGACTCAGGGCCTCTAGAAGCTGAGAATGGCCCCTGGCAGACAAACTAGAGGGAACTTCAGTCCTACAACCACATGGAACCAAATTCTACCATACGAAATTCCTTCTCAAAGACTTCAGGAAGAAACACTGCCCCACAGACACCTTAATTTCAGCCTCATAAAACTAACTATAGGACCCAGCTCAGCCATGATGTGCTGGAACTTTTAAACTACAGAAACTGTGTTGTTTTAGGCTGCTAAGTTTATGGTAATTTGTTATGGCAGCCATGGAAAACTCAGAGATTCTAACATGAAAGAGACCAAATGAAAAGAAAAAGAAAAACAACTAAGGGAGACAGAACTCATGCAGAGAACAAAAGAATAAAACAAAAACTCATTAATTACAATTCTCAGAAAAATAAGATAATCACATCTATGAAGAGTCCTTTCCTTTCTTCTTCTTCTTCTTCTTTTTTTTTTACTATTTTGTTGAGGCTTAATTTATATAAAGCCCACATGTCTGAAATGTATTCATGAATACCTGGGTAACAAATATCCAGATAAAAATATAAAACACTGAAAATTAAAATTGATATCCACAATTATAAAAAAACAACAGAAGAGAGATAAAGTCAGGTAACAGGATCAATCCAAGAACAAAATCTAATTACCAGCAGCAGAAA
Organism: Desmodus rotundus; assembly: GCF_022682495.2. Taxonomy (NCBI): domain Eukaryota; kingdom Metazoa; phylum Chordata; class Mammalia; order Chiroptera; family Phyllostomidae; genus Desmodus; species Desmodus rotundus. Next base: position 100,340,791 of record NC_071393.1, read on the forward strand.
GAACAGAGAAAACAAAGGAGGGGGAGAATTGGGGCACATTACTATGAAATTTTTAAATGGCAGGAAACAGATCCTGTAAATTTCCAGAGAGAAAAAGCAGTCTACAAAGAAAGGATGAAAATAAAATTTAAGAACACTATCAGAATTATTAAGAGCAACACTGGAAGCTAAAATACAATGGAACAATGACTTCCCAATTCTGAGGGTAAATAATTTTCAACCCAACGATTCTATTGAAGGTCAAAATAAGACATTTTCAAATATAACATCTCAAAAACTTACATACCATTCATCTTTTTCTTAGTACATTGATGGAGGATATAGCCCACCAAAAATGATCAAAGTTGAGAGAGAGGACAATTTCTTTGGACAAAGGTGAAGGGAAGTCCTGGGGCTGTGACTGTACACCTTGGCCTAGAAAATATCCACCCCAGATTACTGGAGCAGGATGATGAAGAGGCTTCAGAATATCTCCAGGAAAAAAAGGGGGGAGGCGGGAGATTATCATCAGATTATGTATTTGATCATGAAAACTATAGAGAATATGAAATGTAGAACAATTAGCAAAAGATACTGGTTGAAAACTAGCAAATGGTAAAAAGACCTATGAAAGAGGAAAAGTAAAAGTATACATTTTGGTTCAGCAAGTAAAAATATTTACCTTGTCTAAATGGTGGCTAAATGGTACCAATTTAGCCAAAAATTATAATAGTTATAATAAAAGGGGGGAAAGCTGAGTAAAAAGAAATGAACAAATATCTAAAACTAGTAAATCTAGAAATAACAGTATAAGCACATTATTTAAATAATGAAATTTAATGTCAGAAACACTAGAAATGAAAAAAAAGTGGTAGGGAATGTGATTAGGGGAATGCCATTTTAACTTTAACTCTGTATCTATTGCTTTGATAATTTTTTTTTTAAATGCTCCTGCTTACTATGTAAAGAATATTGGAATGAACAAGAATGGATAAAGGAGAGTGTTTGGGATGCTGTTGAATTTAAGGGTGGTGATGTGGTATAGTTGAACAGAAGTGGCAGAAGTGGAAAGATGTGAAAAGATTGAAGATGTATCTTGGGAGGCAAAATTAACACTTCTAGGTGACTGATAATACATAGATGAGGACGAGGTGCTAAGAATGACTCCCAAGTTTCTAGTATAAGTATCTGGAATGGTGGTACATTTTGCCGCTATGGAAACTTCTAACTGACAGAGTAGGGGAGGAGGGAGCACAGAGATTTGGTAAGGAATACTATGAGCTCAGTTTTGAACATGTTCAATCTGAAATGTCTCTGAAAGAAATGGTTTTATTATTATAAATAGTGTTTCAGTGAGCAAATGATGGCTTTCAAAAAAAGGTATATGGCTAGGGAAAAATATCAAGGAAAAATAAAAAAATGGAGGGTCTCAACTAAGATGGAGTACAGGGACTTCATTTACCCTCCTGTATTAATTAACCATTAAGAAAGGAAAAGAAAGGCTTTCAGACATTAGACAAGAAGCACAAGAGAGAAGAGAAAAAAAAGACCCGGACGAGCCCTTTGAGTGTACCAGCTTACTGCCTAGTAGTGCAGTGAGGGGTGGGGGACGCAAACAGAGCCTTGTCTTACTGATTTGAGACATCTGAGACAGAGTTCAGGGCAGCCAAGAAATAGCTAGAATTTATGGGTCAGAGTACTGAAGAGAAGGGAGCTCCACAGAGAGCAGAGGAGAGCTGCACTTAACTGCTGGAGTCTGGCTGAATACTAGTCTGTGCATTTGGGAGAGAAAGGCCTCCTTGTACACAGGTACAGAGAAGAATCCCCAGAAGGAAATCAGCCCTAGACTGAAGGCACTTCTAGACCTACCCCCACACAGCTTAAAAGCAGGATCCAACAGATTTCAATTAATCTGACTGTTGACCAGAAAAAAAACTAACACTACTTAAAAAATCCAGCCACCAACAATGAAAAATGTAGTAGAGTCCAGTATTCAATCAAAAATTACCAGGCATAAAAGAGGCAGGAAAATATGACCCCTTACCACAAGTAAAGGGAAAAAAAAGAAAGTAAAAGAAATAGAAATAACTATATGAGTGACAACATGGATGGACCTTGAGAATATTATGCTAAGTGGGGAAGAGCTAAGAACCCTATGATTTCACTCATATGTGGGATACAGAACTAAAACTCATAGACAAAGACAACAGTATGATGTTACCAGAGGGAACGAGGTGGGAGGGTAGTGAAGAGGGCCATACACATGATGAGAGAAGATGATTTGACTCTGGGGTGGTGGGCACACAATGCAGTTTACAGATCATGTATCATAAAAACGTACACTTAGAACCTGTATGATCCTATTAACCTATGCCACCCATTAAATTTAATTTTAGAAAAGAAACAACTACAATGATAGAGTCAGTAATCAAAGATATTGCAGTAGCTTTTATAAATATATCCCGTATGTTAAAATAAAGGAAAGCATAAACATGAGGAAAATGAAAGATCTGTGTATTTTTAAAAGGCCAAAATCAAACTTCTAGTAATGAAAAATACATTTGAAATGAAAAATACACTGAACAGGATTATCAACAGATTAGCAGAAGATCAAGGAACTTAAAGCAATGGACACTACTCAAATGAAGCACAGAGAATAAAGACTGAAAAAAGGAACACAGTATCAGCGACCTTTGGAACAATAATCAGTCTGATACATATGACACTGGAGTCCCACAAAGGATGGGAGGTGTGGGAGGGGACGCTAAAAATTATCTGAAGGACTACTGGTTGAAAATTATCCAGATTTGACTAAGACCACAAATCCACATATCTAAGAAGGACAACAAACCTAGAACAGAATAAACCTAAGAAAAACTATTCTAATAAGCACATCATGGTTAAGTTGCCGAAAACCAGGATAAAGATAATTCCTAAAAGGCTAACAGAGAAAACATACAGAGGAACACATAAAAGAGCAGTAACATATTTCTCTGAAATACAAATTATGGGGGCTGGGGATGGGGAGTCCTGAACACTTTGCTCCATATCAAAAATTAAGGTAAAATCAAGACTTTACGAACAAAAAGTGAAAAAAATCATTACCAGCAGACCTGCACCATAAAAAGGTCATATGAAGTCTTTCAGATAGAAGAAATCCAAACATACAGAAAGTATCCTCACACAGAGCACTGACAACTAGTGTGTGGGCAATTACAAAAAAAAAAAAAAATCCTATTTTCTAATATTTTCAAAAGACAATTATTATTTTAGGGGAAAATAATGTATTATGGGTTTTAGCATATGTGAAATTAAAACATATGACAATAACACAAAGAACAGGAAAGGTGAACTGGAGCTATACTATTATAAGGTAATTATTATACCATGTGTGAAATGGTTTATTGTATTATTTGAGCAAAGACTGTGAGTAAATTAAAAGTCATGTTGTAAACTCTAGAGCAACCACGAAAAAGACGAAATGAAAGTGGTAATATCTACTAAGGCACAGGTAGAAATAAATATAATCATAAACCCTCCTGAATTCAAAAGAAGGAAATAAACAAGAAAAGGAACACAAAAAAATAAAAATAAATAAATACCACATACAAAATAACAAGATGGTAGATTTAAACCCAACCACATTGATAATCAAATTAAATATAAATGGCCTACACGGTTTATAAAAGGGCAGAGATTATCAGAATAGACTTCAAAAAGCTGACGTAACTGTATGTTGTTTACAAGAAATCCAGTTTAAAGACACAGGCAGATTAAAAGAAATAGGACAGAAAAAGACATAGTGTATCTTTTGTTATCAGAGAAGGTATATTTCAAAACAAACAATATTGTCAGGAATATAGAAATTCATTTCATAGTGATAACAGAGTAAATTCTTCAAGAAGACCTAACAATTTTAAATGAGTATGTATACTACGAATACTTCAATAAAACTGATAGAAGTGAAAGGAGTAAGAACAAATCATGATTGAAGACTTCAGTATCCCTCTCTTAACATCCAACTTGCCCTGTCATTCACAGAAAATTCCCATCCAATGACAATAACATAATTCTTTCACATGCACATAAAAAGTTTAATATTCTTGAGATCACCTTTATCATGATGTGTTCATCTTTTTTATTTTTTTAAAAATCACTTTTTTAAAAATTCTTTTTATTTATTCATTTCCAGAGAGAGGGGCAGGGACAGAGAAAGACAGGGAGAGAAATCTTGTGGTTGGCTCTCATGTGCCCCCAAGTGGGGACCTGCCCCACAACCTAGGCGTGTGCCCTGACTGCGAATCAAACCAGTGATCCTTTGGTTCATAGGCCAGCACGCAATCCACTGAGCCACATCAGTCAGGGCTGTTCATCTTTTTTATATATTGCTATGTTGAATTTGCTAAAATCTTGTTAAGGATTTTTGTGTTTATATATATATACATATATATAACCATTAAAGAGATCATAAACTGGCGGTCATCAAAATTAAAACTTTTGTTCTTCAAAGACACTTAATGAAATTAAAAGGTAAGCCAGACAGTAAAAAATATTTGTAAAACATATCTAATAAATGTTCCATATCCAGAATATGCAGAAATGCTTACAACCCAATAAGATGACAGACAACCTTTTTTTTTTTTTTTTAAAGGAAGGTGAAGGATTCAAACAGACACTTTATCCAACAATATACATGGTGGTAGCCCTGCCCGGGTAGCTCAGTTGGTTACAGAGTTCTCCCAATATGCCTAAGTTGCAGGGTTCAATTTCCGGTCAGGGCACACACATGAAGCAACAAATGAGTGCATGAACAGGTGAACAACAAATCTCTCTCCCCCCACTCTCCCTCCATTCCTTCCTTCTCTCTCTCTAAAGTCAATTATTAAAAAACATTTTAAAAAAGGAATATACACGGTGGCGATTAAACACATGAAAAGATACTCAATATCATTAGTCATTAAGATAATGCCAAATGAAGCCACAAGGAGATGTTACCCCACATCCACTAGAATAGCCCAACCTACAAAAATGTTACCAGTAGTTAAAAGTGATTCTCCATTTGTCTTTCATCTTTATCTTCATAGAAAAAGCAATACGTAGTTTGTTTTTGTTTAGGGTAGTAGTTTTTCATTCCACAGTAAGTGAGGCGTTACAGTATTTGTCTCTGTCTGACTTAATTTCACTTAGCATATGCCTTTAAGATCCATATATGCTGTTGTTGCAAATGTCAGGATTTCCATCATTGAATCATTATTTATGAATAATATTCGATTGTGTGCGTGTCTGTGTTTACCTCTTTACCCATACATCTGTTGATGGACACTTAGGTTGTTTCCAACACCTAAGGTTGTTACAGTATTGGCTATTGTAAAAAATACTGACTATGAATACAGGAGTACAGTATTTTAATTTCCTGTAATATGGGGAATGGGAGCCTAGAAATAGACCTATATAAATACAGTCAATTCATCTCTGGCAAAGGAGCAAAGCCAATACAATGGAGAAACGATAATTTTTTTTTTCTTTTAAAGTTTTTGAAGTTAAAAGTATTGAGGTAACATTGTAAATAACATTACACAGGTTTGGATACACAACTTTATAATACATTAGCTGTATACTCCATTGCATATTCACCACCCAAAGTCTAATCTCCTTCCATCACCATATATTTGACCCCCTTTATTCTCTTTGTACTCCCTGAATCCCCTTCCCCTAAGGTAACCACCATTCCATTGTCTGTTATCTCTGAGTTTACATATGTAGGTTTTTATGTGGTCATAAAATTTAGAATCAGTTGAATGAATACCTAAGAACATAATTGCTGAATCATATGGTAAGACTATGTTTAACTTTGTAAGAAACTGCCAACTCTGACAGAATTTTTCAAAAAATGGTGGTAGAACTGGACATCACTATATGCAAAAAAAAAAGGATCTAGACCCAGACCTTTCACTTTCACAAAAATTAACTTAAAATGTATCACAGGCCTAAATATAAAATGTAGAAAAACTATAAAACCTCTAGATGATAACATAGGAAAAAATCTAGATGGTCTTGGGGTTGGCAATGACTTTTAAGATACAAGAAAAGCATAATCCAAAAAAAAGTAACTGATAAGATGAAGTTCATTAAAATTAATTTCTGCTCTGTGAAAGAAACTGTCAAAGGTAATGAAAAGATAAGCCATAAACTGGGAGAAAATATCTGCAAGCGCTTATCTGATAAAGGACTGTTACCCAATATATATAAAGAACTTTTAAAACTCAGTAAGATAACAAACAACCTGATTAAAAAACAGGCCAAAGACCTTACCAGACCTCACAAAGGAAGATGTACAGATGGCAAAGGAGCCTATGAAAAGATGCTCCACATCATATGTCATTTGGGAATTGCAAATTGAAACAAGACACCACCCTACATTTATTAGAATGGCCACAATCCAGGTCACTGTCAATACCAATTGACAATGGCCAATTGGCGACAATTTAGAGCAACAGGAACTCTCGTTCATTGCTGGTATAAATGCAAAATGGTACAACTAACTTTGGAAGACAGTTTGATAGTTTCTTACAAAACTAAACACATTCTTACCATCTGATCCAACAGTCACACTCCTTAGTATATACCCAAAGGACGTGAAAATATTATGTTCACACAAAATCCTCCACATGGATGTTTATATAGCAGCTGTATTTACACTTGCATATCTTGGAAACAACCAAGATGACCTTCAACAGGAGAATGTATAAACTGTGGTACATCCAGACAATGAAATATTTTTTAGTACCAGGAAGAAATGAGCCATCAAGGCATGAAAAGACATGGAGAAAACTTAAATGCCTACTACTAAGTGAAAGTAACCAATCTGAAAAGGCTATAAACTCTACGATTCCAACTGAAAGACATGTTGGAAAAGGCAAAACTACAGAGACAGTAAAGAAATTAGTGATGCCCAGGGGGAGGGCAAGAGAATAGAGCATCACTAAACAGGCAATTCAAAATATAAGGAACTCAGATGGCAAGTAAAGATATAAAAACATACTTAAGTTTATAAACTAAAACGAAATTGTGTATTTTTTTCACTTGGAGAAGCAAACACTAAAAACTGACAACTCAAGTTTTAGTGATGATTTGGAGTGAGGGGCTCTCTTACATTGCGGGTTGGAATGTAAACTGGTACAACCACTTGGGAGAGCAATTTGACAGATGTGAAATAAATTACATATACACTTAAAACAATTCCACTTCTTACTTAAACACTCAAGAGAAGTTCCTGCACACACGTTCAATGGAAGTAACACAGCAATGGGAGTAACATGTATTATTTTGGGGTATATATTTACACATAGATATGAATACATGCATGTGTTTTTAAAAGTACTGGGAGGGTACACACTAAATTTATGATAGCAGTTGCTTTTTGAAGGAAACTAAGAGACTGAAGGAAATTAATACAGGTGAACTTCACCTATATTATTTTGATTTACAAGTCTGACAAAATGATATCAACTATTAAATTATCTGTAATTGTATTTTAATTTTTCCTTAAAATTTCATTAAACATGAGAACCATTATCATTTCAGAGTCATTAGATCAAAATAGTAGTGTCAATCTACCTGTATTTTCCCCTAATCTAGCAATTTTCAAACTTTTTCATGTCATGGCACACATAAACTGGTTAGTAAAATTCTGTGGCACACCAAAAATATATTTTTGGCTAACCTGACCCCTCCCCCCAAAAAGTAGGTATAACTAGGTTTAACTTTGATCACTCACCTGGACAGCTACTATTGTGTTGTCATTTTTTTATTTGACAATCTAAGGGAAAAGAGGTCAGTGCCCCTGACTGACTAGTGAGGTACGGCATGTAGTAAAAGTTCTTGTGGCCCATCGAGTGAAAACTGCTGCCCTGATCTACAGCACAGTAGAGTTATATACTAGTGGTAAAGACAACAGTTCACATTTTCTCTGATGGCTGAATACTTCCAGTCACATGACATAACTGGGTCAGCCAAAATTAATCCACATCTCATTTTCAGAAAGCGTGAATAGAATCGCTGCAAGAGTGTTCAAATTGTAGACTGGTTAAGGAGGACAACACTCATGGTCATTTCCTTAGAAGCTGTGTCAGGCCTTAAATGAAGGAAGTGACATAATCTGCCTGAATCACTAAAATCAAATAGTGACTTACGTGAAGGAAACACTGCAAAAACTACATCCCTGTGAAAATAATACCTGTTTCCTTCCTGTTCTCTTCTCCTTTCCATAAAAATAAGTCATCAGAATCAAGTATTATATAACAATAAATACCTGATATACTTCTAGTAAGGAAAGAATCTCTACTAGATTCCTCCTGTTCCACCTTAACCCAACATTTCCTACCTTAAAGTAATATAAAAACTTTAAAGTAAAAATTTCACATATACACATGAACATACAGAGCCCACCCTAAGCCCTATTTCTTGAGATAAACTAAATGTCAGTGATCAGTCATATTATACATACATCATATAATTCATGCTTTCATGAAGAATTTATGTAATACTTACTGAAAGTCTTACAGATGTCAGAAACAGCTTTGAAGACTCTATCAGAAAAATTCACTTTCACTTTCACATACTTCATGTTGGGAAGTTGCAGGCGAAGCAGTTTGTGCTGGGGGGTGAACTGAAGCTTAGCATCTGCCTGAATGCCGTACTTATCCAAGGTCCAATGAGTCTTAAGAAGCCACGTTCTCTTCTTTTCCCACCAGAGAGCATGGTCAGACCAATCTTTTTTTACATCTATTAAAAAAAATGAACAAACAAAACACTTAAAAATCATCAAGACTACCTTGAGAGAAATTAAAAGCAGGAAACTAAATAATTGGGTATTTAATACAAACAATTAAATATTAAGTGCCTGTTATGTGATAGGTACAAAAGAAATACTAAAAAGCTAAGGAAACACCCTCCTGTCCTGGAAAGCTACAAGATAGCCGAGGCAAAATACACAGGAACACTAATAATGCCTGAATTAGGTACAATGAGGGAACCCATGGGTGACAGAGTATTCTCTGTAGTCATTCGAAGAGCAAAGAGAAGCCTGGGGGCAGAAATCTAAAAGATAAATAATGAAGTGGACAACATTCTGATAATAAAGTAGGTAAGAATGCTGAGGTTTGTGAGGCTACAGAAGTGTGCTGAGGTGAGTAAGGAGTGGGGAAAAGTAAAATACGGAACCAGAGTGAACAACAGCTTAGGTGAAAAAGACCAAGGAGAAAAAACACCCATGAGTAACACTATAACCTGAGAGAGAAAAACAAACAAACAAACAAACACCTACATCCCACCCCACACAAGGTCCCAAATACACACAGTTGTTTGCATGGAAAAGAACACGCAGGGGACCTGCAAGAAGCAACCAGTCAATGTTTCTCTCCCTCTCTTTCTCCCTCCCTTCCCCTTTCTAAAAATAAATTAAAATAAAATCTTAAGGAAAAAAAACAAACCAGCATTGAAAGCCCAGGGCAGAAAAAGGTAACTCTTGCAAAGAATGACAGCAACCACGTAGAGTTAGGCAAAACTGAACTGAATTAACGGTAGGTAAATATGTAAGACTTTCTTCGCAACACTTTGGTTCAGTCACTTCTGTGGTACTCTGATACCAATTCAACCATTACGGAAGCTACATCACATGTACTCCCAGTAGGGGCAGAAGGGAGGGAAAAAGTTGTAGTCTGTACTCTGAAGATGATGATGATGATGATGATGATAAGTAGTAGTAGTAGTAGTTGTAGTAAAAGAAGATGATGTAGTAGTAGTAGTAGTAGTAGTAGAAGTAGTAGCTGTGATTGGTAAACACTGCATTAAATCATTTGGGTTCCCCCAAAAGGCAAACCTGAGGTAAGAACTTTGGTGCAAAGAGCTTATTTGGGGGACAGGAGAACCAGAAAGCACACTTGAAGGGATTAGAAAAAGTGAGTCATGGGAAGAAAGTTCTATTAAGGGTTTACTAACAGCTGTGGATACTGGAATTCACTCCTGCCAGAGACCCTTTGAATAATCACGTAGAACATGCCTTAGAATTGTCCCAGTGAGCAAAGAGAAAGCCAGGGTACCTATCCATTTCTGTGGTAGAGGGTTGCTCCCAGGGCCATTAAATTCCCAGCACTTCCTGGATGCCATGCATGGGCCTGACCACCAACACTCAGGCAGAGTGAACTCAGGGACCCTAGTGCTTAAGCAAAGAACACCTCAGGATCTGCCCGCTACAGCAGCCAGTGAACTCTGGTAGGGGAGAGGGCCTCAATAACATCTGTTATAAACTTGAAAGAAATGCGTATTCAGACAAAAATGTACTGTTTTACAATGGTGTCAGGACGAAAAGCAATACTGTTAAGCCATAATAAATGGCAGTCTCAAATGTGGGCCAGCAGGAAGATGCTAAAACACAAAGGCAAAGACACCAACAAAAGGAGTTGAGTAAGCTCTTTGGAGTAAATCACAGGTAAAGTTCATGAAGAGGTCATTTGTCACCAACACCAAAAGTTTGAAGTTTAAAAACAGTATCTACAATGTGGAGTGTGAAAAGGACTATTGGTCAAGAACTGGACTTCTCAAGTCAAAATTACATAAGGATGCCATTACTATGCAAGGCCCCAGGGTCAAATCCTGCCTTCTGCCTGATTTTGTGGGGCCCACCAGCAAAGAATAGTTTTTATAACTGGATTCTGACACTATCTCCTGGTAGCGTCTACCTGACATCTCCCAGGAGATAGCGTCAGAATCCACAGGTTAAGAGTTCAGTCCTACAAGATTGCCCCATCCCTTCCTCCACCAAACACACTTCAAACACTGGATGCAAGCGCAGGTTACCTGTACTTCTGACCTACTGGCTATTGATTGGAGGTAGCAATGACCCACTCCAACTCAAAATGCCAACTCAAGTTCAGGCCTGCACCTGTACTTCTGAACCACTGGTTATAACTCAAAGGTTCCCATCAGCTTCTCCTTGGGCTTGATTAATTGTTAGAATGCCTCATAGTACTCAGAGAAACACAGTACATACTACATCAGTGGCTTACTGTAAAAGGATATAACTAAGGAACAGCCAAATGGAAGAGATGCATAGGGCAAGGTATGTATGTGGGAAGGGGTACAGAGATTCCATGCCCCCTACAGGGATGCCACTCTCACTTCCCTGTGTCCAGCAACCTGGAAGTTTTCCGAACCCATCCTTTTGGCTTAGACACTTTATTACATAGTCATGATTGATTAAATCAATCTCCAGTCCCTCACCCCTCCTGGAGATCAGGGGGTGGTAAGTTCCAACCCTTCACTCCTAACTTACATAAATGTCTAATCAAGACTTCCAGACAAGAGAGGAGGTGTAGGGAGATAACCTTTGCTTCCCTGCACAACCAAAAGGAGGACAACAAAAAATTTAAAAACAAAAGAACCACCAGAACTGCCAGAAAATCAAACTGTATGGAAATCCAACAACTAAGGAGTTAAAGAAGAAACCTTCAGCCACACTGGTAGGAGGAGTGGAGATGGGTAGCCAGGGCAGAAAGGACACGTGGCAAGGCGGCAGCTGGAGGACTGGGTGAGCGAGGCGGCCAGCTGGCAGGCAGGTGGTCCCACATGCGAGTGTGGATAAACCAGGAGGAACAACTGAGGAGCCAGACAGACCACGCAACCCAGGGTTCCAGCGTGGGAGAAAAAAAGCCTCAAAACCTCTGGCTCGAGAAACTCCCAAGGTCCTAGAACATACACAAACCCACCCACCCAGGAATCAGCACCAGGAGGGCCCAATTTGCCTGTGGGTAGCAGGGTAAGTAACTGAAAGCCAGCCCAGAGCCAAGCAAGTGGCACTGGTCCCTCTCCCGACTCCTCCCCCATATACAGCACCACTATGCAGCAACGTGGGTTGCCCCACCCTGGCGAATACCTAAAGCTCCACCTCTTAAAATGTTACAGACGTGCCAAGACAAAGAAATCTTGCCCAAATGAAGTAACAGATCAAAGGTCCAAAAATAGAACTAAGTGATGAAGAGACAGCCAACCTATCAGATGCAGAGTTCAAAACACTGGGAATCAGGATGCTCACAGAAATGGTTATTATGGTCACAAAATAGAGGACAAAGTGAAGGCTACACAAAGTGAAATAAAGAAAAATATACAAGGAACCAACAGTTGAAGAGAAGGAAACCAGGACTCAAATCAATGGTTTAGAGCAGAAAGAAAAAACAAACATTCAAATGGAACAGAATGAAGAAACAAGAATTCAAACCAACGAGAAGCTTAGGAACCTCCAGGACAACTTTAAATGTTCCAACATCCGAATCATAGGGGTGCCAGAAGGAGAAGTGGAGAGCAAGAAATTGAAAACTTATTTGAAAAAGTCATGAAGGAGAACTTCCCTAATCTGGCAAACAAAATAGACTTCCAGGAAGCTCGGAGAGTCCCAAAGAAATTGGACCCAAGGAAGCATACACCAAGGCACATCATAATTACATTAGCCAAGGTTAAAGATAAGGAGAGAATCTTAAAAACCGTAAGACAGTTACCTACAAAGGAGTTCCCACAGCTCTGGCTGTGTGGCTCTATGGATAGAGTCACCAGTTCCATTCCCAGTCAGGGCACAGGCCTGGGTTGCTGGCCAGGATCCCAGTGTGGGGAGCACGAGAGGCAACCAACCACACACTAATGTTTCTCTCCCTCTCTTTCTCCCCACCTTCCCCTGTCTCTAAAAATAAATAAACAAAATCTGGAAAAAAAAAGACTCTCAGCTGATTTCTCAAAAGAAACCTTACAGGTAAGAAGGGGATGGAAAGAAGTATTCAAAGTCATGAAAGGCAAGGACCTACATCCAAGATTACTCTATCCTGCAAAGCTGTCATTTAGAATGGAAGGGCAGATAAAGTGCTTCCCAGATAAGGTCAAGTTAAAGTAGTTCATCCTCACCCAGCCCTTATATGAAATGTTAAAATGACTTATCTAAGAAAAAGATCAAAAATATAAACAATAAAATGACAACAAACTCACAACTATTAACAACTGAGCCTAAAAAAAAAAAACCCAAAAGCAAAAACAAACTAAGCAAACAACTAGAACAGGAACAGAATCACAGAAATGGAGATCATAGGGAGGGTTATCAGCAGGGAGGAGGAAGGGGAGGAATGGGGAAGAAAGTACAGGGAATAAGAAGCATAATTGGTAGGTACAAAATAGATAGGAGGAGGTTAAGAACAGTATAGAAAACAGAGAAGCCAAAGAACTTCTATATACGACCCATGGACATGAACTAAGGGTGGGGGGAATGCTGGTGGGAGAGGGGTGCAGGGCGGAGGAGAATGAAGGGGAGAAAAAATTTTGGACAACTGTAATAGCATAATCAATAAAATATACCTAAAAACGTCTAATCACTATGATGTACAAAACTAATGTAATATTGTATGTCAACTACAAGTGAAAATAAAATTAAATAAAATAAAATCCCAACCATCTACATGGCTGGTTCTCCAGGCAGCCAGCCACCATCCTTAGGTGCTTTCCCAAGGTCACTCATTAACATAACAAAAGACACCTCCTACACTTAAGAAATTCCAAAAGTTCCAGGAGCTGAGAGCCAGCAATTATGGAATACCAAATTTATGTAAGAAATATGTTTTGATCATCTGAATGATTCACAATGTATTTCTGATAAATCACAATGCCTCAGGGGATAAAACAATTAAAAGATTATTCATTTAATTTTTATATAAAATTGAAATTTCAGTGTTCCTAAGTAATTCATGGAACATGGCCACACTCATTTGTTAACACTGTGTCTATGGCTGCTTCTGTACTACAACAGCAGGGTAGAGTAGCTGTGACAGAGACCTAAGGACACACAAAGCCCAAAATATTTACTATCTGGACTTTTACCAAAAAAAAACTTTGCGGGGCCCGATTCAATAAAAACTCAACTTTGCATCAATTAGGCTTCAAACTCTGACCTCAGAAACATACCTCCCCTGTTGCCCATCTTCTATTTTTTTTTAAGATTTTATTTATTTTTAGAGAGGGGAAGGGAAGGAGAAAGAGAAGGAGAGAAACATCAATGTGTGGTTGCCTCTCATGTGCCCCCCACTGGGGACCTGGCCCAAATCCCAGGTATGTGCCCTGACTGGGAATCAATCCAGCAACCCTTTGGTTCTCAGGGTGGCACTCAATCCACTGAGCCACACCAGCCAGTGTCCATCTTCCCATTTAAAGTTCGTCCCTCCCCGTAAATTCCATCTTGCTGTTTCACACTAAAGGAGCAGCCACCTGCATTCAGCAAGAATAATTAAACAAGAAGGGCATGTAATCCAAAGATGTACTAGAAATCCTGAGTACTGTATTTACCAACAGAAGGAAAGAGAATCTCTTAGTGACTGACAACACTGGTAAGACCAGTCCTTTTTACCCACAGAAAATAGTGGATAACAATACAAAAAAGAAAAACTATATAAAATAAAAGCAGACACAGGACACCAGAAAAGATCAGAAGTGTCAATGGCACACATACCAAGAGAGAAATAAGGAAAAGCAGGCATTCTGACAAAAAAAGAAGTAGATAGTGCTAGAAGAAGGAATAGTTAGACTGTGGGGGTCTGTGACATATATATGTTCAAATAGAATTTTTGGTAGCATTCTTGAAGACTTGAAATGCTAGCAACCTAACAGCATTTATTATAGGGTAATCACTAGTAGAGAACAAGAACAGTGTCTGTAAAATATTCATTAATCAACAAATATCTATTGATTATCTATTAATCAACAAACTGATACTATGTTCAATAGTAGGCACACCATTCTAGTGCTAGGGATAGTGATGAGAACAACAAAACACCATCATCTTTGAAGAAAGCCAGCATGACCAAAGCAGAGGAGATAAAGAAAATAGGCAGGAGCCTTGCAGGTCAAAGTTGTTTAGATTTTATTATGAGTATGACAGAAGCCACTAGAGCAGAGGTTTTCAGCCTGTTTCACATTAGAATTGCCTGGGCAACTTCAAATATACTAACGCCTTGGCCGAGCCCAAACTACTTTGGTTTTAAGCAGGGGAATGACACAGGTGTCAAAATCACTGATGATTTTGAAGAATTTTAAGGGGTAGGGATGTACAACAGTGAAAGTCCATGGTCTTAACTTTAAGACCATACATAAAGTTAAGATGGGAGTGGAAATGATGAAAGTTTTAATTACAATGGTTGGGCAGTAATAAGGAACAGAGGCAATTTTCCTGAGTACTTTCTTATGGTAGGGAGAATAAAGATGGTAGATAGGCAGAAAGGGGATGGCAAGTCCAAGGGGTATTTTTAATTTTCTTTTTAAGATGGGAAAGATAATAATGGGATTACTTAAACAGTGATTGGAATGACCCTGTTAAGATTAAAAGATATTTACAATTATCATTCCTTAATGTGACTATCCCTTAGCAGAGAGTCACTGTGTCATAGTGTCACTTCAAAACTTTTTAAGACTTGATTTGAGCTCTGTTCAATTTGCAAGACAATGTTTTCCCATCTTTTAGAAAAATCTTTCTTTGGTGCTTTGTATGACACTGTTTATCTTATTTTCAAGCTAATAGTATCTCCACATCAAGTCCCACAAATAGTTCCACTCAGGATACCACAGGAATGTATCTATTCTACTCAGAATTAGCAAAAATGAATTTTATACATTGACCAAAATCCTGAGAAAAATGTTTTACCAACTGAGAATCATTCACCTAGGCAAACATAAGAACCAAGTACACATCAAAAATATGTAACTGCACAAAATGTTTGTGTGTGTGGAAAGCAATGTATCTTAATGCAATAGCCCCTGAAAGTACTTAAGTTACCTTGTACATTACACCACTGCTAGTCTCACCAGTGGCAAGTAAAACCCTATCATGCATTTACCTATTTCTCTGGTTAAAGACTGACCAGAAGAATAAAAACATGCTGTCTTTAAAAGGAACATGGACACCCATAAGTAATTATGAATAAATAATGACAAGCAAAAGAAAATGTTACTGACTAGTAACATAATATTTTTCTTGTGTGGTATTAGTATTTGTAAAGGAATAGATACTGATATTCTCTGCATTTGAATATAAAGCTTTGAACCCTGGCCTGGTGGCTAAGTTGGTTAGAACATTGTTGTTTGACCGCAGCACCAAAAGGTTGCAGGTTTGATCCCTAGTCAGGGCACATACTGAGGTTGTGCTGGGATGCATATAGGAGGCAACCAATTGATGTTTATCTCACATTGATGTTTCTCTTTCTTTCTCTCTCTCTCTCTCTCTCTCTCTCAAGTCAATAAACATATCCTTGGGTGAGCATTCTTAAATAATTTAAACCTTTGAAATACCTTTTTATTTTTTATATTTTATTGATTATGCTATTACAATTGTCCCAATTTTTTCCCCTTTGCACCCCTCCACTCTCTCAGGCAATCCCCACACCACTGTACATGTCCATGGGTCATGCATATAAGTTCTTTGGCTACTCTACTTCCTACACTGTACTTTATATCCCCATGGCTACTCTATAACTACCTATTTGTACTTCTTAATCCTCTTATCTCTTTACCCATTCCTATGCCTCCTGTATCATCTGGCAACCATCAAAACATTCTCCACATCCATAATTCTGTTTCTTGTTGTTCTTGTTTGCTTAGTATTTTAGAGTCAATTGTTGACAGATTTGTATTTACTGCCATTTTATTGTTCATAGTTTTGATCTTCTTTTTCTTAAGTCCCTCTAATACTTCATGTAATAATGATTTGGTGATAATGAACTCCTTCAGTTTTTTCTTGTCTGGGAAGCTCTTTATTTGCCCTTTGATTCCAAATGATAGCTTTGCTGGGTAGAGTAATCTTGGCTGTAGGTCCCTGCTTCTCATGTCTTTGCAATCCCTTCGAGCCCGCAAAGTTTCTTTTGAGAAATCAGCTGACAGTCTTACGGGGATGCTCCTGTAGGTAACTAACTGCTTTTCTCTTGCTGCTTTTAAAATTCTCTCCTTACACTTAACCTTTGGTATTTTAGTTATGATGTGTCTTGGAGTGGGCCTCTTTGCATCCATCTTGTTCGGGACTCTGTGCTTCCTAGACTTCCATGTCTATTTCCTTCACCAAATTAGGGAAGTTTTCTTTCATTATTTTTTCAAATAGATTTACAATTTCTTGCTCTTTCTCTTCTCCTTCTGGCACCCTTATGATGTGACGGTTGGACCTCTTGAAGTTGTCCCAGAGGCTCCTTGCATTATCCTTGTTTATTTGGATTATTTTTTCTGCTTGTTTTTCTGATTGGTTGTTTTTGCTTCCTTATGTTCCAAATCACTGATTTGATTCTTGGCTCCTTCCACTCTCCTGTTGTTTCCCTGTAAATTGTTTTTTATTTCAATTAGTGTATCCTTCGTTTCTGACTGGATCTTTTTCATGCTGCTGAGGTCCTCACTAAGTTTCCTGAGCATTCTTATAACCAGCATTTTGAACTCTGCATCTGATAGATGGCTTATCTCCATTTTGTTTACCTCTTTTTCTGGAGTTTTCATCTGTTCTTTCATTTGGGCCATGTTTCTTTTGTCTCCTCGTTTTAGCAGCCTCCCTGTTTGTTTCTATGTATGAGGTAGACCTCCTATGACTCCATGTCTTGGTAGCATAGCCTAATATAGTAGATGTCCTTTAAGATACTGTGGTACAACATCCCTTATCACCCAAGCTGGGTAACTCAAGGTGCGCCCTTCATGTGGACTAAGTACACCCTCCTCTTGTAGTTGAGCCTAGATTGCTGTTGGTAGGTCAATGGGAGGGATTTACTCAGGCTAGTCAGCTCCAAGGACTGACTATGACCACTGACAACCTACCTCCACCTTCTGTAGAGGATCAGCTGTGCAGGGGCAGGGTGGTGGTGCTCTGACATTGTCTGCAGCTGTCCACTCAATGTACAGGCTCTGGGGTACAGCTGCCACCTATGTTTTGCCTGAGGCTGCCCTGCCTGAGCTAAAACAGCAGTATGAGATGGCTGCTACTCAACTGCACTTGGAGATTCCCAGGCTAAGCCAAGCTGTGAATCTAGGCTGGCTGCTGCTAGTGCCAGGCGTGGGGCCACTTAGCAAGAAGTATGGGTGCTGGGGGCTCAATGAGGCTGGCTATTTATTTGAGAGGATTTTGGAAGTGGTGAGCATGAGCCGAGACCTGCCATTCATAAGGAAAAGCAGCATGGGTAGGGGTGGGACTGAGTCTCTGGGGATCTCCAGGGTGGGGCAAACGGTGTTAGCTGAGTTGATGGAGTCTCAGATATGGCACCAGCCTGCCAGTTCTGTAGTTCTGTGGGGGTAGAGGTCAGAAAAGGGGTACTGGCCTCTGCCTGCCTTTCTGTCAGGAGAAAGCTGCCCCACCAGTTCTCACCTTGATGCCAGACACTTCAGTTCCTCCCTGTATGCCTCTGGTGGCTTTCAAGCTGCTACTCTGGTACTAGAGCTCAGAGGGAGTGAGTCTAAGTCCATACATGAGTTCTTTAAGAGAAACTGCTTGGGACTCCAGAAGTTTTTTCCACCTATTCAACCTCCACTGGTTTTTGCAGTCAGAAGTTATGGGAACTTTTCTTCCCAGCACTGGAACCCAGGGCTGGGGGACCTAGGACTCCTTGCTCCCAAGACATCCCTCCTGAAATTTTATCCACCACACATGGATGTGGGACCAGCCCATTCCACATCTCTGCTCCTAACAGTCTGGATAGATGTGGCTTCTTTAATTCTGTAGTTGTCAGACTTCCATTCAACTCGATTTCTGACAGTTCCGAGTGATGGTTGTTCTATATTTTAGTTGTAATTTTGATGTGGTTGCACGAGGAGGCCAGCTGTGTTTACCTATGCTGCCATCTTGACCAGAAGTCTGAAATAACTGTCCCCTCTACATCACAATCTGGGCCCCAGACCATGTTCAAAATAACAAACACTTCTGCCTTTTTAGAATGTCAGTCTTGGTTTCAAACATACCATTAAACAACTGAATGTCACACACACACACAAAATCAGGCAGGCACCTGCCATGATTGGAGTTAGCAAGCATCACCAGGGTAGACTTGTTTCAATCAACATCTTGAAACCAGTCAAGAATAGATCATGCTCAACAACATATGCTAACAGTCAATTTTTCCAATATCATGATTTCCAGTTATGCTCCAGGTATCATGTAATGTTCTTTTACTTGGTATATTGTAATTTTAAATTATTGTTTCTAGATTTTCAGAAACAACCTACCATAAATACAAACATTTTCAGGGAGAAAAACTGAAAGGGAAAATGCACTATTATGAAGTCACTGTTTATTTTCCTTCTTTGGGGAAGAAAATAAGGAATTTCATTATTCGTTTATAAAACATAGCCTGTTTAGTAATTTTTAGAAGTCAAGAATTACTTAGATTATGGTGTAATATAGAAGACAAGGATTTGCTATAATAACTTTTGGCAAAATGTTCGGTTTTCCTATTCAATTTTCAAAATATTTTGCTGGGATTCTGGAAAGAACTATTCCTGTGTTCCTCTTTTACTTAATAGAGCCACTCATGCTGTGCTCTGTTGCACATAAAACAGTATCTGGCAGGCACTCAAATTCATATAAAATTCCAAATAACTAAAACATTAACTGAATCAATAAAAGTCGTCTCCCTTGATTGTAACAGAATGCCCCTCATATTCAAGTAGTTGTATATTTACTGTATTTTGCCATGTATAGCGTGCCCCCGTGTATAATGCACACCCATGTTTAGGCCCAAACTTTCAGGGAGAAAAGTCATCTTTTAATTCAATATTTTATTTATATATAAAACCAACGATCCTATTCCAGGGTGCCACTTTGCATATGGATATCGTCACTGATTTCTAGAATTACATTTTTAATACATAAGTATAAATAAAAGAATTAAAAACATACAGATACGAATTAACACTACCCATGTATAATTTGCATCCTTATATTTCTCTCAAAAATTTGGGCAAAAAAGTGCACATTATACACGGCAAAATATAGTATTCTACAAAGGTATCATGTACATGTTCTAAGGAACAGAAAAAGGATTAGGATTTTATCATTGGGGGATAAGTATAAAAATACTGCTTATTCTACCCAATGGCTTTTGGTATTACAGCATTCACCTGCTCTATGAGTCACAAAAGAAAACAGATAATTTCAAAAACCTTCTCTGCTACAGAGAAAACATTATACACCCCTCTTTATGCAATGACAGCTAGCTTACACTCTAGAAAACATGATCAGGAAGAAAGGAAACACCAGCGACTTTCAACCAGTGTGCCACAAGAATTTTTAAAGCCTGCAATACCTGACTATTTAGTCAGGGGCACTGACCTCTTGTCCTTAGATTGTTAAATGAAAAAAATGACAACAGCCAACACAACAATAGCTGTCCAGTGTGAATTAATCAAAAGTATATCTTTTTTTGTTAGAGCAGCAAAAAAGTTATTTTTTGTATGCCACACAATTTTAGTTAATTAGTTTATGTGTGCCATGAGATGAAAAAGGTTGAAAACTGTGGAGATACACTACTGATAACACCCTATTTAACCTTTTCCTAATAGGATTACCAATTAGTACTTGACTGTTTTGATATAGGGTTTTAAAATGTAATTATTTTTGCTTTTGTTTAAAAAGCCAAGAAAATGGAAACAAAAGTTAACCAGGTAACTTATTTTTCTTAAGTACTCATGTTTTTCTTGTTCTTATTAAACTTATTTTTGACACTACTGTTGACACTATTACAGATGTCCCCATTCCCCTTCCCTTTACCCAGCTCCTTCCAGCTCCCCTCACCCCCGCTCCCCTTCCCTCTGGCCATCACCACACTGTTGTCTGTGTCTACTTGTCTACTGGGTGAAGCCTGTATACTTTTTCGCCAGTCCCTTCATCTTCTTTTATCCAGTTCCCCCACTCTCCTCTCTGACAGCTGTCAGTCTTAAAATAAGTAACTCATTAGTAACTGTTTGGAATGAAGAAAAGACAAGATGATGCTTTTAAATGGCTTATATTTCTAGTTGCATGTTAAGAAAGAATATTCACTCAAGAAGGAAATGTAAAATTTGTTAAGCATTCTCTCAACTTCCATAAACCAGAAGCAAAGTTTATATTACTTTAAGTAATATCTGGTAGGGCAACATTACATTTAAAATTTTAAGTACAGAGAAGCTTTCTGGACACATGCCTTATTTTTGCTAGGTAGATATTTTTTTCATTTTGTTAACATTGTTGACACTTTCTACTGTTTCCTTTGTTTATGAGCCTCTTGAACCACAAATTAGGTAGCGTAACTATTACCATATTAAAGATATTCAAGAGTTTTTAGCCTGTCTTTTTGAGGGTAAAGAAAACTTCAATCCTAGAGCCTTAGTAAAAACACTACTAACCAGCTGCTCTGACACTACTGGCAAGCAAGTCATGCAAACTGACCAGACCAGATGTGCTGGGTCAGTGTCCTCCTAACCGCCAAAAAGGACTTCAAACTCCTTCCCCTACCCCTCACACCATTTACCTATACCACCTAGTCACTCATCTACCTTATATGACTTCCTTCATTTCACAACCAGGCAGATGGAAACAATTACTAAAAATTTACGGTCAACAGGGTCTAAGATACCTGCAGGCAATCCCACTATGTTCCTTCTGTCCACCACTGTACTTCCAACTTCTCACTGTCCTCAAACTCCTGAGTGTCCTCCTTCCCAGTAGACAAAACCATGGATTCTACTTCAGAAAATAGAGAAGCCCTCAGATGGGAACTATTTCACTTACAGGCCAACCAAAATCTACAAACCTCCTCTAGGTCTCCTGCCTTTATGTTATGATGAAAAAAGCCTCTCTCTTCCTATTTATCTAAAATCAATACTACCTGTGCTCTGCTGCCCTTCCCACCTTCTAGGAACCATGCACTTCTCTCCTTACAATGGCTTCCTAGATATCTCAACCATTCCCATGGCTTTAAATTGATGTTACCTTCCTAATTTTTATCTCCAGCCCAACTGTCTGCTTAGAGCACCAGCTTATGTACCCCACTGTCTACCCAATTCCTCCCCCTGGATGTCTCATAGGTACCTCAAACTTATTATCTCCTAACTCAGCCCAATATTCTCTTATACCTAATGTTTAAAATAAAAAGCACTAACCATCAACGCAGTTGCTTAAGTGAGAAACCCAAAAGTAATGGATTCTTCTTTCCTGTATTCCCCATTTTTCAGCAAGCCCTTCAATTCCACTTCCAAAAATCTCCACTTCAATCTCCACTAGCACCACCCTATTTCAAACCTCCATCATCTCTTCCAATGACCACAGCAACAGCCTCCTAACTGGTCTTCCTGATTCCATTCAGTACTTCCCACACAACAGACAAGGTGATCTCTTCAACATTTTGTCATTCCCCTGCTGAAAATCCTTCAACAGCTTCCAACTGCACTTAGAATAAAATCCAAATACCTATCATTGTCTACAAAGCTCCATACAATATGGCCCATCTACTCCTCTGAATTTATCCTGTGCTCTTTCTGGGCTTCAGCCACACTTGCCGCCTCCTTATTCCAAGAACTGTCTAAGAAGTGAGCTCTTCCCTGCCTCAGTGGCTTTGAACATGCTATTCCACTCTGAATGTCTAATTCCCTCTCATCTTTCAAATTTTAGTTTAACTTCCATATTCTTCGGGAAGCCTTCTCTTTAACCACCTAGCAAAGATGAGCCCTCCTATGTCTCTCAATATTCTCTATTTCAGTACACCTTGATATCGCTTATTAAAACCTGAATTTATTTTGAAAAATTGTATTCATTTTGTTTGTTCATAGGAGGGGAGGTGTCTTTCTTCCCTACTAGATTATAAACTCTGAGAAGACAAGGACAATGTCTATTTCGATCACCGTTATACAGAATGGGGAAATAGTAGGTTCACAGTTGTGAGTACACGAACCAGTTTATTCTTGTATTATTATTTATTATTGTGTTATTTTCCATATAAACAACTGTAAACCTACTTTTGCACCACCCTGTACTTCTAGCAGCTAGACCCAGTACCTGGCATGCAACATCTGATAAATGAATCAATCCTTATACTGGTAAGGTTGAAGACATTCCATTACTAACAAAACATTAATCCCAACAAGGAAATTATTCTTAAATCACCAAGAAAAAATATGTAAGATTTGCTAATTTAATTTTATGTTTAAAAATCCATTTTATCTTTTTCAACTTCAGAATTAAAAATGCTTCTATACTAGCTAGAAATGCGGCAGAGAATCTTCTAAACAATGGGGAATCAAACTGAACTGACTTCCTCTTCCATCTAGAAGGATGAATTCCTTTGCTCAAGACAATCCCTATTGTGCAAAATGATAATGTTCCAAACATTCATTTGTTCGTCTTAGAATTCTGATTCACTACAGAGAATCATTATAAACAACAGGTTCCAAATCAGACTATTACCCAACCCAAGAATATTACTAGTAATCTTAAACTATACTGATCATAAGGCTTTTTGGGCTTAATGCTTCAACTTGAGATAAGAACTCTAGTGGTGGCACTTGCAGAGTGTGGACTGTGGGGAGGGGGAAGAAAGGGAAAACTGCTGGTAAATTGTGAGGGACACAAGACCTCCTGCTAAAGCAGGGCAACTGGCTACTCCCCAGGCATCTTTCCACAAACTCCAAGGTTAACCTGCCTCTTTCCTCTTTCCCAGCGACAATGTGCTGTCTTAGGCCAAGGTTTCTTTCCTTTACTAAGCTGGTGGCAACAGAAAAGTTTTATCTTCTGCTTTCCTCTTCAATTCCTGAAACAAACAAATCTCCTAATATTTCTAATGAGCTATTATTGGCAATAATATGTAAAGAGTCTACAAGTAAAATTAATGTTTAAATGAATTTAAAAAATTAACTCTATCATCTTATCCCTATTTCCTGAAATGTAAAGGATATTAAATAATAATTTCACTACAGAATCACAATCTTTTTTTCTTAAAAACTCCATACTCTCCAGCCTTTTGCTCTCTTCCCAAATTCCTTTTCATTTCAGACTTGAGAAAGCTGAGGGTCCCCCCACTCCTTTGCTTTTAGATGGTGCCTTCTTGTTCTCTCTTTATCAGGGAAATTGGGGGCAAAACAGATGAAGTGTGTGCTCTTCTGATACACAATCAATAAATGAATTAGTAAGCATTTTCCAAGTACTTACCATATGCCAGACACGAAGCTAGATCATGGGAATATAAAATTAGTAAGAATTCTGTTCTAGAGGTGTTTTTAGTCCAAATGAAGGATACAGACAAGTAAAATGAGCTAAACAGATGAAAGAACAATATGTCACAAGATCAACCAACTTTAAATGTGAAAGATTAATTGGGCTCTGAAGAAGAGGGGACATTATACCTCAGTCTTAAGAGATGTGGGAATTCCAACATGTGCTAGGATTAACTATTCTATAGAAAATGCAGGCTCTCAATCAGATTGTTTTATGAAGGTAATTACAATTGGACTACAATGAATCAGAAAAAGAGTCTAGCAGCAAGAAAAGTACTGCAGTTTTTTGTGAGCTGGACCTGACCTAAGGCAGATGCTGAAGAGAAGCCAAATTTGAGAGACATGTCTAAGTTAGAACCACAGGTTTTCCTGATATTGATTAGACACGACAGGACAGCTGGAAGGTGAAGAGGAAAGCTAGAAAGTTCCTAGCTTGAGAATTAAAGGGATAATAACAATAACATTAAGATTTGTTTATTGACCATTTAGTACGCACTTAACATATTCTCACAAAAATGCTAAGCAGTAAATACTATTATAACCCCTGTTTTGGAGATGAGACAACAAAAAGACAGCAGTTGTATACCTTGGCCACATGATAAAGCTAGTATATATAGAACTTAGGATTTGAATCAGATTAGTGTGATTTCAGAAGTGGCATTCTTAAATAACAGTCCAGTAACCAAGGTAAAGTTATTCAGAAGAGAAGCAGGTTTGGACACGATGAATTTGAGGACAAAGAACTAATATTAAGATTCATTTGTACTTCATGGTAAAATCTTGATGTTTATCCTGCACATTTCTTATAGGAAATAGGTATTTAGGAGTGAGAAAGAAGATAGACTGCACATCTACAGGGAGGGAAAGAGATTATTAAATTAAGTGGAAATGCCAAGTCTTGTCAGGGGGACCAATGGGCAATAGAAATAAACAAGATGTGCGTCACATGGGGACTGTCTTTACTTCCTTCCCTCCCTTAATTAAGCACCTTTCCTACCTCAGAGCTAAGTGACCTGCACTGGTAAGAGGACTACTGTGGGGTAGATTTCGATCAAAATTGAAGGCAAAGGTCTGCAGCTGAGTAAAAGTCTAATGAGAGTTTCAACAAACTTTTAAGGCTTCAATAACTAACTAAAGCAGAAGGATTGACCAATTAGGCAAAACATTTAGAAAATACACTTCTGATAGGAGTTGGCAAATTGATATATCTTTGACATAACTAATTGAAAATCAAGGAATTCACTTGTCAAAACAAAATCATCTCTTGAAGTTACTTACAAACCCCAAATAATAATGACTATCAATTTCAATTTAATATTTAATACTACAAAATACACTAATTCAAGTAGTTAAGAGTGTTACCAGATTACATAAACTATGCATGCAATTACAGAATGCACACAAATTGAAAGTGTGCCGATTATTCATTTCCAGAGGGTGGGTAACTTTCTAGCCAATCCTGAAGGCTTAATTCTTATTTGGTTCAACTTGGCTTAGTTCCTAGAAGACTGGACTCAGAGTCCATACAATGTCAACATCTGACAAATTATGAGAGTAATATCAGGGCTGAATTTGTCAGTTAATACTTGACTCATACAAGTACTAACAGGATTTGTCTTTTAAAGGTAATCAAAGGCATTTATTCAATAGTTCAAAAAAGGAGTAATGTAGTAAGAATACTTTATTAGCTTTGACATTTTAAATGATCAAAGTACTAACAAATCCTAATACAGGACTGGAATGTAGACTACTGGAAAAAACATTTCTTGGAATCCAAGAGGCTTATTATTGCTTATCATCTTCTGTTGATTTATATGTATCTGAGGGACTTCAAATTTGTAAAAATCTGATGTCTCTCCCTGTTTAAAAATTTCTGATGGCATCTCACAGTTCTTATTATTACACAATCTTTTAAACCTGGTTTACAAAGCACTCTAAATACCTGCTCATTTCTTAAGCCTGTCAAGTCACTGGTTCCCCAGGATGGCTCCTCCACCATTAGAGTTCTTTCAGTTCTTCAAATAGCTGCCCTCCCTGGCTTCATCTCTCATCTGGACTTCTCATCTTCTCCCAACCTGCTGTTTTTTCCACTCCATATCCCCACACTTAACATCCTTTGCCACATCCCTCTAATTCCTACTCCACCTTCAGCTTTCAGCTTAAAGATAATTGCCTCCAAAAATCCTTCCCTTATACACCCAGGTCAGGCTCCTGGGTACATAGTCCCATAACTATTTCAATTTTCTTTTTTTTTCCTGTTTAACAGACATTTATTCCTTTAGCTAAACATCTTCCACACACAAAATAGATGGCTTAAGATTTTTGAGTGGAAAGGAATTTAGGTTTTAAGAGGTTTTGAGCCTGCTAAATGTTTTCTGGAAATCATTTAAATGAACCTTAAAGACCCCTGATGGCTGCGGCCAGCCGGGAAGCTCAATTTTCATAACATTCATCACATTATGGCAATGAATTATTTAAAGACTGTCTTGCCCCTAAGACTTCAAGTTGAGTGAGGCCAAGGAATCAATTAATTCTGTTCATGTCTTAGCTCTCCTATTCACAGTATGGTATCTAACTTTCAGTAGGTTCTCATTTAAAATATTAAGTGGGTAAGTGAAGGAATAATAGAATGTAATTTCTGCACTTAACCAAATCTTTCCTCTCTATAATCTTATCTTCTACTTCTCTAAGCTAGTTTCCAATACAACATAAACACTGTAATCCTCAACCCAGAATGCCTTTCTTCCTAACTTTTCACCCAGATCCTCCTTCAAGTAAGGCCAGTAAGATCATGCTTCTAAATCTCCATAATCTTCCTGTACCACTTACTTGGCACTTCACAACCAGACCATCAAAACAATCTTCCATTTTCACTGTGGCACTAGAAAACTGCTCACATTTTAAATGAGGACTATGTCCCATTACCTAATGTAATGCTTGGCCCTCCACAAGTGTCTGTTTCTGCTGCTACTGATGAGGTCAAGTTCATGTCCCCACAGAAGTGTCATGCTATATACCTCTATAATCTACCAAAAACAGAGTGAGTGGCCCAGGCCAGTCTCACTTGGTTGGAGCCCCATAAACTGAAATATCACGGGTTCAATTCCCAGTCAGGACACAAGCCTAGGTTGCAGGTTTGGAGCTCTGTCTGGGTATGTATAAGAAGCAACCAATCACTGTTTCTCACATTGATGTTTCTCTCCTTTTTCCTCTCCCTTCCCCTTTCTCTCAAATCAATAAGCATGCCTTTGGGTGAGGATTTAAAAAAACAAACAGACAAAAAAGGAGTGAGCCCTGGCTGATGTGGCTCAGTGGATTGAGTGTCGGCCTGCGAAGCAAGGAGTTGCTGGTTCAATTCCCCGACAGGGCACATGCCTGGGTTGTAGGCCAGGTCCCTAGTGGCAGGGGGGAGGGCAGCGCATGAGAGGCAACCACACATTGATTGTTTCTCTCCTTCTCTTTCTCTCTCCCTTCCCCTCTAAAAATAAATAAAGTCTTTTTAAAAAAAGTGTATAAAATTATCTTTATGCAGGAACATTTACACGTGAATGTTCCATATCATGCTAAAGCCCTTCTTTCCTAGTCTAGTAAGTTCTTTAAGGCATTTCTTCCCCCAAACTCATAAGATATTTAATAGTGAGATATCCCAGAGGTCCTTTAGGATCTCAATAAAATAGTAGGAGTTGTTATAACTAGTACTTACTATGTACCAAGTATATATATAGTCACTTAATCCTTACGACGACTCTGTGAGGTAAATATATTACCATCCCCATTTTACTTATAAGAAAAATAAGTCACAATAATGTTAAATAACTTGACACAAGGTCACTATAGGCAGTGAAACCAGTATTCAAACCCAGACAGTCAGGCTTTAGTGAACATATTCAGATAGTTTGAAACAATTATACAAAATCTGTAAAACCAAGAAAGTAAGAAGGGGTTTCTGGTTAATACTACATAAATACAATGAAAAGAAATTATTTAGATAAACTATTTCAATCTACAAGTCACGTTTGTTTTAGGTTTACTAAATATTTGAAGGATAAGTGAGGATACCATTTTATTGAGCTCTAACTATTTTCCCTCTACTAACTGCCAGGGATTGTTATTCCTTTTAATGCCATACTTAGCTCTTACAGTAACTTCAAGTAACAGGTAAGTAAACTAAGTAAGAGGTAAAATCAGGAGAGGTTAAAATAACATGCCAAGGTCATACGTAACTATTAATTGGCCAGGCCATGCTTTAGACTGTTCTTAAACACTAACAAAGTTCATCTTTTAAAAATCAGAATATTACATTTATTAAAAATATTCTCCATTTTAGCATAGTTATCTATTATTTTATATATATAGGTGCATAAAATCTTGCCCTGGCTGGTATGGTTCAGTGGACTGAGCACCAGCCTGCAAACCGAAAGGTCACTTGTTTGATCCCTAGCCAAGGCACATGCCTGGGTTGCGGGCCAGGTCCCCAGCTGGGGGCTTGTGAGAGGCCACCGATCCATGTGTCTCTCACACTTTGATGTCTCTCCCTCCCTTTCTCCGTCCCTTCCCCTCTCTCTAAAAGTAAATAAATAAAATCTTTTTAAAAAATCTACTATCATCCTGTCTTTATAATATTATTGATAGTGATTGCAAGGTAGTACAATAAAGGTGAATACTTAATTCTTAATATTGTAAAGAATAACTATTTGGTATACACCTTTATAATAGACACATTCCCAATTTTCATAAAATACTATTATTTCACTAGCATATTAAAAGAGGAAAATATACATACCACTAGAAGAGCCTGGGCTGCAGTCATCATCATCATCATAGCTACATTTACACAGCCACTTCAGTACTTACTTAGTCCTTACAATAACCCTATTATAAAGGTACAATTATTATCCCCATTTTACAGATGAGAAACCAGAAGCACAGACAAGTAGGTCACACAGCCCAAAATTGAACAGCTAGAGTATGGTGAAGTCAGGACGATGACTCAAGTAGGCTGCCCTTTTCCCAGTCTGTGCTTCACACCAAGAACACTCTATAACAGCAACAAAATTACAAAATTCATCAACACCTTACACAAAACTTTTGAAACTGATACAGAATTCTTTGCCTTTTTTTCAAGTTATTTTTAATTCCAAAGTTTATACAATTCTTAAATCTGAATTTGTGTAAGTACGTTAAGAGACATTAAGCTGGAAGGCGCTTATCCAATAGACATCATCTATAATCAATAATGCTGGCACTTTATTGGTGTTTTATTCATAACCCTGAGTGTTCCATCAAAAAGCATCACTGCACTGATGCCCTGAAGTTACACTTGATCTTTAAAATACCTGATGTAATTCTTAGTTACGGCATAATATAAAAATCATAGTTAAATACGAGGAAAAATTGAGGTTATCAGCTTTCAACCTTGAAAACTGTGGAAGAGTCTCCCAGGGATACACTGAAGCTGGCTAGTCCTTCTACAAGTAGATAGTAAATAATAAGTCTGAAAACTGAATCATAAAAGGATATCCAAATGTAAACCTCACATTTTAATCCTTTACTGCTTATTTTCTTCTCTCACACACACTAATTCAATGAGAAGTAGAATTGACATTGAGAGAAAATACCAGAAGATTAAATTTTCAAAGCATTTTACCAGTATAACATTCTCAATGAAGGAAAATAGACCAGGATTTGTATGACCCTTTTACCCACAATGGTATAGTTTTAGAATGGTATTTTCTAGTTAGAGGGTTACCATACTTGAAAAAACAATTTTAAAGAACTCATACATTACAAAGTGAAGGAAACAAACAATTAAAGGCTTATTCTTTATCTATACTGTACAGAAAAAAAAACCCAAAAAACCTTGAGATTGTGAATACTGAAAACCCTCACTTAAAAAAATTCACACAGCTATTAAGTGGTATGACCAGCACTGGGACTCAGACTGACTTCTTTCTGCAACATTAATATCTGAAACTTTTCTTTGATTATTCAAAGACGCTTCACTACCAGTACATTTTTAAGACTTAAGTTTTAAATATCTAAGTTTTCTAGTAGATTGATGATAAATAAGTTTTCATTGGACTATTATTTTATACCACAAATTCTACCAAATTAAAATAGTAAATTACATAATTATTTCCTCTGATACATAATTACTACTGTACTTCATATATTCCTTTTTTTTAAAGATTTAATTTATTTATTTTCAGAGAAAGAGGAAAAGGAGAGAGGGAGAGAAACATTAATGTGTGGTTGCCTCTCACCCCCTACTGGGGACCTGGCTTGCAATCCAGGCATGTGCCCTGACTGGGAATTGAACCTACAACCCTTTGGTTTGCAGTCTACGCTCAATCCACTGAGCTACACCAGCCAGGGCTATTCCTCCTTTTAACATATAAAAGTAAACAGAAGCTATACAAGTTATAGAACAAAATCTTTGTGGTATTAAGCAGATTTCTAATATATGGCAATTTTTTAAAAAAGCTCAATCCAGAAAAGAAAACAATTAATAAAATGGACTTCATCGAAATTAAAAACTCTTATTCCTTGAAAGATACTGCATTAGTCCTGGCTGGTAGGGCTTAGTTAGCTAGGCATTGTCCTGCAAACCAAAAGTTTGTCGGTTCGATTCCTGGTCAGGGTACATGCCTGGATTGCAGGCTCGGTCCCCTGCTGGAGCAGGTACAAGAGGCAACTGATTGACATTTGTCTCTCACATCCATGTTTTTCTCCCTCCCTTCCACTCTCTCTCGAGTCAGTAAAAGAAAGAAAAATAAGTAAATAAATAATAAATGATGCTGTGTTAAAAATGAAAAGACAAGCCATAGACTAAGAGAAAATACTGCAAAACACATTATCTGATAAAGAGTCTGTATCTACAGTACATAAAGAACTCTGAAAACTCAGTAAGAAAAACATATTCTTTTTAAAAGAGTTATTTATTTTTAGAGGGAAAGAGAGGGAGAGAAGCATTAATATGAGAAACATTGCTAGGTGGCCTCTCGCACACACCCCAACCATGGACCAAACCACAGTCCAGGCAAGTGACCTGACTGAGAACTGAACCACAAACTTTCA
The DNA here is from genome assembly GCF_022682495.2 of Desmodus rotundus. Taxonomy (NCBI): domain Eukaryota; kingdom Metazoa; phylum Chordata; class Mammalia; order Chiroptera; family Phyllostomidae; genus Desmodus; species Desmodus rotundus. The sequence goes on from NC_071393.1 coordinate 100,372,129, forward strand.
CTTTGCAGGACAATGCCGAACCAACTGAGCCACACCAGTAGGGCAAGAAAAACACATTTTTTTTTAAAAAAAGGCAAAAGATAATGAAGACACTTCACTAAGAAGATATACAAATGGCATATAATCAAGTGAAAAGCTCCCCAACATTTAAGTCATTACGGAAATGTGATTTAAAAGCATAATGAGAACCACTACATACTTAGACTGGCTAAAATTAAACAAAAATATAAACAAAACACCTGACAATATCAAGTGCTGGAAAAGGACTCAGAGCAACTGGAATTCTCAATTATTTTTTAGTTCTCACACAGTTCTGATAGGCATACAAAATGATGTGGCTGCTCTGGAAAAGTCTGGCAGTTTCTTATAAATTTAAGCGTATACTTAGGATACTACCCAGCAATCCCACTCCTAGGTAGGTATCCCAGAGAAATGAAAGTATATATTCATGCAAATGTTTACAGCAGCCCTGTTAATAATCTCAAAAAATGGAAACAGCACAAATGCCCTTCAACTGGTGAATAAACTATAATACACATCTATAAATGGATTATTACTCAGCAATTAAAAAAAACCTGATATATGTACAAATAGATCTAAAATTATGCTGCCCTAGCTGGGTGGCTCAGTTGATTGGAGCATCATTGTCCTATACATCAAAAAGGTTGTGGGTTCAATACCCCATGGGGGCACATATGGGAGGCAACCAAGCAATGTTTCTCTCTCACATCAATGTCTGTCTGTGTGTGTGTGTCTCTCTTCCCCCGCCTTCCTCTCTCTTTAAAAATCAATAATCATATCCTTGGGTAAGAATTAAAAAGTAAATAAATACCTAAATATCAATAAAAGTAAAATAATCATGCTACATTTTTTTAAGTAAAATAAAATGTATTATGCTGAGTGAAGAAATCAGACTAAAGGCTACATATTGTATGGTTCCATTTATACAACATTCTAGAAAAGGCAAACTAACAGTGGTTTTTAGGAGCAGGAGTGGAGGGGATGGGCTGATTATAAAGTAACAAGGAAACTTTTTGGAGTGTTGGAGAAGTTCTGTATCTTGATCATGGTCCTTAATATGACTGTATACACTGGTCAAAATTCAACACATTATACTAAAGAGAATGAATTTTGCTGTTTGTAAATTATGCTTCAGTAACCTTGACATTATGAGAAAACTAACAAGACAAAAATGCAATAATTACACAAATAATTTGTTAGGAATGGATTATAATGGCTATAAATTCGTAACCACAAGTCCAAGTGTAAAAGGCTGTATCTCAATTTTAAAAACATCACTTTAAAATATTATTTTGGAATATCTATTTACCTCACACTGGGCATATATGCCATTTTTAAAATACCATAACAATGGCATTATCATTTTTATTTCAATAAAATAATTATTGAAATAAAAACTTTCACTAATTTCTAAATGCACTCAATGTTTTCATGTGCCAAGAAACAATTTTATATCATCTTTGTTATAACTGTATACAAAATATTTTCTTATAAAATGTATTAAGTAAACAATTAATTTACTACTGAAGCCTTCATGGTTATACATTTTTCAAATCTCTAAGATACCACCATCCACTTACTGCTCCATTCCATTTCAGAAATCTCATGAAAATAGTAAATAGCTCTTTGCTGCATTACACAGGCAGGTGGGTGTGAGAAAACGAGAGGAAGGGTGGAATGACAGCTATTTTTCTTGTTATTTAGGGGGTGAGAACACAAAGCAGTACCAAACTAAGCTCCTGAGGAATACAGTTCCTCACCATTAAAGCTGAAACCTATTCAAATTAAATAGTCTAGATTACATTTTAACTCCCTTTCCCTCTTTTTCCAGTTCAGTATACTCAGAGACTTTCAATGCCACTTAGAAAATAACCACTGTCATTTTTATGGTACTAATAGTTTATATAATACATTTCTCCACACATATTATCTTTTAATTCTCTCTAAAACCTATGAGAAACTTTGTTTTTCTTTAATTTGCATTGTAGAGATGCCAAAACCCACTCAGGTGCTCACTTCAGCAGCACCTACACTAAAACTGGAACAATAGAGATTAGCATGGCCCCTGAGCAAGGATGACACCCAAATTGGTGATGTGTTCTATGTTTTTAACACAATATACAGATGCATTATAAAACTGTACACCAGAAATCTATGTAATTAGATTGTCACCCCAATAAATTCAATAAAAACATAAATAAAATAAAAACCCACTCAGAAGGTTGAATTAGTTGTCCCTAGATCATACCATAAGTGGCAGAGCCTAAATGTTATTTCTTATTCTGTTTAATCCATTAGCATCCACTGCAGCCTGAAGACAGCCAACATGGGAAATCTATACCAAATGATGTGTAAAAATATTATCAATAACTTACCTAACAGTAAACTAAGAAAATAATCAAATTTTAAATACAAAGTATCTGAAAATGAACCTATAAAAATATCATTCTGAAATGAAATTTGCACTGATAAAAAGTCTTATTTGGCCGTGACTGGTGTGGCTCAGTGGGTTGGGCATCTTCCCACAAAGCAAAAAGTCACCAGTTCAATTCCTGATCAGGGCACTTGACTGGGTTGCAGGCCATGTCCCCAAGCTGGGGGCATGGGAGGGGCACCCAGTCAACGTTTCTGTTTCTCTCACACATCTGTTTCCCTCTCTTTCTCCCTCTCTCTCTAAAAATAAACAAATAACATCTCTAAAAAAAACTAGAATCTTATTTAAAAGGTAACAGTGTCTTGAAAGACAAAGTCTAAGAAACTATTCCACAGGTGATTATAAAGTCTGGAAACAGGTACTATTTATTACTTTACATGTATCTTTATGTAATTTTAATAAACCATTTCTTATATATTCTCCTGTGGTTCCAAACTTAGTAGTCATTCTTTATATTAAAGGACCCTGCCCTGGCTGTTATGGCTCAGTAGATTGAGTGCTGGCCTGTGAACTGAAAGGTCCCAGGTTCAGTTCCCAGGCAGCTGACCGATGTTTCTCTCACACATCGATATTTCTGTCCTCCTTCTCCTTCCCTTACTCTCTCTCTAAAAACAAAAAAAGAAAATAAAGGACCCTAAGAGGCCAATTTAGTTAAAACTCAATGTGGAATGAGATCCTGAATGGAAAAAACAGACTATTACTGGAACAATTTGCAAATTTGAATATGGATACACAGCAGACAATAGTATCAATTCAATGTTAAATTTCCTGGATTTGATAATTGTACTATAATGTTTAAGAGAAAGTCCTTGTTCTTAGGTGATACATATTTTAAACATCTAAGTATGAAGGATTATGATGTCTGCAACTTAAATGGTTCAAAAGAGAGAGAGAGAGAGAGAGAGAGAGAGAGAGAGAGAGAGAGAGAGAGTGTGTGTGTGTGTGTGTACACACAGAGGAATCGAATGGCAAAATGCTAACTGGTGATTCACATAAAGATTATATAATGTTTACTGTTACTATTCTTGAACTTAGAATTCTGAAATTTCAAAAAAACAGATAAAAGGTAAAACTTTAAATTCCCTTTCAGTTTTCTTCAATAGGTATTGGATATTTCCAACAAGATCTTTTGTAAGAAATTACATAAGCAAACATATGTTCTTTTTAGTACCTCTATAAATATAAGTTAACTCTAGCTGGAATCAAACAGTATTTGCTGATTTAAAAAAAATGAAGTGTAAAACATGGCAGCAAACAACACAAAATGTATCCAAAGAATAGTGCACACTTTATTAGGTGATATGAGAATTTTAGTAAAATTTACATTACTGTCCTCTATTTTTAAGGAGCTTAAAATTTGCTAAGAACCATAAAATTTCAATGTCCAGTTCTATGGATCATTAACAGTATTCTCAACACTGTGTAAACTTACTATCAAATAGTACATATATAACTAAAACTCAGCTCACTTTAATAGATATAATTTCACCATTATATGTTTCTCTCATTCCATTCCAAGATTTTTTTAAATTTCTTTTTTTTAAGTTCATAGTGAAATCTTCATATATTTCACTGTGAATGCAGTGAGACTGCATCACGTAGACATTTTATTTCCATGAATTCAACCATAAGCCCTCAGGGGAAAAAACAGGATTTCAACGTCATAGACACCATTCCAACTACATAATCACGCCTTCCCCAACGAGCAGCACTCGGCACAAGTATGAGAAGGGAGCTGTCCAGTTACCTACGCCTCTCTCCCTGTGTGCATCTTGTCAAACTCTAATCTTAGTATTTAAAGTATTTCTGTGAAACAAAGCCCCTAATGTAAGCCAACTTCATCCAGTGCTCAACTAACAAAATGTTTGCAGCTTCTAAAGGAAAAACTAGCTATTGTGCCCTTCTGTGAGAGAGAGAATATATCAATACTTCAAGATCACTTTAAGAGATTTCTAAGGATAATTCTAATTAAAATTTCTTTTTATGACCATGTGTGATAACTTCACAACCTAACTATTGTAACATACAACTCCAACATTATTTTGGCAAGAACATATCAGACTTTAAAGCAAATACAAACTTCTTTCTAAAGTCTGCATTCAGAAACATATTCCTCAAATTTGTGGAAGTCAACTCCATAGATTTCTTTATAATTATTCTTGAGTCACCCAACTTACATTTTTCCCTCTGAATTACTGTTTAACCTGATCTAAGTCAGTTTCTACATTCTTCCTACTCAAAATCAGAGCTAGAAGGTACTTACAAATCAGTCTATTCTTCCCTTCAAGCTTGTAGAGTTGGCTTCCATTCAGTGAGTTTGAAGTTACAAAAAATTCTTTATTCCTCAACCAACATGAACTTTTATAGAAAGGTAAAAAATTAATTGTACACAGAAGTTTAAAAAATAATATTTATTAAGTGATTACTAAAATGCACTTAAACAAAGTATCTTTTTGGAATTTAGAATCCTCAAACCTGACTATGCTCTAAATCCTATGGAGAACAGTTTTAATATTTCTCAATGATCTCCAGAGAAACATCAGGAAGTCCATAAAATTGAGCCTCTTTACAAAATTTAGTTTTGAATACAACTGCTTTATAACTGTATTCTGATATCTTATTTTTATAATCCTTATCCCTGATGTTTTATATTTTAATCCTTTTCTTTAAAATAAAAAGTACTATAAAGGTTTGAAAATTGTTTTTAACAAAACGTGCAATATATTTAAAAAATCGTATCTAAGGATTTCAATCTGTGTATTAAAAAAAGGTGGAAACGGTTTTTCATTTTTGGAATGAGGTATAAACATTAAAGGGATCCACTTTATGATCATTTGTCCAGTATCAGCCTAGACCAAGTCACAGATGCAACCATTTCTGTCACACTATGATATAATTCCCTAAAGCCCACTTCTTGGTGTACACTCTTTGATTTCTTCTAAAAGATTAGTGCAGAATGACAAATGTGTTTTATACTGTTTCATTTTTTAAAGATTTTATTTAGCCCTGGCTGGCATAGCTCAGTGGATTGAGCACTGGCCTGCAAACCAAAGGGTCACCGATTCGATTCCCAGTCTGGAGTACATGCCTGGATTGCAGGACAGGTCCCCAGTAGGGGGCACAAGAGAGGCAACCACACACTGATGTTTCTCTCCCTCTTTCTCCTTCCCTTCCCCTCTCTCTAAAAATAAATTTAAAAATCTTTTTAAAAAATTAAAAGAAGACTTTATTTATTCATTTTTTAGAGAGAAGGGAGAAAGGGAATCATCAATGTGTGAGAGAAACACTGATCTGCTGCCTCTCCCACACGCTCCTACCTTGCCCCAACTGGGGATCACCTGCACACCAGACATGTGACCACACGAGGAATTGAATCAGTGAGCTTTCACTCTGCAGGACATCGGTCAACCAACTGAGCCACACTGGTCAATGCTTATATTAAGATTTAAAAGGGACCTTTCAGATCTTTGAAACAAAGTCATAAATGTTAAGAACCATGGTTTAAAGTTCTTTATAAAGTTCTAACTACAAAAATGACACCCACTTAGGAAGCATTATCTACTTTTTTGGCTTGCTTAATTAACTGCCTTAATTAAGTCTGGGGTGAACACTGTACTTTCACAATAAGGGCACCCCTAAAAGGCCAATCTGCAGTTGTGTCATAACGTTTTTTGATCATAGGCCTCTTTGAGAATCTAATAAAAGCTAAAAAGCCTCTTCTCAAGAAATTCCACAATGTGCACATACACACAGTGTTTGTGCATAAAATTTTACTACAGTGTTAAGGGAAGGAGTCATCGTAAAATCTATTAGGCCCAGAGAAACAAACTGCTATCACTGATTATAGAATACAGCCTTAAAACATAATACTTAGGTATTTATACACACTCCAGTGACAATAAGGGTATCTTATAAGCATTTCAAGTTAAGGTTATAGGTGAATGGTGCAGTAGCTTCTGATTCAAGGTGCGTAACTGTCCCAAGGCCACAGTAGTTAATTGGTTCTGCTAATTGTCCATCCTTGCTCTGCAATCCAGAGACATGAGACCCTGTGCTATCTCATCCCTACCCTGACCTCCACCTGTTATCATCTAGACTCCACCAAGCTGCTTTGATCAACTATAGCTACTGTTAACAAACAAGTAGCCAATCAGTCTGCCCTATACACCTTCAATAACACAATTTAAGGCTTCAGAAGGCAGGTCATTCCAGTTTTAGGCAACTCTAAAGAATTATAAAGTTCTTTCCTAATTTTACTAGATTGATTTGTAAATTTTAAATGCTGCTCTACTGAATTTTTCTATTTACTTGCCAACAGGTAACAAAGCTGCTTACCATTCAAATTATCTAATCCTAAAGCCAGGAGCAAAACATCTTTTAGCTTTACTTGTACTAAACAGGAAAGTCAGAATTATGTTGATAAGCACTTTATATTTGGAAGTCAAAATATTAAGAGGACTGGTACTGGTTCAGTTCAAGAAAGATACAAGGTTTCCATGTATACAACATTTCCTACAATGTTGGGCTCCTTTTCACTATATAAAACATTTTTAATGCATGAACATTAAAACATTAAGATTATAGTCACTTAAAATTAACATCCGTTCTCCCTGTAAATAGTTTATTCTCTCTATTTCTATCTCTGCCTGGGATTCTGTAATAAACAATTCTAATCAATGTAATATAAATATAGAATTCATTATTTATTCATAAAAGGCTGGCTTTCAAGACCTACAAGCTGTCTCTGTCACCTTCAAGAGCTCCTTTTTCATTATAAGCAATATCTCTTGTTGAAACCAGTATTACTAATAAGACCCTAAAGCAATCTCTGATGTAAATGCTTGTTTCCTTTGAAAACAAAGGAGATATAAACAATTATATTTGATATTTTCTTCCTTAAATAATCCCCACACTAGTGCTGGACAAAAGAGTTCACAAATATTTTGCAAACAGTAATTGATTTATCCAAGCCAGATCAGAAAAAAATGTTAACCACCAGTTAACTGGATAAATAATACAGAAAAGTCTCATTTCCAAAGAGCTACCCCAGGGGGATCTCTTTTGGGGCTGTCTCAGGGAGCCAAAGAATGCAGTCCTGAGGAGGAGGCTGGCTACCTTGCAAGGAGCTTCTTTTTGGCCCTTCAATAATTAAATTTCCTGCAGGAATACAAAGACAGTCGACCTAAATGAAAAAATTGTCCTATTTTCCATATTGCACTGGGGCACTATTCAATTAAGTTTATACAGTAGGTATACAATAATCCCTTTGTAAGAAATGAATTTCCTGATAAATACTACTTTTCTACTTTCCCAGAGTGGCTTGAAGAAGGAATGCTGTTTTTAAAAAAGAAAACAAAACAAAAGCCTAAAAAGACTATGCCACACATACCATCCATCACCTTATCAGAACTGCATTACATATAAAAGGCACTTTAAAGCTCAGGAAGACAGTACACCCAGCATTCCTCTTGTGATAAAATTATGCACTGAATGATTTCAGTAGATTCTTCCAGCTGAAAGTGGTTTCATCCATCACAAAATATGGGTGCTGTGAAATTTCCTTACACTTCAGATTGTTGTATACCCTCTTATTTAAAATTGAGTCAGCTTTAAATCAACTCACTATATATTTGTACCCAAGCAAATACTGTATGTACATCTCTAAGTAGCTTAACGTCTGTTTTTTAACACAAAATTCTTTCACTGGCTTGTTATTAACATAAAATTGAACACTCGAAATAGCTTACTTAACGCAAGGACTATAGATAGTCAAACACTGCCCCACCCCTTTTAAGAGTGGATGACTGGAAATTTATTTTAATACACTCCAAGCAGTAGTACAGCTAAAGACCCTTGATATTGGCGCCAGAAGTTGCACATTTTCCTGCACAGTTTATTCTTAAGTAGATTTGGCATCATCCTCAAATTCAAACGTCACCAACCTTCGGGTAAACTGAAGGTAAGTAATTGATAACCACAATCCCTGTAATATCCCCCTCCCAGCATCCACTTGTGCACTTTTCTCATTTCTTTTAATGTGAATTCGCTAAACGTAAAAAAGAATTAAGGAGTTTTCCCGGGTAACTGTGCAATTAAATGTATTACTTGGGAAGTTGGAATCACATTATGAAAATTTCAAAGAGTAATGATAAAAAACCACGATGCGAAAAGGAAAAGATCTATTTGTTTAAACACTGAAAGATCTTACATTTTAAAAAAAGTATTTGTGGGACGCCAACCAAGATTTCTAAAATCCACCCCTCCCCCTCGCCGAAAGTTCCCCACTCCTCGCAGTCTGGGATGCTACTCACCGAGTTTTTCCACCAACTTGAGCATCACCCCTCCAATGTGCACCTCTCCAGTCACTCTTAGGGTGACATCGCGGCTCAGGTCCGTCACATGAACACTCAGTTCCCACGTCCCATCCGCATAGCAGCCATCTGGCATCCTTATCCCGTCCAGAGCCATGGCTCCTTCCTGCGAGCACGGAGGAAATGGCTCTCGTAAGCGTCACTCCTCCCAAGGAAGGCAAATCCCACCGAATTCACGGGGTCGGCAGCGGGCTGGGAAGTGAAGGACGCGAGCGTTTCCGCACGAAGTCGGGAAAGCGGTGGCGGGGGCCGGACTGCGGGCAGCACTCTGCGCCTCAGCGCCCCCGCGCTCGTTCCCGTCGGCCGCCCCGCGCTCCCGCCCCGCGGCGGCCCTCGGCGGCCACGACGTCACCCGCCCGCACGGCCCCAGCCTAGCGGACCGCGGTGGGCTTCACCTGCCCGTCTGCCGGCCGCACCCCGGCCGGCGAGACGCCGCCCGCGGGCTCCACATTCCTCCTCCTCCTCCTCCTGCCCACCCGCGCTCCCACCCAGGTACCAGCCGAGGTCCCTGCCCCTCACCGCGTGCCCCTCGCGCTCTCAACCTGCGGCTTGCGCGGCAACTAGCGCGGGAGCGGTGGCTCGCGGGGCAGCGGCGTCCGGTTCGCCCACCTCAACCGGCAAAGCGCAGTCTCCCGGCTGGAGCGACTAATGGAGTCCCGTCGTCGAGGCCCCTCGCCTCTCCCCGGGGCTCCACCCCTCTCTCCCCGCCCCCTCAGTCCGAGTCCGGCGGCGGCAGGGCGCGCCCGCTCCCTCCTTCCTCCGCCCGGCCGAGCCGCCCCGAGCGGGCCGCGCCGCCGCGCCCCCTCCCCCACCGTCCCCAGCGGCCGCGCTCCGGGCGGGGGGCCGCGAGGACTCCGGCTGGGGGCGGGGCGGCGCGCGGGGGCGGGAGCTGAGCGAGGGGGGTGGGGGGCGCGTGCGGCGGCAGCAATCTCAGGCCCGCGGAGCCGCTGCCCTTTTATGGAAATGAAGGACCCAGCTTAGGGATGGAATCCAACATCCGGGCTCTCGCCGGGACCTGAGGAGGGGGAGCGCCGGGACGCGGGTGGGCAGCGGGGCGCTCCCTCCCCTGCTGGCGTCTCCGGCTGTGCGGGACCGTGGCAGAGAGTGGCTGTGCTTCCAGCCGGCGGAGGGGGCTTGGCCGTGAGAAACGGCCACAGGAAATTCCCAGGGCAGGGTGGTTTTCGGGGAACAAAGTACCTCCTGCCCCCTCCCCACGCTTGGAGCGGGACCAGGAGTCTCGGGGCGGTGAGACGTGCCGCACTCCGGGAGCTGGAGATGGGGTTTGGGACATGAGAACTTTAAAAAAGTGATTACCCAAGCCAGCTCCGTGAACATCCCACAAAAGAATGACAAAACCCAGAGGGAGGTGAGCCACAAAAATTGCTTTGCAAGTAATGTCCGGCACAGCCTGCAACTCCTACTGGTCTCCCAAGACTTTGCACGCGCTCTTAACCCATTCGGAAGCTCCAACCAGAAGTGAGCCAAACACGTCCTACAAGGCTCTTGTTTAACGGGAAAAAAAGGGAAAAAAAAACCAAGTACAGTGGTTTTACTCTGAAATGTTCTCCAGCTCTTTTGATGTCTCTTTGGGCAACTAAAATCTAACAGTCCAGTGAGGCTTTTAGATGGACATACCTCCTCTACCCCACCCTCAGCCACACCTTGAAGGAATGTCAATAGCTCTGGACCGGTGCCAGCAAGTATAGGGAGGAACTAAGAACCTTACCTGTTGAGACTGACTAGCGATGGAGAACGGTCCCCAGCTTCCCATTTTACTTTTCACTTCCCCACTTACTGTAGTGCTCTGGCAGTGGGATCTCTTCAGAAACAGCTAATCAGGGGAACTGCCTCTCTGGCAAATGCATGGCTTAAAAAGTGCAGGTCTAGAAGACGCAGATAAGATAAGACGCAGATGAGAGAAAAGACCCCAGTTTTAAAAGTCTCAAAATCGTCTTGAGCTTTGTGAAACTCTTGGAAGAGGAACCCACCAGGTAAGTAAGTCCTGGTTCATCAACACAATTGGGAAACCAGGTTAGAGGCCTGAAGAAAAGGGTGGGACCCACAAAGGAAAGCAGAGAAATTTAGTCAGATGCCAGAGGTTTGGCGCGCGCGCGCGCGCGCGCACACACACACACACACACACACACACAATAGGGAAAACCACTACAGTATTTTCAGCTAGTCGTCATGGAGAAATTGATGCCTCGAGTCTATAGTCTCTCCACTCTCCAATTTCTACACATGGAGATTTCAAGTAGTTCACTTAGAACCAGAGAGGAGAGATTTATGTAAATTACGGTGTTGAAAATACATGGGAAAATGTTTTTAATAAAAGAAAAATGTTAGGGTACAAAATTGTACATGCAGCTGTAAAATCACAAGCTTATCTATTCTTACATATGCAGAGAAAAAATCTGGAAGGAGACATACCACAAAATTAGGAAGCTCTCTGGGTGTTGAAATCATGGGAGATCTTTTTTCTTTTTATTCTTCTTTATTTTCTAAAACCTCCAAAGCTTTGCATTCAGAACCCTTCTATCAGCAGCTCAAACTGTCTACAGCATCTCAGTTTCTCTGCGCATGCCACTACATTTCACAATGATAGACCAGCTACCAGACTCCCGAGCAGGGTTTTCAGGGGTTTCCTTGTGTGCTTTTTAATATCCACAAATAAAACATGAATTCTTTTACAGTAGGAACTTTAAATTATTTGTATTGCCCACAAATTTACAAATAGATTGGCACAAAGGAAATGTGAAACATGCTGATACCAAATCAACACAAATGTCAAGAAAACAGTAGGTCTTTCCCATGGAGAAATTGCATTATTGGGGAAATCCTGGCTTTAAAATTTTATGTGTTTATTTTGACACCTCATCCCAAAAAGATATATGGCACTGTATAAGGATGCATAAACTATGAGATAAAATACAGTATTGAGGGCACAAAACAAGGGAACAAAACAAGACCAGAGGTAGAGGGACAGATATTTACGATGGAAGCTGGGATGAGGCGAAGAATTGTATCCCATGACCTTCACAGGTGCTCCAATAAAGTCTGAAGAATCATGGCTTCACAAACATGACTTTATAGAACTAAAAACGTCCGTGTCCTTTCTGAACATACCTGTTCCTTTAGACAAACTTCTCAAAGCCAACTCTCATGGCTCAGAAACCCTCTTAATACTCAGCTCGCACGTTCTCGTTCTTTCCTCATTCTCCTGTGAGTTACTTTCTGAACTTTCCACCACAGTGCCTGCTATAGTGGCTGCTGCCCACTTGTATGAATGTTCCCTGCGTTTGATGACAGAGGAGGGTGGATTTTAATATTATAAATAACAGCCCTGTTTCTTAACATTTGAAATAGCTTAATTATCACTTTATGAGAGATTTTAGCCCTGGCCTGTGGGGCTCAGTTGGGTGGAGCGTCTTCCTGTAAACTAAGAGGTCATGGATTCGATTCCTGGTCAGGGCACATGCCTAGGTTACGCGGTCATCCCTCTTCTGGGCACATATGAGAGGCAACAGATAGATGTTTCTCTCTCACATCTCTGTTATTCCCCCTCTCTCTTCCCCTCTCTGTAAAATCAATACAAATAATAAAAAATACTTTTTAAAGTCTGGACTATTGAGAATTGAAGAAGAGAGAGAGACTTCACTAGCTTTAGAAAACCAGCAGTTTCTGTTTGTGGAGTATAAAGCACAGGAAGGCAGTGACCTTCTGTTAAGTACCATTGGAGGATAATTGGACTAGGATGGGCGCATCTGGTCCCTTGGGGCCCTCGTTTTGAATATTCCAAGTTGTTGGTTGTTTTGAAGATTAAAGGAGTCAGACTTAAAAATCAGTTTTTTTTCTATTTATCAGGTGAGACCTTCAAATGCATTTCATAAATGTTTACTTCCACCTCAAGTCTTTCAGTGTATTCAGATGTGAAATATTAGCTGAAAGCCCCCACTAGAAACTCTAAGACAGTGCAATACTTGTGGTACTTACATCATACTGAAAAGTAGCCGAGAACTCCAGTGTTTGGAAGAACAGCTCAAGCACTGAAAGCAGCAATATCCAAATAAGGTACCAAGCACTGAACTCAGATTTAGACTAAATGATACCTCACAGATCTGCCGTCAAATGCAGCCTTCCAGCTTGGTAATCCGCAGGTTGACTTCAGCTTTTTCTCTGAGCTTAAACTGTGCTTTATATTTCTAAAAGTTTAATATAAAATATAACCACGGGGTTTGAAAATAAAAAGAGAGGTGGGAGGATATAAGAATAAGAAGGGGTTTGTGTGAGTGTGAATGTGTAAGGATGGTTAATGAGGCCAGCAAGATGACATGTAATGAATTATTCCTGTCAAATACCAGGTGAGCAGAATTCTCTCTATGTCTTGGGTATTGCCCAAATTGGAACAAACTGGTAATGCTACTAAGGAGGTAGAAATCAAGGGACATGTGGTGTAACTCAGAATGGGAGGGAAGGTTGTAGTGGCCACGTTTTTTGATAGAAGTAGGCAGTCACTTTAAATAGCAAGGAAAGGGCTGGCAAACAGGAACACAGATGATTTGCTAGGGGTGGGGCCGTTTTTATACAGAGCTAAAGAAGGGCTCTGAGATAACAAATACAATGAAATCTCTGAGATACAATGAAATCTCTACTTTAAGGGGAAAGAAATGCACTGCTCACATTTAATGCTCTAGATTATATTGGATTGGCCAAAAAAATCCATTAGGTTTTTTCCATACCATGTCTCTAGTAGTGCTTAGTTACCTTTGACTTCATTCAAAAGAATTTTCTTAGATTATATTGTGACAGCTGTCATATCACTGTGCATTAAAAAAAACATCAAAATTGGTGAAGTATTATGCAGTCATTTTATTATTGAAGATGGAAGAAAATATACATCTTCATCATGTTATGCTTTATTATTTTAAGAAAGGTAAAAACTCAAACACTAAAAGAGATCTATGCAGTATATGGAGGAGGTGCTGTGACTGATCAAACATGTCAAAAGTGGTTTGCAAAATTGCTTGGTATTATTGACATTTTGGCCAAATAATTCTTTTCTGTGGGGCTGTCTTACGCGTTGGAAGATGTTTAGCAGCACCCTCTAGAAGCCAGAGGGTGCTGGCAACAGCAAGAGATAGCCAACATACTCAAAATATCCAAATCAATAATGTTATTGGCAAAAATGAAAAATGTGTCTTTATTTTACAGAAAAAATATAACAGACTTTTGGGCCAACCCAACAGAAAATGTTTTGTAGAAAATAATGCTGAGTGACACTTAAAACTTTTTTCCTTTAAGTTTGAACATCACGTCATCTTGTGAAAAGTTCTGCCCCTGACAAAAATATGAAATGTTCACGTATATGCTCGCACAAACAAGGTAGCTAACTGTGTGCTCTGCAGGGTGCAAGCAGGGCACCAAGGCAGTCATGTAGACACATAACGTCACAAACTTTTAAGGAACATCAGTGTAATGCAGGAAGCTTACCTATAAAACATCAGGATATCCACGTAGAAAAAAGAATGAAATAAGACCAATACCTTATACCATAAACAAAAATTAACTTGAAATAGATGATAGAACTAAATGTATGATTTAAACCATAAAATTCTGAGAGGAAAAAACAAGAGTAAACCTTTGTGACTTTGGATTAGGCAATGGCTTCTTAGGTAGTACATAAAAGCAAAGCAACAAAAGAAAACAAAATTGGATTTTGTAAAAATTTAAAATGCCTATGTTTCAAAGAATAACATCAAAAATGTGGAAAAACCCCCACAGAATTAGAAAAAACTTTTTGAAAATCATATATCTTTTAAGGGACTTAGTTTTTTATATAGTCTAGATATATTACAAGTACACAGTAAGAAGACTAGTAACCTAATTAAAAATGGTCAAGTGAACCCTGGCTGGTGTGGCTCAGTGGACTGAACACCTACCTGCCTGGGAATCAAACCAGTGACCTTTAGATTCCCAGTCAGGGCACATGCCTGGATTATGGGCCAGGTACCCAGCTGGGGTCATATGAGAGCCAACCCACTGATGTTCCTCTCCCTCCCTTTCCCTCTCTCTGAAAATAAATAAAGTCTTTTAAAAAAAAGGGGCAAATGATTTGAATAGACAATTCTCCAAAGAAGATATATAAATAGCCAATGAGCACATACTATTGTAAAATGCTCAACATCATTAGGCATCAGGAAAATACAAATCAAAACCATAATAAGAAAACACTTCACACCTCACTAAAACACTATGATTAAAAAAATGATTACAAAGCAACTTTTGGCTCAGGATGTGGAGAAATTGCAACCTTCATACATTGCTGGTGGGGATGCAAAACGGTCTGCTGTTTTGAAAAGCAATTTAGCAGTTCCTCAGAACATTAAACAGAGTTGCCATACAGCCCAGCAATTCTAACTCTAGATATATCCCCAAGAGAAATGAAAACATATGGCCACACAAATTCTTATGTATAGATATGAATAATAGCCAAGAGATGGAAACAACCCAAATGTCTTCTGAGCGATGAAAGACATTTGAGTTGTTTCCATCTTGGCTATTGCTATTTGTATGCAAGTGTTTTTAAAAATGATTCATTAAAAAAGTCAGAAGGGAGAAAAGCTCTATTACTCTATAAGCCTAAACTGTGAAGTACAGACCCACTTTGAAGACTGTTGATAGCCTAGCCTCTGAAGGAGGTCACGAATGAAGTCATGGAACATTTTATGAAGAAGAGAAATTGAAATGTATCTGAAGGAGTAGACAGAGTTAGATCTATAAAGAGTAGTATGAAAAATCATGAGGCTGAAGTGAGCGTGGCCGGCTCACCAGCCATGGAGAAGAAAGAAGAGCCCAGGAGAAGCTTTGGGGAAGAGTGAGCACTGAGTGAGGCCAGACTAAGGAGGACAGAAGTTTAGACTCTGAGATAGAAGAAGGGAGCCATTAAAAAGTTGGTGGTACACAGTAGTAACACATGAAAGCAATGTTCAAATAAGATTAATCCGGTGAGAATACACATGCTGTATTGGAAGAGCTATGGACTCAAATCCAGAAAGTTGGTTTGGAATCTGTTCATAACTTAAATGGAAGAAAAAGTCTTTGGTTGGTAAGATAAGTAATAGGCGTTGGGGGACAGTGGGAATTTCAAAAGAATTATTCCCAGAAGCTTTTGAGTGTATTTGATGTTGTAAGTGCTGTGCAGGGCACTTTAAACGTTCCTCACAACAACGCTGAGTGTTTATTATCCTCATTTGATGTGAGTTAACTGATGGTCAGAGTGGTCACCTGGGTATCTAACTTGTCCTAAACCACACAGCTGGTATATGGAAGCACTAGGGTTGAAACCGAGGTCTGAAAAAGGTCATAAATGCTCCAGAGTTTTTGTGTTTGGATGACCAAGAAGAAGAGTGGAGTGACTGAACTGAGAAACGGAAGTTGGGAAGAGTTGATTTTAGGGAGTGAGGTAAAGATGAGGGATTTTAACAAAGAAATATTGAACTTGGGGTGAATCCATATATTTCAGGGAAACATTTACAGAGCAATTAGGTAAATAAGCCTGGGAATCTTGTGAGAGGATCATACCACACAGAGAAATCATTAACATAGAAGCCAGCCACAAGGGATGGCTCAACTCCCCAAATGAGGCTGACCCTTGCGTAACTGCTCCACAAAGGCAGAAACAGGAAGAGTCATCTAAGGCAACAGAGCACAAGGATCAGAGGTGGGAAAAGAATCAGGTTAGTTCAGTGTCAGGCAAGAAAAAAAAGGAAAAAAAAGAAAGAAACCATTTCCAAGAAAGAAATGGTGGTCAGCAGTATGGAATGATGCAGAGAAGTCCAAGAGAATAAAGAGTGATTGAAGAACATGAGGACTGGTGAAAATCATTGTTCACCTTGCAGAGAACCATTTTATAGTCAACTGAAGACAGGTTTCAGAATTAAAAAAGAAAAAGAGATTTATCAGGAAAAAAGAGAGCAAGAAATATGACCAATAATTTGGAGGTGCTGCAAGGAACAAAGATTGTTTTTTCAAAACAAAGGAGACCTGAGCATGCATAAAGACTGGAAAATAGAAGCGAGAGGGGGGGCGCGCGGCAGATAGTTGCTTAAAACTGAAACCAAGATCCCTGCTGGGATTATCCAGAATAATCCCAAAGATTCAGAGGGAAATAGGAGCAGCCCTTGCCAAGGTGGAAGAAATACACACCAGTCTGTAAGGATAGGATGGTTTATTGGAAGTCTCTAATTTTACAAAGGTGCAAAAGCACAGCAGGATACAGCAAATGTTACATAAACATATTTAAATAAACACTGTGTTAGTCAAGGAGCGGGTGGGATTGACTGGGTTATTGTGCTGCTCAAATGGATGTCCTCCTAGGAGGTCAGTTTGGGGCCAGGATGTAAAAAAGGAAGGATGTGATCAAGAGATTATTTCAGTACATCTAGGACAGCGATTCAAAGGCCCACAAAGGAAAACCAGTAGTGACAGTACAGATGCCAACTTACTTGGCCCAGAGGTGTTGCTGAGGATCAGCTGGCCTGGGGACAGTAGGGCCATCACTTATAAATCACGGAAGGACTCAGTGTAAAAGGCCAATCCCCAGAGTCTTTATGTACTCAATCCCTACCACACAGTAGAAAATCCCACTTGATAAGCGTTTCCTTGCTAAGGAACACACTAGGCTCCTCCCTGATTTTCAGTGTTACTTATTGTCTAGCTGGTTCCTCCCAGTTTTGGGTAGCAGGTACTTTGCTGACTCCCAACCCCCATTCTCAGAAATGATCCTGACCTATCCTTTGTGCTTTGTATCACAATGTCCTCTTCAAATGCATGAACCCTCTCTATTCTTCTCAAATCAGGAGTTGTAGTTCCACTAAAAGAGCCAAACCAGAAAGCCACCTACACTTCCAATTGCCTTAGGGCCAACTCAGCCCAGCTTGGAAGGACAAAAGTGCTTTTTGTTAACTTGCTCCTAAAAAGGTACTCAGGTGACAAAGAATTGACCACAGCTGAACATCACCATCTGGTGCCTAGGAGGTGTCACTGCAAATCTTTTCTCTCGAACTAAATGCAGTAAATAATTCATTAAGAACTTAGTAAGCAAATGGAAAAAGTGTCCTTGCACCAATTTGGAGATAAACTCTTCATTTTTAGACCTCAGCCTCTCTTTAGGACTGAGCTCTTGAAGGTATCTGCCCTATTCCCCCATCAGCAGTTTTCTCTACTTCATCTAATTCTCTCCTAACTTGCTTCCAGATCACTGCCATCACCATGAGAACAGACTCCAGTCTCCCATTTAATAGAAAGAAGGGAGGGAGGGAGGGAAGAAGGGAGGGAGGGAGGGAGGAAGGGAGGGAAAGAGAAGGAAAGAAAGAAAGAGAGAGAGAGAGAAAAGAAAAGAAAAGAAAAAAGAAAAAGGTCTTTCTTGATCACATATATCCCACCACTGCTCATTTACTGCTATGGTCCCCTTGGACCCAACGCCATTCAAATGAAACACCTGTATGCATTATCTCTACTTCCTCAACTCTAAATCACTTTTTAACTCACCCTAAATTGTTCTGTTTCCACCCCTTTATCAAAACTGTTCTTATATCACTAATGACCTCTGTGTTGTGAAACCCGCAACTGCTCAGCAACATTAGACACTTGTCTGCGCTCTTTCTAATTGCTCGCTCCTCTTGGAGTCTGGAAGCTGTCATGTTTTGCTTC
Source organism: Desmodus rotundus (assembly GCF_022682495.2). Classification (NCBI taxonomy): domain Eukaryota; kingdom Metazoa; phylum Chordata; class Mammalia; order Chiroptera; family Phyllostomidae; genus Desmodus; species Desmodus rotundus. The sequence goes on from NC_071393.1 coordinate 100,390,666, forward strand.
TCTCTGTCCTCTTTTTTCAGTCTCCTTTGTTGGCTGCTTCTCCTCTATCCGATCTTTAAATTCAGCATGGTAGGTATGGGCCCTTGTTTGGGACCTATCTTTTCTTCTCTCTACATATTCTCTGTCTAGCTGATTTCCTCCTACTCAAAACACTGTCTCCATGCTGATGTTCCCAAATGTCAGACCTGTCCTTAGGGCTCCAGACTTGGAAATCCATGTGTAATAGGCATTTCAAAATAACATGTTTTCCATCTCAGTAAATGACACCACCATTCTTCCATTTGCTCAGACTAAAATCTAGGACTCAGCCTTGATTTCCCAACATTCATTTGCCACCCTTCTCCAATGACTTATTTACAGGTAAGTCTGTCTCCAAAATAGATCCCAAATTGATCCACTTCTCTAAATCTCCACTGCCACCACCCCAGTCCTAACCGCTGTCTTCTCACTTGGATTATTTATTCAATAGCCTCCTAAGTGGTCTCTGCTTTTCCCAGTCCATTTCCGGACTAGAGTGATCCTTTAAATGTGCCAGTCACAACATTTACTCTTCTCGTAGAAACATCAACAGCTTTCCATCCTAGAATAAAAGCCAAATTCCTTTCACAGGCTCAAAAGCCTTCGCAGGACCCAGGCCGTAGTACCTTGCTGCCCTCCTGCTCACACTCTCCAGTTGTACAGGTCTCCTCTTTCTTTCGTCTCAGCACTTGCCATTACCCTGCTGCCCCAGCCTTTCCCCCCGGCTCTTCCCATGACTCTGTCTTTCTCAGCCCCACGTCATCTCCTCGGAAAAGCTTTCCCAGGTCACACTGTTTACAGGAGCCTTTGCCCCTGTTTCCTCATCTGCTTTTTTCTCCCAGGAAGCTTAATGGAAAATTTGATATTATTCATTTGTCTTCTTATTTGTCTCTATCCCACCCAGTCTTCCCTCTACCATTCAAGTGTAAACTTCTTTTGTAGTTTTTAATCCCTTCACCTTTTTCATCCACCCCCCCCAACCCCACTCCCCTGTGGCAACCATCAGTTTGTTTTCTGCATCTGTGAGTCTCTTTCTGTTTTGTTTGTTCATTTATTTTGTTCTTTAGATTGGTAGTTACAAAATAGTCACAGGGATGTAAAGCACAGCATAGGGAATATAGTCAGTAATATTGTAATAATTATGTATGGTGCCAGTTGGGTTCATGAAATATCGGGAGGGACACTATGTAAAGTATATGATTGTCTAACCACTAAGCTATACACCTGAAACGGACATAAAATAATATTAAGTGCTAACTGTAATTGAAAAACAAACAAACAAACAAACAAGGAATATAAGCTCCTTGAAGGTAGGGAACTTCCAACTGCATTCTGAGGCACAGCTCCGTGGGCACTTTCGTGCCATAGTCCATGTGAACAAAGGTACCTGCGGCAGCCTGCCCTCATCTGCCTGTTCCTAGCAATAACCGCCAGCACCTAGCAGAGCACCTGGCGCGTAGCAAGTGCTCGATGAATAATTGTGGAAGGAATGGGAGAAGGACACGTAGTGTGCCTACGATCCAGACCATGTACCCCAGGGCCATGACTGATCTGATCCTGCACACTTGGCCGGTCTCATCTTGTTGTAGTCTCTCTCTCCCTTTTGGCTCTACCTTTCAGTTCCTCTTACCGCAGAGACTCCCTCCAGCCTCTGGTCTTTGGAGAGGGTTCCCTCTACCTAGACAGCTCTTGTTTCTCTCTAACTCTTCGTCTACCTAATGACCATTATCTTTTAGATATTAGTCAGTGGCAGGTACTGTTGATGCTCTGCTCCGTGGCTGGTCTAGAGCAGGGGTTCTCAAAGTGTAGTCCCTGAACCAGCAGCATCAACATCACCTGGAAATCTGTCAGAAATGGATTCTCCAACTCCACCCCAGACCTACTGAGTTAGAAGGTCTGGGCTGGGATCCTGAAATCTCTGTTTTGTCAAGTCCTCTGGGTGATTCTGTCCATCTGAGAACCACTGGCTTACAGTGTCCATTCAAGCTTCTTACGCCCATCTGCCTGAGGGAAAAGTTCCAAGTGCTGAGACTGTAACACCGCTGCAGTGACCCTTGACTCAGAAGGGGTGGGAGTTGGTGAATGAATGTCCCAACCTTATACCCCATAGTGAAACATTCCTAGGGGGTTCCACAAAGTCTCGCAGAGAGTCCCCAGTAGGACCGAGCCCCAGTCACCACAGCGGTAACTTGCTCATTAACGGTTTTCCTTCTTTCCCATCTCACTTTCCTACTCATTCACACATCTTCCCGTAATAAACTCTGAAATCAGTCACTTGTGCCCAAATCCTTGTCTTAGGGTCTGCTTTTGGGAAACTCAGATTACGACACACAATGCAAATGTCCCGCGTAAAGGAAGCTTTCCCTCACCTCTAAACTAGATCAGTTCACTTTTTACATGCTCTTCTTTTACCCTCCTGTTTTATATCACAGCATTTCATGGTTTATAATTAGACGTGTGTGTGATTGTTTGGTTAATATATGCCATCCCCACCTTGAAGGAACAGTGTGTATTCCACTCCTGTTTTATTCTCAACACCTACCTGTGCTTGACACAAAAATGGACACCCAATAAATGTTTATTGAATGAATGAAAATGAATAGATAGTACCCTTGCATTCATAAATGCTGAGGCTGTCTGAGAAATTCTCAGGTGTTTGGTCTTCTACATTTCAACACGTTGATATTCCTTCTAGTCTTCTCCTCTTTCCTTTCATAAGTTCAATTTTTAAATTCCATGTTTCATTCCATTTCATGTTATGGTATACTCCATATAGTAGTACTACTCTTCCTTGATTTTGTCTGAGTTTATCTTTTAAAGTATTTCCTTTCCAACTGAAACATTTGTCTTCCTAATCTAACTATAGACAAGACTCCTTTTGTAATAGGACTTTTTATTTTCAGAGCACAGTGTTCCTTGACATCGATCCTCAAAGCCTAGAAAGGCTTTTCATTGCAGGTTTCCACTGGCCTCCTCCCTTCTAAAAGAGGTGAACACATAAATACACATTAAATAATTTTGCATTTCTGAGAGTTAATCAGCCCTCATACATTATTTCTTTCTTTGAGAAATGGAGAGAAGGAGAAGTCCCCCTTTTCCCAATATCTGTAAGTCTTTGCCCATCTCTGTTGCCTGCTTGCCCTGAGAAAGGAGGTATTAATTTTGTTGTTCAGGGCCCAGATTATTAGTTGGAATAGTTTTGTCAATAGGCAGGGTCAATGTTAAAGTTTGCACCTATATACAGAATTTTTTGATGGTAGGTTTACCACACCTGGTGCAGTCTCAACAGGCTTCCTCTCTTTCATTCCATGGGGCTTTTACCAACTCAGGCCCTTCCTGTTTAGGGGAAAGAAATGAGACCTCACCTAGACCTTAAGCAGAAGTCACATTCTCCAATCCACCCGGAGACCCCCCGGTCTTTGTGGGAGTATAAAGTGCTTATTCAGCTCAAGTGAAGTAGAACCTTGCTTTGCATTTAGCGCTTTGCGTGGTTCAGCCCCTGGAGTAAAAAGGATTCTTGATAGTGCAGGGTCTGGGCATTCTTGGGTCTCTAGGTTAATACACTCAAAACAGAACCCAAACCATACCTCCAACCTCTAATAAAACACTTGTTTTTTCAAGAATTCTGAATAGCAATGTCACAGCCTATTCCTGAAACTGAGGATATGGGTTTTGCTTCTTGGCAGAATCTTTAAAATAAATAATAGACACACCCCAGCAAGTCTTCCAGTCTGCCTCCCCCGAACAGAACAGGGTCATTTCCTACATTAGGCCTGTCTAATGTTTCATATGATTTAATTTTTAATATTTTGGACAGTGACTTTTACAATTTCCCTGGGGAGACCATTTCATAATTTAATATTTATCTCCCAGACAGGGAGTGCTTCTGGTAATCAACGCAAAATTTTAAATTTCATCTTGTTCTCTTGGAGATTACATATTTCTTCTCTGTGAAAAATTAAAAATTACAAAAATGGTGTTAGTATACCAACAATTTCCCAGTAGGTAATCTATTTCTTCAGTCTCATTAAAAAAATCCCCAATCATTCATTTTTATTGTTTTACTAAATACCTATCATTTTTTCTATCCTTTTATTACCTTTATGAACTTATTTTCTACTTGTAGTCTCATTCTCTCTTTAATTGTCTACTTTTATAATGACTTTTTTGTGGTAAAATATACACAATATAATATTCACCAATTTAACCGTCTTTAAGTATACACTTTGGTGGCATTAGGTACATTCACATTGTGCAATCATCACCACCATCCATCTACAGAACTTTTTCACTGTCCCGAACTAAAACTCCATAATTCCCATTCCCCCCAGCCCCAGTCCCTGAGAGCCACTATTTTACTTTTTTCTCTATGGATTTGACTATTCTAGGCACTTTATTTTTTTATATTTTATTTTTTAAAGGTTTTATTTATTCATTTCTAGAGAGAGGGCAAGGGAGGGAGAAAGAGAGGAAGAGAAACATTAATGTGTGGTTGCCTCTCACGCACCCCCTACTGGGGACCTGGTCTGCAACCAGGCATGTGCCTTGACCAGGAATTGAACTGGCGACCCTTTGCTTTGAGGGATAACGCCAACTAAGCTACCTGGCTGGGGCCATTCTTTTTTTTTTTAAAGGAAACTAACTACTCTGAACTCTAACACGCTGTGATTTGAAATGATGACAAAAATATCAATAACCTTATTACAGCTGTATTAATTCAAGGGTGTTATTTAAAATATCTAATGACTGGCAGGCAGGGACACTGGGCAATTAGAACAAGGCTCAGCTCAGTCAGAGGGGATGGTTGAAGTATGGAAGATCAGAGCCTGAACAGTGCCTACAGCTCACATCACTCAGGCCTCCCAATAAGGGGCAGAAGGATGAGGGTGGGGAAATAATGGAGTTGCTATGGAGATTAAATATGTCTATCTATACATTACAAATATTAAATATAGTAAATTATGTTTATATCTAGTGTTACATATGATATGATTATAAAACACATTACAATAAATCTATTAGATGATATATTAAGTTATATTAAAATAAATTATATTAGTAAATGAAAGTAAGTATTAACATGAATTTATAATATTAATATACTTAATGTATTAAATAAAGTAATACAAAGTACTAAAAGAGAGCTAGGCATGCAGTATTTTTTAAAAATATATTTTATTGATTATGCTATTACAGTTGTCCCATTTTCCTCCCTTTATTCTCCTCCACCCTGCACACCCCCTCCCACCCACATCTCCCTCCCCTTTAGTTCATATCCATGGGTCATACATGTAAGTTCTTTGGCTTCCACATTTCCTATACTATTCTTAGCCTCCCCCTGTCTATTTTCTACCTACCATTTATGCTACTTATTCTCTGTACCTTTTCCACTTCTATCCCCCTCCCATTCCCTCACTGATAACCCTTCATATGACCTCCATTTCTGTGATTCTGTTCCTGTTCTAATTGTTTGTTTAGTTTGTTTTTGTTTTTTTAGGTTTGGTTGTTAATAGCTGTGAGTTTGTTGTCATTTTACTGTTCACAGTTTTGATCCTTTTTTTCTTAGATAATTCATTTTAACATTTCATATAATAAGAGCTTGGTGATTATGAACTCCTTTAACTTGACCTTATCTGGGAAGCACTTTATTTGCCCTTCCATTCTAAATGATAGCTTTGCTGGATACAGTAATCTTGGATGTAAGTCCTTGCCTTTCGTGACTTGGAATACTTCTTTCCAGTCCCTTCTTGCCTGTAAGGTTTCTTTTGAGAAATCAGCTGATAGTCTTATGGGAACTCCTTTGTAGGTAACTGTCTCCTTTTCTCTTGCTGCTTTTAAGATTCTCTCCTTTTGTTTAATCTTGGCTAATGTAATTATGATGTGCCTTGGTGGTACTTCCTTGGGTCCAACTTCTTTGGGACTCTCTCAGCTTCCTGGACTTCCTGAAAGTCTATTTCCTTTGCTAGATTGGGGAAGTCCTCCTTCATTATTTGTTCAAGTAAGTTTTCAATTTCTTGCTCTTCCTCTTCTTTTTCTGGCACCCCTATGATTTGGATGTTGGAATGTTTAAAGATGTCCTTGGGGTTCCTAAGCCTCTCCTCATTTTTTTGAATTCTTGTTTCTTCATTCTGTTTTGGTTGAATGTTTCTCTCTTCCTTCTGCTCTAAACCATTGATCTGAGTCCCGGTTTCCTTCCCGTCACTGTTGGTTCGCTGTACATTTTCCTTTATTTCACTTTTCATAGCCTTCATTTTTTTCTCTGATTTACAACCATATTCAACCAATTCTGTGAGCATCCTGATTACCAGTGTTTTGAACTGTGCTTCTGATAGGTTGGCTACCTCTTCATCACTTTGTCAGTTGTATTTTTTCTGGACCTTTGATCTGTTCTTTCATTTGGGCCTTTTTTTTTTTTTTTTTTTTTGTCTCAGGGCACCTGTTATGTAGTAAGGGGAGGAGCCTTAGGTGTTCACCAGGGCGGGGCAACTCACGTTGCTGAGCTGTGACGCTATACATGGGGGAGGAGCCAAGAGGGAGCAATGGCACTTGCTCCACTCTCTGCTGGCTTTCAGTCACACCCCCCACTACCCACAATCAAACTGAGCCCTTCTGGTGCTGATTCCCAGGTGGGTTTGTCCACAGTCTAGGCCCCTGTGGGTCTCTCCAACGAACTCTCCTGTGAGGCTGGGAGTTTCTCCCTCTGCCGCCTCAACCCCCACAGGTGTTTTCAGTTAGAGGTTTGAGGCTTTATTTCCCCACGCTGGAACTCTGGGTTGCACAGTCTCTCTCGCTCCCCAGTTGTTCCTCCTGGTTTATCTGAGTAAGAATGTGGAATGGCCCAGTCTGCAATGCGCCGCCTTGCCTGGTCCACCAACCACCACCTTGCCGTGAGTCCTCTCCACCTGGCTGCCTGTGTCTGCCAGTCTGGATGAATGTTTCTTTTTTAATTCCTTGGTTGTTGGACTTCCATACAGTTTGATTTTCTGTCAGTTCTGGTTGGTTTTTGTTTTTAAATTTACTGTTGTTCTTCTTTTGTTTGTGTGAGGAGGCACAGTGTGTCTACTTACACCTCCATCTTGGTCGGAAGTCATTAGGCACATAGTATTGAAAAATGTTGGATATTCTTATTTATTTTGTATCCAAAATGCTTAGAGCTCTGTGCCTGACACTTAGTAGGTGTCTATTTTATTCACTCATTTACTCATAACTGCTTATTGACTTGTTAGAGGTATATTGCTTTTTTATCCACTCCTCTGGTTTCTATGAGGAAAGGTTTTCCCAAAACACTCGCCTCTTGCCGCATTCCTTACTCTGCTCCATGGAGGTGGAGTGAGTTACCTGGCTGGTGAGTCTGGGAAAGGCTCTTAAGGATGCTGGTGGAGGCATAGCGTGGACCCCTTTCTCCTCTCCTCTTTTGAACACATATTCTGTTCTTCCTCTAGGAGCTGAGTTCTGTGAGGTGCTTGTCCTGTGGGCACAGGTGTGGAGGTTTCCAGTGTAGTGGAGACTTATGAGATTGCCTGATTTGGGATTCTGTACTGGGAATAACAATGTTATTGCCCACCTCAGCCTCATTTTCAACTCTATTGATCATAAAACTGATAAAATATCTCCGTCTGATGGTTTCCTCCATATCTTATCTCTCAGCTGGCTCTAAACCCAGGCCAGAAAAAAGGAATCCCCTCTTCAATGCTCATAAGTCTTTTAACAGATATGTCCGTGGTGCCGGGGAAGAGACAGTCAAGATCTAAAGCATGAATTAGAGTAAACTCCATGAAGATATGGCAAAGAGTTCCAGGTTGAAGGACAAGGGGGCTCTGTGACAGGGGGACATGAAAGCTTGAAGAAGGTTGGGGAGCTGGATGGAGAGAATGAAGGGGAATATAGATCAAATGAGGGCCGATGCCTGCACGCAGGGGCCAGGTTCATCCTAAGATGCCATTGGAGAGCTTTGCATCTTGAATGATCTCTTTGGCTGCTCTGTGGAAAATGGTTGGTTGGAGACCAAATAGATGTGGGTAGACCAGCAGGAGTCAAATCCAGAAGATTTATGTTCTCTGTATGGATTGAAGTGATAAAGAGTGTGAGTAATATTTAGGAGGCAAACATCAAAACTTGGCTATGGATTGGATGTGGGATGGAAATGTCCAACTTGGGTTTTCAGCTTGTGTACCTGAGTGAATGGCAAGCACCAATCACTGATATCAGAAGCAAAGAAAGATCAGATTTTGAGAGAGAGAACATGAGTTCAATTTTGGCATGTTGAGTTTGTGGTACCTTTGGAACATCCAAGTGAAGATGTGAAGGAGGCATTAGATATATGGATCTGGGGTGCAGAGGAGAGAACTGGGCTGAAACTGTGCATTTGTGAGTCAATGTACAATATGTACACTCTCTCTCTATAGTAATTAAAGTTATATATACATAAATTGAATCAACTCCCTTTCTCTCTTCCTACTTCACTCCTCTGTATATAATAAAATAATATATATAAAATAATTAAATTAAAATTAATGTAGTATTTAAAGACTAGGGTGTGGCAAAATCACCTAAGGAAGAAAGTCCAGATAGATGGAGAAGAGAAAGTGGCTCAAGGCTGAGCCATGAAGTTCAACAAGTGGAGGTAAGATGGAGGAAAAACAGCCCACAAACAGACCAAGAGGAAGGGGGTGGGGAGAAAAGCAGGAGAGTGTGGAAGCCAAGTGTTCAAACAGAATGTGTGTTGCACTGAATTGAAAATCTAGCACGTGACTGTGGATCATTTGTTCTAAGTTTTATTCCTTTTTGCCCACGACCTCTGCTGGGAAATACCTTGCCTCACATTCTGTGTGCATAATGCTCACTAAATGCCAGTTTGTTTATTTATTTATCACCACTTCCTCCACTTTGGAGAAGAGGTGAACTTCTGAGGCTCATGGGCAAGGCTTCTTAGGGGCAAATAATAGATAAAAAACAAGCAACCTCCACAGTTCTGGAAACCCATGGTCCGTACCAAACAGGCAGGAATGGGGAGAGAAAATGATTGCAAATACAGTATTTGGTTTTGCAGTTAAGAGTTTGAATTTCATGAGCTGGTGTTGCCCCAAATGCTCTAATAATTATAACACTTGAGTTCCTGCCCACTGCATATATCTCTGCCAACAGTTCATGACCAGGACAGAAGGGTGTCATCATTGGGGAAAGACAGGTAATAGTGAGGCAGTGTTATGGTGTGACTGGGGCCTGGAGTGAGAGGGCAAGTGGAAGACATCTACTCATCTCTTCCGAGTATGTTTGGATAACATTTGCTGGGAAGATGAGTAAGAACTGGACCCAGCCTCCTTTTCTTATTTTTGTTCATTTTTGGCCCAAGGCTTGTGGTTTTGGAGCATGGTAAAAGTGCCAGCCATCAACACTTTTATAAAAATTAAAAAAAAATTATTTTTGATTTTAGACAGAGGGTAAGGGAGGGAGAAAGAGAGGGCAAGAAACATTGATGTGAGAGAGAAACATCGATTGGTTACGTTCCGCACATGCCCCAGGTAACCAAACCTCCAACCCAGGCGTGTGCCCTGACTGGGAACCAAACCAGTGACCCTTTGGTTTGTGAGCCAATGCCCAACCAGCTGAGCCACACCGGCCAAGGGTGCCATGAACACTTCCTTATGTATATATTTGTAGTCATTAAAACAAGAATTGTAAAAATAGGTGGTTCACTTTGTCATAACCTTCCTGAGAGCTGGAACTTTGTTTTTGTTCACTATTATAATCACAATGCCTGGTGTAGAGTATGAGCTTAATAAATATATGTTTCATGAATGAATGAAGAGATTATCTTCACTAGTTAATACACAAACAGGGAAATATACGATTATCTGAAACAGAGCCACTAAAATTGGGCCCCCTGCCAGGGACACAAATGTGAAATGTCATGAAGGGCCTGTTAAAGCCGGTGGAAGCCTCTCCCTTCTGCCTCCTGTTTGCCTAAGCGGTGCAAATGGCAGAGCTTGATTAACTCTTCCATCATCTCATACCCACCAATGAGAAGACAGGAGGACATCAGGCCCCAGAAAGGGAAGAACCAGTACAGGCTTTGAACTCGGTAGAGACTCAGTAGACATTTTTGACTCACTGATTACTATCAATGTATTCATATATCTGGGTCCTGATGCTTTGCCCTCTGGGATACATCATGAATTAGTTAAGGTCACTGTGGCGCTGCTTTGCTCGTAGAAGCTCCGGAGGACTGTCATTCCTGAAAACTGGAAAAAAGCCAACTTAATGTCATTTTGAATGAAGGATGAAAGGGATGACCTTGAAAAGTACTAAGCTTGCAGCAGTACCCTGAAAAGTAGTGCAATAAATCAGCAAAATATCAATTTAGAAATGCTGAAGAGAGAACAAAGCATAAGGTACAGTTTTCTAATAAATGATCCTTGTCTGACTCATCTAATTTCCTTCAGGCAGAGGGTTAAGTCTGGTTGAAAGGAAGAGAGCAATAAATTAAACAATTTTTTAACTTATCAAAATTTTTCATTTTGTCTCGTATAACAATTTAAAATGAGAAAAACATATTCTAGGCAGATATATTGGTAGGAAGATTAAACTCTAAAAGGAAGCACTGTCAACAGTATAGCAAATGTATTTCAAAGGGATCATGCAGATACTGGCTCTACATTCATCTATGAAAGGCATATTTATTGGACATTGACTGTTTTCCAGGCACTGTTCTAGATGATAGGGATCCAACACTGAACAGAACAGACTAAAATCCTTGCCCTGTGGAGCTTACATTTTAGAGGGAGAAGAGAAAATATACATATGGTATGTTAGGTAACCTTAAGAGTTGAGAAAGAAATCAGGAAGGGTGATAAAAGGTGTGTGGTGTAGAGTTACAATTTTAGGTAGAATGCCTTTTGGAAGGCCTTATGAGAAGGTGATATTTGTGCAAAGACTTGAATAAGGTTAGAGAGACAGTCATGCAGATATTGGGGAAGAGCATTTCGGATGTGAACAGAGCACGTGCAAAGGCCCTGAGGCAGGAGCGTATTGGATATTTTGCATTGCTTCTTCAGTGTAGCGAGCAGGAGTTGAGGTCAGAGAGGAAGCAGGGGCCAGATCAGGACAATGTATTGTTTTCAGCAATGACTACTGGCTGTTCAGTGCTGGCTAGCTCATTGTGGGGGTTACTCCATCATGTAAGTCTATGTAGGAGGCAGAATACCCCAAGCCCCCACCTCTGAAGTGGAAAGGAGGGAACGAATACACTCTGATAATTGGTTGTTCCTACTCAAGATGTGGACCACAAGGGAAAGACTCAAAACCTCAGACGCAGGCACAATAGCACTGAGAGCCCCGTAGCAGCATATCCACTGTGCAGGGCCAGCAGCAGTGCCCTGTTCAGAGTGACCCTGTGGTGTTCCCATGGCTACGTCTTCCCATTCAGCCTTCCTTAGGTTCTGTCTCTTGTTCTAAGTCTAGTTCTCAAACCTTCTTTTCTTTTGTAAACTACTTGGTAAACTGAATTGCTTCTTGTACTTCAGAACTGAAAACGCTCACTGATACTCATGGAATTAGGATTATAATTCAATACACCCTTTATCAGCTAAAGTACTGATTAGTAAAAAGTAGACAGACAGAGAGAAAGAAAACTAATACTATATTTATTACAAATGCTCAGGATCGGGATTTATGGTAGATCACCACCTAACATAAAGCTCTATACAGTGGGGTAGCTCATATCCCCAAAGAAGGCTGCAATGATATCTCCTATTCCCATGCTTTTTGGCATTGTGGCCTTGCCACTCCTTCAACAAGAGGTGGAGATGCTTCCTCTCCACTGGAATCTGCACCGGCTCTGAGACCTATTTTGACCAATAAAATGCAACAGAAATAACGTGTAATTTCCAAGACTGGATCTCCATCTTGAGGAATTGCCACCACTCTGTTGAGAGAGACCAGAAGAAAGACATTGAACACACCTTGGATACTTCAGCCCTGGCCAAACTCACAGCTGAATGTAACCCCATGAGTGAGCCCAGTCCATGTCATAAGAAACAGAGGGACCACATAGCTGAGCCCAGCCCAAATTCCTGATCCACAGAATCATGAGGAAATAAAATCACTATTGTGTTAACCACCAAATTTGGGGGCTGTTTGTTACACAGCAATGGATAGCTGAAACATAAAATATTGTTACACTACAAAATATTAATTAAGCACTTAATTGCATGAGGTTTCAGTCAGGAGGTTTACAAAGACAGCTGTGTGTGTGTGTGTGTGTGTGTGTGTGTGTGTGTTGGGGAAAGGTCAAGGAGATGCCTGGGAAAGTTGAAGGAAGAGAAACAAGAAAAGGGAAAGCAATCAACTGGAGTGTCCCAAGTGACTGGAACTGGGCTTGCCTCATGTAAGTGTTCACTGACAACCTGTGGCAGGAAATAAACAAACATGGAAACCACAATATGATTAAAATTTTTTATCTATTAAATACCAGAAATGTAATAGAGTGGTTTATCCAATTTAGGGTTTCCAAACCGATGACTGGTGAGATGGGAAGAGGAGGTGAGACTTAATTGGAGAGAGTTCCAGAAATTCATCAAATAGATATAATACCAATACCAGAAACTCAAAAAGGGTTAGGAAGTCTAAAGTTCCAAATAAAGCCAAGGCTTGTGGAAACTATTCATAAACTTTTATTCTTCAGCAATAGTTAGTTTCCTCTAATTTAGACCTCTAATTTTACACTTCACTCTTTGGGTTTATTTTCTTAAATTAGAACAAGGTTTTCACTTGGAAAGTATAAAGCAAACATGTAAAGAGATACAGGAGAGCATCTCATTGCTTGAAATGACTTTGGGTCTCTAGGCCCCACAAACAAGGTTTGGCAGTGGCCTCACTGAGCATCCTCAGTTGGTTCTGCTTCAGAGGACCTGGAGGTCCAGCTTTCCTGAAGGCAGATGCATCTGGTCTTACAGGTTTGGTTGTGAACCCAGACATTGTTTAGACAGAAGGAACTTCTCAAGATCTCTCTGAGGAAATGAACCCTTACAGTAAAGCATGCAGTAAATTCTACTAGTATTTTATTGGTCCTTGCCAAACCATCAGTGCCCTCTAGCAGATGTAGCATGTGCCCTGCCTGAGGGCCCTTCTTACTAGGCAACTCTGCCAACCAGCCACAAAGAAGGGGACAGCTGGATGCAATTCCCCTTTAGCCAAATGGAACACCAACCTCTACAGCAGCAGGTATGTGCAGGATAAACACACAGAAACCCACATATGTCTGTTCTGTACTGGGGAGCAGACAGGGAACCCCCAATTGACCTCTCAGACTCTGGAACGAGCAGGACCTTGATGCTGATGCATCATGCCCTCCTCAGAAGGCTCGTGGTGCTCTGGATGCGGATACGCCGCTGAACCCTTTCTCTTTTGTAAACCTCTGCTGAATACAATGTGTTAGCATCAAAAATAACATTAAAAGTATTACCGATCATCAAAAGTACCAAAATAATTGAGCCTTTTCCCAAGAAGAACCCGGGAATGCTGCTTTGTCCAAATGACCTTGGCAGAAACTGCAAAGTTTACACGTATGCTGCCTGCTCCATTGAAATGAACTCATACTTTGCTATATCTTCCAACATTCTTATGGATAAATGCCCAGAAGTGAACTCATAAAGTTAAATAACTTTTCCAGATCATTGATCTATGGTCTAACTTTAATTTATCCTTTAGTAAATGTCCTGTGTTGATTGGTCCTCAGATTAAAAGTTTTTTGAAAAAAAGTATAAAATCATTTAAAATGTTAAAAGAATCACACACTGAATCCTATACCATTATATCAAGATTAAGTGCACTTATTGTATGAATTGTTTGCAAAAAAGATTAAAAGCAACTCAAAAGCTACCAGTACAGGTTTGGCTAAAGAAATGGCGATGCATCCACGTGCCGGAAGACTATGCCGCTGTACAAAAGAAAGAGGAGGTAAGTTCCAAACATGTCAGGACAGGTTTCAAAACATGTTAAGTGAAAAATACTCAAAGTTCAAAAAAGTACGTCATGCTTTGCTAGAGAAGGGAGAAATATAAGAATATATATTTGCAATTTACTTTTAGGTGCATTGAACAATTCTGGAACTAAGTATATGTTGAGAGGAGTGATTACATGTGGAGGGGAGGGATTGGGTTAATGGGGACATGGGCTGGGGTGGGGGGCAACATTTCACGATGGAACTCTGTATACACTTTAGTTTTGACCCATGAGCATGTATTACCTAGTGAAAAAACTAAAGTAAAAAAAGATTAAATGTGTGTAATGGTAAAGCTTCAGTAATTTAGGCACTACTGGTTGGGAATTTGTGGTGAGTTGAACATTTTAAAGGCAGGGGTGATGAGTTATCTTTTCCTTCATGAGGATGGAATGATGACCCCAGGTCTTGTAGAGGACAGAATGGGAAGGGAAGGGGACATGCTCCTATCTGCATCCCAGCTTTATCCAGGGGAGGGGGTGTGATGTGCAGAATCAGAGTCAAGATTTTTCTGGCTTGTAGGGGGTGTGGAGGGCGTGGGGGAGAAATGGCAATGATAATGCTGGAGAGGAGATAGAGACCAAATTATGAAGGGCCTTGAGAGCCAGGCTAAGGACTTGAATTCAGACCTAAAGGATAGGGGGGAATTTACATACTAGGTTTGGGCTGTGGAGACAGGTGAATCTGGAGATGCCAAGAAGTTCAAGATACCACTGAAGAGGGAGATGTAATACTTTGCCTGTGCACTAATGCTTGTGATTGTGTTGATTACTTTAAAATGTACTGCCTTAATAGGTATAATATTTGAGAGTGAAGATAAAGCAATATTGTCTTATTCAAAGTGTTTACAGCAAACAGATGGCACACTCATAATAGGATGATTTGAGAAGGGTTTATTTACAAAGTGTGGGTGTAGAGTCACTGCAAAGAATGCTGTTATAACCTGGCTCTCCTAGCAGCCTGGCTGACAGCACACACCTGGGCCAGCTATGGACTGAATGTTTGCACCCCCACAAATTCAGATGTGAAGCCCTAATCTCTAAAGTAATGGTATTAGGAGGTGGGGCCTTTGGGAGGTAATCAGGTTTAGATGAGGTCATGCAGGGTCCTTATGGTGGGATCAGTGCCATTATGAGAAGGGATGAGAGCTCTTTCTCTCCCCCCAACTCTCTCCCCCCACTCCACCTCCCGTTTACTAGACTCATCCCCCCTGCTATGTGAAGACATAGCAAGGCAGCCATCTGCAAGCCAGGAAGAGGGCTCTTACCAGAACCCAAGCATGCTGGCACCCTGATCTTGGGCTTTCCAGCCTCCAGAATCGTAATGAGTTTTGTTAAGCTACGCTGCCTATGATGTTTAGTTATGGCAGCCCAAGTTGACTAAAGTAGGATGACAGAGAATGCACACATGGACAAGGGCAGGGAACCGCCACTTAAATCCAGGAGTGGGAGAGTAATGTAAAACAGATTGAGAGGAGCAGTGAAATTCTGTCAGAACCTCACAGGGAGTGAGCCAGTACAAGAAATACCCTGACCTTCCTTCTCCTCCCTCCCTGCCTCCCTCTTATCTCCTGGGCACTCGCTGGGCTAAGAGGCCCTGAATGTAGGTCAGTCTTTGGGTGTAGTAGGATGGAGCAGGGTCTAAAGGGGCAGCTGATAGATACCCAGCACCAATGTTTCATTAAATTTCCCTCAACTCATTCTTTCTTGTGTGGTACCTCCCTCCTTCAAAAAAGTAAAAGAGAAGAATTTTGCTAGGAAAGTATATGAGTTAGAAAAGACTAAGTACTATAACAAATTGACTCTAAAATGCAAAATGGCTTAAGTACCTTAGAGTTTATTTCTCGCTCACATTACAGTAATAGGTGAACGCTATGAGGTCAGTGGGATGGCTCCTTGGGTAGTTATTTGAGCATTCAGGCTGATGGAGGCTCTGCGGTCATTAACTGGTGACTTCAAGGTTGCCCTGGGGGCCATCTGCATTCCAGCCAGCTGCAAAGGACAAAGAGCAGGAAGGATCAAGCATGGGAAGTTTTAACGGGCCCAGCCTGGCAGTGGCACACATGGCTTCAGTTCATTTTATTGGCTGCACAAAAGAAAGAGGAGCCAGTCACATGGCCATTCCTATCTGTAAGGGAGGCTGGGACAAGCAGTCTAGTCCAGAAAGAACAGGAGCACATGGTAAGGAAGCAGCTAGCATTTCTGCCTTCATAAGGAAACAATGTCCTTTAGCAAAATTGGCTTTTACTAAGTAATAGACTAAAGTCTAAATGGATTTATAATGTTTATGTCCAGCTCCTAACTATGAAAATTGCAAAGTGTAGTGTAGTGCATGAACTAATTACTAAAAATCTGAATAGCTAGGAACATTAAATTTTAATTTCAAAACATATAGCTCTTTTATTTTACTTTCCTTGCCGGGAGACTTCTCCTTGCTTCTAATTTACACCTGTGTTTGTTGGTCATCCTCCTCCCACAACACAGGTGAATGCGCTCAGTCAGGTCTTTGAAAGTTGCTAAGGGAACATCAGGCATAGATACTTCTAAGAATGACAGAAGTTGATAATGTAAGAGGATTCTGTTTAGATGGCCTGGTACTATAGCTATGGCATTGTAATAGTATATTCCATTATGGCTCTATTAACACAACTGATCACCTCTACGACTTTTACTGCGTAAGCTGTCCTATGGAAGCTCCCTGATGTTCCCCGACTTGGCAGGCAAGTCACTCCTTCCGTGTGGCTGCTGTGTGCTCTTACTGCACCCATCTCAGTGAGTCATACAAACTCACTCAAGTCTGTCCCATCTTGAACGCAGATTCCCTGCCTTATTGCTTTTATCCTTAGCCTCTAACGCACATGCAGGCAATACATTTAAATGAAAGAAAGATAAATGAGTATCAGTGAGTGTAGTTTTATTTTGGGTCTTTGAAAATACATATTGACTGATATAATCTTCATTAACCTCAAACTTAACATTCACACATATACCTGTTTCACCTTTCTATTCGGGGGACAAAGCATAATCAAAAACAGCCTGTGTCCTGGAGTCACTATCCTTTTTTTTTTAAGATAATCTAGCTGTAACAACTATTCAACCATATTAAGGAAGGTGCCAACACAGCGTAACAATGCAAACAAAGTTATAACAAAGAAATTAAACAAGTAGAGGAAGACAAATTTGATTTGCAAACAAGTTTCAGACAGTATCAGCAGAGCAAAGCACCAAATCTCGCAACTGTTTGCCAAGCTGTTATTAGTAATATCAACGTTCTTTTTGAAAAATATTTTAAAGTTGAGGTATGACTGACAGGCCAAAAAAGCCATGCATATTCAATGAATACATGTTGATGAGTTAGAAGGTAAAACTTATGAAAGTGTCACAAACAAGGCCATAAATTTATCCATTGCCTCCAAAAGTTTTCTCCCCCCTTCTTTTTTGTATAAGAACATTTAACACAAGATCATTTTCTTAACAAGTTTTGAAATATATAGCCCAGCAGTATCCCTAACTCCATGCACTGGCCTTAGAGTGCTTGCCTAGGACCTACGCTGCTTGTGTAACGGGACACAATGCGCCCCGCTGGCCACCGGCGTCCCCTCTCCCTCCCCGCGGCCCCTGCCAACCACCACCCTACTCTCTGCTCCTCTCACCGCTCTTTCTATCGACAAACTAACAGTTGACAGGTGTCTGATTTTGATTAAGACATTTTTGGCTAGAAGATACTTTTGTGTAACTGTGTGAGACTACATCACAGTTTATAGAAGTAACAGGAATGCCATGTTCTTTTCTCTTCATTGTATGTTTGCATATGTTTAAGAAAAGAAGGGCACAAGGAAAAATTCAAATAGCACAAAAGGGTACATACTTCAAAATGTCTCCCTCCCACCTTTGTTCCTCCACTCCAGTGCCCATCACCTGAGGCCAGTGAATATATATTCATGTATATCCTGAATTTAGAGAGAATTTGAAGTATAGGTAAGGAAGTTGTTCTTAAAAAGTCACATATATAGTTAGCAGTATCATGTTAAAGAGTTTATTTGGCATGCAGGGTCATAAAAAATGATCCGAGTCATTACTTTTTACATGAGTCGTGCAGCCGATCCTTCTTAATTGCTTATAATCAGATGCCCAAGGGACAGGGTCTCAGAGAAATGATTCAATCCTGGGTCAGTTCCTAGGGCTGCTGTAACAAATGACCACAAACTGGGTGACTTGAAGCAACAGAAATTTATTTTCATGGTTCTGGAGGCCCGAAATCTGAAATCAAGGTGCTGGCAGGGCTGCACTCCCTCTGAAGGGTCAAGGGGAAGTGCAAATCCAGTTCCTGCTTCTGTCTTCACTTGGTCTTCTGTTCTCTGCATGTGTCTGTGTTTCAGATCTCCCTCTCCTCTCACAAGGACATCAGCCGTTGCATTTAGCGTTCGTCCTCAATCCAAGATGATCTCATCTTGAGATCCTTAGCTGCCTCTGGAAGGACCTTATTTTCGAGTAAGGTCACACTCACAGGTTCTGGGGATCAGGACTCAGACACTTCTTTTTGGGGGGCACAGTTCAACAAAGTACACATTCCCATGTGCAGAAAAGCCACAGGTTTCTCCCTGGCCCACCGTCTGGCACTCAGGATTCCTGCAGGTATCCAAGGGGCCAGGCAGATGGCGAGTTTGCTTCAGACATGAACCAGGTCTCCATCTGGTAGACACCGAAGACGTAGGCCCCTATTCTAGGATTCTCTCCCCACTTCCCACTTCCTCTTCTCTCCCCACAAGAATTTATTGAGTGCTTACTACATGCCTGTCATAATTCTAGGGTACTGTGGATTTAACAGTAAGTAAAATGAAGTCCTACCCTGAATAAGCTAATATTTTACTGGGAAGTCAAATTATAAATAAATAAAACCTAATATGCCAGATGACAAGGGCTACAACCCCCCCCCCCCCATAAGCAGGAAGGAGATAGAGAACGATTTTGTTTTAGATGAGAAGGTCACAAGAAGCACCTCTCATGAGCAGAGACACCCGTTTGAGAGAAGGAGCCAGCCACACGTTGTGACTGTGGCAGAGGGAACACGTGCAAAGGTCTTGGTATAAAAAATATGTCCATGAATGCTTGATACTCTTCAAGAAGTGGAGCTTTACTTTCCTGCCTTTGAGTGTGGGCTGAATTGGAAATAAATAGAATACAGCAGAACTGATGGTACGTTACTTGAGGTTAGGTTTTAAAAAGATTACAGCTTCCATTCTGGGTGCCTGTTCCCTCTCAGATCGCTCTCCCTGGGGGCAGCCAGCTGCCAGGAGAGCGGCTCTATGCCCTACAGAGCGGCCCATGTGGCAAGAAACTGAGGGTGGTGTCTGGCCAGCAGCCAGGGAGGAAATGGGATACTCAGTCCAAAAATCTATGAGGACCTGGGGCTTGCCAACAACCTCGTGGGTGAGCTTAGCAGTAGGCCCTCCCCCCGCTGGGCCTTCGGATGAGGCGAAAGCCACGGCCGCAAGCTGGACGGCAACCTCGTCAGAGGCCTTGAGTCAGGACCACCAGCTAAGCCACTCCTGGCTTTCTGACTCTCAAAAACTGTGAGAAATATTTTAGCTTTGTTTTGTAAAGCTGCTAAGTGTTGGGATAATTTGTTATGCAGCAACATATAATTTATTTAGGCCCTGAGATTACAGCTGCTTGCCAAGTTGGAGGAACAGCAAGGGGCTCACTGTGGCTGGAACAACGTGAGCAGGAGGAGTATTGGTAAGTGATGATGTCGGAGAGCAAATGGGGGACCAGCTCACAGAGAGCTGTGATCAACAAGGAAGACCCTGGCCTCTAATGTCAGTGAGGGAAGGATCCAGACGGCAGAGTTTTGAGTAGAGGAGTGGCAGGAAAAAAGGGCAGACTTGATGGGACAGACAGCACAGGGGAGTGTCCAATGTGGGAGACCAGTTGGAAGGTTATGTTAGAGGTGACCGCTTGGCTTGGGGGAGAGAGCTTGGACCAGAGAGACCAGGCTGATGGTGCTGAGAGGCGACCGGACTCCAGATAGGTCCTGCTGGCGGAAAGAGTGGCACATTTCTGCAGAGCCTGGCCTGTATTCTAGAATTAGGATAATTCTATCACAATTCAGGGGAAAAGATGAAGTAATAAAATTGGTTTCCAAAGCACTTGGCAGCTCTCTCTTCTGTCCTTTTAGCTTCTTGTCCTCACACATGTATCTATCTCCCCCTTTCTACCTACCAAAACCTCTTACCAGTGAAGCAACTGTGGCCCTGGCTGGTGTGGCTCAGTTGGTTGCGCATTGTCCTGCTAAGTGAAAGGTCGCCAGTTCAATTCCCAGTCAGGGCACATGCCTGGGTTGCAGGCTTGATCCTGGGTTATGGTGCATGCAAAAGCAGCCAACTGGTGTTTCTCACATCAATGTCTCTCTCTCTCTCTCCACCCTTTCCCCCCTCTCTCAAATGAGAATAAAATAAACTAAAAATAAAAAATAAAAAGAAACTATGGAACTTGTTACCATTAAGGTATAAATAAGTGATGAGACAAAAATCGATAGCATTCATCCCTTCACACTAGTAATATGCAAGTAGAAAATATATAATGGAAAGATAAAGATATGTTTTATAGTAGCAACAAAAAACTATTAACAAAGTACAGTAGAGCTTTATAAGGAAAAAAATGTAAGCTATTACATGACATGAAAGAAGATCTGAATAAATGGGGAGATTTTCCATGCTCATTAATAAAATGGTTTAATAGTATCAAAATGCAGATTCTCTATAAATTAAATTCAACCGCTATCAGAATGGCAGCTTTTTTTGTTGTGTTCTGAGCAACATGATTTAGCTGTGTCTGCTTTGGGAAGGAAGGGCGAAGAGGAGACATTGAAGACACACAACTAAGCTTACTCAGACATTATGGTCCCAGTTCAAGAACAGGCAGACGGACAACTGGAACAGGATGACAAATGGCTCAGAGGCAGAGCCATGTCAGTCGGAGCCTGGTCCCACAGGTAAGTGGGGGGAAGGCTGGACTGTATACCAGACGGGAAGATTGGCTTAGTGTATTAGGAAAAATAAAATGGAGTCCCCACCCACTGTATAAACAAATATTGGCTCTAAATGGACCTCTTTTCAAAGCTATCACGAAGCTAGTAGAAAATATGAGTGTATAGATTGTTGTGACCCACGGTTAGGGAAGGAGTTCTTAAAATGCAAAAAGCCAAACTGAGATAAAACGAGATTTTCTGGACATTGTAGATGTGTCGCTTTTTGCTCACTGCTGCAGCTGTGGACTGTTGGGCCGCCAGGATCACCCACTCAGACAATTTTATTGGGGCCAATTCAGTAGCTCTTTGGAGTGGTCCACTCTGCTGATGGGGAAATTCATCCCCAGAGACTCAGGCATCCTTTCAATCCCCTATCTGAGACACGCTGCAAACGGGGTCCCATCTTTGTCACTCCCAGAGGACCTACAAGAGCTGCCCCTTCCTAAATACCCATGCTTGGGGACATGCCTAATTCCAATGCCAGACTCTATCTTAGTCTTCTCTGGACTCATTAAATCAGTCTTCCATGCTGGGCCTGAAGTGTAAAAACTCTTTACATTTCATCAGAAGAAGAAGAATAGTAAGGACCCCTCAACTCAGAATCAACACATAACAATTTAGCACCTATGACACAGTGAGTAATTGAGGGGAAAAACACCTCACGTCACATTTCCTCCTGCCCTCCACCATAGCAACGAGTTTTGAAAATTCAGGGAAGTCTTCACTCCATCCAGTCCCCCACTTATTTATTCAGGGTGCCATTCTGATTCCAGTTTTATACCTAGCGCACCCTAAATATAGGACCTTTGGAATTACTCTGAGATTTGGAAATGAACATTGGCCCATTTCATGTCTTATTCTTAAGTTGTAGGTGCTGTGCTGAGATGTTGGATAAGGAGAACCTAGTCCCTGCCTCAGGCTCCCCACACCCCCCTGGGGTGGATGACTGACACATAGAGAAATACGGCAGGGGGTGGCAAGTCTAAGGAGGTGTGTACAAACGTGATGTCTTGGGATGCCCCTGCCTCCCTGAGTATGACAATTACTGCAAGGCTGAGCCTCCCCGGGCAATGCAGTTGCTCTGTGTTTTGAAGCTAACCATACTTTCTGGTGGTTTAAAATCCTGGATGAACTAGTAGAGTTCATAAAGGTAATTAGAACTACTAGTCAGTTGTGAACGTCCTTGAAAATAAGTGGTTGTAACCAACTGAACGTAAAAGTTACCAAAAGAAAGCTAATGGAGTGAAAAGATAAGATGTGTCTTCTCCCAAACTAGGCAACATCTTTAATTCTGTACCCATTAGGGAGTTTATGACTGCAAGTGACAGACAGTCTGACTCACACTACCTAATAAGGAAATGTAGTAACTCCTGTAGCAGGGACTCCAAGCTATGGCAGGGTCAGCAGTAGCATCCATCCCCCAGGTTTTTTCGGCCTCTCTTCGCTGCAGTCCATAGCAGTTTGGCCACACAATTCTTTTTTGCATCCACCAGGGGAGAGAGCAAATGAAGGTCCTGGCGGGCCAACTTCCCAAGCCCACCTCTGAATCAGAAACCGTCACCACAGGGACTGCTCCCGGCTGTTTGGCATGAACCTCAGTTACTGAAGCAAAAACTGGCAAAAGGAGGACAAGAAATGGCTGAAATTGGTTTAGGTCAATTCGAGTCCCTTCCTTGAATGAGAACAGAGGGGCTGGAGCCACGTTTCCCTGAATCTCCTGGGCTGCCTGTGGGCATGTTGGAGGCCTGAACAAAGTTCTGGTTCTGTCACAAAGGAGGAAAGGAGAACGGACACAGAGTGGGCAACCACAAGCGACGACTGCAAGCTCTGATCTATTGTGCAAACAATGAGGCAGAAGGGCTGCCAGGTGCTGCGAAGATTACTAGGGGCTGGCAAAGACACCAGGAGGGACCTACAGGGGAGGTTTCAGACAAGTGCCCCACGAGGTATGTCAGGAAAGAGAATGTACCGCTCCCTTGTTGGAAATGATGGGGACGGGATGCTTTGGATGTGGGAGTTCCCAGGGGGCACCGAGAAGTGTCAATGGAGGTGGGGTTACATGTGGACACACATGGTCTTGCTGTATCTGCAGGAAGCCGTCAGTCAGTGAAGCAGGGCAGGAAAAATTACCTATGAATCGTGAATAGCCCCACAGTTGTTGATCGACGCAGAATGAAGTGCAAACAGGGCTAAAACATCACACACACACACACACACACACACACACACACACACACACCCCTTTGTGTTACAAGGAGCCGGGGAGAATTTTGCCCGCTGAGAACACCGCTTCAGTTCCTCTTTGACTCTAACCTCCTCCAGGAACGCTCTTCCAAGAATGCTCATCTAATGACCTCATCTCTATTTCTGCCCCGTACTGCCCGTATGTTCTTGGAGAGTTGCTTCATGTCTCTGTACTTTGTTTTGCTCCTATGTAAAATAAAGATAATAATGGTACCTACCCTCCTAGGCTGTTGTGAGGGTTAAATAAGCTAATATATGTGAAGCACTTGAAGTACTTGGAACTTAGTAAGCACAATGTGATGGTGGTAGTGGTGATTAAAAGAGGAATAATAAAAAAGGAAATGTATATATACATACGAACCAGCAGGAAAAAACAAAACAGAATACTATTGCTATTCAGCGATGAAGGTTTTAAGCAAACCCACACCTGCGAAGTACTAGGGACAGTGACTCCTTTGTACCTCCCATCTTCTTCCTTTTTGAATGCAAGTGTCTTGGGCAGCTCTCCTTGGCCTGCCCCACCACTGTAGGTTTTAGGTGTAAGACAGGTGAGTTGTGCTGTAGTTGTTGGACTTGGTGAACTACCCAAGGAGCCTCAACCGCGCTAGGGCATGATTTAGATGATGAGATTCTGGACTTCCAAGTGACACTAATGGGATGAGACTTTTGGAGAACTTGAGATGAGGTAGGTGCATTTTCCAAGTGGGAGGGACATGAATCATAGAGGGCCCGAGGGTGGACAGACTCAAGGATGACCCAGTGAATCCCTGTCTCCTAGTATTCACTCCCTGTGTGATCTCCTCTTCTTGAGTGGGAGTGGGACCTGTGACTTGCTTCTAACTGGTAGAGTACGGTGTAGATGAAGGAATGTCCCCTCTGCCCACTGAATAAGATTGGATAAGGTTGTAACTTCCATCTTGCTAGTGGACTCTGTTGCCTCTCTCCCTTGTGGGCTTTGATGAAGAGAGCTGCCCTATGGAGAGGCCAGGTGGCAAGGACTTCCAGTGGTCCCCAGCAGCCAGCCAGCAAGGAGCAGAGGCCACTATCTGACGACCAACGAGAAACTGAACCCTGCTGACAGGAGCAGAACAAACAACGCAACAGAGAATGGGCAGAGAAGATAGTTCACAGAACAGAAGTGCCAGTGGCTCCCAAACACAGATAAAGATGCTCAGTGTCACTTGTAGTAAGAAGAAACCAAATTAGCCCCGCAAGCATGGCTCAGTTGGTTAGTGTCGTCCCATAGGCTGGAAGGTCACGGTTCGAATCCTAGTCAGGCACGTCCCTATGTGGTGGGTTCTGCCCCTTTGGGGCAGGCACAAGAGGCAACCAATCGACATTCCTCTTCCCCTCTTTCTAAAATCAGTAAGTATATTTTCAGGAGGATTAAAAAGGAAAAAAAAGAAACCAAATTAAAATTACAGCAAGATACCATTTTGAACCTATCAATTCACAAAGATAAACAAGTTGGATAATGCTGAGCTGAGGAATAGGGGAAACAGGCACACATACATGTGAATATAAATTGGTATAATCTGTATGGAGGACAATTTGATAAAATATCTATCAAAATATCAAAATATGCTATAGCAATTCCATTTCTAGAAATTTTACGTACATATATATCTGCACATGATATATGTTCAAAGACATTCACCGAAGCACAGTTTGTAACAGGGAAAGGCTGAAAATAACCAACATGTGTATAAACAGGATACTGTTTAAATACTGAGTGAAAACAAATACATGAGGGAGTTCTATTTGTACTGATATGAAACAGTTGCCAAGGTTGTTAAAAACAGAGAATGGAACATTATGTAATATGTTATTGGTACAGGAATTTACATACATCAGACATGCTCGAACATGCAAAGAACATTTCTGGAAAAATACACATGAAGCAGATAACAGCTTGCTTCCAGGATGGGGAACTAGGTGGCCAGGTGGGCAGAAATGACAGGGACACTTATTATTCTCTAGTTTTAAAAAATATTTTATTTTATTATTGTTTTTACCCTCACCTGAAGACATGCTTATTGATTTTAGAGAGAGGGAAGGGAGGGAGAAATACAGGGAGAGAATAATCGATGTGAGAGAAAAACATCAATTGTTTGCCTCTCATATGCACCTTGACTGGGGACCGAACCTGCAGCCCAGGCATGTGCCCTGACTGGGAATGAAACCTGCGACCCTTCAGTTTGCAGGATGATGCCCAACCAGTCAGCCAGGGCTAGATTTTGAATACTTTAGATGAAAATTATAAATGTATTCTGTATTCGTGGTTAATTTAAAAAGTTAAAGAGAGGTTTTTGACACCAAATGACCTCTCCCAGACTTAAAGGGAGGAGTACTTTCAGGCAGCAAGAAAGATCCAGTGAATACCCCCTCTGTTGGCATAAAAGGAGAGAACGCCCACTGCATTTTTAAAGGGCATCTTAAAATAGAGTGTTGGAAAGCTCAGTGGGCTGAGCCCTTTATGATTGTTGGTTAGAGGATGGTTAGGGATCATTTTCTAAGAGCCACTCTGCAATCTTCCATTTTTCAGAAGGCGTTTTTTCCCTGCGAATATGTTTAAGATTTGGAGAATGTGGCTAGAAGAGCTGACGGCCCCATGTAAAGCAGGTGGGGCTGGATGCCTTAGAGGAGTGGTCCCCATACAGCTTTTTCCTCATTTTTTTCTATCCTCATTCCAGCCAATGCCACTGACACTCTTTCCTGGGTCTAGAACTTTGACACAGGCTCTGCAGCTGCTGCCACTGACCCCTCCTTCCTAGTTCCCTTCCTAAGTCTGGAATAGTCCTTGCTGGCACCTCTGCAGCTGTGACTCATTGCAAATGCTTTGCATTCCGGGATGTTCTGCAGGGTTTTGGGTCTCCCTTGTGGCTTGAAGCATTAGGCAAGTTGAAAGCAAGTTGAAAAAGAGGCTCCACAGCTGCCAAAACATTGCAAAGATGAGGGGAAAAATTGTTAAGAAAACTGAAAAGGTTTTGTGCCGCCAGGATCCCAGCCAGCCGCTCCCTGGCTTGGGCCTGCTGGTAACTTGAGCAGGGCTGGGGGACACGTGGAGGCTGAGTCAGGGGCTTGTCCAAGCCCCAGTGAGGCCCATTCATACATCTAGAAGCACCGCACGCCATCTGGAGACCATCTCCATCTGTCCGTCCTGGAAGGACTGGCTTGAAGCTACTCTGAAAAGCAGAAACGTGTGTGTCTCATTCAGAAATGTTGTTTCCAATTGAGTTAACCTTTAATTCACTGGAATTATTTTGTTAGCTTATTGCTTCTCCCTGCCACCTATGGCTGTACACAATTTAGGTTTACATTCAGATTCATTGACATCAACTTTTAAAACAGTAGTTGTTCTTTTTTTTTTTTCTTCCTTAAAGCAATGGAACCGTATATTGAATTTGTGTAAGAGACGTAAATGCCAACCTGCCCAGGTTAAAGGAACAGAGATGGGTAGGAACTAGGGAGGGAGAAGCCCTGCCCACTCACCTTCACCTTCTTTTCTTTCCTGTCCCTCTACGCAGACTCCAGTAGGGCAGAATTTTTTAAAAAGTCTTTTACATAAATTTTACCAAGATAAATTTAAATATAATAAAATACAGTTTGATGAGTTTTGACAAATGTATGCACTCATATAAGGCATAATTTGAAGCCACTGGCTTAATAGATATGAACACGATGAAATCAGTGAACATTTTTAAAGGGGGGATCAACAATATTTAGTATTCACCTATGTTGTTTCAGGAAGACCCCTTTACAATCAAACAAATAACACTATTAAATTATTTCCACTTGGATTTCATAGAAGAACACAACTGTATTAATGGAAAACAAAATTGAAATAAAATATAAAGAATTGCTCAATTTCCAGTAATTTCTTCTTCTGTATAAGAAATACCAGCTCCTAAAAGATCTTTTTTAAAAGAGATTTTGAAAGTCATTATGCATTTTTTGAACCGGGTGTTTGTTGTAATTCATACCTTGATTGACCCCTCCTATAAAAGATGGGGACGATAACATTTTGTGATACACTCTCCCACCTTCATTTCTTCTCTCCCCAGCTTTTACACTATTATTCTTACATCGACGAGTTTGTAACATTAACATTCTGTTTTGTGACAGTCCAACAGTTTGTAGTGGTCTACATTTAAATGCATTTGGTGTTCCCCCAAAGCCCTTTATATAGCTTCTGTGTTCTCTTTTTTCGTACTTGAATTCTCTTAAATGCCAGGATCTCACCACGTAGTTTTTTTTTGAGAGAGACCCGTGGGTGCTGTGCTTCCTGAGTCTTGTGTATTTGGGAAAGTCTGCTTTGCTTATACGTTAGAATGACAGCCTACCTGGAGACGATATTCTTGAGGTGCACTCCCTTAGTCATTGCCCCTGTTTCTCACGTTGGACTCTGAGATCAGTCCATCCCCTACAGACAATTTGATACTGCTTGTCTCAATGCTTGAAGAAATCTTTTTGACTTTTTTTTTTTACTTTTGGATTTCAGTAGGTAGGCCAAGATAGGTTCATATTGGGTGTTCTTCCATGTGAAGTTTCCTGAAACACAAAGTGTTCTTAAACTCTGCAGACTCACTCTGCTTTGTTTCAGGGATATTCTCTCAGATATTTTTGTTTAATTTGATGGGTTTTATATTTCAGGGACTCCATTTGTGATTATATTAGATAAGCATTAGTCTCCATTACCTACCTCCTTCCTTCTACTTACTCTACATCTCTTAGGGGTTTTTTAACCTATTTACTGTGATTATACTCAAACCTTTGCTCTATGTTAGTAATACAAGTTTTAGCTCTTTTTAGTGTTTCCTCGCTTTTTTTTACTTTATCAGTTTTGTAACTATGTTCTTTTGTCCTCATTTTCTTTCAGCTCATTCTGCTTTTTTACTTTTTTTTTTTTTATCATGGGGCATTTGAGCTCTTATTTAATTCATGTTCTTAAAATATTATTTTGTGGTATAAAGCATTTGTAGGCAATTCCTTTGTTTCTATGGTTATTCTAAGTCGAGCCCTTTATCTACCATGTTTATGCTCTTTTCCTTTCTTTGAATTGTTAAAAAAGCAAACATACTTGTAAAACTGCTCCAAAATTTTTTTCATACTGTTCACATTTTATCCGGATTTTCTACTTTCCCTTTGCTTTGAATCAGGATCCTTTCCCTCTACAGATTTCGGAAACCAGCCTGTGCCGCTCTCCCCGCCACACTTTGAGGACTGCTCATACTGCGTCTTCGCGCTTTTCCGTCTGTGCCGTGGGCGCAGACTATCAGAATGTTTGGGCTCTGCTTTTCTAAAATTTCATTTAATATCCTGTACCAGTTTTCTTCCATCCAGTTGGAGGTTGTATCCTCTTCTTGGGGGTGGGTGGTGGAATATTTTTGAGTTTAGAATTTTTTAACAATCAGGATTAATCATTTAAACTGGGATGAAATAATAAGTCACAGGGATGGCTTAGTAACCTTTCTTTGGCAATTAGTTCTGAAATTCATGGCATCTGGTGATAAATATTTGTTTTACTATTTAAAAAAGTAGTGTATTCATTTCATGGGGCACTGGGGGGTCCTTTTTTACCTGTATATCTCTGGTGGCCTCTGTTTTTTAAATGTTAAAGATAATTTTTATAGTAAATAATTTCAAACTTACAGAAAAATTGCAAGAATAGCTTTCTAAGCCATGTGAGAGCGAAGTGCCCTGGAGCACACCTCCCTGATGGGGTCATGGAGGCTCCCCTTCCTTCTTCTTTCATTATCCCTGGCCTATGGAGACCAGTAAAAAACAAGTAAAAATTATAAAAACAATATTGCGAAGTTAATATTTATTTCCCAAAGTTCAATAGTTTACTTCTAATTCCTATTCTCTTTGGGACATGAAGAATAGAAAATTTATGTTTCCAATCTTTATTCTCTGATCTTACTATCTCTATACTTCTGGTGGCCAGCGGACAGGACCTGTTAACTAGCAAAATTGAAAGATTTAATAGATTGGTAGATAAGGCTACTGGTGGAGAGCTAATATATCTGGATATTTGCAAGGCATCTGATAAAAACCTTAATATCTGTTATGTAAGTGTCAGGATGGAGGTGTGTGTACTGGGTAATTAGTCAGTGAGGAGAGACATAGCTGTTCGGGCAACCATTTCCTGAAGATTAACATGTGGTCCTCAAACCAGAGGGAAGCCTGGTCCCAATGCTTTCTTCTGCCCCTCTGCAGTGCAGTCCTGTGGCTGAGTCTAGAGAAACGTGAAAGACCAGTTTAGAAAGTGTGCAGCAGTGGAAACTTGGGAATGAAAACTATTTAACTGGCCCTGGTGAGGTAGCTCGGTTCGTTAGAGCATCGTCTCGATATGCCAAGGTTGCAGGTTTGATTCCAGGTCAGGGCCCATACAAGAACCAACCAATGAATGCATAAGTAAGTGGAACAACAAAATCAACGTTTCTCTCTGAAATCAATAAATAAAAATTTAAAAACTAACTGGATGATAGAATCATTACTTGAAAGATATTATTCTCAAGTGATAAGTCTAAATTAACAAAATGAAATTTTACATACAGTATTTATAATTTGGGTTGCCCAGTGTCCAAAAGCATTTTGTATTTGGGAGGAACACTAACATAATAATAGGGAAGCAGGCCTCTCCACTATGGAGGGAAAAAGGGCAGTTATCTTCCTGGGAGCATGAGCCAGGATAAGACCTAAGCACAGCCAATCAAATGCTCCCACCTGGGACTCGATATCCCGAGGGGGTGAGGACAGGGCTCAGGTCAATTAGGGACTGTTCAGGGTGGTTCTGCAGGGAGAGTCTGGAAGGGCGAGATGCATACCTAATGACAGCAAAGCGCAGCACAGGGGTGGTGGGTATCTAGGGGTGCTGATGCCAGTTGTGGGGTGGTACCTTGCAGCGTGTGGCACGTCCTGAGCAGCCTCCTCCTGTGGTGACAGCTCATCTGAGCCTTGCTCCCTTGGGTCCTACCTGATCCATTTCCACATTTCTTTGCTTCTAGAAACTACCAGATACCCATCTAGTACATTCCATTTCTGCTTAAGGAACCATAGTTGGTTGCTGTTATTTACAATCAAGAAGGTTAACAAGTATCAACACAATATATCTGAGTTCAGGATCCAAAACTCAGCTGAGAAGACCTGAATACTGACAATTACTGTGAAAAAGACGTAGGAAATGTAGTGCACTGCGATGTAATGTGTGCCAATGAAGTGGCTGCAGAGGGCGGGACAAAGAAGGTCAGAGGCTACATCGTCATTCTCCCGCTCTTGTTAACTACAATTAGGGTATATTTAACTGGTCAAAAGGTTTATTTTGATGCAGACAGGGACACATTAAGATGGACAGTTGGAGTTATGCTACCACTGTGATAATTTCATGAAAAGGTAATGGTACAAAGACAGATGCAAACGGCCTTAAAAATAGAACAACGTCCCCCACACAAGTTCTTGGCTCTGAGTGTGTATTACAAAAAGTGAGAGAAAGTGAGAGCTGAGATTTTCCAGATGGGACAAGGATGAGAAATGAGTGTTGTCTGGACACCAGCTTCTATCACCAGTAGAACGATCCCAGAGGGACCACTTCCTGGGCTCCAAGCAGACGAGAAAACACTTTACTGACAGGGGTGCAGGTATCTTCTTCCCCCAAAGTGTTCGTAAACTAACTAGTTGTACCAGAGACTCCAGATGACTCACCATTTCCATTATGGAAGAAATGCAAGATTTAAATTTACTGAAATATTCCAAAGGTGTACAATTGTACTCTTGCTTTGCCTTGTGGTTTACAGTGGGTTCAAATGAGTAATAAGCTCCAAACCCTGCTCTTTCCTTGCAACTTCATAATGAGTCTAAGGCCACTTCTATCATCAGAATGCCCCTAAGGAGATTACTGATTATGTTGAATTAGCTATTTTAAGTAAGAAATGATAGGTGTATCTCATTTGTGCATGTGTTACTTGCATGTTTCTTCCACCTTTTATGTGGAATGTAAGAATTAAAGTAATTAAGGATA
This sequence comes from Desmodus rotundus, assembly GCF_022682495.2. Lineage (NCBI taxonomy): Eukaryota > Metazoa > Chordata > Mammalia > Chiroptera > Phyllostomidae > Desmodus > Desmodus rotundus. The sequence goes on from NC_071393.1 coordinate 100,421,976, forward strand.
TTTTGCATTTGGGAGAAAGCAAAACCTCTGAAGGTAATTAAACTCTTTCGCTAGCTTGTCTGTAAACTGGTTCTGCCATTCCTGGAATCCACTGGCATCAAGAATTGAGAGCAGTAGAGACATGGAGGCCTCTCCACCTTCAACTCTCCTTGGCAGAGCGCGCAGGGCCAAGGCTTCTCCTTGGGAAATACAATCTGGCAATTCAGAACAGGCAGAATTTAGAGAGCCAAACAAGGGCTTCATTCAGACTCAGGAGGGTTTCTACAAATAATACTGCTTCGAGAATCCTTCTGACTACTGAGCATGCATATTAACGAGCTTAACTTTTGTTCCTTGCTTTTAGTTATGGCAAATAATCTGGATTAAGCCAGTCCCCCTTCTCCCTGTCCTGTTTTGTGACACAAATTTCTGCAAAGTCTGATTGAGGCTAGTAGAACAACCTGTACCAGTAGAACAGGCCATGAGCTCCTTCGGGTGGGGACTGGGAGCAGTGGAGAGAGGGAAGCTTGGCTTTTTGGGAAGTTTTCTCTCTCCGGCACCTAGGACAGTCGCAAGCACAAAGCAACAGACTGTTAGAGTGAACTGAATTAAAAGAAGTAGAACTAACTGCTTCATCATTATATCAAAACCACACACAAACAAGGAATACCTGCTAGGTTGCTAAAGAATTAAATTAATAGATAAAGCAAATTTTTGGCAGGGAGAGAAGCTAAGGATGTATTTTTCCTTGATCTTCTTCATATTATAGTTTGGCCCATTGCATAATAATTAATTAAGAAATAAGGAAATAGCCCCGCCAGGTGGCTCAGTTGGTTCGTGTCATCCTGATACATCAAAGTTGTGGGTTTGACCTCCGGTCAGGGCACATAAAAGAGTCGATTAATGACCGCATAAATACGTGAAACAACAAATCTCTCTTTCCCCCCTGCTTCTCAACAATCAGTCTATCAATAAAAAGAAGAAAGAAACAGAGGAAGGCCATTTTAAAGAAAGGCAATAAAAACAGTATCTTTTTATTTCTAATTGTCATAATTAGGTTTGTTGCTTAGAAAAAAATGAATTGCCAACAATTCCAAAATCAAAAACCACAAGACAGTTAAATTTATAATTACATTTAACTTAAAAAATAATTAAGAGTTTCATTCCATTTCTCCTCACTAAAAGTTAATTCTGCCTCTTTTAAAAAATAAAAAAACCAAAATCAATAATTAAGACTTTTTAATGGAGAAAGCACACATACTAAAAATATGGTGGAAATGGATTAATAACCATAGACATAAGGAAAATTAAAAGACTTCTAAAAGCTGATTTTGCTCAACTCTATGCAAATAAAAATTTTTTAATGTACAAAATGGATGACTTTCTAATAAAATATTAATTGCCAATGTCATCCCCAGAAGAGACAGACAATCAAAACACAGCAATTACTCTGAGAAAATTGTGGAATTTTGTCAACCTCCCTACCAAAAATAAGCAAATAAATAATTCCCTAGTCCCATAATTTTACTAGTAAATGCTACCAACTTTTCAGTAACAGATGACACCAAATGTTCTAAAAGCATGTAGAAAAGAAGAAAAATTTGCAGGGCCTCTGGATGAAGCCAGCCTGTAGCTGATACCAAAACTCAACAATGGTAACACAGAACATAAATCACAGACCAAAGCACTTACGAATATGAATGTACAGGCTCCAAAGAGTGTATTAGCAAGCAGATTCAATGTTGCACAAAAGAACAGTACATCTGTGAAGAGTCACAGAGGAAATTCGAAGATGATTCCGTCTTAGGAGACCCATCTATATACCTCACCATGTTAGTATTTAAAAAGAGAAAGATCATATGACCATCTCCACAGCTGCTGAAAAAGATTTTGAAAATTTCAAGTATTCTTGAGTAAAATGCTTAATATAAAAATAGGTATAAATATGTTATATCATATGCTCAAGATATAAGCAGAAAGTCGATGCTGTACAGGGAAATACGAGGATGTCTACCATCACCATTGTAACCAGGATCATCATTCTGGACGTAACAGCTCCCAATTAGACAACAAAATAAATAAGAGCTATGAAAATTGGATTTCAAAGATACTGTTAAGATTAGTCATATATATAATTTATATTTATATTATTTATATTTATATTTATAATACAAATATATTATATATTATTTATATTATATTTATAAATATAAATTTATGTTATATAAACATAATATAAATATCTATATAATATAAATATAATATAAATATTTTATAATACAAATATCTATATAATATAAATATTCGTATAATATAAATATCTATATAATATAAATATTCATATAATATAAATATTTATATAAATATATTTATATTTGTATTATATTATATTAAATTTATATTATAAAGATATAACAAATATTTATATAATATAAATATTTATATAAATATATTTATATTAAATATAAATATAAATATATATTTATAAATAATATAATTACAAAGCTGAAAAATTCAAGAAAATCACCCGACAAAGTATGACAACACTAAGGTAATTATGAATAAAGTAAATATTAACAAATCATTAGTATTCCTATTAGGAAAGCTATACAATTGCCAATGTTTAACCATTTTTTTGACTTACAGAAATGAACATTTTATGAGGGGTAGCCTGACACATACAAATGACAACCACTGAGAAAACCTAATGGGTAAAAGAGACCATATATTGTAGTCACAAAAAAGACAAACTACTTCACAATAAAATGAAATAATGTTCACAATCTATACAAATAAAACTTTTAAAAACTCTAACAGACACAAAACAAAACTTGAGTGGAAAAGCACATTCTTTTCTTAGATAGGAGGTTTCAATATCAATAAAGATGCCTACTACCTCCCAATTAATCTATAAATTTAAGTGTCCCTGAAAGCACCAAGATAAATTTTTACAAGCAGAAAAACTGATTTTAAAATTCTTATTGAAAAAACCCCCTCAAAGTAATAACTGAGAACCCTACTTTTTTAAAAAAAGGAGAATAATGATAAAGTTAACATTTTACATTACCATGCTATATTTATTAAAACTAAGAAACTAATACTTGCACAACACTATTAATTCAACTACCGACCGTATCGGGGGTGCCCGGTTTTTCCACTGTCTTGTTTGCTGCGCAGGGCCCCACACTGCCTTCAGTCACCGTGTCTGCATAGTCTCCTTCAGTGACAACTTCTCAACCTTCCTTCGTTTTTCATGTCTTTGATAATTTTGAAGAGTACTGGTCAGATATTTTGTAAAAAAATTCATGTATAGACTTATACATGAATAATTTTAGCATGATAAAATGACATTTTAATTAAATAGGGGAAGGATTGATTATTCAGTAAAGAAATGTTTGAACAGTTAACTAAGTATGTGAAAAAATACTTCTCCCTATATACCAATGTAAATTTGAAATGGATTAGCAGATTTAAGTGTAAACACACTGTAAAAGTACTAGGGAAAAAAAACATGGATTTTTTATGATTAAATACTTAGAAAGTTCTTTGGAGAGAAAATTTAAGAAGTTCTTTGGAAGAAGCAAGTATTTAAAGAAAAGTCTTGGGAGAACGAGAAGTCAATGGGTCTGATATCTTGACCAAGAATTGGGGACTGGGTTAGTTTAAGTCTCTGGAAGTTTACTCTTAGGGCAGAGAATTCCAAGCACTCCCGATGTGCCTCCTTAATTCTGTTGGCACATAAATGTATTGCCTGTTTCATAATCTTATTGTACAGGCCTTGAGTGGAGGGAAGTATATAACCCAGATATCAGTAGGATTACTTTCTCCTTCGAAATTCAAAGGAAGTTAGCTTGAGCTCTGTCCCTCCTCAGGGAAATGTGGGTAATTTAGGCATTTTCCAATCACCTCAGGATTTGGAGACTTAATTTGGTTTATCAACTGTTTTGCCTGACCACATGGTGTTACTGTTGTACATCGGTCTGTCCCAAGTGAGGAATATCAGTGCTTTCCCCGCTGTTGCTCTTGAATGATCATTCACACCTGTGTGTGCGGCAAACTTACAGAAGGGTGCTTGGTTTCCCTGTCCCTGGGAGACCCTTTTCACGTCTCCCAACCTTAAATTTGCCTGGGCTCTAGGATTCTCTACTCCTCAGCTCAGTTCTTTTTACATACAGAGCTCCTTTCATCTTTCCCAGCCCTGCCTTGGCATATCCCCAAACTCATTAGTGTGTTTTGCAAAAACAGTGGCTCCTCTAAGGGAGTGTGAATCTCCAGCCTGCAAGGTGAAGTAGGAGCAAAGACTTCCCTCTGACTTTTGTGTGAAGTCGGGAGCATATACTCCCCCACTGGTAGGAGTTACTATTGTATTGTCCTTAGAAGGCAGAAGTGGCTACATCACTTTTGATCTTACATAATTTGCTTCTTCTCCATCATAGAAAGAACCAGGTTTCCTAGCCGAGGGGGTATACTTCCCCCCTTGTCTAACATTATTCACTACAGGAAGAAACAATTCAAAGGTAAAACAAAACAAAACAATGAACTCATTGAGGAGTTCCCAAGTGCTTGATTTAAATCCTGTTGAGCATATTGAAATGCTAATTCTATAATATTTGGACCAAAGGCTAGGACTCACGGGCAAGTGTTACTATTTTAAAAGTTATTTAGGCTCTGCCTCGCTTCGCAGGAGCAAGAGCAGCGTGGCACCACCACCGGGGCCCAGCTGAGCGCTTTGGCCCACGTGGTGTGTCCCCAGTCTGGTTCCTCTGCAACCTGCTTAGGAAGCTGCTCCAGGGCCCACCCCCCACCCTGGGCCTCACCTTCGAGAGCCTGGACCTGAAGCACCTGCTGTGGCTCACTGATGAGGAGGCCGTTTTGCACGGCCATGACCCCGGCATGTCCTGGGCCTCCCTGTTGGCCAGCACATCTACCTCTCGGCTTTAATCACGGAAACCCAGTCGTTCGGCCTCACGCCCGTCTCCAGTGATGACGACAAAGGCTTCGTGGACCTGGTCATCAGGGTTTGCTTCAGAGACACCCATCCCAGGTTTCCCGCCAGAGAGAAGATGTCCCGGTACCTGGAAAGCACGGAGACTGGAGACACCGTTGAGTTCTGGGGCGTGAACCGGCTTTTGGTCTGCGAGGGCAAAGGAATGTTTGCCATCCGCCCAGACAAGAAATCCACCCCGGCCATCAGCGCGGTCCAGTGTGTCGGCGAGAGCACGGGAGGAACAGGCGTCACCCTGAAGCTGCAGGTGATCTGCGTCATCCTGAAGGACCCAGATGACCACCCCGTGTGCCTCCTGCTCTTTGCCAACCCGTCGGAGGCGGCCAACGTGCCGTGGCCCAAGGTGGAGGAACCGGGGAACTAGCATTTTGCGCACTTCCAGCTCAGGTACGCGGTGGACAACGCCCCTGAGGTGTGGAGCTACAGCGGGGGCTTTGTGAATGAGATGATCAGGGATGACCTGCGGCTCCCAGCGGAGCCACTGATACTGACGTGTGGATGCCGCCCATGATGTTGGGCCCCGGCCCGCCCAACCTGGACCACGTAGGTCACCCCAAGGAGCGCTGCTTTTCCTTCTGAGGGCTGGGAGGGCCTGCCCAGCATCCTCATGTGCCCAGTCTACACCCCTCCCTCCCTTCCATCTTTAACATCATTTCCCTCCCATCTCACACTAGGGCCCCAGGCTCAGCCCGGCCTGCCCATGCCTGGCCTCGGTGGCCACCCTGCTGGGCTGGCCCCCAATGGACTCCTTTGGGAACAGGGTTCTGTTAGAGTGGGCCACCACAGCCACCTTCCCGGCAGGTTCCTGTTTGACCTTTAGTAGGTTCTTACCAGGGATGCTTGGCCCCAGGTCCTGTCCCTCCCTCATCCCCACGCCACCTACACTACTGGACCAAGGCCACCAGCATTGTGTTCCACTCACCCCTCCCAGGGCAGACCACAGTCTGGAAATAAATGTAAATATATGGGCAGTCCAGAGCTTTAGGTGCCAAGGAATCTCCCGCCACTACCTTGGGACCCTTGCCTACTGCCCCTCACTACCTGCCTCAGTGCCAGGCCAGGCCTTAGCCCCTGACACTGCATACATGTACCACCCAAGAGTCCTCTTGGCGGGGACTGCTGGGGGTGAGAGGCTGTCCCCACCCTAGGGCCAGGGAGGGAGGGGCTGGCTGAGGGCCCCTCTGGCTGGCACACAGGCCCTCCCAAAGCCTCCACATTTTCCCCAACACACCCAAATTTTCAACAGCTTTGCGAGTTCCAAGCTGTCGGCTTGGTTGTTACATCAACTGCTTCAGGGTCCTGGGCCACCAACCCTGGTGGCAGAGCTAATGTTTACATATTCTTCAGTCCCAAACCCATCCCTCTTGCTGCCCGAACCCAAGCATGAGGGAGATTTGGAGCAGATCTCCTGTCTGGCTGCATTCTCAGTGGCCTCGACGTTGCCTTTAGACAGCAGAGGGTTTCCTTTGCATATTGGCTTTTTCAGTCATTTATGAGCAGAGAAGACATTGAAATAAAACTTTGCTAATATTAAAAACAAGTTATATAGGTTATTAGATTGACTTACAGCTATGTCTGGGCCAATAATTCTGTTAAAAGTTCTTTCAGAAGACTGGGGCAGTTAAATCGTCCTACTTTTTAAAGACCCCGATCCTTCATTTCTCTGAATGTCTAGGTAAGACACTTCTTCCCTGTGTCTTACCGTCTACAGTCTCCCTGTGTCTTACACTCTCAATAATCTCAAAAGAAAAAGGAGCTTTTACATCCCATGGTATTTAGACTGTGGAATATAAGTTAATCAGGGTTGTATTGTTTGTTGTTTCTTAAAAACCCACAGAGACACTTTTGGATAGGTAACCCGTGCATCCAATTAGACATTCAAAAGGCACAAAAGACTATAGATAACAGGGAGTCTCCCTCCCCACTCCTGTTCTTCAGTTATCTAATTCTCATCTGCAGGGAAAACCACAAGGGTTAGTTTATCTTTCAGAGGTATTTTACATTACCCCACCCCCTATAACAGTATACATTCTATATATGAGACTCTACCAGGGGTGTTCAAATTTTTGGTGTCTCTGGGCCGCACTGGAAGAGGCAGAGTTGTCTTGGGCTGCACATTAAATACACAAACACTAATGAAAACTGATGAGCAAAAAAAAAAAAAAGATTTTAAGTAAATGCATGATTTTGTGTTGGGCTGCATACATAGCCATCCTGGGTCACACGTGGCCCATGGGCCACAGGTTGGACGCTTCTGCTACACTCTGCACTCTATACATACTGTTCTGCATTTTTTCACTTAATCATACAGCCTGGGGATTGTCCCATACCTGTACACACAGAACTGCCTTATCTTTAATTTTTTTAAATCTTTAAGTCACACATCATTCCACTTTATGGAGGTAACATCATTTATTTAATAATTCCCAACCAACAGCCATTTACATTGCTTACAACCCTTTGCTGTCACCAGTTCTGCAATGAATTACTTTATGTGTAGGTCATTTTGCATGTGTGAGAATAGCTGAAGGATAAACTTATAAAGGCAGAATTGCTGAGTTAAAGGGCATGGGCATTTTCAATTTCAATAGCTGTTCCCAAATCGCCCTCCAAAGGGGTTGTAACTATTCATGTTTCCACTAGCAAACATTTGAGAGTACCTATTTCCTACCACTTTGACCAACAGAGCATGTTATCAAGCTTTTCAAACGTTGTCAATCTTAGAGGTGAAAAGTGGTGTCTTGTACTTTCATTTTAGACTCTGCTCACTGAATGATTTAGAATGTATCGCTTCTTGGCCTTTTCGCTAAGAGCAAGTGTGAATGATTTCACATGTCATCATATGCTAAATTTGTCTATCTGATGCATTTGTGGTTTTTCAGTTTTTCCCATCAGTTTCTCTTGTCTTTTCATACACTATTACTTTTTGATCACAGCAGCTTTACACTATAGTAGGTGTATCACACTTACGCTTTCCCCTAAGAAATTTCTCGGCTATTCTTATATTTTTCTATACGAATTTCAGAGTTTTTCTGGCTTTAGAAAAAATCCTGTTGCATTTTTATTGAGACCACATCGCAGATTATTTTTATTGAGATCACATCATATAGATTATTGAGGGATACTATTACTCACTTGGTAAAGCCTATCATTAAAGGCTTACCATTTCTTGACAATATCTTTAGAGTCACGTCTTCCTTGTGCTTATTACAACATCTTAAATAAAATGCTCTTATTAATTCTTCAGGGCATCTTTGGAAACAGGGAAGATGGGAGATAAGGGATTATTAGGCTGATTATAGTTGATAGAAAGTCCTAATCTAGTTTTATGTCTATTTGGATATTCCTCATCAGTAGGTTTTATGTAAATTCAAAAACAAAAGAAACTTTTCAACCAAGGATTAAATTTTCTTATACCAAAAAGCTAGCAACATGCAACCAAAAAGCTAGCAACATGCAAACGCAATTCTGCAGTGTGTTTCTTGTATTGTGACACATGGCCAAGCACTGTTGAATGCATTTTGATCATTGAGTAACAATCTCAAAAGAATTTTGAAACCAGAATTGGCTTGAATGACAATGACACCCAGGATCCTGGCCTATTTCCCAGAATTCCTTTCTGGTTTCTAGCAAGTTTGGTCATGCCTGGGAATTTGCTGAATATGGTACTTGAACCAGGGACTTCCTGCATGCGACACTGGGATGACTGGCATTTGTCTGCGCAAGGGTCTTAGGACTAGAATTTTTAGACATACTGCAGTTCGCCACTGAACTGGCGCTCAGGAAGCCTTGGCACAGGGCGCAGACAGGAACAGCAGTTTGCGAATTGATTACGGAAGGCAAAGATCTTGAGAATGTTCTATCGTGAACACTGAGTTACATACCTGGGCACACTGGCATTGCAGCTGGAGGATCATCAAGTCTTTAAATAAATATCTAATGGATCTAAAAGCTATCTTTATGTCACCCTTGACAAATGGCCACTCACTAAAGGGCAGCCAAGACTCGATAAGCAGTTGATTATCTGTACAAACCTGGGCACTTCCTACCATCACCCTAGTTCAGTTAATATAGGAGACCAGAGAGAGAGCCTGCATTAGTTACTGAATTACTTAGGACAAACGTATGTGTTGACATACGCCTGTGAATTTTTGGATTACCTTCCTAAAACAAATAGTTTTCATAATTTTGATTTAGTCAACATTATTCTCCTCAATGCTACATGTAATTAATAGCCCATTTAGGTAAAAAAAAATTTTTAAATGTATGGCAGTGTCATACAGGTAATGTCTGAGGTTTTTACTACCACATAAATGAGAACATTCTTTAGCTGGTTTCTCTGCAACAAAAAGACCACTGTGTTCTAAACTAGAATGTTATGCAAGAATGTGAACAGCATAGTTTACTGAGTGCTCGGCCTGTTCAGTGACATACCAAAAAGTGGGACAAAGGCTAAAACCAAAAATGTGGGGCAAGTTTTAAGCAATGAAGTTAAAGGCATATGAATGATGAAATATTTAATTATCAAGGCAGAGACCAAGTTGTAAAATCTAGCTATTAAAGTACAAAGATGAGCTGCGATAGGACAGCTATTTGATTCAATGATCTCACTGCTTCATTCGAGCAGTAAGTGTTGCCAAAATCATAAAATTAGACCTCTCTGAACAGAGAATGGCGACAGTGTCATATATCACTTGCTTTTTATTCCCACTACACTGGCAACACCTTAAGCTATAAATATTAACTATTTATACATGAGAAATTAATGAAAGGTGATGTAAAATGAGTAGCAAGAGCAAATTGTTACAGTAAATTAAGCATATGGCATTTTCAAGTCTAGACAAATAATACAACACAAATTTCATGGTTCTTACAAGAATTTGTCTCAACCAAGTCCTATGAGGCATACTTTTTGCAAATATGACTGCTCCTGAGTCTTAAATTTGCCTTGAGTGTTAACTACGTTATGTGGCCACAGGACTCAACAAATCCCAGACGAGTGAAAGCTGAGTCTGACAAGCCACTCAGAGAAATGTAAAAAATGATTTAAACTAAAGGGAATTCTAGTTTCTCTTGATGACAATTTTTCATTTCTCTGGGGTCATTTCATTTCTTCAGGGTCTGAATCCTGGAAAAAGACTTCGCGCTATTAATAATGCGGTTCCAGGGTGATTATGGCAGATTACAACGCAGGGTATTTTCAGCCTTCTTAAACCTAGAGAATGTGGACTGACCATTCTCAGGACTATTTCGCTTCTGGGTACGGATACTTAGCTGCTCTTTATATGAAAAGAACACAGATAAGATTACCAGCACATTCATCGGGCAACTCACGCTCGAGACACCGGCCATTCTGCCCAGAGCCCTGAAGGAGGCAAACCAGGATGTGACGCTTGGGTTTATTCTTCTCATGAAATATGCCTGTTTCTGCAAGCACCGTGGTGGTTCTCCCCAGCACTGAGACCCCCGGCAGGGGAATTAGCTAGAGTTTTGACTGAATTACAATTCTCAGGCCTCTACCTAGAGATCTTCACGTGGAGTCTGGTCCTGAGGCCCACCTAGAAGGCCTCCCCACACTGCTGGGGGAGGTAGCAGAGCACGGGTTGAAGCGCCCCCACACAGCTGCTCCACCATCACCTTGCAGCTGGGTGACCAGGGTCTGTTTACCTAGACTTGGGTCTTGCTTGGTTTGCCTTGTTGAAAAGGCGGCTTAACTAGAATATTTTCCACAATAAATGAGGACAGGACCTCACATATCTAAAGCATCTAGAGCATTGCTGGACAGACAGCAAACTGGTAAATGTTAACAATGATTTTAATAAATCCACGATTGAAGATTTAATCAATTTGGCAAGCTAGTAAGCTTCCATCCTTATGTATATAGATGTATCCTTAAATCTTTTTAGTGGAGGGAGGAAAAATAAGCAGAGAAACTTTTGAAACAGGTGGTAGTAGCAAATCTTACAACCCTATAGCTCGTTGAGAAAAATTCCCAGGAATCATGGTGTCAGAAACGAATGTCCTTCAACTTGGTATTACTCTGAAAAGTGGGCTCAGACAGTTCCCCAAACAAGATGTCTGTTGTTCCTGTTGCCTAGGTAACTTTCCACTCACACTACCTCCAAAAAGTTTGTGGACCCTGGGTTAATGGCTACTTGAAACTTAGAATACATCCCCTTCTTTATAAACAGAACACAACAAAATATAGTCTCTCAAAGGCAAATTAATTGACCAACTATTACTTCGCACAAACCCCATCTTTTTGTGTCTTCCCACTATGTTTCAGTTGCAGAGAGGGCACATCATAAATTACTGTCCGGTATACAGAGAAAATAGTCTGCAAGTTGGAAGGACTTGGAAAAGCACTGGGGACTCCCCCCACCTCAGCCCACCAATTGTGAATGCAGTGATTACTTACTTCAAAGTAAAAGGTCAGTAAATGGGACGGGAGGAAAGAGCAAATTCCGGGGTAAGGGGATAGCAAGTGCAAAGGTAGAGATGTGAAATGCATGGTTGTGTTTAGGGAAGAGCATATGGCAAGAAGGAGATACTTTAGCAAGTATCTGGGTTACTATAGGGCACAAGTCGGGGAGTGTCTGTAACTCTAAGTATCTAGTTAGGCATTTTCACTTGGTACAGATACAACCAACACTCAGTCTTTTAAAATAGTACATCCAATTTCTTTTTTCAAGTTCACCCTGATACATACTTCACACTCTTCCATTGCATCCTAAGAGCTATTTTAATTTTGCTTTCTTTGGTTGTGAAAAAGCAAGGTCCCTTTTGTCTGGTTCCAGGTAGAGTTTGTCTTTTCTCAAGGCTTCTCCCAACTCAGCAATTTCCATGAATTTTGAATACATGATTTTCCTACTTAATGAACACTCCGTAAACGGATTTTTTTTTTTTTTAGTTTCCACTAGCAATTTCCATTTATTGAGACTTTATTCTGTTCCAGCACCAGGCTACCTTAATCACCCCATTTAAAAGATGAGGCCATAGACTTGGAGTGTGTCGTGTTTGCCCACGACTAAGAGCTAACCTTTGGGAGAGCTGGGGTTTGAGCGCAGGCAGTCGGACTTTAGAGGTAAAAAAAACTACGGAACGCTTCACGAACTTGCATGCCATCCTTGCACAGGGGCCATGCTAATCTTCTCTGTATCGTTCCAATTTTAGTGTATGTGTTGCCAAAGCGAGCACGAAGGCAAGGATTTTTATATTTTTAAATTCGTGACCATTTCTAGCACCTAGAATCGTAGTACCAGTCGAGATATATGCAATTCAAAAAATGTATGCACCTACAGTGTGATGCCCTGCGGAAGGTCCTACGATGATTAAGGTATGCCCCTTACCTTTAAAGAATTTGCCAGTGAGTGAGTCAGAAGACCTGTAATCAAGCCCCAATCAAGGCAAAATGAATCCAGTGCAACTGTCAAGGTAAACGTTGTTAGTGGTGGTGCTGTGAACTGAATGTGTCTCCCCAAATTCAGATGTGGAGACCTAATCCCCAATGTCACAGTTTGGAGGTGATTAGGTCATGAAGGTAGAGTCCTCATGAGTGGGATTAGTGTCCTTATAAAAAAGGGACCCTATACAGACACCTTGTGCCTTCTGCCAGCTGAGGCTGTAGTGAGAAGACAGCTGGAGTCAGACAGGGGGCTCTCCCCAAACACCTTATCTGCGGGTGCCATGACCTTGGACTTCCCAGCCCCCAGAACTGTGAGAAATGGTTATAAGCCACCCAGCTTGCTTCTTTTTGCTATAGCAAAATGGACTATATGAATGGACTAGGACAGGAGGCTCACAAGCAGTTACTAATTTCAACGAGGGAACTGAAGGAAGGCTTCATAAGACACTGTCCTCAAAGGCAGAATTTCCATCAGGGACATGAGGTTATTTTTGGCCAAATGATTACTAATTTGAACTCCTCTGGATCCCAGAAACAGAAACCCATTTCAAAATAGTTTAAGCTAATAAAAGTAAAAGTGTAACTGGGAAGCCTAGGGGTGGTGTTTGTTTCAGCTCCCCAGAGCTCTCCCCTGCCCATGGGTGGAAACTGCCTTCTCACCTGCAGCAGATGGACACCATCCGTGTTGCAGGAGGAAGGATGGAGTTTGGCCACAGATGGCTCCATGCTCACACGACACCATGTGCCACTGGATTATATTTAATAGCCACCGCAGATTATCTGCATTTCAGGGCCAGCAAATAAATAATTTGTTAGGCAGGCAAAAACAACAGGTAAACACTGCAGGAAATAAAATGCGTGCAGTTTATTCTTAGGCGAATAGCATGCAGTTTGCTGTGACAGAAATGCAGTGGCAGATCAGGCAGGAGTCAAGTTGAACTAGGTTGTGGGGAACCTCTGAAGATAAACGCAGCTGTCAAAGGGCTTCAGTGGAAGGAATGCTGTGACCAGACCGATGTCACTCTATTCCCCTTTCTCAGAAACAGCTTCTGTGCCAACTTTTCTGCAATGTCTGAGCTGTCAGACCACGATGATCAGGCACCAAGTCTCCTTCCTTCCCTGCGTTTGCCAGTACTTTCTCCTGTCTACACCCTGGCCCACCTCCATTCTGTGTGTAGTCCCGACATCCCAGCCATTTATCCCCCAATCTAATACCATTTGTCTAAAAAGGGAATGACTTTGTCTAGCACCGAGATTCTTGGATTCTTACAACACACATTAAACCCCCCTTTTTAGTCAGTGTGGCACCAACCAAAGAGTGGGGGAATGGGAAGTTAGGTGAAAATGGAGGAGCCTCCATCTGCACGGGTTCTTGGGCTTGATTTTTTACTAGTTATCCCGTATTCAGATTAGCTCGAGAACTAGGGTCAGCTTTTGAACCCTGGACTGAGAAGTCGTGAATGGACTACATTCTTTAAAGACAGGAACACCTACCTTCTCCTACACGTGTACTTTATCCTCTGATGTTCCTGAGCGAGCCAGTGCGCTCCCGTGGCCACAGCTCGTGAATAGGTACATTTAACATCTTTTATTCTTCAGAGTTTTGGGGGAGAATCGCCATAAACTGTGCAGGATCAGGAGGATTACATTCCTAAGAATGCTTAGAACAGTCTATTCTTTGAGACTGTTTACTATAGGGCACAATTATTCTTCGTGAATGAGATAATAAATGACTCAATTCAGCTAGAGAAACAGTGTAATCCAGAAAACTACATTTACTTCTCATTGCCTTAAAATTATTCAATGTGCATGTACTTAGTTCCAAAGGGGAAATATAAAAACTAGACAATTCTAAAATGAAAGTTATCTTTCTTTCCTATCCAAACGGATCACTGCAGAGAGAATCCTTCAGTAAAACTGAAGATTATGAGAAAATTAATTTGCCTTGACTGTTGAAAATGAAAGGTAACAAAGGAAAAAGAAAAAGGCACTTTTCGCTGTTTCCGCAGTCATTGACAGCATATAGTACTACCATTCGAACCGAAGAGGTCATCGAAGCTGGAAACAGAAAACCTCCTGTGGGTCTCAGGACAGCCACGGTGCTGGCTGCTTCTGAGAAATGTACCTAAGAGCAAATAGCAAAAAACTCCCCAGACCCCTATGGCAGTTTGTTTGATGACAGCCTCAGAACCAGAAAGTGGTTACACCCTGCTAATGCAAAGCTCACAGGGAATCAACTGTTTTCAGAGATCAAGCAGAGATGGAGGTGGATGTGGGTGCAGTCAAGGGAAATATGAATGGTGCTCATTGATAGCTGATGCCTCCAGGAGAAGGTATTAAAGGTGAAGTATTAATATACTTGTTTTTCGTCTCACTCCAACAGAAGACCAGATGCGATCTTCCTAAAGAACAGCTTGCCAACATATCCTGACAACTGCAGGGTGGGGAGGAAGCCCGTCGCACCCTGTTAGTATAAACGAAAAACCATAAGGTGACAGACAATACTGAGCACACTCCCACCCTTCTTCCAACACAAAGGCAGAGGAAAAGTTCATGCTAATTATTTGCCAAGAGACTATTTTTGGAGAACACACACACACACACACACACACACACCCAGAAGCAGGAAAACCTTTTCTTCCATTTTCCAAAATGTATAGTACTTACAATTTAAAATTTCTATTAGTTAACCTAACTAATGTTGAAACAATTTTAAAAGGGACCAGCTTGTCATGAATTGATCAAAGGCTACGTGTAAACCTTTGAAATGAAAGGAATATTAAACATTTTACACTATGCAACTTGTTTCCCTAACAAGTTTGTGTTTGTCACCAGAGTGAAAAGCTAACAAAGTGTTTCCTGTGTATTTTGTTTTTTAATTTTTTTCATCCTTTTGCTTTTTTTTCCTGGGTATTTTGAATCTGACACATGAAAGGAAGTCTGTCTAGACCAGGTAGGGCTCTCTTTCAAGGGAACTCAAGCCTGGAGATACTTGCTAGGAGTTTGTGGCACCTAAAGCATCAGGTTACAAAGAGGGCTGGGGGAAAGGATGGGGAGAAGGCATGGAAAACAAACAGGCGGTTTCTACCCTTTAGGAGTTCCCTCTCTACCAAAGGAAGGAAATAGGCAGTAAGGCGGTAGGCGTAGTTGGGAGTTGGGACTAGGTTCTAACTCTGTCTCTGTCTTTGGCTGGTCATGTGATCTTAAAGGGTGGGAGCAGTCACTTGTCAAATGAAGTAATCACATGAAGGGATGAATCTCCGTAAAATGAAGGAATTAAATGCAACCAGCATTTCTCTACGTATATTCTAATTTTTAAAAAGTCTGTTTAAGTAAGTTTGGAAAAACTCCCCTTTCTTCATCTCCCACAGCACCAGACAGACTCACTTGGCATTTAGTATTTCAAAGGCTCCCAAAGCCCTTCTATAAAGGAATCTTCTAAATTTGGCATTTCCCAAACTTATTTTCTGAGACGACATCAGTTAACACCTGCAGCCCATGCTTTGGAAAATGATCTCTAAACACCTTCCAGCTCTGAATTCTATTGTTACTGACATTTTCCCTCAGAGACCCCATCGATTCCCTCCTCTCCTGCTGGGTATTATTTGGTCTTTCACTGAATCTTTGGGTGAATCTAACTTGCTGCCCCTTCACTTTACTTTTCACGACTTTCATGCTGTTTAAAAGCTCGCATGGAACTAAAACAGGGTTGGACTAGATGACCTCTAAATTTGTACAAACACTTACATTTTAAGATTTTTTTTTGAAAATCATCACAAACATCCATTGAAGTATAAAACAGGACATATGTGACCCAGGCAGTTCCCATCACAGCACTAAGTTTACTCAACGAGACCTTGAGATGAAACTGTACATCCTGCCATTCTGTGCCTGCTCTAAGCTCGAAACTACAGAAACTTCCTTGGCAACTTCCTTCTCCCCTTGATTAATACAGAAGGAGAAGTTAGGGAGACAGTGTGGGAGTTCCCTAGACCCACTCTGGAGGTAACAGAGTTAAGAGTTCAGTGGGGACGCTTCCTCCCAAGTGTGCTCTTTGTAGGCACAGCACGTTCATGTAGGCAAATTATTATAAAACATTAGGAAACTATATGTTCTGCCCATACCTAAACACCAAACTATTTAATAAATGTCTCAAATTCAGCCAGAGTACCCTCCGATTCCCAGCAGAGGCTGAGGCCCAGGGACGACAGCAGAGCAAGAAAGAGACGACTTGAGCGTCACGACAGAAGTCAACCAGCCAACACTCATAGTTTAGTCAAATGCTAGTTCCTGCTCCAGTGTGTATGACTGCCACATCCTCGTTTTAGCTCTGCCCTGACCCTTCTTCAACATCACGCTTCTTCTTCACCGTATTTCCATGCAAAGAAAAGATTTTTCAAAAACAATAGTAAGACATACACTCAAATTAGTTTTCTCAATTGTCCCAATTCCTTACTGGTAGCTTAAAAGACAGAAATATTAACCAACCTAACTCACCAGGAAGCAATTCAATTATTCTCCCCCTACTATAGGCTCACAATGAAATCTTTAGGCTTGGTCTGGCTCCACTGGAGTGAATGGCAGGACCGGCCGGGACACTGTACTGCTCTTTCTTTTCCTCTGTCTGTTCTTTGGGGGAACACAAAGCTGGGTGGTGGCATGTTAAATAAGTGCCTTGTAGACCAGGATGCTTCAGCCCACAACAAAAGTACAGAGAGGAACAGAATGGGGATGAATGTTTACACGTAGTGTCTGAGGGCTTCTGTAGAGCACGTTCAGTCTCAGAATTTCTGAAAGCCGGTAAATGCTGGTTAACAGAAAGAAATAAAACCCAGGATTCCTAAGGCTTGACTCACATATAAAGTAGTAGTTATTGGAAAACTGAGTATATTATGTAATTATGTTCTGAAACACAGTAACAGTGGATTATAACATAAGTATAATTACTACTGAAAGTAACGTTATGAACTAACAAAAGGCTTCAGCAAAGTTTCACTTTAAAGTAAAAATGAAGCAAGATTAAATTCAATACATTTTCCTTATTTTAAGTTTAAGTAACTTGGAAAGCTAACTGGATTGAAACTGAATGACCTGACCAGTACTCAGAAGAATCATGATAACATGTACACAAAATAGAGAATAAAATTTTAATGGTATCAAAAACAGAACTTTTTGGCCAATTTAGTACTTGCTGGAATAAAGTTGCAAAATGTTACTCAGTAACTGATTTAGCTTCTAAATCAAGCCAGAATCACACATACTCTGTATATTAATTGTGTATATAAAAGTACATTCCATGATAACATGCAGACACATGGAAACAAGAAGAGTATTACAGAATCAAAACTGCCGTCCCCACTGATGAAGTAACGAACTGAAAACAAAACTGTCCAGGAGTCCAGACTATCTCACTTTGAAGAGGGGGTTTTGACTGTTGCTCTTTTCAAGAATTCAAATTGCATGTGGTTAAATTTGATTTTGTTTTCTCAATATGGAAAAATGGAAGCAGATATATTCTTATAGCTATGGGAATACCGGTCATTTTCTTTTTACTCATTGTAAATGAAAAGGTGTGACAGACTTTCCTCTCAGGTAACAAGGGCTCTTCCCATTCTAGTGGTCAGGAATGAATTCCTTAAAGCTCTTCGGTATTTGAGTGTCATCCTACCCACGGCAACAACGTCTGCTCAAGTACATTTAGGAAGAGTCATACGAGATGCCGGTTTAATTTTCCTGAGAACTGAATTAGACCTAAACAGCGTATGCGAATGACCTGAGTTCACAGGAATCTCTGAATTTAAAAGAGATTACTTCAGCTTTGCTAAGATCTCATCAGGCCTTTTACAGCGAGGGTTTCTTGGCCACACATTTGGTCATGGAACCTTGGAATCTTTTTTAAACCCTAAAAAGAGGTGTTCTATGTTGTGCAAATTCAATGAAAGGCCAAAACAGACGAGGACTGACGGTGCTGAGTAAAACCTACAAGTAAGCCACAGACCCCACTACCTCATAAAGAACAGAGCAGGTGAGATGTGCAGCTGACCACCTGTGCACCCAGGGCAGCGAGTACTGGGAAGCTCAGAAAAGTCCTTGTATGATAAGCAAAGACAGCACCTTGAGCAGAACCTAGTGGCAGCCACTCAGAAGTGAGGATTGGTTGGGGCAGAGATGGCTACTGATCCCTTCTAGGTAACTTTTCCAAGAATGTGTAAGATAATCAGAGTAAAATACCGGCTTCACCGTCGCTTCTCCAAATTATGAATTGCAACTTGTTATTATTGTTTGCAAACTACTAAGAGGTAACAAGTAAATTATTAGTCACTGATATAAAAGTATATGGTCTGGCTTCAATCTGAGCTGTTCTGATTTGCTCTGTAATCTAATTCAAGGCACTTTAAGTTTTGGTGCCTTAGGGAATTAACATGTTAACATTAAGAGTAACACTCATTTACTTACCTCCAGGAGATACCTCATAGATTATTAACTTTTATAGCACTTTGAGCTCCTCAGATGAAAAGCACTGTGGAAATAATTATAGCCGAGGAGAACTCTTCTAATGCCTTGGGATCCTGATGTATTGTGCCGTATGTCTCCAACGTGTGTTCTTAAACACTTTAAAAGTAAGGTCTGTTAGTGGCACACCATTCCTTTATATGTGTTGTTTGGCACAGAGATCTTTATGTATTTAAAATCGTCATTATACTCCTGATTCCAAAGAAGTTTACTAAATTTTCCAATACAGTTAATGAAATGTACTCATTATTATGGAGTTCTGTGTTTAGAAAACTTTAGCTTTCTCTGAGGTACATGTGACATAATAAAAAGTTCTATTTTTTAAAATAATTCAACTAGTGTTATTTGTGTGAAACTACAAGTTTTTAATGAAAAAAAAATACTCAAAGTATGCCACAGTGTCTATACATTCATCTGAAGAGTACAAAGGTGAAGTTCTGGGGCAAAAAGAAAAAAGGGTCTTAACACTAAATGTGGTTCTTAAATTGTTCAAAGGAAACATTAAAAAAATAATGTTTTATACATTGAAATAAAGCAATTAGTCAGAGGTAATAAATTATAAATACAGTAGTTCAAATATTGTTTCTTTTTTAGCATTAGTTTTGCTAAACAAGTTAAATTCAAAACACTTAAATCTGTTATGCTGTTCTTTCAAAGGAATTGTGGAAATGAAAGCCTTCATAGAAATCAAAAACAATGATATTGGTTTGTGTAAAATATACTAGATATTGACCATTTTAGATTTATAACATATTTTGGTTATGCATTAGATTCAACCCATTAATATGCCTTATATTTGGGAGAAATTAGATTATGATTTATAACCTTGCAAGTCACCCAAATGTTCCTTACTTCAAAGTCTTGCTTGATTCTCTGTAGGGGGTTCTGTCCGACTCATAATTAAAATGATGAAAACTGTAAATAATTTCTTTTGGGCTGAATAAATGTTTTGTTTTTTAAAATAAAGTGCTCTTAAACTCAAATATTTCTTGCCCTAAACTGAAATATACTTAAACCTGAAATCTCTATTGTCTTGACACATACATTTTAACAGGAAAAAAAAAATCAGTATTGGGCCATTAATGTCCTTCAAGAGTTCAAATTGGATCTAAATGGGGGTCTGCATTATTGTCGTGCTCATGTTTGTACATGAAGGTTAAAAGAAAGAGGGCAACATCCAAAGACGACCAGTAGGCAGTATGTGATGTGACAGCAGACCAATAGCGGCTCTCCACGAGTCCTTCTCTGAGTTCAAAATCAATTCTGTGATCCAATTCCACTAAAAAAGAAAAAGAAAAGAAAAAGAAAGAAATCAAATGAATAGGTATTACAAAAATAGGTTCTACATAGACTTACTAAATTTGAGGATAAAAATTTAGTTAATAGAAGTGATTCTCCTAATGATTGATATATATATATATATATATTTATATACATTTTAAAATGAATTTCCACTCTTAATTGTACGGGAAGAACACTCAACAGAGACTTATTACCTTGGGATTCTATTTGGTGAGTCCTTTCCTTTGTGTGCACAGGTCAATATGGAATAATAATGAAAGAAGACAAAAAATTTCACTTGGTAGCACAGAGTGTATTTGGGGCAAATCCTGGCTTTCCCATTTAAAATTTGTGCCTAGTCTTTAAAATAGGAAAGCAGCCCTCTTGCAGAATCACAGGCCAGGCTTACAGGCAATAGTGCCTGCGGGAATGCAACAGGTCACTAAAGGCCCTTTCACTGAGGAGGCCCTATACGTCGACTGGCTCTGTGGGGACATGCTAGAAGATAACCACCTTTTTACAGTCCCACAATGTTCTCCTCTGTACTTGGCTGACTTCCTCAAAGGCAGCCTAGATTTTATCCACTCAGCAGGGCCTAACGTGTGCCTGGAATGTACATGGGCTCAATAAATGTCTGTTGTGGCAGGGAAAGTTACACTAGGCAGAAGAGTGCTGATCCTTGGGAGGAAGGATTTCATTCAACAGTGCTGCACTCAATTCAGTGAATGCAGTCAAATCTTTTCTAAAACCCACAGGATGTCCTTGCAATGCCTGTTAAGGGAAAAATCACCTGAACAAATCAAGGCTACAAGAGAATTTTGATCAATACATTTTAATAAATCCTTAGAAATCACTTAGAAAAAATACTATTTTGATATTCAGGAACTAACTCCTTTAAAATTGTCAGTGAGCCATATGGTATTTTGAAAGGTCCATCCTGAAAACAAAAACACCCAAATCATTGCACTCAGAAACTCAAAGTCTATTCTTTGTCCAGAACGTCAGCAGAAATGAGAAGTAAAAATGGGCAAAAATTAAGGAGGTTGGAGAAATTGGGTTTTGTTTTACACTGGGAATTTGGTAATTGCATGTAGAAAACTATACCATGTTGGAGAATAATTTCTATCAATGTTTAGCTAATACGTATTTTAAACACGTATTTTGTGACAATTCCATTTGGTGACTTAAAAATGTGTACACAGTTGTTATTTTTCTATTCAGTTGTTCTTTTCTGACGAGAAATGTCCATGGAGCTACCTATACATTCTCAGGTACTGATGAGGTTATTAGACCATTTGTAAGATGTGTCAACACAGGCTCTTATATTTTTAATTGTTATTTTCCTCATTTAAATTATGATAAGCTAATCTTTAAGTCAGAATAGCTGAAATCCATGTGTGGGCTGCGGAGTAGTAATGTCTGAACCTTTCGTCTTCTGTATTCCACGGGACAGTTGTTAGATCTGTGGGTACATTCTGGCACACTAGACAGGAAGACGAAAAAAGAGGAAACTGGAATTCTCAAGCATGATGAAAGAGAGTCAAGGTGAAGGTAGTTATGAATACTAAAGGGGAAACAAGAGGAGGAACAGAAGGGATGGGAAACATACGCATTAATATACTGGTGAAGACTACAAATTTATAATTTCTAAGAATTTACTTTAAAATGCTACTGCAGAATGTTTTACTAGTCCAACAGTCTTAACTTCAATTGTTTTAAAGTAAAAGTGGTATTTTTCTAAGTATATTTTATTGATTATGCTATTAGTTTTCCCAATTTTCCCCCTTTACCTCCCTCTACCCTGTACCTCCCAACCCTCCAGCATTCACCCCCCACCCCGGCCCCTTAGTTCATGTCCATGGCTTGTACCTATAAGTTGTTTTCTGTTTCCTATACCATTTTTGACCTCTCCCTGTCTATTTTATGCCTATCAGTTATGCTTCTTCCCTGTACCTTCCCCCCCATTCCTCCCTTCCCCCTCCCCAGTGAAAACCCTCCATGTGATGTCCATTTCTCTGATTCTGTCCCTGTTCTAGTTGTATAGTTTTTTTCCTTTTTTTTTTTAGGTTCATTTGTTGATAGTTGTGAGTTTGTTGTCATTTTACTGTTCATATTTTTTATCTTTTTTCCCTTTAACATTTCATATAATAATAGTTTGGTGATGATGAACTCCTTTAACTTGACCTTATCTGGGAAGCACTTTATCTGCCCTTCCATTCCAAATGATAGCTTTGATGGGTAGTTATCTTGGATATAGATCCTTGCCTTTCATGACTTGGAATCCTTCTTTCCAGCCCCTTCTTGCCTGTAAGGTTTCTTTTGAGAAATCAGCTGATAGTCTTATGGGC
This sequence comes from Desmodus rotundus, assembly GCF_022682495.2. Lineage (NCBI taxonomy): Eukaryota > Metazoa > Chordata > Mammalia > Chiroptera > Phyllostomidae > Desmodus > Desmodus rotundus. The sequence goes on from NC_071393.1 coordinate 100,444,507, forward strand.
ACTCCTTTGTAGGTAACTGTCTCCGTTCGTCTTGCTGCTTTTAAGATTCTCTTTGTCTTTAATCTTGGGTAACTTCATGATGATGTGATTTGGTGTGTTCCTCTTTGGGTCCAAATTCTTTGGGACACTCTGGGCTTCCTGAAAGTCTATTTCCTTCACCAGATTGGGGAAGTTTTCCTTCATTATTTGTTCAAATAAGTTTTTGATTTCTTGCTGCTGTTCTCCTTCTGGTACCCCCTATGATTCAGATATTGAAACATTTTAGGTTGTCCCAGAGATTCTCAGCCTCTCTTCATTTTTTTTTGAATTCTTGTTTCTTCATTCTGTTCCAGTTGGATGTTTATTTCTTCCTTTTGTTCCAAATTGTTGATTTGAGTCCTGGTTTCCTATCTGTCACTGTTGGTTCCCTGAATATTTTGCTTTATTTCATTTTGGGTATCTTTCATTTGTTCTTTCATTTTGAGAACAAGATAAATCAGTTCTGTGAGCATTTTGATTACCAGGGCTTTGAACTCTCCATCAGATAGGTTGGCTATCTCCTTGCTTAGCTCTCTTTCTGGAGTTTTGCTCTGTTCTTTCATTTGGGTCATGTTTCTTTGTCTTGGGGCACCTGTTAAGTTGTAAGGGGGTAGGGCCTTAGGTATTCACCAGAGCAGGGCAACCCTCCTTGCTGCTCTGTAGCACTGCCTGTGGGGGAGGGGCCAGAGAGGGAACAGTGCAGCTGACCTGCTTGTCACTGGCCCTGATTTCCAATGAATGCACTCTCACGTAAGATGGGGAGCTCCTTCCACCGCGGCAACTGCCATAGTCTACAGTCAGCTCTGAGTCTCAAGTTTCCTGTTCAGTCAGCCCCACCCGTGTGGTCCTCGGCCTCACCGAGGTTTTTCTCAGCAGTCCCGCCTGCATGGTCCCCCGCCATAGTGGTCTGGTTGACTTGTTTCTTTAATTCCTTGGTCGTTGGCGTTCCATGAAGTTTGAGTTTCTGGCATTTCTGGTTGTTTACTGGTTTTAGATTGGATTTCATCCTCCTTTTGGTTGTGCGAGGAAGCAGAGTTTCTACCTACACCTCCATCTTGGCTGGAACTTAGAAAGTGACATTTTTCATCATAAGCGTTATTTGGCTCTGCTTTAACTTTATGTACTTAAAATTTATTCTTAATATGCTATTACTGTCATGCAGCACTGCCTTTCATATACGAGACATTAAATTGCCTAATTTAATTATTATATGCACTTGTTATTCTTATAACCCACAGGGACTTTATTAAGTGTTGCTAACTAAATGGCCCTCCCTATCCCGTTCTATTTATCTTAGTTTGTCCCTGTCAAAATGGGATCTGGGTAGCCAACTTGTACCTGATGAACTGTTTGGTCTGTCATCCTCCTTTAAAAGTTTACCCAGGCAGTCTGACTGCTGGTGCGGTTAACCTCACATTTGTGTTGATTTTGTAGGTGGATGGATAGGACTAGATGGGCCTATGTCTCAGCTTCTCTCTCCTCTTTATGCTGCTCACAGATTTCCCAAGGGTCTGATGTTCTACGTGACAGCACCATTCTAGACAGGGTGGGGCAAAAGTGGGTTTACAATTCTGAGTATGTAAGACAGAGTTTATTCTTGCTATTATTAATTACTGTAATATTTTCCATATGAACTATGAATTTACTTTTGCCCCACCCTGTATGTGCTGTGAGATGTGCTCTTGGCCAAAGTGGGCCCAAATCTCCATGGAGTTGCCCTGGACCTTTCTCATGATTACCACATAGAGAATGAATGGGTAGCACTACACAGGTAGGCTGGTACTTTTTCCCAGTTTCTCTCACTGGGTTATGTCGAAGAGGAGGAGAATATAAAATCATCCCTTTGTCCTTCTTTCTCTTTCTTGAGTGCCTAAGTACTAGAATTCTTCTATTTACAAAGAGAAGAATGAGATTCCTGAACAGCTGAAAAGAACTAAAAATGAGAAAAAAAATGTTGGCTTTTAACAGTCAGCAGTTTGCTTATACGTTTTAAAACACGGATTTTCTTTTCTGGGGATTCACACATATGAGAATATTTCCCTCCCTATTCCCCAAAGCAAATGTCTGCAATCTATATCATGTGAAGGTCAAATGTCATCAGTACTGTGCTTTCATCAGAGAATTCTCTTGTGCATAAGGCTTGTCAACATGGATAAGGTATTAAAAAAATAACGTGAATAGAAAGAAAGCACTTTAGTATTATAATTGCACTAATCGGATAGGTTACTACTCTTTAAAGGAAGCATCTTACCTTACCTAGATAGAGTATTTTTAAAACTTAATGAATTTTAAAAGTTATCTTATTTATAAGTAATAATTGTGGTCATATTTGTGTGATTTTGGCTCCAGGCAGACACCAAGAGAAATAAAGTAGTTAAAGGAAACTGTTTCCAAATGTCTGGTCAAAGATTCATCTGTAATAAGAAAGACTATGCTCAGAGTTCTTGTTAGCAAATTATGCCTTATTTTTGTGCTGCCTCACTGCAACTATATTTTTCCTGTGCTTAGGTATTTGACATTCAAAGAATATTTACATTTTTTGAACTACCATAGCTCCAAATACATTTAGGAATATTCTCCAACCACCCTTTATTTGAGAAAACTAACAAAAACTCTAAAATGAGTTTTATAATCAGTTGTAATTTCTGCCAAAAGTTTCTCGACACTAACCTACCCTGAAACACATTTAAATACCTAAATTTGACAATAGATGGGCTATACGGGTAAATAGAGAAGCTCCACAGGTCAATCTTGAATATAAAAAACCTCTAGGAGATGGCAAGATTTGTTGGACCCTCTACAGTCTGGTGTAAGAAACTTTTCCAATCATATTCAGAACTAACTTGCTTCCATTCACGCCTAGTACTTCTCAAGAAAATGAACTTCTTGCTCCTTACACACTCCACGCTTCCCACCCTGTGCTTTGCTTACCCTGTTCCTTCTTCCTGCAATGGTTTTTAATCTCTGCACGTCTAAATCCTACTTCCAGGAAGCCTTTTATGATTTTTCCAGGTGAAATCATTTTCTCACTCCTTAGAACTGACAGAATCCTTTACCTGTACCTCCGTTATGTGTCTCATCACATTCTACCATATATTATAATTATTTAAGTAGTTATCTACTGTCCCTATAGAATATATGCCCTCTGGAAAATAAATTTCCACACTGGCATTTAATATTTTTATGGGTGGTACTTAAGTCTGTTTCATCTTGGTATCTTTTCTAGAGACTATCTTGGTATCTTTGCTTATGGTAAAAATTTAATAAGTAATTGTAGAATAAATAAAAATGGAAAGAGAAAATAGAAGCCATATACATATTACCAAGTGAATCAGTTTGGTGTGGTTATAATTAGTGGTGTAATGGCTTAGGTAGTTGGTATGGCTTTAAGGTAGAGGATGTAAGGTTGGTAGAACACAGGACAAATGTATGGATGAATAAATTTTCTGTTCTCCAACTAAATATGTAAGAAGCACAAACTGAATTATTTCTTTATGGAAGTAACTAAAAAGTACATGAGCAGGAACCAGAGTGAGCACTGTTAGAAGCTCATTTCTGGAGGGGAATTCATTGAGTTAGATCAACACAAACTGTGGCTAGGGAGGAAAACCCCCCAAATCAGCTTGTTATACTAGAACACTGTTTTGAAACTTTTATCAAGAGTTGTTTTGAAAATAAAAAAATAAAAGAAAAAGAAAAATGTATGAAAATTTGCAAGACAGATATTATATAATTTGATATGGTTAAAATATGCAAAGAAAAACCTGTAACATATCTTTTGTTGAAGATAAAATCCACTGTTTCTTAAAAATGGAAAAAGGATTTATGGAAAAAGGAATAAGAAGTTAATTGATGAAAATAATTTAAACTGCAAAGACTAATCCTTTGTGATGTATAGAATCTGCTGAAAATAAAGACACTGAAAATATCTCCTACATTCAATAATGCTAATTTTTTAAAGCAAACCTACCCTTCTAAAGAATATTAAATATTTGTATTGAAACCAGATAATTAGCTGATGACATACCTAAAAGCCCTAAGTGGTAGTGTTGGTGATATCTGAAAAAACTAGGAATGATTTAACCCTTAACCATGAAAACCTTTTATATCTAGTATAGCACATGAGAAGTACAGTGAACCTCTTTGAAGCCTTTAGGACAAGAGAGAAGAAAAAATGACTTATGCTTCTGTCCCCTCTCTCAAAGGTTCCTTCTTTGTAGGAGTGTAAAGGAGTATCATATATTTTAGCACATTACACACTAATCAACCGTTGGGTTTCAGGATCACTACCATTTAAGTATAGAAAATAAAGAAAGAAAGCACATATAAAGTAATCTACAGGCTGATTTCACAGAAGAATTGATCTAATTTCTTTTGAATGAGCAGAAGAACTCTCTTAGTAGATCATTTTCATAGTATTCTGAATGCTATTCCTGACATATACCATACCGAGGCTATTATCTTTATTCTGCATTACATTTTCCGGAAAAAGAAGTTGTGGGAGATTAAAGAACGACTCCTGAAGTCTGAAATCTGTGAAAAAAAAAACACAAGATGCTGTAAAGTGTTAGCTGATAGTTACAAATGGCCTTCAATGATGCAGTGGCCAAAGTTAGAACAATACTGCCAAATAAGCTGATTAAACCTAGCATACATAAAGAAGGACACGTTTTGGTTTCTGTGAAGAGTTCTTTCATGGAAAATGTAAGCATAATTAATTTTAAAATACAATGTCATAATCTGTTAACACCTAGATATCCCCAAAGCATATAGTTCATTTAGGTTCTAACCCAAAGGCAAAATCTATGCTAAAAGAAACAGATCTTTCCTTTTAATATGTTACAAACACCAGGGAGCATAAGAAATGGAATAGTAAAATCACTGGAAATAAGCCTAGACTTTTTCTTAAGAAATGAAGAATAGTGAGTGCCATCAACCTGATGACAACTGACAGCACTTCGTCTTCAAAGACTGAAACCCTGATTAATCATGAACTCGAAGTCTGCACCCATCTTATCCTCAGAGAGAGAATCAAAGTCGGCAACTTCAGAATAAAGGTTGTGGGGGAAAACTGAGGCAATCAAGGTGAGCAGAGAGAAGGAAAGAAGCCAGAGTTACCTAATCAGAGAGACCAAATTCCAGAAAGAAGATTTAAGGAAGTTTTATGATTTGCAAGAGATAGCCAAAATAGCAACTAAGACTTAAGAAATTTGTCTAAATCAGGTTTACACAGAAGAGTGTATCATTGAAGCAAAATCAAAGAATTAGTAAGGCAAATCTTGAGGATTCCATTTAAAAGGCAGAATTCTACTGTAGTAGTAGTTGCCTAATTTTAAGTTACATCTATATCTAGAGATGAATATATGTAATTAAGATTCAAGATTAGCTCAGATTTAGTTGAGTGTCTAGTTGACAAGGAGTTTACAATTAGGACCAACAAAGAATTTATATGTAAGAATGACAGCAAAGGTATTTTGTTAAGCTATCAAAATATAATGACGCAATATAGCTAAGCACCTCTACTTCCTGTTGTCCTGAAAGAAGAAATAGTGTTCTCTATTATCATTTTGCAATTACTATGTTAAATAGTAAAACAAACAAAACAAACCCAAACTCACTAAAAAAGTAGCTTTCCTCCCTCAGATCTATAGATTCTCCATGTCTTCATTACCCTTTCTCTTGGGGTACCTGCCTTGCTCTTTTGTTCTCTCATTCACTCCCACTATTTACTAGCATCTTTGCTGTGCATTAAGGAATTGTGACTTTTTACCTACCATCTTACAAAATTCTTTGAAATTATTTTTCCTCAGAAGTTTAGAGTTTTCTTTTGAAATCTGCATGTTATAACAGGATTTTGTATTTTCACAACCACAATTCTGATATTAACTAGAAGTGAGAGCTTAAGTCAGAGACAGTATAGGAACTCTTATAAGAAAACTAAAATATGAAATCTGTAAATATCAAAGTCTCAAATGAATTTTCTAGGCAGTGTTCAAAAGGCTTGCAATTATAAAATGTTCAATATTCATTCTCACAAAGATTAAGTTAAAATAAAGCTACGGGCCTAAATAGGAATGTCTAACTCAGGCATGCCCAGGATAATTCACCCCGGGGTGGGGGTGACTACAGAGAAAGATCCAGCCTCTAGGATTGTCACAACTGAACTTCCTTTTTAAGTAAGTTGTATGGATGGCAATGATTGCTGGTCATTTTTAAACTTAGAGTAGCAGACACAGTAACAAGACTTTAAGTATCGAAAATATAATGTTTAAAAATATTTAGAGAAAGAAAAATTTTCCTCTTCCTATATTTACAGAAAAGAGTAGCTTGTTTCAGAATCTACATTTCCACCCTGGCTGGTGTAGCTCAGTGGATTGAGCACCAGCCTGCGAACCAAAGTGTCGCAGGTTCAATTCTCAGTCAGGGCACATGCCTAGGTCATGGGCCAGGTCCCCAGTAGGGGACACATGAGAAGCAACCACAATTGATGTTTCTTTCCCTCACTTTCTCACTCCCTTCCCTTCTCTTTAAAAATAAATACAGATAAATAAAATAAATCTACATTTCCTTAAATAATTTAGTGGAACAACTGGACTTGACTTTTAGTATTATTTTACTGGACACTTATAAGCGAGGGTCAAGTTTAGACCCTTGGAAGTTAATATATACTAAGTGTATTAGTGTTTCACAACAATTTAAGATTTTAAACCTTATAAGTCTACTAGAGAAAATAAATATAACTCCATTCTAATGCCAAGTCCTTCACTCATTTCTCGAGTACCTGCTTTATGCTAGGTAGCTGGGATAAAACGAAAGGCCATAGAGTGGATCCAATACTAATTGAAGCACTGAGGATGAATAAAAGAAAGAGGGATTAGCAGCAGATGGCTTTGGCATAGCAGTTTTTAAAAAGTATCAAGAGTAGATACAGCATAGGTTTGATGCAACTACATGAATTTTTAAGGCCGAAGAGACTATATTTTTAAAAATCTGCTTTATAAAAACCAGGGGGTGCTTACCTCAGAGAGATTTGTTTTATGCTCCATACTTAGGACCCCTGTGGCCACAAGGCCCTGATTATTATTAATCCACCAATGCAGAGAGTAAAACAACCATTTACCTGGAATTAGTCTTAAAAATGTAAGCAGCAAAAGTGCATTTTTAATTTAAAAGCTTTAGATTTTAGAGTTGACTGCTAGTGTTAACATCTTAAACCTCTCTGTTCTCTTCAATTTTAAAAAAGATACAGTACTTAAACTGAAGGAAAGAACAGTATGAACTAACATGCAGAATCAAGAAAGCCAGAACTGCTATGTGGGAGGGTCTGTGTTGCCACAGTGGTAGTAGGAGGCGAGGCAACTGGCTTCTTTTCATCTTCTATTGAGTCTTTTGATGTCTCAGACGACTGTGATGTAGATGAACGTCCAAATCTTGAGAACAACATTCCTCCAAGTCCCTTTCCAATGCTAGCAGCCCCTGCATTTCACAAAACAGGGCAGTCATTTTGCTGAATTACACCACATACCAAGCTAAAGAGCACCACCCATAATTACAGCCAACTGCCAGAGGGACCAAGCCCTAGTCATGTTTTTCCAGGGTGGGAACATTTAAAAAAAATCACAATTATATTTTAGGTTTAAAAATAAAAATGGTATTAACAAAATGCGAGTGTACAACTCTAGGAATATAGCTTACAAAGGAACAAAGATTCTATTTTATTTAAGTGGTCATTATTTATTAAAATATTTGGTAAGATTAAAAATTTTAAGGACCATGCCATTGACACGGGCATATATTTATTATTCATATGCTCAATACTGAAGTTAAGTGGGTATGTTATAAAAAGCTGTCAATAAACAATTGTATGACGAAGCGAAACAGAAATTAAACCAGCAGGTAAAGCCTATGTATAGTGCCATCTTGTGGCATTTTACATTAAGGCAACTTGTAAGCAAAAGCAATGGACAAATTCAACTGTCATCTAACCCCCAGTGCTACACCAAAACATTGTGGCTGGCACTGGAGACCATTCAGAGGCAAATTAAATATCCTTGCTGCCCTCAGGAAGAATACCATTTAAGAGACTTCTGGGACATGGATCAGAGAACTAAGTGGTATGGTTGCCCTTAGCACTCAAGTACCTCATTTTACAGATAAGGATGCATTTAAATCTATGACTTGTCTAAGATCTCACAAGATTAAAATCAGGGACTTGATCCCCAGACCTTTTCTTGTGCACCCAGCTATTCATAATGTAAAACTACAGGATCTGTTCTACTTAGAGAACTCCAGGGCTTCGGTCCTCAGCTATGAACAGTGAGGGGGTAGTTAATTCTAAACACGGGAATTCACTGTTGGATGGTTTGTAACACACAGAATATTTCCAAATACTCCAAATTTAATGCCTGTATAAAAGTGCTTATATTCATTGATAAGGAATACTGAAGAGAAATTACCTAATATGCTCGCTTTGCCTATATTTGTTATAGATTCTCCATAGTGTCGGCGGGACAAGACAGGTGAGGTCACAGGGCTTGGTATTGTTGAAATGCCTTCATTCTCTGAAACTGAGGTAGCTTCTTTTGTTGGGTGGAGAAAGCTTGGCTTCATATGCTCATAAGGTACAGGATTGGAAGTATTATACCAGTGGATCTGGACAGGTGAAATGTTGCTGTAGTGTTTCAGTATTAACGGTTCTAATCTATATGCCTTGATTTAAAAAAAATTCAAAGAAACACAACATTAAGGCTCAGATTTTAGTACACTTTGGATATTCTCATTCTAGTGCATGCTCAACAGACCTTAGGAGAGTTTTAAAAACCTGTTATTTCTAACACATATTCCTATTTGTTTACTCTTAATAATATGTAATTGGTCTAATAGTTCCTTAATGATGGAATCATGAAAAAAAAACACAATTAGAGTTAGTTTATGTTAATAGTACCCATTAATTAGTTTTTCAGAGAAATAAATTCTTTTTTTTATCATGTTCTCATATCATTTAGCAGATTTATGTTAGTCTTACAAACAAAGCTGAAGCTGTAAAGAGTAAACTGGAACACAGCAAATAAGGTCAATTCTTAATATCTTAGGAGCTCTTAGTAAACTCTATTTTCAAATAGATTAACATAGTAACACACAAATTAGATGCAGATATTATACTATTTGTCTAAAGTGAAGTGGAGATGACACAGCAGAAGTGGCAATGGACTTGGCACCAGAATTCCCTGAGTTCATATTCTGGCCTCTGTCACTTATGACCTGTACAATACCATGTCACAAAGTCTTAGAGCCTCAGTTTCCTGAGCTGTAGGAGAGGGGATAACACTCCCTCTCAAGTATGTTGGAGAGAACAGATAATATTTGTAAAAACTGCCTAGCACAGTTCTGACATAAACATTAAAAAAGCATTACTTAAATTACAGGAAAACTATAAAATGAATAAAAATAATATTAATGAGACTATAACCCTCTTTTATAATACAACAAAGTTTAACATTATACAAAGGACACTGAAAGCTCAGAGTTCACTTTCAATTTATAAAACGAATGAGCTAAATTAATGCATATTAATGAAATACTGAACATCTAGCTACATGTTTTCACATATACAGGTCTGGCAGAAGTAACGCCAGTGAGTGTGGTTGGTAGGGTACGTGAATGTCTCACATGAGATGGACAGCAATTTGAACATTCTACCTAAAATGTCATGTGGTGTACTTGAGTGCGACCCTGTTTTGTTACAGAATTACATGCTTACGATTTTGTAATGTAAGATTTTAATGGAATAAAAAAGGGGGCCCTGGCTGGTGTGGCTCAGTGGATTGAATGCTGGCCTGTGAACCAAAGGTCGCTGGTCCAATTCCCAAACAGGGCACGTGGCCTGGGTTGTGGGCTAGGTCCCTAGTTGGGGGCACATGAGAGGCAACCACACACTGATGTTTTTCTCCCTCCCTTCCCCTCTCTCTAGAAATAAATAAAGTCTTAAAAAAAAGGGGTGTGCATTATTTGTGCTAGACCCTCTATATTACTTATCCTAACGAACCATGAGGTAAATATTATCATCTGTATCATACAGATAAGACTAAGTGCTTTTTCTCCATCTACTGATATGATCATAAAGTTTTTATCCTTCATTTTGTTTACATGGTGAATCACATTTACTGATTTGTGAATGTTATACCAACCCTGCATTCCCATAATAAATCCCACTTGATCATGGTGTATGATCTTTTTGATGCACTGCTATATTTGATTTGCTGTTATTTTGTTGAGGATTTTAACAATTATGTTCTTTGGGGATTTTGGTCTATAATTTTCTTTTTTTGTAGTGCCCTTATCTGGTTTTGAAATTAGGATAATGCTGGCCTCCTAAAATGAGCTTGGGAAGCTTCCATCCTCTTGAATTTTTTGAAATAGTTTGAGAAGGACAGGTGTTAGTTCTTCTCGGAATATTTGGCAAAATTCACCTGTGAAGCCATCCAGTCCACGGCTTTTGTTTGTTGGGAGCTTTTTGACTACTGCTTCAATTTCATTAGGTGTAATCTGTTTATTCAGATTCTATGATTCTTCCTGTTTGGGAAAATTGCATGTTTCTAGGAACTTATATCCATTTCATCCACGTTGTCCAGTTTGTTGGCATATAGTTATTCATAATATATTTTTAAAGTCCTTTGTATTTCTTTGGTGTCAGTTATTTCTCCTTCATTTCTGATTTTATGTGGGTCTTCTCTCTTCTTCTCTTGATGAATCTGGTTAAAGTTTTGTCAATTTTGTTTATCTTTCCCAAGAATCAGCTCTTGGATGGGGGGGGAGGGAAGGGGAGAAAAGGCATACAACTGTAATTGAATAACAATAAAAATTAAAAAAAAAAAAGAATCAGCTCTTGGATTCATTGACCTTTTGTATCATTTTTTTTAGACTCTATTTCATTTATTTCTGCTCTGATCTTTGTTACTTCCTTTCTTCTACTCACTTTGGGCTTTGTTGTTCTTTTTCTAGTTCATTTAAGTGTAAAGTTAGAGTGTTTATTTGAGTTTTTTCTTTTTCTTTATTTTACGATAGGCCTGTAATGCTATGAACTTCCCTCTTAGGATTGCTTTCCCTGTGTTCTACAGATTTTGGATTGTTGTGTTCTCATTTTCATTTGTTTCTAGGTATCTTTTGATTTCTTCTTTGACCTTGTTGTTGATCCATTCATATAACAAGTTATTTAGCTTCCATATCTATGTGTGTTTTTCAGTGTTCTTGTGACTGACTTCTAGTTTCACAGCATTGTAGTCAGAGATGCCTGCTATGATTTCAATCTTCTTAAATTTATTGAGACTCGTTTTGTGTCCTAACATGTGGTCTATCCCAAAAAATGTTCCATGTGCACTTGAGAAGTATGTATATGAAATCTGTCCAGAAGATACCCAGCCATGTAATATGCAAAAGAGACATTTATAAATAAAAGATACAAGATACAAGAAACAATGTGCATAGGACAATGATGCCTTGGTTTCCTTCAAAGTAGGCACCTTGGGACATCACACAGTTCTCCCAATTGCTATCAGCTGCCCCATCATATTTCCTTGAATCTCACTGATGGTCTGAAATCTCTTCTCTTTCAAAGGTGATTTTAGTTTGGGGAAAAGTCAGAAGTCACAAGGTGCTAAATCTGGGCTGTAGGGAGGCTGAGTCACTTGGATGGTTTGATGTTTCACCAAGAAACTGCATGAGACATAACGCATGAGCGGCATGTTGACCTGATGATGCTGCCAATCACCAGTTGCCCATAGCTGAGTCCTTCTGAATCATCTGAATAGTTTCCATGGAGGAATTTTTGAGCTTAACCCAAAATTTGACGCAGATTCGTTGGTCTATTTGCTCAGTCATTTTGAATGTGATGGCTACACAGTATAGATGCCCACTCAATGGTGTCTATTGCCCCCACTGATTAGTACAGTGAAGTCATCATTGTTCACACATATGTATTCCAGTCCACTCTCTTTGGCTGCCAGGTTACATAGATGTTGCACAAACTGTTCTCGTTGTATCAAAATGGCTGGACTTTTTCTGGACAGACCTTATATTCTGCTGAATGTTTTAGGTGAAATGTTCTGAAGATATCAAGATATCCATTTGATCTAGTGCGCCGTTTAAGCCTGCCGTCTCCTTGTTGATTTTCTGTCTGGAAGATCTATCCATGGAAGTCAAAGGGATATTAAAATTCCTGACTGTGACTGTATTTCTGTCAGTTTTCCCCCTTCTTATCCATCAAGATTTGCTTTACATATTTAGGTGCTCCTATGTTGGGTGCATAAATGTTTATTAGGGTTATATCCTCTTTTTGGATTGTTCCCTTTATCATTATGCAGTGTCCTTTTTTGTCTCTTACTATAGCATTGGTTAAAGACTATTTTGTTGGATATAAGTATTGCTACTCCAGTTGTTTTTCTTTCTATTTGCATGAAACATCTTTTTCAATCACTTTACTTTTAGTCTGTGTGTATTTTGTGATCTGAGGTGGGACTCCTGGAGGCACCATATTCAACTACCCTGTCTTTTGGTTGGAGCATTTAAGCCATTTATATTTAAGGTGATTACTGATAGATACCTATTTAGTGCCATTTTACTGGTAGACTATTTTCCTCTGATTTTTTTCTTTCTCTGTTTCTTCTTTTTCTTAAAGCGAGCCCTTTAAAACATTTGTTTCAGTATTGGTTTGGTGTTAACAAACTCCTTTAGCTTTTTCTTGTCTGGAAAGCTCATTATTTCTCCTTCAATTTTAAATGATAGCCTTGCTGGGAAAATTAGCCTTGGTTGTAGGTCCTTGCTTTTCATCACCTTGAATATTTCACCCCACTCCCTTCTGGCCTGAAATGTTTCTGTTGACAGAGTAACTGGTGCTCCCTTGAATGTAACTATCTGCTTTTCTCATGCAGCTTTTAGGATTCTCTCCTGGTCTTTAAGCCTTGCCATTCTGATTATAATGTGTCTTGGTATAGGCCTCTTTGAGTCCAACTTGTTTGGGACTCTCTGAGATTCCTGGACTTGTGTGTCTTTTTCCTTCACCAGATTAGGGAAATTTTTGGTCATTTTTTTTCTTCAAATAGGTTCTTGATCCCATGCTCACTCTCTTTTCCTTCTGGAATGCCCATGGTGTAGATGTTGTTATGCTTCATGTTGTCCCAAAGGTTTCTTAAGCTCTCCTCTTTTTTAAAAAATTCTTTTTTCTTTTTGCTGCTCTACTTGGGTGTTTTTTTCTACCTTGTCTTCCAAATTCCTGATTCGATCCTCTGCTTCATCTAATCTACTGTTTATTCCTTCCAGTGTATTATTTATTTCAAATATTGCATTCTTTATTTCTGACTGGTCCTTTTTTATGGTTTCTATGTCTTTTTTCATGCTGCTGAGTATCCCTGTAGTCATTACTCTGAACTCTCTATCTGATAAATTGCTTGTCTCCATTCCATCCAGTTCTTGTTCTGGAGATTTCTCTTGTTCTTTCATTTGGGGCCCATTTCTTTGTCTGCCCATTTTGGCTGCCTCTTTGTGTTTGTTTCTATGTATTAGGTAGATCTGTCAAAACTGGCTTGTGGGTAGCTCTGGGCAACCTGTTTGGAGCTATCAGAGATCAATAGCATGTAGTTCCCTCTCCTGGGTTTGGGCGTGTGCAGAAAGAACCAGGCTGCACACCAAGATCAGCTTTTACCAGCACTAGGCCCAGGGGAGGGTCAGCTACAGTCTCAGAGCTCCCAGAGATCTGCCTCTGCCTTTTAGGCTTTCTGTTAGGCTTAAAGAGTGAAAGTCTTCCAGCTGTGGTCCTAAGCACTAGCTAACAATCTTTTAAAAAGACTTTACACAATTATATAAAGCCATTTTTCAGAATGCTACTTAAAATAGTTTGTTTTAAGTTTAGTTATATCTAGCTTGTCCTCCAAAGGACTTAAGGAAGCATTTTTCTCATCTAAAAAAATGATGCATTAAACTGTTTACCTGGATGCAAGATCCTTGGAGTGTTTACGTTTTTAAAAAATGTACAATACAAACATAACAGAAAATGTAAAAATCCCGAAAGTTTATAATTCCACCAGGCTAAAACAAACTCTTCCACTTTTTCATGTTTAATACATAATATTTTCATTTCTAAGAGGATCTACCAAACACATGCTTTAGAGAGAAAGTATTTAAAGTAAGATTCTCAAAATTTATGATTGCTAGGTTATGGGTATTGCAACTGGTTATGGTTTGAAAGTCCAGAAGATTCTTGTCCTTTGTATTAATATTTTTACATTGTATTCTTATACTACAAGTACAACATAAACAGGTCATCCCTAAGATATTTTATTTCCTGAGTCCTATATCACCTAAAACACAAATATTTAAAAAGATGAACCTATCCAAGTAAAATCATTAAATGAACTCTTTCTCATTAATTCAGTGGTAACTTGCAGGGTTTCTTAAAGATTCTTTTAGGAACAATTTAATGGAGAAAAATGTCTATATAT